>NC_139161.1:30083063-30687505 GCF_964270905.1 Leucopleurus acutus
CTGAGTGCCATCTTTAGCAGATGAGTAGCACATAAATTAGATTTCCTTCTGTTTTATGGATTAGTTTAATAAAACAAGTTGAAAAAACCTTGTGAACTAAATAATTTAGTGCGTAAAGCCCTTCCTAAGAGTAAATTAGGCTAGCTATATGTTCAAGAACCACAGTCTTTAAAATAAGTTCAGCTTGCAACATTTATATTTTCCTTTTCCGCATTGCATAGTATTGGCCTTTTTCTCTCTTCCTCATCTCCACTTTTTAATTCCTTTCTACTTTGCTAGGTAAGAAAAAGCAAATACTGGAATCTCTTGGCCTGAGTGTGTGGATTTTTAACAAACTCTCCAGGTGATTCAAATGTAAATCAGTGTTTGAGAGCCATTGATATCTAGGAAGGGACTCGACTAGAGATACTCTGAAGAAATAAAGACCATGGAAAATTATTGATTGAGTTAAGGAATGAACAAGCCAGAGTTTTCAAGCTTGACTTTTCTGCAAAGATTTTTATTAAAATTTGAAAAAATTGAAAGGGAACAAAGAACATTAAATTACTTTTTGGTGTGTGTTATAATTTTTTTATTTCTTCCACACTTATATCTTTTACATATATGGTTGAGGGCTTATTTTTGTGCCTATTATTAAGGTTCCTAAATGATTTGAAAGACTGGAATTTCTAAAACTTCTAGGAAGTAGTTTACAGATTGGAAAAATCTGGGTCAGTCAGTTGAGGTGAAAGGTAAGATGACATTTAACATTTGATTTAATGTTAGAGTTTGGCTACTTTGTCTCTTATGACAGTCATATTGAGAACCAGACAAAAGTTATTTGATTATTTTTTCAGCATTATATGTGTAATCTCATATTCTGGATTCTGAACAACTTGTTTTTACCAATAAATTTCTGTTGTGTTAAAAGTGGCTGAGAACTCAACATAGCCACAAGTGAAGAGAAGCACATATTTTGTGACTTTTGGTTTACTACGTCTGGTGGTGTAATGTAAGATTAGTAAATGTGCTCCTCCTCTTTTATGCAGGACCAGTGGCTGTAGGACAATTCCACCGGTCGTTCCGGCGAGATAGTTTGTCTCCTTACTCCTACGTATCAGCTCCATCCCACAACCACGGTCCTTTCCCTCTGAAAGGTTTAGATCGGACCCCGATTCCTCCTAGAACATGGCAGAACTCTCTTGGAATGCACCCAGGACAAGTGGAAACGTCTCTCACTTTTTCAGATAAAGGGGTTCCATTTCCTGTACTACAGAGGTTTCCAACTGAGGTTACATATACCCTGCAGCCCAGTGCCACATCCGTACATGTTCAACAAGGTCCTCAAACAATGATCAGCTCCTCCCAGAAATATAGTAACTACACACCGTCAGCGCAGTACTCCCAAGCCTACTATCCAACAGGTATGAGAAATTCAAGTTCAGTGGCTTCTCTTAAGGTACTTTTAATGAGAATTTATATTTTTTTAATGTGTTTCTGTATGCCTAAACAAAAATAGGAATATGCACTTAAGAAATGTCAAAGATTTCTCATGAGTACACATTATTTAGCAATAATGTAAAATTTCATTGATGCTTAAAATTTGTGAAAATTCTGTTCGTGCGTAAAGGTGTAGGTTTTAATGAAACTGTTGTATCCTCAAAATATGTCCTAGTAATAAAATTAAGACTTAGTACATCAGACCTTGGTATAACTCCTGCTCTTGGTGTAGTAGTTTTTTGGTTTTTGTGGGTTTCTTTTTTTTTTTAGAAAACCTGCTTATATACATATTACATTGTTTATTTTTTAGTTATGTAGGTGAGACTACCTCATAATGAAATCATGTTAGTATCTCAGTAACGAAGTTTAATAAAAGAGCAACTCACCATCTCTTAAGACTAAATTATATTCTTGTAGTAAAAATGTGATGGTGTGGTTTGGCAGTGCAGTCCCTGCAGTGTTAATCCCAGCCACTGAAGAACTGGGAGTAGCAGAGAGGAGAGCCTGACAATGACAACTGACCCAGAGCCCAGCCAAGGGCATGGAAGGCCTGCTAGTAGATCTCAAGCCACTCATTGGGAATCCTTAAGATAGTGACCCTCTATTTAGCTTCTTGGGGCTAGGGAGTGTCTTTTTTTGGGGGGGGGGGGTACATTTTTGCAAAATGATAGCATTACCATTTAATTCAGAACAATTTCATGGTTTTGCAGAAGCACCATAGAGGTGATGTGTGTTTTCATGTAGTGTTTACCCAGAGTGATGAAATGGGGCAATAGAAACAAGTCAAGGGTCAAGGCTTTCAGAAAAGACTGGGAAGAGAAGAAAGGGGGCAATCCTTTGCCCTATGAATTAAGGTTCTAGGCATATTAATTAAGTACATCTGGAAGCAATTTCTAGAGGTATTTTGTTAGACCATTTTTCCCAGGCAGGACGAAATCAAAAGCTAAAATAAGTGGAAGGCATGTGAATTAGATAAGGGGGTAAATAATTTGTTGCCTTTTAAAAGTTGTAAATTTGGGAACTGTTCCATTTGTAATAATACTCACTATTTTCTAGCTGGTAGCATCCAACATACTGTTTTATTATTGGCTCATTGCGGTTTACCTAAATATGGCCAGTAAAAGGGATTGCTTTATTTTCTCAAAGCACTTAAGTTTAATAATATTAAAATAATAAAACCAGAGTTTAAATTAGATTGGGTTGTATAGATTTTTGGAGCTGCTACTGTTTTGGAGGATGGAGTTGAGAAGGTAAAGGGGAAGGAATTATATGGAGTAAGATGATATAGCACTTCTAATCATTTACCTATTAGAGATTAAAAAAATTTTTTTTACCTTATTATATAAAAAAAAGTTGAGGCCTAGTTCTTTTCCCCAGATTTTCAGCTACTTCTTTGAAGAACAAAAATATCTTGGTGATCTTTAAAAACAGAAGATGACTAATTTCATGTTATAAGTTGTATATCTTATGTATAGCAACAAATAGTATCAGATTTTTATTGAGGACTTTAATCCAATATTTTAATAAACAAATTAGGCATTTCTATCTAAATTATAATTTTGGCTGCCTTCCATATATGCATAGTGTATATATATATATATATATATATATATATATATATATATATATATACACACATACACACAGAGAGCCAGTCTGTGCCTTTCTTACACTTGCTTTATGTTCTATAGCCTGTCAACTGGACAATACCCCTACTTCCCCTCCTTTTACCAATAAATGTTTCTCTTTCTTTTCCAAACCTCCCTCCAAACCCCCCTCCTCACACTACTAAAGACTAAAGACTCAAAAAGCTTCTGGGGAGTTGAAATTTAGAAGGACTGCAACAGAGAGATGTAGAAATGTTCTTGGCCTTCTAATTTGGAATTTTGGAGAAATTTTCCTATGGACATATTAGACATAGTGGTTAGGTTCTATATTACTGTTGGTCCTTCTGTTAAGGTATAGATGGTTATAGTCTGGCTTAGGAGCCAGACTAGCCTATATGATGATGTTTCTACGGGAAAATGTATTCCAAGTTCCAAACAATCCTCTTGGAAGCTCCTAGTTCTAAATTTTATGAGAACTAGTTATATAGTATTTACTAGAAAACACTACAGATTGTTAATACTATTCCTCATTATGGAAATACTGTTTGTTAAATTATTGTGATTTAAGGATATATGTTATTTTAAAATATTTTATGTTAGCTTGGATTTAAATTTATAAATAAATTTATTAATTTGATAATTACACTGGAAATCGTCTCCAAGAGTCCAAGGTAAGGACTAGGGAAGAGACACATTAAAAGAGCAAGTAAATGCTGCTGATGTTTTGATAATGTAGAGTGAATATGAAATAGAATCTGGGGTTATGTGAATTTTTTGTTTTGTCTTCTTTGATATGGATAATTGAAATGACTATGAAGGTTCTGAGGTTACGAGAAAAAGAAATCTTATGATTTCATGGTGACTTCAAATATATAGAGGAGTTCTATGATACAATGTAGGCAGAATTGCTTTGAACATTCTGAAGTACTATATAAATAAAAAAATAAAAAGTTGTATTGTTAAATACATAAGACCTGCTATGGAAAAGAAAGTGCTAAAGAAATACTGTACAAGTACTTAATTCCTCCAAATTTTAGGTGAAGGAAGCAAAAAGTAGTGAGCAATTTAACCAATATTTAGTGAGTACCTGTTTATGAAGGGTTTTACAAATGACTTTCCCAGAGTTAAGTAAAATACTATTCTCAGAGGCAGGATGATAATCACTCCCAAATCCAGCTCTCCAAATCCTAATAAAGTAACTAATTTTGGAGTAATGGTCATACTTGTATCCTTTCAAAGTGAACTATATGACTTGAGGTTTGGATCAAATTTTAGTAAAAAACAATACTCAACTTCATTTAAAACTTAGTTATAGGGCTTCCCTGGTGGCGCAGTGGTTAGGAGTCTGCCTGCCGATGCAGGGGACGCGGGTTCGTGCCCCGGTCCGGGAGGATCCCACATGCCGCCGAGCGGCTGGGCCCGTGAGCCATGGCCGCTGAGCCTGCGCATCCGGAGCCTGTGCTCTACAACGGGAGAGGCCCGCGTACTGCAAAAAAAAAAAAAAAAAAACTTAGTTATAGGGCTTCCCTGGTGGCGCAGTGGTTTGGAGTCTGCCTGCCGATGCAGGGGACGCGGGTTCGTGCCCCGGTCCGGGAGGATCCCACATGCCGCGGAGTGGCTGGGCCCGTGAGCCATGGCCGCTGGGCCTGCGCATCCGGGGCCTGTGCTCTGCGGCGGGAGAGGCCACAGCGGGGAGAGGCCACAGCGGTGAGAGGCCCGCATGCCGCAAAAAAAAAACCCCAAAAAACAAAAAAAAAACACCTTAGTTATATTGACAATAAACTTGGATCTGGTCTTCAAATGGTATAACCAGTAAATTTTGAATTTTGTAATATTTCATAAATTATTAATTTCTCTAGTAAAGCGAAATATTGAGACTAAAAAACTGCTATCAGACTGACTCCTAAATTGACTCACCTGAATTCTTTCTTTCTTTCTTATTTGTCATTCCTCTCTTGAAGCATCTGTTTTCTTTTCTATTTATTTATTTAATTTTTGGGGCTGCGTAGGGTCTTAGTTGTGGCACGCGGGGTCTTCATTGTGGTGCGGGCTCTTCATTTTGGCGCACGGGCTTCTCTCTAGTTGTGGCGTACAGGTTTTCTCTCTCTAGTTGTGGCATGCAGGCTTAATTGCCCCCCAGTATGGAAGGCAGATTCTTTACCACTGGACCACCAAGGAAGTCCTGAAGCATCTGTTTTCTTTGCCTAGATCGTTTATATTTTTTCCAGTCTTATCACTTCTTCAAAGACAAAATGTTGTAGATCCAGTGCTATTTGACTCTTTTTAGGCTTACCCTATCTTGAATTCAGTTTTTTTCCTCTAATGCTATTTTCACAGTGTGCTGCTATAATTTAATGTCCCTTTTTTATGAAAAACTTCATTTTAGACCTTTTTATTTTACTCATTCTCTATATATTTGAACATACATAAGAATATTAATATATTCATATTTATATAGAGAGTCCTGTATTGAGGAATTGTTTTCCTTTGACTCATGTTGTAATGCTGAATTGACTCAAAATCAACTTTGATTTTTTTTCTGCATTAAGTTTTAAGCTCACAGCAGTGATCAGCAATTTGTAGCTGCCTTTTATCTCATATTTTAATTAACAAATACTTGTATAACAATCACTGCGACCAGGTACTATTCTGAGCACTTTCCAAATATTAATTAGTTTAATCCTCACAACAACCTTATAAGATAGGGAATGTAGTTATCCTCATTTTATAGATTAGAAACTGAAGCACAGCCAGGCACAAGCAGGGCTGGGGGACAAATCCGGGCAAACTGACTCAAGGGTTCATTATTTTGGCCACTGTGCTCTGCCGCCTGCCTGCCTGTCATACAAAGAGGGACTTTTGTTTTTCTTTTGCGAGAGACTCTTTCCTGATATATCTCTTACCCAGAGTTAGTTACTTCCAGATAGGGTAGATGACAGAGTTTGGTGGGGGGACCTCCCCTTCTGTGCTGCCGGTGACAGTGGGACTGGCCCTGGGCTATTGACTCACCCTGCTCAAGCAGAGAGAACATACTCCAGCTGTTGGAGTCAGGGGTCCAGTTTGGGGGCCTCTGAGGAGTGGGGCTGTGTCTAATTCATTTTTGTATCCCCCTGCACCTACCATAGTGCTTGGCCATAATGGGCCCTTAGTAAATAATTTATTGAATGAATGAAATAATTCTAGTCTCAGCTTTGCAGTTAATCATCTGACGGGCATTGTGACATTCTGTGGATTATTTCATGTCACTCAGCCTCAGTTTCCCTTTCTATAAAGTGGCAATAATATTTTGGGTCGGGGATTAAATGAATTAATGTATGTGAATAGACTATAAAACTTAAAACACTATTTACATATAAAGGATAACATTTTAAAAACTGTATTTAAAATGAGCCTAGATATTAATACTTTAAAGGCTAACTAAAGTGATTTGTAAGAACATAGCCTTCCCCTGAAGGTACATATGTTTATTGAAAAACATATTTTGTATCATTATTAAAATTTTTTTCTGAATTGACTCTTGGGCAAAGAAGGTTGCTTATTATTGTTTTAACGTACATTAAATTTTAAAGGTTTGATCTCTAGGCTTCTAATCCTACATAATGTACATAAACAAGTATGGAATCTCAAGTTATAGGAGCTTTCTGATGCTCAGGTAGCCTGTATTGTCAGTTTCTCTGAAAAGGGCTGATTTTGTTCTTATGGAAAGAGGGACTTGGCATAGATACACCAGGAGGTTTTCTTTAGCTGCCAGAAGAAACTAAGCAAAAGCACAATTATATTTTCCTTTCTCTTTATTGAGGTAAAATATATGTAACATAGAATTTACCATTTTAACCATTTTTAAGTGTACAGCTCTGTGGCATTAAATACGTTCACATTATTGTACTAGCATCACCACCATCCATTTCCAGAACTTTTTCGTCTTCCCCCAGCTGAAATCTGTATCCATTAAACACTAACTTCACATTCCCCTCTCGCCATCTTTTGGCAACCACCATTCTACTTTCTGTCTTGAAGAATTTGATAACTCTAGGGACTTCGTATAAGAGCAGACACATATTTGTCCTTTTGTGATTGGCTTATTTCACTTATTTCAAGAGTCATTGATACTGTGGCATGAGTCAACATTTCCTTCCTTTTTATTTTTTATAAATTTATTTATTTTTGGCTACATTGGTTCTTTTTTTTTTAACATCTTTATTGGAGTATAATTGCTTTACAATGGTGTGTTAGTTTCTGCTTTATAACAAAATGAATCAGTTATACATATACATATGTCCCCGTATCTCTTCCCTCTTGTATCTCCCTCCCTGCTGCATTGGTTCTTCGTTGCTGTGTATGGGCTTTCTCTGGTTGCGGTGAGTGGGGGCTACCCTTCGTTGCGGAGCACAGGCTCCAGGCACGCGGGCTTCAGTAGTTGTGGCACACGGGCTTGGTAGTTGTGGCTCGCAGGCTCTAGAGCACAGGCTCAGTAGTTATGGCTCACGGGCTTAGTTGCTGTGTGGCATGTGGGATCTTCCTGGACCAGGGCTCGAACCCCTGTCCCCTGCATTGGCAGGTGGATTCTTAACCACTGTGACAACAGGGAAGTCCCTCCTTCCTTTTTAATGCTGAATAATTTTCTATAAATTTCCATATGTATGGACCACATTTTGTTTATCCGTTCACCTGTTGATAGACACTGGGTTGCTTCCACCTTTGGCTACTGTGAATAATGCTGCTATGAACTTGGTTGTACAATAATCTGTTCTGCTTTCACTTCTTTTGGGTATAGGCTGGAACACCATTTCTTTTCAAATTAACTTAAATTAATTTATTTATTTGGCTGCGGTGCGCGGGTTTTCTCTAGTTGTGGCGAGTGGGGGCTACTCTTCGTTTTGCAGTGCGCGGGCTTCTCATTGCGGTGGCCTCTCTTGTTGTGGAGCACGGGGCTCTAGGCGTGTGGGCTTCAGTAGCTGTGTCACGCAGGCTCAGTAGTTGTGGCACACGGGCTTAGTTGCTCCGCGGCATGTGGGATCTTCTTGGACCAGGGCTCGAGCCCATGTCCCCTGCATTGGCAGGCAGATTCTTCACCACTGTGCCACCAGGGAAGTCCCTAGAAAACCATATCTTTACCTCACTGTAGATGAGGAGATGTTGGGGTTCTAGTTGCTGTAGTAACTTATCTTGAAATTAAATTTACTATTTATTAGGATGTTTTTCCTTTTGAGTATTTATGTTGGGTATTTCCTTACTGTTGACACTGTACTATTCGAGAGTAGATTCACGTCCAAAACATTTTAATTATAGATTTGAATTACCGCCATAGGATAAAGTATATGAACCTCTTTTCCTAACCTATAGTGGATGTGAAAATTTTTACCTTTAGATAAATTTTTAGTAATCCTGTCTTTATTTTATTACTAGAATTGTTTTTTTGTTTTTTTGTTTTTTTTGCGGTACACGGGCATCTCACTGTTGTGGCCTCTCCCGTTGCGGAGCACAGGCTCTGGACGCCCAGGGTCAGTGGCCATGGCTCACGGGCCCAGCCGCTCCGCGGCATGTGGGATCTTCCCGGACCGGGACGCGAACCCGTGTCCCCTGCATTGCCAGGTGGACTCTCAACCACTGCACCACCAGGGAAGCCCTAGAATTGTTTTTTTAAATGTCATCAACTCTGATATTTATATATGGAATAGAAATTGTTCATTATTTCCAGTTTTTTATTCTATATGCAATTTAATGCCTTAAGTGAACACTGCCTTCAGGAAAATACTGGAAGATCTTTATGCAGATGAACGTGTCTTAGGACATAGCGATAAACTCAGTTTTATAAATGTTAGTGCTTTCACAGTGCTTTCATAATACATGCTAAATGAATTTGTCATGTATTAAGCACCCAGTTGCAGTTTTATAGCTAGGTTTTCATATTCAGTAAACTTATTAATACTTTGTTTTGTTCTATTTTGTTGATTATACGAAGTAGCACTGCACTGGTAAGGAAATAGCCATTGAGGAATCTTTTTGGATTATCTGTTCAAGTCCTCCCTTTCTTCATGCAGGTACCTTTCTACTTTCCATTTGTAACTGGACACTTTAAAGGATATTCACTATTTTGATGTTTCCTTAGATTCCAAATCAGCTATCAACTATCTATTAATATATTCTCTGTTATATATTCTATTTCTCCAAGAAATTTATTTTAAAGTACACTTTAACAACTATTCAAAATGTGTAAATAATGGAGTCAGATCATAGCAATATCAGAAAAATAAAGCTAATACCGTTCACTGATTTATTTGTAACAAAACACTTTTATGGTGCCCTGATGGGTGAAAACCTGCAGCCCCTGACTGAGTCCTTTACTGCCACTAGGGGGCTAAGTTTTCCTCAGCTGTTAAAACTAAAGATCCCAGTGTTTTTCAGTTTTGGCGAACCCCGCAGACCCCTCCTTGCTGTTTTGCTTTTTGGATTTAACTTATGTCCCAGGATATTTGTGCCTTTAAATATTATGGGAAACCAAGTTCAAATCCAAAACATTTTAATTGTGTATTTGAATAATCTCCAAGGATATTGGAAATGACAACAGCTTGAATTTTATGTGACCATTCTAGTAATATCTGGCTTTTTTAACCACTGGACTTGTTAAAATTATGTAATAATTCAGAAAACATCAACCCTTATGTTTGTAATTGAACTAGAATTCTATCCATCATTTTAATTGTTTACTTCTGTGTGCAAAATGTAATGCCTTAAAATGCACATGATAAAATAAAATATTTATTTCTTGTATACCTTTATGAACTTCTGACATTTAAAAATTCAGTAGTCAGTAATGGAGAAATAGGGAAGCATTTTAATGAATTTTTACAATCCTTAGGCTAATTCACTTCAAAGTTTACCGAATAAGATTATTTAGTAATATTATTAGCATACTCAAAATATGAAAAACATGGACCAAAAAAGAGAAAGTTGCCACCTTACAAAAAGGATACCTTAAAAATATTCAGCAAGTGGAGTTCTAGTAAAATTAAAATATTACATTTAGGAAGAAGAAAAGATTAGGGAAGTATTATGATATATTAAAGAGCATGTACTTTGGAGTTTGCCTCTGTCACTATCGGCGTTGTGACTTTCGGCACATTTTTTAACATCCCTGAGCTTTAGTTTCCTTATTTTTGTAAAGTAATGTTAATACCTCATTCAATTGTTGTTTGGATTAAATGAGGCCATATATGTAAAGGGCCTAGGACTGTGCCTGGAATATGGTAGGTGTTCAACAAATGTCATCCTCTGTTTAATCCAAAGATGTGATGTTATAACTGATTCTCAGTCGTTCTGGAGGGCCTCTCTCTGGAAAAGAGGAGACTCAACCTATTATTAAGGCTACATCTGTAGGTATGACTTTACCAGTAGAAAGAGTTCAGTCTTTTCATGGTATCCTAACTATAAAGAGAAAGTTTGGAAAATGTATTTCCTTAGCTAAAATAATAGCATTGTTAGCTATTTACTTATTGCTTGCTTACTGTATGCCAGTACTGTTCTTAGTGCTTTGTGCATATTAACTCATTCACTCCTCACAACAAACATGTTAGGTAGGTACTATTATTTTCCCTATTCTAACAGAATGCAGAAACTAAGGCCCAAGGGGATTAACGTTGCTCAAGTTTATACAGCTATTAAAATTTTGGAGCTGGGCTCCAAAGCCAGGCAGTCTGGCTCTAGAATCTGAATTCCTAACCACTTGTCTAAATTGTTAAAACATTGTTTTCATAGATTCCACTGGATGCATTGTACAACAGTAGGAGTGCTTGGAGTGTACTTATACTTATTTTATCCTTAAAAACCTTCCTCCAAATGTTTGTTACTATTAAAATGATTGAAATAATTATTTTAGAATTCTGAATATGTTCTGATATCTTCAGTAAAAGGAAATTACTACTTTCAGTAAGAATAAATGTTTGGTTAGAAGGGCAACAAAATGTTTAGGTGCTAAAGAAATCATTTATAAAAGTAGACATGACCCTTTTAAATGACTTTTAATATTGCCTTATTACCATTTGTTTTCAACAAATAAGGGCACCTAATTGGACCAAATATATTTTATTGCACCCACAAAGGAAAACTTTTGGAATTTTTTGTTCCAAGTTGAAAGAGAGGAGTGCCTTGAATGCTGTAGAGGTTGATTTGGGTTGACGGCTTTTCTGTGTTTGGATTTGTTCCAGCTGTGCTGCAGTGCTGCTCTCCTACCCACATGGATGCGCTCAGTAGTTGTGTGACTCCCACTGCCCCTTCCTATGCACACTGCAACTACTTCCAGGTAAGATGCTGGGAACAATGGACATACCCTGCGTCAGGTACAATACGATTGGCCTTGCAGAATTCCAAAGTGTAATTTTATCTTAATGAGTAGCCAGAGGTAAGCTGTGGATTATGGCCTTAGTTTTTCTCAATTCTAAAAAAAAAAGAGTTGATGTAAATGATGTCTGAGGATTCTTCTAGGCCTACACTATCTTCTTGGCCTACTCTTAGGCACTAGCCACATGTAGCTATTTAAATTTAAATGAATTAAAGTTAAATAAAATTTAAAACTCATTCCTCAGTAGGGAGGGTGGGAGGGAGGGAGACGCAAGAGGGAGGAGATATGGGGATATATGTATATGTAGAGCTGATTCACTTTGTTATGAAGCAGAAACTAACACACCATTGTAACCAATTATACTCCAATAAAGATGTTAAAAAAAAAATCATTCCTCAGTCACACTAGCCACATTTCAGGTGCTTAATAGTTTCGTTTGGCTAGTGGTTACCAAATTTTATAGTACAGATAGAGAACATTTTCATCATTGCTGACAGTTAGTTGGAACAATATTGTTCAACTAACTGTCAACAATGGTAAAATTGATTACCATGGTAAAATGAATACCAGATAAACTCTAAAAGTATATAAATCACCAAATGACAGATCCTTCCAAGATGGTACAATTACTTTTTTTTTAAAGGAGAAAGGAAAATGATGTCAAAAATGAGAAAGCCCCCATGTTGTAAACACTGCACTTCAATTTTTTCTCATATTTGTTAGGAAGCAATTGCTTTGATTTAAATGTTGTAGACTACTACTTCTAGGATAAGATTAAATCCCATGTTTGTATTTTTATGCTATAGTTGCTTAAAGATTGGAATTGTTTTCCTTTGATATCATGTAGTCATGATAGCTTCTGTTCTTTAGAGAATATCTTACTATTGACATTCCAGTACTCAAAAGAACATTCCTTTTTTCTTTTTTGTCTTTTCTTTCTTTTCTTTTTTTGAGGAGTATAGAATCAGATCAAGGAGACTTAGCTGGACTTTTTTTTTTTTTTTGCGGTATGCAGGCCTCTCACTGTTGTGGCCTCTCAGGCTCCAGACGCGCAGGCCCAGCGGCCATGGCTCACGGGCCCAGCCGCTCTGCGGCACACGGGATCCTCCCGGACCGGGGCACGAACCCGCGTCCCCTGCATTGGCAGGCGGACTCCCAACAACTGTGCCACCAGGGAGGCCCAGCTGGACATTTTTAATGGCAGCTGTCATCAAGCATGTTAGTCTAGCCGATTCATCTTCACTGGAAGGACATATCTGTCTCACAAATTAGATGCTCTTGTCTGTAGATCCAGGCATTCTCTCCCCTGGATCATACTGGAGATACTCTGTTGGTGTTATATCTTGATTATATTTATGTTTTAAATAAATCATTTAAAACATCTTTGAAGACCTTTGCTTACTACAAAGACAATACACGTTCACTGTAGGAAAATAGAGATAAGTAGACATAAAATTTTTAAATGGAAAAAAGGGAAGTATTTCAGATAACATTCTGGAAATAAATGCAGTTAGTTTTGTTGGCCTGCAGATATGAGTGTGCATGAATGGTCAGTATATTGCAGTGGTTAAGAGCAAGAACTCTGGAGTCAGGCACACCTAGGTTTGAAACCTGACTCTGTCAGTTACTTCTTTGTGACTTTGTATAAATTATGAAGTTTCTCTGAACTTCAGTTCCATCCTTTGGAAATAGAGATGATCACATTTCATAGACCTCTTGTGAGGATTAAATGAAATAATGTATGTAAAGCACTTTGTATGTGCTTGGCACATAGTAAGATCTCAATAAGTGGGGCTGTCAGCTATAGTAAAGTAGCTTGATGCTTAAACCATTTGGATTTACATTATTTGGCATTATGGCCTTCAAATCATTGACGCAATCATTGTTAATGTGTTTGGCAATATTGACTCACTACATGTTTTATTTAATAGTAACTCTTCCATATCTTATGTTTATAACCTGAGATATTCAGCAAACATTTATTGAGTGCCTGCTCTGTGCAAAGTACTGTGTATAAGAGAATACATCTTGAAGATATCAGTCTAAAAGTGACAGCTATTTTAATCTATTGTTTTATTGTTAAAATAAATAATCTCAGGACCAAAGGACATTTGATATTCCATACATTTTTTCCCAGATCATTTGGAACAGAATAACAGTACCTCCCCCCTGAATCTATAGAAGCAATGGTGGACTTGTGAGCATCCTGTGTTTGACATTTCCTTACTACCTTCCTAAAACAGTATATTACAGATACAAGTGACGTTTTTGTCTGTCAGCCTTTATGGAAGAGTTTGGTTTATAGACATTTTATCAACAAATAGGTTTTTGGGTACTATGACTTTTTTGATTTTGTGTACTTTAACCCTGAGAATTATTGGTCCATTCCAGTATTAAACTTAATATAGTGGTTGACATATAATAGTTCCTGTGTAAGTGTTAACAATAGAGTCGAAGCTACTACTGCTGAAAAGTTGATTGGCATTCAAGTTTTCTTAGTGAGCTTTAAGTTTAATTTGTTTATATTTAGTGTTCATCAGCCTAAATGTTGTTGCTTTCCTCCTTAATCTCATATTTGGTTTTCTATCCAAACAGTCCTATTTTCTCTTTTCCCAGAATCCTCCAGTGCAATCCTCCTATCCAGTTGAATTTCTGCCTTCTGATTGGCCTTGCAGTGCTACTGATGAAAATAAAAAGTCAGAATTAAACCTAGAGGCTGCTTTTCAGATAGTAGATGAGTTGCATTCCTCCCCTAAATTGGAGATGGTAAAGGTGGAGCCTGTTGAGAATCAGTGCTCAACATCTCAGTCTAACAGAGGCCAACATATCCTAGCTAATTCAAACAACAGCAATCCATCTTCCACAAGTCAGGCTAGCCAGCTGGAGCCACTTACTGCTGTAGGCTCAGATATTACGTCTTTTGTGGCTGGAACAGAACAAGCAATTACCTGCTCTCTACCACAGTCACCTGAGTACAACTATACCATCCACACAGCTCAGCCTGTTGAAAACACTACAATGCAGGAGTCTGCAGCCAGTCAGCAAGCTCACATCAAACCGAAGGAGCAGCTAAGTCACAATCCATCTCCGTCTTCAGTAGTATTTGTGCAGGAAGGGTTACCGTTCAGCACACACGAGGTAAGAGGCAAAGAAAAAATCCTAATAGAGCTCAAAGGTACCTAGTGCTTCTTGCTGAAGACTGTTCTAGTGGAGACTTTGTCCAGGTTTTATTTGGGTTTAATACCAGTTCATTATGCTCTTCAGAAGGATCGTGTCCCAGTGGTTCTGCACAAAAGATTCAGAAAGAAGTAACCTTAACCCTCAGGCATCCTCTCACTACGTTGTGGTCTGAAGTCAGCCTCTAGAGAGGCAGTCTGAATGAGCATTGTGGTATGACTGATTTGCATGTTAAAAGCATCCCTTGAGTTTTGCTTCCTAACTTAGTTTGGATGGACTAGGTGTGCCTGGCTGATTAAATTCCACTCCTCAGAAGGGATGGTTTATCTCATAGATAATATCAGGACTTTCCTGGCCATTTGTAGCATGGAGGTAAGGAGATGGTTGGAGGTGTTTTTATACTTTCTTACAGCATCATTGAATTCCAAATTTTTTTAAAGATTTATTTATTTGCTTAATTTATTTTTGGCTTTGTCGGGTCTTAGTTGCAGCAGGCGGGATCTTCGTTGAGGCATGTGGGATCTTTCGTTGAGGCATGGGGGATCTTTCTTTGTGGCATGCAGGTTTTCTCTCTCTAGTTGTGGTGTGCAGGCTCCAAGGCATGTGGGCTTTGTAGTTTGTGGCACGCCGGCTCTCTCGTTGAGGCGCGCGGGCTCAGTAGTTGTGGCGTGAGGGTTTAGTTGCCCCATGGCATGTGGGATCTTAGTTCCCTGACCAGGGATTGAACTCGCATCCCCTGCATTGTAAGGTGGATTCTTTACCACTGGACCACCAGGGAAGTCCCTATAGAATTCTAATTTGACTTGACAGCATACTGTGTTTGAATTTCCCTACTAATATTCTCATTCCTAAAGCAGAATTCTGACTCTAGTTCGAGAGATATATTCTGAAGGTAGAGACTAATTCCTTTATTGCTGCTAGCTTATGACCAGGAAATGAATAAACTTTGATTCTAAAAAATAAAAGTACATCCAAATTAAAATCACTTTTGTGATTATTTTTTTTCCTACTTAATTTTTTTTCTTGATCTTAGCCTGATACATATGTATTTCATTTTGGATTTTTTTTCTTTAATGGAACTGAAAATGTCTTCATTGTTAGAGATTCCCAAGATAACTTTTTGGCAGTTTGCGTGTGTGTATGGGGGGCGGGTTGTGGCCGCACCGCACGGTTTGTGGGATTTTAGTTTCCTGACCAGGGGTTGAACCCAGGCCCTCAGCAGTGAGAGCGCAGAGTCCTAACCAATGGACCACCAGGGAATTTCTGGCAGTTTTTAAAATGCATTCTTTTCTAGCTCTAACTTTAGATCCAAATGTCTTATGGGGTTTTTGGGTTTATTTATTTATTTAATTTATTTTTGGCTGTGTTGGGTCTTCATTGCTGCACATGGGCTTTCTCTAGTTGCGGCAAGTGAGGGATACTCTTCGTTGTGGTGCGTGGGCTTCTCATTGCAGTGGCTTCTCTTGTTGTGGAGCACCGGCTCTAGGTGCGCGGGCTTCAGTAGTTGTGGCTCGCGGGCTCTAGAGCGCAGGCCCAGTAGTTGTGGTACACGGGCTTAGTTGCTCCGTGGCATGTGGAATCTTCCTGGACCAGGGCTCGAACCTGGTCCTCTGCATTGGCAGGCGGATTCTTAACCACTGCACCACCAGGGAAACCCTATCTTATGGTTTTTATCAACTCATTGTCCTTCTTGAGCCCAACTGTTGAGACCCGGTATACTGTGTATTAATATTATAAATTCAGTAGACCAAAGATAGTCCCATTATGTTTCAAATATGCCTGTGAAAAGAACGTGAAATTTGCCTTTATTCCTTCGTAGTCACATCCAAAAGATTAGATTTCGTACCTTAAAATTGCATTCACACAGTTATTTTTTTTTAATTTGGATATCACAGCTTTTGAAAGCTATAATTTGAACTCCTAGCTCTACTTCACTATATTGTTTTATTTTAAAATAAATTCATAAACAAATAGAGTATTTGAGAAGTTGGTCAGCTTGACAAAGGGATTTGATATTCCAAAGAAAACATAGGAACTCCGAGAGAAATTCATATGTCATAAGCAGAGCAGATCTAGATTTCATAGGGAGTGACGCTTATACAAATTTGAGGTCCTCATTAAGCCAAAGAATACAAAATTAATAGAATAAAGTGTTTATAACCCCTCTGACATCATCCAACAGGGTCATGCCTCTGGCCATTCCAGTATCACCAAGAGGGGCAGGCAATCTGATGGAAGGGATGTTAGAGTGGGAAAAGATAGTGGTATTAACCAATTGTGAATTTGTGTGATGTGAATTTTACCAAAAAAGAAAAAAGAAACTTCATGGTGAATCTTCCTCTGATCGTAAGTAAATATTGTAGCTCCATAGACATTTCAGTAGTTTGTGGATGGGGAAATATACATCTTACTACCGAATATTCAGATTAGCTTAACAAAATCGGGTGGTATCATTCTTTTTTTTTTTTTTTTGGCGGTAAGAGAATGGCGGGTCTCTCACTGCTGTGGCCTCTCCTGCCGCGGAGCACAGGCTCTGGACGCACAGGCTCAGCGGCCATGGCTCACGGGCCCAGCCGCTCCGTGGCATGTGGGATCCTCCCGGACTGGGGCACGAACCCGCGTCCCCTGCATCGGCAGGCAGACTCAAACCACTGTGCCACCAGGGAAGCCTGGGTGGTATCATTCTTAAGGATGAAAAGCCTTACAGTCTTATTTGTTGGATCATGTTTCTATAGTAGAACTCCTGTGATAAAATATCTTAGCTTTTAGTAGATATTTGGGGAAAATTTGGAATAATGAGTGGGTTTAATATTTTAGGTGGATGCCAGTATAAAATGCCAAATGAAAACACCTGAGAATATCTTGCCTTCAGAACAGATGGGATTCCTTATTTCAGAAATGGGGCCTGCTAGCAAACCTAGTAAAGACACAGGTTTATCCACTCCAGCCAGATACAGCGAGCGAAGAAGCAACTCACAGCAAGGAAAGTCCCCTGGTAAGGATTATTGTGCTCTAGAATGCTAGCAGTAGAATCATAGTGTAGAATTAATATATGAATGATAGTTTTTCTAGTCTTCATTTATTATTCATAATTGTAATATACTAATCACATTGCTGTTTCATACAACTGCAATTTTAACTCTTTATTTTTTCTTAATCATCCTTTTAAAGTATGTAAAAGTTATATTCCAGTATTGCATGTAAGAATATGAGCTTTTGAAAAGAGAACATGGTAAGTAAAAGCAAAGGAATTTGGATTATTTAACTTGGAGAATGCAACGATGAAGGGTGATTCAATAACTGCTTCAGATGCCAAAGACTTTGTAATTACGGAAGTACTTGTTCTCTTATTAGCAGAGTATAGTACAAGAGGGAATATGCTTAAACTGTGGCAGGAAAAAATTAGATGGACATTAAGGACTTTATCCTGAGCATATTATAAAGATACTCTGAAGTATGACTCTGTATCAATGGGATTTTTCTTGTGGTTTGTAGGAGCCCGAGTGATTGTTTTAGTACAGTTGCTGCTACTCTTTCTAGGGAAATTGGGAAGAATCATTTTTTTAAGAAAATGGTGACATCCAATAAAACATGTTTCTTGTATGATCCAAAACCAAGTCATCAATGTCTTCAGTGGACAACTTGAATATTCTCAAATTATATGTATGTCAGAGGCATGCAATTCAGTGAATTAATGAATCAGGTTAAGCAATCATTTTAACCCATACAAATTGGAAAAATCTTGGGAACTTCTGTGAGAATTTCTCCAAAAAGTAAACTAATAGTAATATGATCGAGATGTTGTTTAGACTCATTGGGTTCTTTCTGCAAAATGCCTTTTAGACTAAAAGCTATCTTGATCACTCATTTTGTTTGTTAAACTTAGCTTGCACAGTTGCTTTTAGTTGAGTATATGATCCAATCTACGATCAAAGATTAAGATTTCTTACCACTGCAGATGTTCAAAGCAATGGCACAGACTTTGAAGGCAATTTAGAAAAGGACAGTGATGAATATTTACTACACACTCACTTTTATGACATACAGCAAACTTGATGAAACTGGTATTATCATCTTAAAGATCGGGAAACTTAATCTTGGAGAGGATAAGTAACTTGTTCAAGATCACATTAATTTAGCTAATATTCTACTCACAGTCCTTCTGTTGACTGTGTCCTTTGATGCACAAAAGTTTTAAGTTTTATGTAGTCCCATTGGTCTACTTTTCCTTTTGTTGCCTGTGCTTTCGGTGTTGTATCCAAGAAAGCATTGCCAAGTCCAGTGTCATGAAGTTTTTCCACTATGTTTTCTTCCAGGAGTTTTATAGTTTTAAGTCTTATATTTAGGTCTTTAGTCCATTTTGAGTTAATATTTGTAGACAGTGTAAGGTAAGGGTCCAACTTTATTCTTTTGCATGTGGACATCCAGTTTTCCTAGAACCATTTGTTGAAGAGACCTTTCCCCACTGAGTGGCCTTGGCATCCTTGTTGAAAGTCATCTGACCATATATGTGAGGGTTTATTTCTGGTTTCTTTATTCCAGTCCACTGGTCTATTTTTCTGTCGTTATGCCAGTACCATATAATCTCTGTTTAACCAATCAATTCTGCCATTGTAGCACAAAAGGAGTCATAGATAATACATAAATGAATGTTTGTGGCTATGCTTCAGTAAAACTATTTACAAAAACAGTTGCTGGGCCCAATTTGACCCAAAGGTCATAATTTGCCAACCCCTGAGTTAGACTAACAGTTTATTTCTGAAAAGCAACTGTGGAAGCCAGAAAGGAGTAGAATCATATTTTTAATATATTAAAAGAAATCCGCAGTCCTGGAAATCTCTACCCAGCCAAAAGATCCTTCAATAATGATGGCAAAAATGAAGACATTTTCAGATAAACACAAAATAGAGAGCATGTGCCACAGCAGATAAACAGTAAAGGAAATTCTACAGGGTGGTCTTCAGGCAGCAGGAAACAAGGAGACATACTGTAGCTTCTAGGGTAATCACCAAAATTGGTATAGAAATAATCCAAAAAAAAGGCAGGAAAGGAGGAAGCAAGGAATTAAAAATAAGGAAGACAGAGAAAACAAATAGTAAAATGGTTGACCCAAATTTAGCCAATACAACTATTATATGTAAATGGTCTTAAAATCTCAAAGACAGAGATTGCTAGAGTAGATAAAAGGGCAAACTCCTACTATAGGCTGGCTACAGGAGACATGTAGGTTGAAAGTAAGTGGACAGAAAAAGATACAACATGCAAACAGGAAGAACGAGAAGGCTGGTATGGTTATTTTTAAATATCAGAAAAAATAGACTTTAAGACAAAGAGTGTTATAAAGAGGGCCACTTCATAATGATGAACAGTTCATCAGGGAGGTGTATCAACTGTAAATGTGTTTTTTGTAGTAATAGAGTTTCAAAATACATGAAGCAAAAATTGACAAAAATTAAAGGGGGAAACACAATTCGTCAATGTACTAGGATATTTTAATACTTCTATCTAAGCAATTGATAGAACAACTAGACAAAATATCAGTAAAGACATAGAAGATCTGAACAACATAAACACCTTGATCTAATTGGCATTTATAGTACACTGAGCATCCAACAACTGCAGAATATACATTGTTCTCAAGTGCATATAGTACATTTACCAGGATAGGTCATTCATTGGGCCATAAAACAAGTCTCAATACATTTAAAAGAACTGAAGTCATACAAAGTGTACTCTCTGAATATAACAGGATTAAATGAGAAATCAGTAACAGAGTAATTAGGAGAACCTCAAATATCTGGAAATAAAGTGACATACTTCTAAATAATTTGTGAATCAAAGACAGAATCACAAGGAAAATTAGAAAATATTTTGACAATGAAAATACAACATCACAGTTTGCGGGATGCAGCTAAAGCAGTGTTAGAATGAAATGTGTAGCTTTAAATGCTAATATTAGAAAAGAAGTAAGATCTAAAATCAATGACCTGAGGTTTTACCATACGAAACTAGAAAAAGAAGAGGAAAGTAAACCCAAAGTAAATACTAAAAATAAAAATAGACATCAATGATACAGAAAACAGACAATTGAGAAGACTAACAAATATAAAACTGGCTTTTTGAAAAGATCAACAAAATTGACAAACTCCTAACTACACTGATCAGGAAAAAGAGAACAAAAATCATAACTACCAAGGATGAAAAGAGATTAACACCTCAGAATCTGTGAATAGTAAAAGGATAGTAAGAGAATACTATGAACAGTCTTAGTTAATGAACACAACCACATAAATGGAATAGCCACAGTTCTTAAAAAATACACCTTGTCAAAATTCACACAAGAAGAACCAATGAATAGCCCTATATAGATTAAAGAAGTTGGTTATCAAACATTTTCCTCAAAGGAAGAAAGAAAACTACAGACTAATAATCCTCATGAATATAGATGCAAAAATAATTAACAAGATATAAGTAAATTGAATGCAACAATATGTAAAAAGGCTGATAGACAAAGTAGAGTTTGTCTCAAGAATGCAAGGCTTGATTGAATTTCAAATGCTAATATTATTCACCATATTAACAGAGTAAAGGAGAAAAAACTCTATGATGATTTCAATAGATTCAAGGAGAGCACTTGACAGACTTCAGCACTCATTTGTAATAAAAACTCTCAGCAAAGTAGCAGTAGTAGAACATTTCTCAAACTGATAAAGAATATCTATAAAATATGTATAGTGAGGGTCATGATTAATAGTGAAAGACTAAATTGTTTACTCCAGAGACTGGGAACAAGGCAAGGATGCCCACTTTACCACTTGTATTCAGTATTGTACTGGTGGACCTAGCCATTGCAATAGGCAAGAAAAAGAAGTAAAAGGTGTAAAGATTGGAAAGCACACAATTGGAAAATGAAATTTAAAACAAATCAAACATTTATGGTAGGCCCCAAATCATAAGATACCTAGGAATAAGTTGAACAAAATATGTCTAAGGCCTCTACGCTGAAAACTACAAATTTTGCTGAAAGAAATTAAAGAAGACAAATAAATGGAAAGATGTGCCATGTTCATGGATAAGAATACCCAATATTGTTAAAGTGATAGTTCTCCCCAAGTTGATCTATAAATTCAATGCAATCCTAATCAAAATTCTAGTAGACTTTTTTTTCTTTAATGACAAGCTGATTCTAAAATCTAAAAGAAAATGCAAAGGACAGAGATTAAGCAAAGCAATTTTTAAAAATAAAAAATTGGAGGAGACTTTACCAGATTTCAAGACTTACCATAAAGCTAAAATAATCAAAATCGTTTGGTATTGGTGAAAAGAGGGACCTATAGATGAATGAAACAAAATAGAGAGTCCAGAAATAGATCCGCACATATGTGGTCAATTGATTTTCAACAAAGGTGCTAAGGCAGTGCAATGGAGAAAGGAAAGTGTTTTCAACAAAAATTAACATTGACCCATACCTCAGCCTGAAGGAGCAAGATGGCAGAGTAGAAGGACGTGCGCTCACTCCTTCTTGCAAGAGCAGCGGAATCACAACTAACTGCTGAACAGTCATCGACAGGAAGATGTTGGAACTCACCAAAAAAGATACCCCACATCCAAAGACAAAGGAGAAGCCACAGTGAGATGGTAGAAGGGGCGCAATCACAATAAAATCAAATCCCATAACTTCTGGGTGGGTGACTCACAGACTGGAGAACACTTAGACCACAGAAGTCCACCCACTGGAGTGAAGGTTCTGAGCCCCACGTCAGGCTTCCCAACCTGGGGGTCTGGCAATGGGAGGAGGAATTCTTAGAGAATCAAACTTTGAAGGCTTGCGGGATTTGATTGCAGGACTTCAACAGGACTGGGGGAAACAGAGACTCCATTCTTGGAGGGTACACACAAAGTAGTAAGTGCATCAGGACCCAGGGGAAGGAGCAGTGACCCCCATAGGAGACTGAACCAGACCTACCTGCTAGTGTTGGAGGGTCTCCTGCAGACGCGGGGGGTGGCTGTGGCTCAATGTGAAGACAAGGACACTGGCTGCAGAAGTTCTGGGAAGTACTCCTTGGCATGAGCCCTACCAGAGTCTGCCATTAGCCCCATCAAAGAGCTCGGTAGGCTCCAGTGTTGGGTCGCCTCAGGCCAAACAACGAACAGGGAGGGAATCCAGCCCCACCCATCAGCAGACAAGCGGATTAAAGTTTTACTGAGCTCTGCCCACCACCAGTCCCTCCCATCAGGAAACTTGCACAGCCCTCTTAGATAGCCTTATCCACCAGAGGGCAGACAGCAGAAGCAAGAAGAACTACAATCCTGCAGGCTGTGGAACAAAAACCACATTCACAGAAAGATAGACAAGATGAAAAGACAGAGGGCTATGTGCCAGATGAAGGAACAAGATAAAACCCCAGAAAAACAACTAAATGAAGTGGAGATAGGCAACCTTCCAGAAAAACAATTCAGAATAATGATAGTGAAGATGATCCAGGACCTCGGAAGAATGGAGGCAAAGATTGAGAAGATGCAAGAAATGTTTAACAAAGACCTAGAAGAATGAAAGAACAAACAAACGGAGACGAACAATACAATAACTGAAATGAAAAATACAATAGAAGGAATCAATAGCAGAATAACTGAGGCAGAAGAACAGATAAGTGACCTGGGAGACACAATGTTGGAATTCACTCCCACGGAACAGAATAAAGAAAAAAAATGAATGAAAAGAAATGATGATCTTTTGACAAAATTCAACACCCATTTATGATAACAACTCTCTAGAAAGTGGGCACAGAGGGAACCTACCTCAACATAATAAAGGCCATATATGACAAACCCACAGCAAACATCATTCTCAATGGTGAAAATCTGAAAGCATTTCCTCTAAGATCAGGAAGAAGATGAGGATGTCCACTCTTGCCCCTATTGTTCAACATAGTTTTGGAAGTCCTAGCCGTGGCAATCAGAAGAAAAAAATAAAAGGAATACAAATTGGAAAAGAAGAAGTAAAACTGTCACTGTTTGCAGATGACATAATACTATACATAGAGAATCCTAACGATGCCACCAGAAAACTACTAGAGCTAATCAATGAATTTCGCAAGGTTGCAGGATACAAAATTAATGCACAGAAATCTCTTGCATTCCTATACACTAATGATGAAAAATCTGAAAGAGAAATTAAGGAAACACTCCCATTTACCATTGCAACAAAATGAATAAAGTACCTAGGAGTAAACCTACCTAGGGAGATAAAAGACCTGTATGCGGAAAACTATAAGACACTGATGAAAGCAATTAAAGATGATACAAACAGATGGAGAGATATACCATGTTCTTGGATTGGAAGAATCAATATTGTGAAAATGACTATATCACCCAAAGCAATCTACAGATTCAATGCAATCCCTATCAAACTACCAATGGCATTTTTCACAGAACTAGAACAAAAAATTTCACAATTTGTATGGAGACACAAAAGACCCCAAATAGCCAAAGCAACCTTGAGGGAAAAACACAGAGCTGGAGGAATCAGACTCCCTGATTTCAGACTATACTACAAAGCTACAGTAATCAAGACAATATGGTACTGGCACAAAAACAAAAATATAGATCAATGGAACAGGATAGAAAGCCCAAAGATAAACCCATGCATCTATGGACAACTAATCTATGACAAAGGAGTCAAGGATATACAATGGAGAAAAGACAGTCTCTTCAATAACTGGTGCTGGGAAAACTGGATGGCTACTGTAAAAGAATGAAATTAGAACATTCCCTAACACCATACACAAAAATAAACTCAAAATGGATTAGAGACCTAAAGGTAAGACCGGACACTATAAAACTCTTAGAGGAAAACATAGGAAGAACACTCTCTGACATAAATCACAGCAAGATCTTTTTTTGATCCACTTCCTAGAGTAATGGAAATAAAAACAAAAATAAACAAATGGGACCTAATGAAACTTAAAATCTTTTGCAAAACAAAGGAAACAAGACGAAAAGACAGCCCTCGGAATGGGAGAAAATATTTACAAACGAATCAGCGGACAAAGGATTAATCTCCAGAATATATAAACAGCTCATGCAGCTCGATATTAAAAAAACAAACAACCCAATCAGAAAATGGGCAGAAGACCTAAATAGACATTTCTCCAAAGAAGACATACAGATGGCCAAGAAGCACATGAAAAGCTGCTCAACATCACTAATTATTAGAGAAATGCACATCAAAACTACAGTGAGGTATCACCTCATACCAGTTAGAATGGGCATCGTCAGAAAATCTACAAACAACAAATGCTGGAGAGGGTGTGGAGAAAAGGGAACCCTCTTGCACTGTTGGTGGGAATGTAAATTGATACAGCCACTATGGAGAACAGTATGGCAGTTCCTTAAAAAACTAAAAATAGAATTATCACATGACCCAGCAATCCCACTACTGGGCATATACCCAGAGAAAACCATAATTCAAAAAGATACGTGCACCCCAATGTTCATTGCAGCACTATTTACAATAGCCAGGTCATGGAAGCAACCTAAATGCCCATCGACAGACGAATGGATGAAGAAGATGTGGTAAATATATACAGTGGAATATTACTCAGCCATAAAAAGGAACGAAATTGGGTCATTTGCAGAGACGTGGATGGATCTAGAGATGTCATACAGAGTGAAGTAAGTCAGAAAGAGAAAAACAAATATCGTATATTAACGCGTATATGTGGAACCTAGAAAAATGGTACATATGAACCGGTTTGCAGGGCAGAAATAGAGACACAGATGTAGAGAACAAACGTATGGACACCAAGGAGGGGTGAGGGGTGGGGGATGAACTGGGCGATTGGGATTGACATTTATACACTGATATGTATAAAATGGATAACTAATAAGAACCTGCTGTATAAAAAAATAAATGAAATTCTAAAATTCAAAAAAAATGGACCCATACCTCATACCATACATAAAAATTAACTAAAAAAGGGATAAAAAAAGGAAAAAAAATTAACTGAAAATGAATCACAGACCTAAATATAAAACCTAAAACTTTTTGAAAAAAAAATAAGAGCAAACTTTGCTACTTCGGGCAAAGATTTCTTAGAACACAAAAAGTATGATCAATAAAGAAAAAAATGATAAATTGGATTTCATCAAAATTTAAAACTTCTGCTCTTCAATAGATATCATTCAGAAAATGAAAAGGCAAGCCAAAGCCTAGGAATAAATATTGACAGCAATATTAAAATCAAAATATCAAAACAAAGACATATCTAGAATATAAAAACTCTTACAGTGCAGTTGAAAAATGGGGTACAATATGAACAGACATTTCACAAAAGATACACAAATGGCCAGTAAGCACATGAATAGATGTTTAATCATCAGAGAAGTCAGGTTAAAACTGCAATGAGATATCACTGCACACAATTAGAATGGCTAAAGTTTTTAAAAAAGGAAAAAAACCATGACCATACCAGGTGTTGATAGGGCACTGGAACTCTCATACACTGCTAGTGGGAACTTGAAATAGTATAACCACTTCTGGAAACAGTTAGACAGTTTCTTAAAAATTAAGTTAAATATATAAAATCAAGTTAAACTTTGTCCATCCTCTTCTCTCAACCTAATGGCACCTATATTGAGATCATCTGAAAACGAGGGTTTGATTGGGAAGATAACACCCTTAATCTCACCTTTGCCATAGTCTATCAGAGATACTTGAGAAAAGCTTGAGGCCCTCATTAGAGGTACCTCTTACTACTGTTTCAAGTTGGGATAGTAAATTACTTCGATGCACACCCCAAATTACTGAACGCTAGTCAGTTGGTTTTCAACCACAGACAGAGGAATATTCCCTTCTGTCTCTGCTTGCACACTGGCTACCTCTAGCCTGAGTTCATCTCTTATTTTAGGGCTTTGCTGAATCGTCAAGAAAACAGCCAACACATTGTGAATTTTGTCAGCCTTTCCCCGTATGGTTACATGCTCGCTTGGCATGTGGTCTGCTTTCCAGGGTATCACAGGCAGTGATTTTACCAAATGTTTTGAAATAGATTTCAATGATCACCAACGTTCTAGCCTGATGTGCCTTAACCACCTGCTGTCTGACTGCTAAGCCAGTACCACGTATTTTAATTTGAATTACAGCAGCGCCTCACTTATAGATTCCAAATTCCATATTAGTCCACATATAAGTTAGGCTACTGTAAAAAACAAAACAGAAAAACCAGTGTCTTAAACAATTTAGAAGTTTATTTTTTCCTCATAATAACAGTCCAGAGCTGATGTGGCAGCTTCGCTTTTCTCTGCTAGCCCTCAGGTGTTACGTGGTGAAAGATGGCCCACCACTCTATCCTCATGTCAGCCACCAGGGTGCTATAAATATCCCTTCCTTTTATGAGCATAATCACTGCTTATGCTCACATCAGTTTGACTAGAACTTAGTCACATGAACAGGCTGCAGGGGAGCTTGGAAATGTGGTCTGTAGCTGTGTCCATTTACCTGTGTAAACAATACCATGATTTAAAAGAAGAATAAATATTAGGAGACAACTAGCAGTCTCTGTTACATGGACTAAGAGAAAATATTTACAACACAAAATATAAAGCATTGTATTCATAATACATAAAAGCTTCTACAAATCATTAAGAAATAAAGCAATCCAATAAAAAGAAATAAAATAATATTAATGTGCAGTTCAATTGAAGAAATACACATGACCAATAAGTGTATAGAAAGATGTTGAACCACTCAGATAAATCAGTAATCAGAGAAATGCAAGTTATAAATCAACCAAAAAAAATTTTTTTTTGCCAATCTGACAAAACTTAAATTATTGATAATATCCAGGTTGATAAAGGCGTAGGGAAAAAGGAACCTCCTTTACACTGTAATTGGAATGTAAATTTGTAGAGCCAATTGGAGGGCAATTTGGCATGATCTGTAAATAACTAAAATGCTTATATGCTTTGACTCAGGAATCCCATTCCCAGGAATCTCTCCTACAGAGTTCTGTGTAGTGTGTTATTTATAATAGTAAACATTTGGAAAAAAAGCATAAATGCCTGACAGTGGAGTGTTAGACAAACTACGATAAGTTCATGTAATGAAACACTGTGCAACCATTTAACAAAATAAAGTAGCTTGATATGTTGTTACTTGGAAAGATAGAAAGTGTTCGTAATATGTTAAGTGAATGAAGCAAGTTGCAGCATACTGTGTCTAGTACAACCCCCTTTCTAGGACAAAAAATATATATATACTGTAAAATTATAGAAAAAAGTCTGGAAGTAAATAAAACTGATACATATAACAGTGGTCACCTCTGGGCAAGTAGAATTGGAGGTGTAGAGAGGTATTTTTTTGCTTCTTAATTTGTGTTTGAGTGTACACAATGGTGGAATTATGGGGAAATCTCCCTTTTTGTGTTTGTCTAGATTTTTAAAATTGAAAAATATTTTAAATAGTTTAAATACTGTAAAGAGTTTTCTATAGTATGAATATAAAAGCCTCAAAATAATAGGAATGAGCAATTTAATGTTTTGAAAAAAAATTTATATCCCAGATATTAACCTGACTTTTGAGATTTAGATATGATTGACTCAAGCTAACCTTATCCCACACCAAAAACGCTTTTCTAAAATTTCTGAGAATTTCTAGGGCTTACAGTGGCTTTTATTTTTGAGTTTCTGCTTTTGCTTAATTCTAGATTCATCCATTTCTCACCTCCTGTAGGTGTTCTGTCTGCTCCTTGCCAGACCAGATGCAGAGCTCAGCCCCCTTACTTTGATTTCTCCCCTCCCCTGAGCATTTACATTAGGTATTTGTATGTGTAGCACACTTTTCTGAAGATTTGGTGAGGTAGAAAGTGTTTGCATTTAAAATATTGCAAATAATTAAAAATGGAATGTTAGCCATTGTTCTTTTTAAAGGGCCTTCAGTCAGTTTACCGCTTTCTCACCTTTCCTTGTCAGTAGTCAATGTGGCCTCCTGTCATGTTGTCCTCTTTCCTTGTACTAGCACCATACCTTCTCTTCTCTGATATCTTTTTTTTTTCCATGTTCTTCAATCAGGCCCTGAATTTTGTGTCTTAGGCAGAGAAGGTTAGGAATCTCTTCTGTTTCCTGATGAGGCCTTGAGACCTTATCTTGCCCAACCAAAACAACCTGTCAAGATATATTCCTCAACAGACAGTTACGTCCCCAAGAGGAACTCTGGTTTCTGCTGTTAAAATAATTTCCTCTCTTGGGCTTCCCTGGTGGCACAGTGGATGAGAGTCCGCCTGCCAATGGAGGGGACACGGGTTTGTGCCCCGGTCCGGGAGGATCCCACATGCCGCGGAGCGGCTGGGCCCGTGAGCCATGGCCGCTGAGCCTGCGCGTCCGGAGCCTGTGCTCCGCAACGGGAGAGAGGCCACTACAGCTAGAGGCCCGCGTACCGCAAAAAAAAAAAACAAAAAAACCTCTCTTATGGTTTTAAGTGTAACTGATAAAGTAGTTAGCACATTAATTATCTTTTTTAACTCTTCCTTTTTTTTTTAATTAAGCCTTATCCTTTGGTCAGTGGTGTTGGCAGGTGAGTCTTAACTGACCTTGGCTTCCTGCTGTGAAAGAGAGGAGTTGTGAAATGTTGGCATTATTATGACATCGAATCACATTTTCATTTTATTAGGGAAAGGGAGCAAATAACTTATGCTTAAACTAGAACCTGTTTGCTAAAAAGTTAGCTTTTGTAATGAAAGTGTAAGGAGAAATACAATTCATGAAGTTGCCAATTATTCTTCCTTCATAGAACTTAGCCTAACAAACAGTTGATCTATGAAAACATGGCTACATATAAGGTCCTGTGACATTAAAAGATTTTAACCAAAGTCAGTATAAAATTTATATACTATCTGTTAGAGGCTGTACAGCACAGTCAACAGGAAGAAAGCTTCTGGTGTTAGAAAAAACTAAATTAAAATCTGGATTCTGCTATTTACTTAACTTCCCTGAGCCTCAGTTTCTTCATCTGTAAAATGAAGATATGGTGGCTTAGTATGGTGCCTGGCATATAGTATGGCTTAGTATGGTGCCTGGCATATAGTAAGTACATGGTAGCAACAGAATTTTAGCAAAATTATTATATTCATAATACTTACTATTTTGATGTTTATTACTGTCAAATGCTTTTCAAATGACTGGTCTCACTTTAAATTCATGTGGGCTCTTAGTGTTGCCAGCAGTTCTATAATATTTCCCTAGTCAGTACACTCCCCATTTTCCAAAGCCACTTTATCATATCTTCTCTCTGCTCCAACTTCCAACACAACTCCTCTCTTTTCATTCTCAGCTATGACCTTGTTTCTTACTGAGAAAATAGAAGCAGCTAGAAGAGAACTTTCATATCTTTCCACCAACAAATTTATCAGTCTACCACTTGTGTAACTCTACACTCTGCTTTTCTTCCTATTATAATGGAAGAAAGCCAGTCCTCCCATATGTGTACACAGTCCCCTTTTGTGTACTCACAGACTTAGCCCTGAACAGTTATCCTCCCTTACTCTTCAACAATTACATCTTACCTTTTATGTTAGATAATTCCCATCAGCATACAAACATGCCATCATAGGTTCTATGTTAAAAGAAATTCCTCTCACCTTCCCTTCATTCATATTTTCATCCAGCTACTCCTCCGTTTTTCTCTTCCCCTTAGAGAAAAGCTCTTTGAAAGCCTATCCTTATCTCAACCAGGTTTTCCAATCAGGTTTTCATTCCGGCTACTCAGCTGAAACTGTTCAATGTCAAGGTTTCCAATTACTGCTCTTGTCAAGGTTTCCAGTTACTGCTATGTTGCCAAATCCTGTGGTCCATTCTCAGTCCCACTTGACTGTACCTCAGCAGCATTTGAACAGACTACCTCAACCTTCCTGAAATACTTTCTTCACTTGGCTTCTGGAACATCACCCTTTCCTGGTTTTCCTTCAACCTCACTGGCCACTCCGTAGTTTCTTTTACTGAATCTTCTTTATCTTCCCTGACTTCTAAATATTGATGAGTCCCAGAGCACAATTCTTGGACCCCTTTCCTTCTCTATTCATTTCCTAGGTTATATCAACAAGTCTCACTGCTTTTATTGTCTAAATGGTGATGACTCCTAAATTTATATCTAAGCCTCTATCTTCTCTGAACTCCAGGTGTGCATACCTTTTTCCCCTTGCCACTTCTTTGTTTGGATGTCCAGTAGTGTCCCAAATGCATTATAATGCCACCCTTTCCCCAGTTTTACTTATTTCCGGAAATAATACTTCTAGTCACCTCTAGTCAACCAAAAGTCTTGGAATCTTCCTTGACTCTCTTCTCTCTCATCTCACATCCAACCCATCAGCAAATTCTGTCAGTTCTATCTCAGTGTAGATCCAGGATCTGACCATTTCATATCACCTTTACATGCTATCACCATGGTCCAAGCCACTACATCTCTTGCCTAGATCTTTCTGCTTCCACTGTGTGCCCCTACAGTTTTTTCTCCACACAGCAATCAGAGTGATACTTTAAAATTATTTCCCTGTTTAAATTTTTCCAGTGGTTTTCCATCACATTTAGAATAAAATCTAAAAATCCTTACTATGATTTGGCTCCTAGTAACTGCTCTGACTTTATCTCCTGCCACCTTCTATCTCTCTCATCTATTCCAGCCATAGCAGCCCCTTCACTATTGTTTGAACGCACCAAGCATGGTCCTGCCTTCACACTTGCTGTTCCCTCTGCCCGAAATGTTCTTCACCCAGGTATTCACATGGCTTGCTCCTTCATTTCATTCAGTTCTCTACTCAAATGCTAGCTCATTATAGGAACCTTCCTGATCCTACTCTCTGTAATAGCACCCTATTCTCCATGTCCTGCCCTCCTTCAGTCCCTATTCTTTTTCCTTGGTTTTCTTCTATAATGTTCATCGCTACTTGACATTTTATATTTATTATTTTTCTCCCCCTCTAGAAGGTTAGTTCCATGAGGGCAAGGATTTTCTTTTGTTCATTGCTGTATCTCCAGCACCTGGAGTATTACCTGTGGCGCTCAGTGTTTATACACTGTTATCTTACTAATATACTTTTTAAAAAAGATCCTTGGAAAAAAGCAATCTTAAAAAAAATTGTGGTAAAATACACATAACATAAAGTTGAACCATTTTTAAGTGTATAGTTCAGTGGCATTAAGTACATTCACATTGTTCTGCTACCATCACCACCATCCATCTCCAGAACTCTTTTCATCTTGCAAAACTGAAACTCTATACTCACTAAACAATTCCTATTCCTCTTCTCCCCCCAGACCCTGGAAAACCTATTTTACTTTCTGTCTCAATGAACAATCTTTAATTAGCCAACAAAAGATAAGTTTTGAACATCTGGGGAGTCAACTTCAACCCATAGGTTGCTTTTAATGAGTGCTTATTAACAACTACTCTGGGGTTGGTACAGTGCTAGGTACACTAGGGATACAAAGGTAGTGTCCTGTACAGTTTTATTCTGCTGGAACTAAAAATTGCATATGTTTTACTAAAGACAACCATCCTATATCTCATTACTATGCTCTGACATTGAAAACTGAGATATATTTGGTTATGAGTTTTATTTTTATGGCCATTTTCTGCTTTCCCCTTCTTTTTGTCCCATCATTTCAAACTGATAGGAAAGCATACATTTTTAGGGGAGATTCACATAACAGAAAATTAACCACTTTAAAGTGAAAAGTTCCATGGGACTTAGACCATTCACAATGTTGTGCAACCTCTATCTAGTTCCAAAACATTTGCATCGCTCCAAAAGAAAACCCCATATTCATGAAGCAGTTGCTCTCCATTCCGTCCTCTCCCAAGCCCTTGGCAACCACCAGTCTGTGTTCTGTCCCTGTGGATTTACCTATTCTGGATATTTTGTATAAATGAAATCATACAATGTGTGACCTTTTTGTGTCTGGTTTATTTCACTTGGCATGATGTTTTCAAAGTTCATCCACAAGGTAACATGTATATCAGAACTTCATTTCTTCTTATGGCTAAATAGTATTATGTTGTATGTATATATGACAATTTTTTATCCACTCATCTGCTGATGGGCATTTGGGCTGTTTCTACCTTTTGGCTATTGTGAATAGTGCTGCTATAAACATTGTACATTGTACATGTATTTGAATATCTGATATCAATTCTTTTGGGGATATACCTAGGAGTGGAATTGCTGGATCATTTGGTAATTCTATGTTTAACTGTTGAGGAACTGCCAAGCTATTTTCCATAATGGCTGAACCGTTTTACATTCCCACCAGCAGTGTACAAGAGTCCCCATTTCTCCACATCCTCCCTAGCACTTGTTATTTTCCGCTTTTTATTATCACTATAGTCATGCTAAGTAGGTGTGAAGTGGTATCTATCTTATTGTGGGTTTAATTGCATTTCCCTCATGACTAATGATGTTAAGCATCTTTTCATGTGCTTGTTGGACATTTGTAGATCTTCTTTGGAGAAAATATAATTTCTTGGACAACTGTATAATAATATTTGATTTGATGAAATATTCTCCTATTTTGGTTAAATTTCTCTTGGTTAAAGCTGTGGTGTGTGCTATTAGAGCAGAAGTTGGTAAACTGTGGCCTATGGGCCAAATCTAGCTCACTGGTTGTTTTTATATGGCCTGCAAGCTAAGCATGTAGCTAAGCTAAGTAAATTTTTTTACATTTTAAATGGTTGAAGGGGGGGGATCAAAAGAAGAATATTTCATGACACATGAAAATGATTCAGATTTCAGTATCCATAAATAAAGTTGAATTGGAACACACAACCATACCATACATTTACATATTATCTGTGGTTTCATACTGCATCAGCAGAGTTGAGTAGTTACAGTAGAGGCCATGTGGCCCATAAAGCCTAAAGTATTTGCTATCTGGCTCCTTACAGAAAAAGTTTGCCTACTCTGTGTCTTACTTCATTCTACTGTTATGACAAAAATACCATAGACTAGGTGGCTTATAAATGACAGAATTTTTTCTCACAGTTCTGGAGGCTGGGAAATCCAGGATCAAGGTGCCAACAGATTCAGTGTCTGGTGAGAGCCAGTTTCCTGGCTCAGAGACTGCCGTCTTCTTGCTGTGTCTTCACATGGCAGAAGGGACAGAGGAGCTCTCTGGGGTCTCTATTATAAGGACACTAATTTCATTCATAAGAGCTCCACCCTCAGGACCTGATCACCTCCCCAGAGTCCCACTTTCTAACACCATCACATTGGGGGTTAGGTTTTAATACATGAATTTTGAGGAGATATAAACATGCAGTCTGTTATACCCTGTATTAGAAAGTCCTCATTCTTACCTTCTAATTTTTCACAGTCCTGATCATTGATGGCCAGAGAAGCCATTAAGAGTCAGGAGGGGTCCCTGGTTTGTTCCCGGGTTTCAGCACATACACACAAAAAAAGAGTCAGTAGATACTTGTGGGAGGACTCAAAATGAACTAGTATTCAGTTTAGTTCTTGTAGATGATGTATACTAAATCCAATTTTAAAGTATTAAAGGTAGGAACTAAATGTAAAATTTCTAAAGTATCACTTAAATTTCAACTGTCGCTATCATTAGCAGTACCTCCCCTCAATAAAGTTCCAACTCTCCCATTATTTATGGTAAAAATAAGAGAATTTCTTGAAATCACCTCTAGAGACTCCTTTGGCCCCAAATTCTGAAGTACTATGATTCCACCATTAACTGTTGGAATGTCATTATGTTGCTCAGTATCCCATTGAACAGGGGTTTCCTGTATCCCAGAACTTATCAGTGCCCTTCTGTAACTGAATTATTTTGAAAATTTGTCTTCCCTAGAGCATCTTCTTACACTTTAAGCTTTCTTTGAATTTTTTTTCAAGTAGGAGACTTCAAGTTGGTTAGGTATCCAGATTGTACTGATTTCAATAGATGTGCGTTTTGTTAGAAGGAGGTTGTTAATCACAGTCGTTGCATGCTGTGTGTAGGCCTTTTGAACACGTGTTGACTTAAGAAAATACCTTTTGGATAAAAAAACATCAAGAGGTGCAGAAAATTAGACTCAATAATGCTGCTCCAATTTCTACAATGATATTACCCTAAACCAAGATAGGGTAATATCAGCCAGATATTAATCACCCTAATAACACCCAGATATCAGTCTTATTGTGCAAGCTACACTCTCTTATGTTCTGATAGGTTACTTTATAGTTAAGGGAAACTGAATGTTTAAGAGCAAAGTTCAGGCCACTCCTGAAGAAAGGACTTCTCATTTTGTAGCTATTGGATTATGGATGAGATTTCGTTAAGGTAATAGCCTCCAAATCCTAGAGAGTGTTCTTAGTAGGAGTTAACATTCCCAGGGAATTTCCTGGCCATCCAGTGCTTAGGTCTCCGTGCTCTCATTGCCAAGGGCCTGGGTTCGATCCCTGGGCGGGGAACTAAAATCCCACAAGCTGTGTGGTGCGGCCAAAAAAAAAAAAAAAATCCCAAATGAGTAGATGCAATGCTTCTGTCCCTGGAGGCCTTTCAGCTCTCAAATCAACTCAGCCACTGTGATTCTCAAACACTTATCTTCTCTGAGGAGTATACAAGTTTCTCTTCTTTTTTTTCTTTTTCCCTCTCTCTGTGTATTTTATTTTATTTTTTTATTGGGGTGTAGTTGTTTTACAATGTTGTGTTAGTTTCTATTGTACAACGAAGTGGAGTTCCCTGTGCTATACAGCAGGTTCTTATTAGCTAGCTATTTTATACATATTAGTGTATATATGTCAATCCCAATCTCCCAATTCTTCCACACCTGCCGACTTTCCCCCCTTGGTGCCCATACATTTGTTATCTACATCTGTGTCTCTGTTTCTGACTAGCAAACCAGTTCATCTGTACCATTTTTCTAGACTCCACATATATGCGTTGATATACAATATTTGTTTTTCTCTTTCTGACTTACTTCACTCTGTATGACATCTCTAGATCCATCCACATCTCTACAAATGACCCAGTTTCGTTCCTTTTTATGACTGAGTAATATTCCATTGTGTATATGTACCACCTCTGCTTTATCCATTCGTCAGTCGATGGACATTTAGGTTGCTTCCATGACCTGGCTATTGTAAATAGTGCTGCAATGAACATTGGGGTGCATGTGTCTTTTTGAATTATGGTGTTCTCTGGGTATATGCCCAGTAGTGGGATTGCTGGGTCATGTGGTAATTCTATGTTTAGTTTTTTAAGGAACTGCCATACTGTTCTCCATAGTGGCTGTATCAGTTTACATTCCCACCAACAGTGCAAGAGGGTTCCCTTTTCTCCACACCCTCTCCAGCATTTGTTGTTTGTAGATTTTCTGATGATGCCCATTCTAACTGGTGTGAGGTGATACCTCACTGTAGTTTTGATGTGCATTTCTCTAATAATTAGTGATGTTGAGCAGCTTTTCATGTGCTTCTTGGCCATCTGTATGTCTTCTTTGGAGAAATGTCTATTTAGGTCTTCAGCCCATTTTCTGATTGGGTTGTTTGTTTTTTTGATATTGAGCTGCATGAGCTGTTTATATATTTTGGAGATTAATCCTTTGTCCGTTGCTTCGTTTGCAAATATTTTCTCCCATTCTGAGACTTGTCTTTTTGTTTTGTTTATAGTTTCCTTTGCTGTGCAAAAGTTTTTAAGTTTCATTAGGTCCCATTTGTTTATTTTTGTTTTTATTTCCATTACTCTAGGAGGTGGGTCAAAAAAGATCTTGTTGTGATTTATGTCAGATAGTGTTCTTCCTATGTTTTCTTCTAAGAGTTTTATAGTGTCTGGTCTTACCTTTAGGTCTTTAATCCATTTTGAGTTTTTTTGTTTGTATGGCGATAGGGAGTGTTCTAATTTCATTCTTTTACATGTAGCCATCCAGTTTTCCCAGCACCAGTTATTGAAGAGACTGTCTTTTCTCCATTGTATATGCTTGACTCCTTTGTCATAGATTAGTTGCCCATAGATGCGTGGGTTTATCTCTGGGCTTTCCATCCTGTTCCATTGATCTATATTTTTGTTTTTGTGCCAGTACCATATTGTCTTGATTACTGTAGCTTTGTAGTATAGTCTGAAGTCAGGGAGTCTGATTCCTCCAGCTCTGTGTTTTTCCCTCAAGGTTGCTTTGGCTATTTAGGGTCTTCTGTGTCTTCATACAAATTGTGAAATTTTTTGTTCTAGTTCTGTGAAAAATGCCATTGGTAGTTTGATAGGGATTGCATTGAATCTGTAGATTGCTTTGGGTAGTATAGTCATTTTCACAATACTGATTCTTCCAATCCAAGAACATTGTATATCTCTCCATATATTTGTATCATCTTTGATTTCTTTCATCAGTGTCTTACAGTTTTCTGAGTACAGTTCTTTTGTCTCCTTAGGTAGGTTTATTCCTAGGTATTTTATTCTTTTTGTTGCAATGGTGAATGGTATTGTTTCCTTAGTTTCTTTTCCTGATCTTTCATTGTTAGTGTATAGGAATGCAAGAGATTTCTGTGCATTAATTTTGTATCCTGCAACTTTACCAAATTCATTGATTAGCTCTAGTAGTTTTCTGGTAGCATCTTTAGGATTTTCCATGTGTAGTATCATGTCATCTGCAAACAGTGACAGTTTTACTTCTTCTTTTCCAATTTGTATTCCTTTTATTTATTTTTCTTCTCTGACTGCCATGGCTAAGACCTCCAAAACTATGTTGAATAATAGTGGCAAGCGTGGACATCCTTGTCTTGTTCCTAATATTAGAGTAAATGCTTTCAGTTTTTCATCATTGAGAATGATGTTTGCTGTGGGTTTCTCGTATATGGCCTTTATTATGTTGAGGGTGGTTCCCTCTATGCCTACTTTCTGGAGAGTTGTTATCATAAATCGGTGTTGAATTTTGTCAAAAGCTCTTTCTGCATCTATTGAGGTGATCATATGGTTTTTATCCTTCAGTTTGTTAATACAGTGTATCACATTGATTGATTTGGATATATTGTAGAATCCTTACATCCCTGGGATAAATCCCACTTGATCATGGTGTATGATCCTATTAATGTGTTGTTGGATTCTGTTTGCTAGTGTTTTATTGAGGATTTTTGCATGTATATTCATCAGTGATATTGGTCTGTAATTTTCTTTTTTTGTAGTATCTTTGCCTGGTTTTGGTATCAGGGTGATGGTGGCCTCATAGAATGAATTTGGGAGTGTTCCTTCCTCTGGAATGTTTTGGAAGAGTTTGAGAAGGATGGTTGTTAGCTCTTCTCTAAATGTTTGGTAGAATTCACCTGTGAAACCATCTGGTCCTGGACTATTGTTTGTTGGAAGATTTTTAATCAGAGTCTCAATTTCAGTGCTTGAAATTGGTCTGTTTACATTTTCTATTTCTTCCTGGTTCAGTCTTGGAAGGTTATACCTTTCTGAGAATTTGTCCATTTCTTCCAGGTTGTCCATTTTATTGGCATAGAGTTGCTTGTCTCTTAGGATACTTTGTATTTCTGTGGTGTCTGTTGTAACTTCTCCTTTTTCATTTCTGATTTTATTGATTTGAGTCCTCTCCCTCTTTTTCTTGATGAGTCTGGCTAATGGTTTATCAATTTTTTTTTATCTTCTCAAAGAACTAGCTTTTAGTTTTATTGATCTTTGCTATTGTTTTCTTTGTTTCTATTTCATTTATTTCTGCTCTGATCTTTATGATTTCTTTCCTTCTACTAACTTCGGGTTTTGTTTGTTCTCTCTGTAGTTCCTTTAGGTATAAGGTTAGATTGTTTGAGATTTTTCTTGTTTCTTGAGGTAGGATTGTATTGCTATAAACTTCCCTCTTAGAACTGCTTTTGCTGCATCCCATACATTTTGGATCATCGTGTTTTCATTGTCATTTGTCTGTAGGTATTTTTTGATTTCCTCTTTGATTTCTTCAGTGATCTCTTGGTTATTTAGTAGTGTATTGTTTATTAGCCTCCATGTGTTTGTGTTTTTTACGTTTTTTTTTCCTGTAATTTATTTCTAATCTCATAGCATTGTGGTCAGAAAAGATGCTTGATACAATTTCAATTTTCTTAAATTTGCTGAGGCTTGATTTGTGACCCAAGATGTGATCTATCCTGGAGAATGTTCCATGTGCATTTGAGAAGAAAGTGTAATCTGCTGTTTTTGGATGGAATGTCCTATAAATAACAATTAAATCTATCTGGTCTATTGTGTCATTTAAAGCTTGTGTTTCCTTATTAATTTTCTGTCTGGATAATCTGTCCATTGTTGTAAGTGAGGTGTTATAGTCCCTCGCTATTATTGTGTTACTGTCGATTTCCTCTTTTATAGCTGTTAGCATTTGCCTTATGTATTGAGGTGCTCCTATGTTGGGTGCATATATATTTATAATTGTTATATCTTCTTCTTGGATTGATCCCTTGATCATTATGTAGTGTCCTTCCTTGTCCCTTGTAACATTATTTATTTTAAAGTCTGTTTTATCTGATATGAGTATTGCTACTCCAGCTTTCTTTTGATTTCCATTTTCATGGAATATCTTTTTCCATCCCCTCACTTTCAGTCTGTATGTGTCCCTAGGTCTGAAGTGGGTCTCTTGTAGACAGCATATATGTGGGTCTTGTTTTTGTATCCATTCAGTGAACCTGTGTCTTTTGGTTGGAGCATTTAATCCATTCACGTTTAAGGTAATTCTTGATGTGTATGTTCCTATTACCATTTTCTTAATTGTTATGGGTTTGTTTTTGTAGGTGCTTTTCTTCTCTTGTGTTTCTCACTTAGAGAATTTCCTTTAGCATTTGTTGTAGAGCTGGTTTGGTGGTGCTGAATTCTCTTAGCTTTTGCTTGTTTGTAAAGCTTTTGATTTCTCTGTTGAATCTGAATGAGATCCTTGCTGGGTAGAGTATTCTTGGTTGTAGATTCTTCCCTTTCATCACTTTCAATGTATCATGCCACTCCCTTCTGGCTTGCAGAGTTTCTGCTGAGAAATCAACTGTTAACCTTGTGGAGATTAGTTTGTATGTTATTTGTCATTTTTCCCTTGTTGCTTTTAATAATTTTTCTTTGTCTTTAATTTTTGTCTGTTTGATTACTGTGTGTCTCGGTGTGTTTCTCCTTGGGTTTATCCTGCCTGGGACTGTCTGCACTTCCTGGACTTGGCAGGCTATTTCCTTTCCCATGTTAGGGAAGTTTTCAACTATAATCTCTTCAAATACTTTCTCGAGTCCTTTCTCTCTCTCTTCTCCTTCTGGGACCCCTATAATGTGAATGTTGGTGCGTTTAATGTTGTCCCTGAGGTCTCTTAGGCTGTCTTCATTTCTTTTCATTCCTTTTTCTTTATTCTGTTCTGCAGCAGTGATTTCCACCATTCTGTCTTCCAGGTCACTTATCCGTTCTTCTGCCTCAGTTATTCTGCTATTGATTCCTTCTAGTGTATTTTTCATTTCAATTATTGTATAATTCATCTCTGTTTGTTTGTTCTTTAATTCTTCTAGGTGTTTGCTCTTTAATTCTTCTCGGTCTTTGTTAAACATTTCTTTCATCTTCTCGATCTTTGCTTCCATTTTTTTTCCGAGGTCCTGGATCATCTTCACTACCATTATTCTGAATTGTTTTTCTGGAAGGTTGCCTATCTCCACTTCACTTAGTTGTTTTTCTGGGATTTTATCTTGTTCCTTCATCTGGGATGTAGTCTTCTGCCTTTTCATTTTGTCTATCTTTCTGTGGTTGTGGCTTTCATTCCTCAGGCTGCAGGATTGTAGTTCTTCTTGCTTCTGCTGTCTGCCCTCTGGCGGATCATGGTTCTCTCCTGAACGGAGTCCTATAAACCTCTAGTAACATCAGGCTAGTCTCTGTCTTTTTGCATTTTTATTGGTTTCTATACTTTAATTCCTTGATTGGCAGCTTTGTTAATGAAGGAAGCTCACTTTAATAAAATTATTGTGTTTAGATGCTTGTTCTTAGAAGCTGTGTGCCAAATGCTTTTTTTAAAAACATATTTATTTATTTGGCTGCCCTGGTTCTTAGTTGTGGCACACAGGATCTTTGTTGCAGCCTGTGGGATCTAGCTCCCTGACCAGGGATTGAACCCGGGCCCCCTGCCTTGGGAGCGCAGAGTCTTAACCACTGGACCACCAGGGAAGTACTGACAAATGCTGTTTTAAAGCCCAATCATTAAGGCTAAGAGGATTTGTTGCTCATACATAACTCACTACATAACTCATTCTGAGACTATTACAGAGCCATACAGACTACTGTTTCTTTAAACATGCCTATTTGTGATGTGCTGTTGTCCATTATTTGAACCTATCAATACAATAAAGTGTCAGTTAAATAAATGACATTTGTTCACTGAAAAAAAGAGGATTTGTTGTTGTTGTTCTTCAGTCTGCCTCCCCATAAGAGCTCTGTAGGTGCTTTATAGTCTTTACCTTTGTCATTATCTGCTTTCAAAGCAGGGTTGCAGTTGGGTCTGTTCATTTTCCAAATTCTTATTTTCGTGTTTTCTGTCACCATATGGCCTTTCCTTCTTATTCTGATATGGAGTTGAAGTGTGTAGAGAATGATCATAATTAGGTATTACTCATTCTGTATCCTTTGGTCAGCTTTTAAAAATCCTGATGCCTAGATTGTACTCTATACCAATTAAATCAGAATGTATGGGGGTAGAAGCCCTCGATCTCAGTATTTTTTTTAAGCTCCCCAGGTGATTCCAATGTGCAGCAAGATTTAGAAACCATTGGCTTTGCTTATTAGCCATATAGTGTAGAGGTTCTTTCAGTCATCTCTTCACCTCTCAGGATTAATTAGATGACCTTCTAATAATGCATTTTAGTTACTTGAAAAAAAGATGTTATATAAATTAAGATATTACTGTAATCATTGTCACTGTTCTTTAGACTGTAAAGAAGCCATTTTTGTGGTAAAATATACATAACATAAAATTTACCTTTTTAACCGTTTTTAAGTGTACAATTTGGTGGCATTAAGTACATTCACATTATGTACTACCACCACCACCTTCCATCTCCAGAACTTTTCTCATCTTCCCAAACTGAAATTCCATATCCATTCCGTCCTTCCCTGCAGCTCCTGGCAACCATCATTCTACTTTCTGTCTCTATGAATTTGACAACCCTAGCTACCTCATATGAGTAAGATCATACAGTATTTATCCTTTTGTGACTAACTTATTTCAATTAGCGTGATATCTTCAAGGCTCACTCATGTTGTAGCATTTGTCAGAATTTCCTTCCTTTTTAATGCTACGTAATATTCCCTTGTATGTACCTACCACATTTTGTTTTTCCATTCATCCATCGATGGACACTTGGATTGCTTTCACTTTTTGGCTATTGTAAATAATGCTGCCATGATCATGGATGTACAAGAAGCCACTTTTAAGTGATAAACTGATGTCTGTTCTCCCTCTACAAGATGCTTATCTGGATAGATGCTTGTTTTTTGTTTGTTTGTTTGTTTTTAATTTTTTTGGCCTCACAGCATGGCATGCAGGATCTTAGTTCCCCAACCAGGGACTGACCCCTTCCCCCTGCAGTGGAAGCTTGGAGCCCTAACCACTGGACTGCCAGGGAATTCTGAAATTGCTTGTTCTTTATGGATAGGTTGTAGTGTTGTTCACCAGATGAGCTAGTACCTTCTCCTAGTGATTGGTCTTCCTTTCACAAAATATGGAAAAAATTAGATACTGTTCCAAATGCCCTCTAGATTTACTCATAGTTGGTGGTAGAATTATTTTATTGTATCAGCTGTCTTGCCCAGGCTGTTGATCAATCCTACAAAGGTTGTGTTCTACAAATATAGTAACAAAAGTCTCTGTATGTCTAGTAGGAAATAAAGGACTCATTCTGTATAATTTAGTTTAACTCCAAAATGCTACTAGGACAAAATTGTAAGCCTAAAAATCAACCTAAAAAAGGCTCCCTGGTCATGTTGCTCTAGAAATTGCAAACTAATTAGACTGAATCTAGAAGCCACATTAGGATTCCTTCATTCCTGACTACGTATTCAGATAGGCCATTTAACTCTATTTCTTTTCTTTTTTAAACATCTTTATTGGAGTATAATTGCTTTACAATGGTGTGTTAGTTTCTGCTTTATAACAAAGTGAATCAGCTATACATATACCTATATCCCCATATCTCCTCCCCTCCCACCCTCCCTATTCCACCCCTCTAGGTGGTCACAAAGTACCGAGCTGATCTCCTCGTGCTATGCGGCTGCTTCCCACTAGCTATTTTACATTTGGTAGTGTGTATATGTCCATGCCACTCTCTCACTTTGTCCCAGTTTACCCTTCCCCCTCCCCGTGTCCTCAAGTCCATTCTCTACATCTGCGTCTTTATTCCTGTCCTGCCCCTAGGTTCTTCAGAACATTTTTTAATTTTCTTTTTAGATTCCATATATATGTGTTAGCATATGGTATTTGTTTTTCTCTTTCTGACTTACTTCACTCTGTATGACAGACTCTAGGTCCATCCACCTCACTACAAATAACTCAATTTCATTTCTTTTTATGGCTGAGTAATATTCCATTGTATATATGTGCCACATCTTTTTTTTTTAACATCTTTATTGGAGTATAATTGCTTTACAATGGTGTGTCAGTTTCTGCTTTATAACTAAGTGAATCAGTTATACATATACATATATCCCCATATCTCTTCCCTCTTGCGTCTCCCTCCCTCCCACCCTCCCTATCCCACCCCTCTAGGCGGTCACAAAGCACCGAGCTGATCTCCCTGTGCTATGCGGCTGCTTCCCACTAACTATCTATTTTACGTTTGGTAGTGTATATATGTCCATGCCACTCTCTCACTTTGTCCCAGTTTACCCTTCCTCCTCCCCATATCCTCAAGTCCATTCTCTAGTAGGTCTGCGTCTTTATTCCCGTCTTGCCCCTAGGTTCTTCATGACCATTTTTTGTTTTTCTTAAGATTCCATATATATGTGTTAGCGTATGGTATTTGTTTTTCTCTTTCTGACTTACTTCACTCTGTATGACAGACTCTAGGTCCATCTACCTCACTACAAATAACTCAATTTCGTTTCTTTTTATGGCTGAGTAATAGTCTGTTATATATATGTGCCACATCTTCTTTACCCATTCATCTGTCGATGGACACTTAGGTTGCTAAAAACAGTGGTTAGATGCCATGAAGTAGGTGGCAGTGCCTTAACCGCATGCGTGTTGTCAGGCCCGAAGGCCTTTTCCATCCTTGTCAAGGGGAGTGCTAACCTTCTCTCTCCTTTCATACAACACTTAACTCTATTTCTGTACATGGTCTTAGCTTTTTATGTTAAAGAACCTAGTGCCTGAACTGAGAGCTCACTCTTTTACTTCTTTCCAGTCTTAATGACCACTCTTTGTTTCTTGACCTCCTTGAAGGTTATACTTTATTTTTAACAGAAAATTCAGGTAGACCTTTTTATAAGAGAATCAGTTGTGTTAGTCAATAAGTGGAAATTTTTGGGAGGCAATCAACTTTGGAAAGGTAGTGATTACTTATTTTAACATTGTATTTCTGAAGGCATTACTTTTTCATATTCCCAAAACCCACCTATCTATTTTTATAGCATCGAAGAAATGAATTTTCATTTGTGTGTGTTTATTTCACTTTGATCTTTTTGGCACTTTTCCTTAATTTTTCACTTATAATAAAAGTCAGTTGAAAAGAGGCTTATCCACATCACTAAAAGGAGAGAAACTTTAAACTTTGTTAGTCTCTTTGGGTTAACAACTGGGCTGCATCTGTGTGCTTTAGAGGTACGGGAATGCCCCCCAAATTGAGAATCTGATGAGGTAATGTGATTTTAGAGCCCATTCTACAGGTGAAACATAGCAACTTGTTCTTCTTGTCTAAAGACTTGTCTATTGAACTCTCCAGTTCGAGAAGCTAAGAGTGAGTAAACAAATCTTTTTTCTTTCTAGATCTTCATCTGCTGGTGGATGTGGCCTGCAAACAGGAGCACTTTCCACAGGAGGAAGAATTAAAAGAGTGAGAATGGATGACGAACGTGACATTGTGCTCTGGCTGTAGCTGGAGGCCGACTAGCCTTGCACATGACACACTGTTAGGGCTCTTTCAGTTCTTTAAGGAAAAAAAGTATTTTTGTTTTGTTAATTGAGAATTTTGTTAATTGAGAATTGGGAATTTTGTATTTACTACAGCTGTTCAGTTCAGATTGTTTACCTGGACAAACTACCAACCATCTAGCAGTCTTTTTTTTTGCTGCCCAGATCCCTTTCAAATGAAAGTTCCTGGTCTTCTGTTACAGTCAAAAAGCATCTAAAAACAGCTGCATCTATGGTACCGGAGAGTAATCTGTGTGGGTGTGCTGGTTTGTCGTCTCGCCGCTCTCAAAAGTAGCCAGCACAACTCCAGTGGGGAGTTCAGTCTATCTGTTTCAAGTCACAGTGTGATCCTTTTAGAGAAAACTGTGTGAGAAACAAAGGCCGGTGAGGTAACCAAGATCACAGGTCTAAATGGGTCAGGAATTCCAGGGAGAAACCCTGGGAAAGAGTTAATTTTCTAAGTGATTAACCAGGAAATGCTCTTACTTCCTAACCCAGCATTCTGTTTCAAAAGCAAGGCGTCCGGACTTGGACCATCCATCACACTTAACAGCCCCTGATTCTTCTATATTTACGGGAGAGTTCTTCTATTTTCATATCTTTCTTTAATTTTAATGATACATTATCATAAATGGTAAGAAGGTTTTGTTAATATATCACTTATTTAATATATCTTCTAAAGAAAAGTATTTAGCTTGTTGAATATAATTGTATTTATAAAATGTTGGTAGATTTTTAAGTTTTAAGGCTTTATATTTTTATTAATATTGAGGGGTAGAAGGATAAAGGATGCATATATAATATTTTAATTTTGAAACGGGAATGTACAATGTGTGAACAAAACCATTAAGAGATTTAACACAGTGTTTTCTTATTTTAGATTTTTACATTCAGTAAGTATAAATTCTCATCTATAAAAGATAGTGTGCAAATTTTGGGAGAAGCTGATTAGTAGTCACCTAACAGAAGCTATACCTCTGATATTTTTAATAGTTTATGTATGGTTTAAGCTTCTGAGAGAAGTTTGGGTAGTGGGATAGACTATAACATTTTTATCTTATCCCCTCTTTAGGATCCTAAATTCAAATAGTAGGATTATGGGACTGGTTTTTAGGAGAGGTATCTTGGATGTCCACTTTCTGTGGTTGATCCCTCACTTGCTAATCCAATGACAGCAGAAAATTTCTGATTTAAAGTCTTTTAAATTGACTAGAACTTTCTTATTAGATTCTGCCTCAGTTTTCCTAATAAGCACTGCAGAAACAAAAGGAAAGCCTAGGAATATGAAACTAGTGAAAAAGGAAAGGCCCTTAGTGATGTGACATAAGTACTATTCAAGCCACGGTGGATGTAGCAATTCATTTCTTAAATTGCATTGTGCCTTCCCAATGATGTACTTCCCCAGAAGTATTACAGAGATAGTAGTTTTTTGGAAAAGGATGAGCTCTATATTGGTCTGCAGTGACTCAGTTTAGATATGAAAATAGGTTCTGAAAAGTGACCTGTTTGGTCCATCTGATTAGACTAGACGATGTCCATGTGATGAACATTTATTCATCTTTATTAGCAAGGTTTAAAAGAGGAACAGATTATCAAGACTCCTACATCTTTTGGTCAGACTGTGTATTTTGGCAGAGTATGTGAAGAGGAGACCCAGGTTCTATATGAAGGAACTTTGCCTTTTCTCTGTCAGGTTGAAAAGCTGATACACTATGTAGGTGATATTCATTCCTTCCCTTAAATATGCCTTTCTTGGCTTTGTATATGTTGAAAGAGATAATATCTTTTGAGGAACATGTGTCAAGCAGGAACCTTGGCATGGATTTGGTTTCAATTGTTTTAAGGCTTAATTAATGAAATACCTTTATCAGCTTTCCAAACCTCTTTTTATATATGAATACAACAGACCAAGGAGCTGGATCTACTGCTATACTCACATGCCTGCTACCTATCAGCTAAAGCTATCATTACTGTCTTGGACAAAGTGGCAAAAGATAAAATAAAATCTTTGTGTGAATTAGTCAGTAGGGTCTGACACATGCTAACAAGGCTCCTGACTAGTGCCTCAGTATTTCAGCACCTTAAGCATGATAAATTTCAGTCAGTCAACAATAAAGTGTTTCAACTAGACTTGTTGTCTTGATTGTTTTTACTGTTTGGTGATCAACAGAAACCTCAGTCATTATAACTATTAATCATAATAGTAAAGTTCAGAAGAAAATGTGCTCTGTTTTCCATAGAATCTGACTTTAAAAAAAAAATCCTGAGTTTTTTTCATTTACACTTGAATAGAGATTGAATCCTTAAAATGCCATTATGGATAAGGACGATTCTTGGACATGTTTATAGAAACCTAGGTTTTTGGAAAAGGATCAAGGTCTTCAGTAACTTTAGTCAATGCAGATGTGAAAGTAGATCCTGAGGTGTGATCTGTCTCGTGTAAAGTTAGGTAGTAGGTGTCAGTGAGATGGGCGATTCATTACCATGGTGATGGCATCTTTATGACATCTCTATGGTAGTTGTGGTCTGTCAATCCCTGAGGGATAACGCCAAAACTTTGAAGCCGGAGAATAATTTCTCTTGCTTATTTATTCTGGTGACTTTGCTTGTCAATACTGTTTAAATAAACACAATATATCAGTGAACTAAGCTATATAGAGCTGTTTGGTTTGATCCTGAGTAGCTCAAGGTACCCAGACTCATGATACCTATTATCGTCATGCTCAGATCTCAGAGTTTGCTCAAGAGAGGGCAACCACATCTATATTCTTTTCCTTTCAGCTAAGTATCTGTATTAAGTCTCAGGTTTGTGTGTCTTAATTCCTTTGCAAGTTTCAAGCAGTAATAGGTGAGGCAAAGTCAATTAGTAGGTTACTTTTTGTTTAGTTTAACACTAAAGATATTTTTACATATATCAGATATATAATAATGTATATTTTACACATTTTATGCTATACTTTTACATGGCATGCATAAAATAAAAATGTAAAACCAGGGACTTCCCTGGTGGTCCAGTGGTTAAGAATCCGTCTTGCTGGGACTTCCCTGGTGGTCCAGTGGTAAAGAATCCGCCTTGTAATGCAGGGGACATGGGTTCGATCCCTGGTCAGGGAACTAAGATCTCACATGCTGCGGGGCAACTAAGCCCGTGTGCCACACTACTGAGCTCGCGCACCTCAACTAGAGCCTGCCTGCCGCAAACTACAGAGCCCACGCACTCTGGAACCTGAGCGCCACAACTACAGAGCCCATGTACCCTGGAGCCTGTGTGCCACAACTAGAGAGAAGCCTGTGTGCCACAACTAGAGAGAAGTCTGTGCACCACAATGAAGATCCCACATGCCTCAACAAAGATCCCGCATGCCGCAACTAAGACCTGATGCAGCCAAAAATAAATTAATTAATTAAAAACAAATCTTTAATTAAAAAGAAAAAAAAAGAATCCATCTTGCAATGCAGGGGGCGCCGGTTCAATCCCTGGTCGGGGAACTAAGATCCCACGTGCCGCCGGGAAACTAAGCCTGCATGTGGCAACTACCGAGCGCTCACACCACAACTAGAGAGCCCACGCGCTCTGGAGCTCGGGTGCCACAACTAGAGAGAAGCCTGTGCACTGCAAAGAAGAGCCTGCATGCTGCAATGAAAGATCCCACGTGCCACAACTAAGACCCGATGCAGCCAATAAATAAATAAATACTTTTAAATAAATGTAAAACCAGAGCAGACTTTTAAAAAATTCTCTCCAGAAGAATTAGAGCTACTCCTCTTCTTTAGGAAAGGAGCTATGAAAGGTCTATACTTGCATTATGTTCTTAAGGTCCAACCACTAAAGAAAACATGCTAAATTAAGAATTTACTTTAGAATTTCTCTCTCTGCTCTAGGTGTTATTAGGCCTAAAATGCCAAAATTATCCCCATAAACCCTCTTTAAAATTTTTTTTATTAATTTTTTTAAACTGAAGTATAGCTGAATTACAATGTTGTATTAGTTTTAGTGTACAACAAAGTGATTCAGATATACATATACATATATATTTTTTTCAGATTCTTTTCCATTATAGTTCATTACAAGATACTGAATATAGTTCCCTATGCTATGCAGTAGGTCCTTGTTGTTTATCTATTTTACGTATAGTAGCACGTCTCTGTTAATCCCATACTCCTAATTTATTCCTCCGCCACCCACTTTCCCCTTTGGTAACCATAAATTTGTTTTTGATGTCTGTGAGTCTTTCTGTTTCATGAATAAGTTCATTTGGGTCATATTTTAGATTCCACATATAAGTGATATTATATGATATTTTTCTATCTCTGTCTGACTTAGAATGATAATCTCTAGGTCTATCCATGTTGCTGTAAATTGTATTATTTCATTTTGTAAAAATATTTATTTGTTTATTTATTTATTTGGCTGTGCCAGGTCTTAGCTGCAACATGCGGGATCTAGATCCCTGACCAGGGATTGAACCTGGGCCCCTTGCATTGGGAGCGTGGAGTCTTAACCACTGGACCACCAGGGAAGTCCCTCATTCCTTTTTATGGCTGAATGATATTCAATTGTATATATGTACCACATGTTCTTTATCCATTCATCTGTCGATGGACGTTTAGGTTGCTTTCATGTCTTGGCTATTGTAAATAGTGCTGCTGTGAACATTGGGGTACATGTATCTTTTCAAATTGGACTGTAGACCCTCTTTAGGGATGAAATTCTCAAGGTGACTAGGTCACTCATACTTTTTGCCTTCAGAGGCATTATGTCATTTAATCTTTACAACAAAGCTACAATGCAATTATTATTCTCCACGTTTTACAAGTGATCAATTTGTACAATTTTTTTTGTACAAACTAAAAATTGTTTTAAATTTTCTTATGTGTTTTTTACCACAATTTAAAATGTGATTTTTTACCACAATAAGCATGTAACATAAATCTTAACCATTTTCAAGTGCAATGTTAACCATATTCACATCATTGTTCATTTGTACAATTTGGAAAGACTGTTGGCAGCAGGTCAAAATAAAATGTCTGGGCACAGTCAAATATAATCTGGTCGACATGAAAATTCAAATTTTAGAAACATATATTAGAAACTTCTGCATTATTTCTAAAGACAGGGCTACTAGAAGGGTTATTGTTCATGAGTGTGATAATTAACCAAAAATTAGTTTTCTTTTTGCCTATATTCTGATTAAGCATATATATTTTACCCCTTTGTTTGTATTTATGATATAGACTTACTTGCAGTCTCACATTGAAGGCCCAGGTCTGATCCATAGTATTATTTCACCTCCCAGGGATGTGAGAAGAAAATAACAGATTCCAGACCTCTGACATCACCTAATCTAAAAGCTTGGTACAGGCACAGTTTAGAAAAGAGCTACTGAATTTAAATTTGTAAGGGCTGAAGAAAAACTATGCATAAAATGGACAGAGTTCTTGCCAGGGTAGCAGACTTAAGACAGCAATAAATCAGTAAGAACTATAGCACAGGATCACTTTATTCTGGCTTTGTGGCATTTACAGACACTAAAACCTGGAAAGAGCAGAAGTGCCTTTGAATTTATATTTGCAAAACCTTGTGTCCATTATTTTATCTTCTGGGTTTCCTTTTTTTTTTTTTTTTTTTGTCTTTATTTCCTATACCACCATCTATGTCTCTTGGGGGCAGAAGCTGCTTACATGTCTGTTTGTGTGGCCCTGATTTACATGTGGTAGCTTGCTTACCCAGAGAAAGGTATTGAAGATTGAATTGGATGCAGTTTGGCTGTGGCTCAATAGAGGGAGTCGAGGAGCCGAGAGAGGCTCTCTTCTCAGCACCGGAACGTGTCTGGTGAAGTGTGCGCGCACCAGGCCCCAGCCAGCCAGGCGGAGGAGGGGCGGGATGGGGGTGGTTGCCTCTAGCTGCTCCACCCTCACTTTGTGTCAGCAGGTAGAGAGCGTGATTGCAGTCCCAGGGGAGGGAGTCAGAGCTAGAACACCAGTTACAAACCACAGGCTTCCTCCTCTAGGGAGCTGATCCAGAATTGTCTTTCTGGAAGGGAAGCACTCGAATCCTTCCGAACTTTCCAAGTCTATCCATGATGCAGAGACATTGCCCTCTGGGATTTTCTATGTTCCTGGTAGTGAATTGTTGCTGATGTATTTGCTACTTTGCTTCTTTTCTCTTTCAAGATTTGATCATTTTTACATGCTGTTCGGGGAGAAAAAGGACTTTTGTTAGAAAGGAGATTTCAGAAATGGTTTTGGATCCTCTAGAAGTGTTTTTAGAGTTCTTGGGGACAGTAGCTCTAACCTTGGAGTAAGTTTCTGCCTTTGACCTGCATGGATTATTTTTTCGGGCTGCGGAATTTCTCGGCACCTAGCTGCAGTGTGGGGCACTTGGTTTGGTTGCAGAGTAAGAAGGTGGAAGAATGAGCTGTACTTGGTTAAGCAGTTGAAACCTTTTTTTTGAGCAGGATCTTTAAAAGCATAATTGAATTTGTTTCACCCCCGTGGATTCCAGTGGGCCTGACAGCACAACAGGTTTGCAGATTTCTTTCGAAATTCTTTTTTTTTTCTCCCTCTGCCTCAGCAAAAGAAAAGAATCTATATCACAGGTTCATGTTCCATTGCTTGGCTTTTCAGCATTTATTCTGAAGACTTAATAAGATTTTTTAACTTGACCTCTGAACACAGTGGGCTTTGTGGTTGAAGTGCATTTGTATTTACTTAAGGGTGCACATTTTGAAATCTTAGAATAAGACGTTGTTTGTACAAAGACCCAAATTCTCAAGTGTGCCTAGAAATAGCACAGATCTACTCTACTCAGGTTTATTTTTACTTTTTCAGGGTTTTCTACTTAGAGGCTGTAGACTAATCACCTCCTTACTCCCCCTTTTATTCCCCACCCCCTCAAGGAATTTGAAAACGTGTTAGGAATAGTCCTTTGTTTTACTTATGAACCTAGAAAATTACAGATTATAAGATCTGGATAATAAAGTAGTTTCCAAAAGCATCTCATGGGAAATCAAAGTGCTTGGCATTCTCAAGCAGGAGCATAAAAGCTGGAATCCCAAAGAGAGAAGGGAAAATAAAGATAGAAATATGAATGTCAACTGGGAAAAATAATTGGAAAGCCAACCTTTTCAAATATTCTTCTAATTATGAAAGTTGGAAAAGCTTGTGATGCTCAGGTTTATCCTGTGACTATGTGAAGACATATAAATTAGCACCTAGTTTACAGGCAAATCTAGGTAGAAAATCTAAAAATCATAGTATATTTAAGTTCATGAAAAGTGTTGTAAGTTCAATGGGCCTGGAACTTTGGCTACAATGAAATACAGTTTAATGTTGAAACTTTTATGAATACATGTTGTAGCATCTTTGGACATCTCTCAAGGTGTGGCCTGAAATAGTGTTTCCTCTCCTTCCCCATTTTTTAAGAAAAATTCTCCTGTGATCTTTAGTCTTTTACTGTTGACAAATTTTGTGGCTTTAAAGGACCATCTCTTCGTTTTCTGAGCTGGAGATTTTCACTCTCACCTTTGATGCATGGCCTTAGTCATTTACTTTGCCTTGTTTTGTTCATTAACATTGGGTTTAGTGGCTCGAGAACTTGATGCATATGGAAGACCAGCACCAAGTGATCTGACATAATTAAAATTCAGGATGTGACATTCAACCTCAAGCAAAATTGAAAATTCCAAAGAGAAGCGGCGATATCTTTACTAATCATAGTGAAGATGGGAGAAAATGACATACCTGAAGCAGAAGTAGGCTGAAAATACCTTCTTCCCTGCCAGATCAGGAATACCACCTGTTCTTGGGAATATACTTTAGAGAAAGGAAGGACCAGAACTACGACTCGGCTTTCTGAAGCTGAAGCATAAGTTTCTTTTCCTCCGTTTGTCAGGATCTAGGAACCTGTGTTTGGTATTAGCTAGTGGAAGCAGTATGTATGGCCGAAGTGCATTGCTGCAGCTGGTAGCATGAGTGGTGGCCACCAGCTACAGCTGGCTGCCCTCTGGCCCTGGCTGCTGATGGCTACCCTGCAGGCAGGCTTTGGACGCACAGGACTGGTACTGGCAGCAGCAGTGGAGTCTGAAAGATCAGCTGAGCATAAAGCTATTATCAGAGTGATCCCCTTGAAAATGGACCCCACAGGAAAACTGAATCTCACTTTGGAAGGTGTGTTTGCTGGTGTTGCTGAAATAACTCCAGCAGAAGGAAAATTAATGCAGGTAAGGATGACTTTATTTTTTTTCACTTTCCATCTGTTTGAAATATGCCTTTCTTCTTTTGTCTGCCAAACCAAATTCCATACAAGGGCTCTGCTGCTTAGCTTTCTGTGTTTCATCTTGTTAAGTATATTACCTTACTGGCCTTCTAAAGCAAATTCTTATTTTATACTCGAGAAGAAACGTATAAATCCTGTATTTTATAAGATCATCTGCTTATTTTTAACTCTCGTACTACACTGCATTACATAGTAAGTCCTTTCTTTGCAAGTGATATATTTTGGACACTATTTTTTTATAGATGAAATATATGGGCTTGTATTTAATGAACCTGAGGATTGTACTTTACATCATGTTTCGATTTGAAGTGAGCACCGAGGAGGTTGATTTTAATGGTCAGTAGCACCCTGAAATTCTAGAATGTCCTTGGAGCAGATTTGATCAGTGTGTCACTTTTAAAATTCAGTCAAGCTTGAATGCTACGGCTGGCCTTATACCACGTGTGGCACCCTATTGCTAAGCCCAAAATGGAGAGGACTGGATTACAAAATGGACACAAGGTATAAACTTGCCTCCTGATCACTTTGGCCTTGTCTACACATAATTTTATTACTTCCAAAAATTTTAAATTTAACATGTTTTTTATCGACCCACAAAGTTTTTCAGACACAGTTTCTTAGGCTTTCACGTTGTGAATTTTGCCTATAACTCATTCATAGCCTACTCTTTATGTGTTTAGTGTATGAACTGACTGAAGCCACAGCATTTCATAGATGAATTGCTCATTCCCCATGGTGAAGATAGAGCCTTGAGGGCCCTACCTTTTTCATGTGGCATTCTAGTATCTTACTCTATAAAATTATGTTGCTTATTGATTAAAATTCATTTTATAAAAGGACATTTCTTGCTGTAGCTCTTAGTCACAGGTGAAAAATGTTAAATATCATTCATCTCAGCATCTAAGCTCAGATTTTTATTTTGTAACATGAACAGAACCAAAATATTGTATGAATTTAAATTTTTGTCCACTGAGAAGAAATAGATGAGAAAATTTAACAAATTATAGAACTCTCTTTGCCAAACACGGATTTTTACATATATGACTTATTGGCTCTTCATGATCACTTCTTAGGCAATATTTTGAAGCTGGGATAAGTGAAGTGGAAGAAGAATTGGGTGAAAAGGAAGGCTGTGCTATTTAGAAAAATAAACAGGCAAAAAGAATATATCTGGAAAAAAGTGTAAGAATTTTTGGATAAGAGTCTATTCACTTAAGTTGAACTTCAGGATAGAATTAGAAATATTTAAAAGTTGAAACCATAAATCATTTTGAATACAACAATTGGAAAGGAAACTTCCATCCTGACCTTGCCTAGTTAATACCTTGAGGCATGAGGTATGTGCTCCATTGTAATTTTTTGCCCTAAGTAATTTTACTATAGAACCATATTCTGGAGGCTCTGAGGTCTTTGGGAACCGTGCTAAGTTTTGTGTCTTATTAATGTCCTGTGGCAGCATATTCAATGGGTTAATTATATGCTGCTTAAAATAGTGTCTTTTATTTTAAATGTTTTGCCTTCTATTATCATAAAGCTCCACATAAAGGAAAAGGTATATGAGAGATACTAGCTGGCATTCTCTGCCAGTCTGTATCCTATCTTCTCTTATTTTGCCCTTTTTCTCACTCTGGTAAGTGTTGCTTAATCCTTTTTTTTTTTTTTTTTAACCTATTAACTTTGAATCTATCAGTGTACTTTAAGTACTGATTCTTTACTTTGTGAAGAGAGAATTTCATTGTATCTATTATTTAGCAAGGCCTTTCCAGGCTTTCCAATAGATAGTTTGCATCATTGGCAATTTTCAGTCTGTCTTCACCTTTTCTCTCCATACAAGCTTCGTCTAGGTCATTAATAAATTTGTACACTAGCCTAGTATTAGTCTCTGGAGACTTTCAGTATTGGTCCTGGTTTATTTTCTATTAATCAGTTTTTAATCTACAGTAATTACTGAATTTTCTTAATAACCTCTTATGAGAGACTATTTAAAAAAAAAACTTTTGGATGATATGCCTCAGTTCATTTTTATCCACTATTTGATTAACTCTTTCAAAGAAGTCTAGCATGTTAGGGACACATGGTTTACACTTCTAGAATCCATGCTGTTTGTTCCTTATCAGATTACACTGCAACACAGGTTTACTCAACTGTGGTTAACCAAGCCTTCCACTCAACTGAAGTTCTGTTTAAATGTCCTAGAGCTGTGCTTTGCTGCACTTTAGCTTTCTTGATGGGTATCTGTTCCCTGGTGTCACAGATCTAAAGGCAATCTTCTCTGTTGGCTTTGCAGAATTTGGGATAATTCTGTGTATCCTTCTACCTATGAATCATTCTAGTTGCCTGTTAAGTTTGATTATCTTCAAAGATGCAGTCAGGTCTTTGTAAAATTGGGCATGCTATGCATTGGGAGATGTAAAGTTATGAGAACAGTGATTTACAAAAATCATAATGACCTTGTTGTGGTTTCTGGAATTTCCAGAGAGTTTCAGAAAATCTGACATTTCTTTACATTTTGCTCAACTATTTCAGGGTATGTACTTTTTCATAAGGACCAAATTAACTGGACTTTCATTTGTATTACAATTTTAATTTTCCTTAGACAAAGAGAAACATCCCATGACAATGTGCCCCCAATTTGCTTAATAATAAAATAGGCCGTAGAACTGTCTCTAAAATAATTTTGCTTGTCTCAGCTTCATCTGATGGCTGTATGTACAAGGCTAGGCCTTGGTGAATTTTTGTCCTGATTCTTATTCCTCACTCTTTGTACTTAGGTCTCTCTTTACCAACAGTTATATCCATTGTACAAGATATGTTCAGAGTCTTAAATTATAATATTCTCTTTAAAGTACTAGGAGAAAGTCAAAATAGAAGAGGAAATGTTGCCTTGGCTGTATTCCTTTCATTTCTCAAGTCTTCTCTTTTCCATTTCAAAACTCCGCATCTTAGCCCTGACCAAATTATATTGCTTTCCTTTCTGTTTTGCCCAAGAGCTGCTTCTTTGCACGACCATATCATTTCAAATCCCTGTGCGCCTTTGTCATTGTCTTTAAAGTGTCTACTTCTTAGGTTTCCCCTACATTTGCCAAAATCCTGTCTCTCCCTCTCCTCTGATTTCTTTCTACTTTTTAAATCTTTGTTTCCCATTGAAATTTTATATTTAGGATAACCTTCCACCACTATTCTGCCTCAGTATTTCCCTAACTAGCCCTCAAAAATCCATGTCCAAAAAAATTTTTTTTGTAATTATGAGTAATGATGGATGTTAACTAAGCTTATTGTGGTGATCATTTTACTATATATATAGTATATATATATATATATATATATCAAATCATGTTATACACCTAAAACTAATACAGTGTTATATGTCAATTATATCTCAATAAGAAAAAAAAAGAGAGAATGTGGGAGACACACACAAAAAAATCCATGTCAAGGAAACTTTCAAGGATCTCCTCATTACTTGGCAGTGACTGATAAAGAGGACTAAATGATAGTGGTTTTACTATTATTCTTACTATTTTGACTGTTCATTTGACTAATTCTTCTTCTCCTGGTTTATACCATTGTAGAAGGAAAATGAGCTGGAGCTTGTGCATTGTCTCATTGTCCAGTTTTCTGGTTTGTTTACCTCTTATCAACATTTGTTTATATTATTTCTAAGTGATAATGTTGCTACCATTTTACCACTGTAAAAATGATTACAGTCCTATTTTCTTTCTCAATTCTTGTTCTTTATTAATAAATGTTACTTAGAGGGACAACTCAAATTAATCTTCCTTCTTCTCAAAGCAAAAGAGCAAGAGGATCTTTGTGTAGCGCAGGAGAGGTCACCGATTCTTTAACTATCACACTCTTCCTGCTCAGCTGGTTGTCCTGGATTTTCTTAGACTCCAGGTTAAAGTTATGATCAAGATTAGAATGTGCTGCCCTGAGGCTTCAGACCTACAATGGGAGCTGTGGTAGTGCAGCATTTGGCCAGTAGCAGTGAACACCTCCTGGACAAATTCCCCCTTGCACAATGTCTCTGCTTGCCCCTTCATTTTACCTATTAGTCAACACATAGTTATCCCATCTTTCCATTTTCACTTTATTTGTAGTCAGGGCCTGAAGTGAATTATTTGGGGAGGAAGAGAAAACTTTATAAGTAAAGTGTTAGCCAAAGCCAGAGAGACAATGCTTTATAGCAAACTGTAGTTGACAAAGTGCCTAAACTGTGACTAAAGGGACTTGACTTTTAGCTTTGACTCTGCCACTAAGTAGTTGGGTGATTTGGGACAAAATAGTTTTTTACCTTTCTAGGCTTTTTAGATTTCCCATCTGTAAAACTGAACTTGTGCTATGCACTTCACATGTATTAACTCATTGAATCCTTGTAATACCTTCATGAGAGAAATACAGTACTTTTTTTTTTTTGAGATTAGGGCAGATGTTTTTTAATTGAAGTATAGTTAATGTACAATATTATATAAGTTACAGGTATACAATATAGTGATTCACAAATTTTGAAGGTTATACTCCATTTATAGTTATTATAAAATATTGGCTATATTCCCTGTGTTGTTCAATATATCCTTGTAGCTTATTTTGTAATACATAGCAGTTTGTACCTCTTAATCCCCTACCCCTAGTCTGCCCCTCCCCCCTTCCCTCTCCCCACTGGTAGCCACTAGTTTGTTCTCTATATCTGTGAGTCTGCTTCTTTTTTTGTTGTTATATTCACTAGTTGGTTGTATTTTTTAGATTCCACATACAAGTGATATCATACAGTAGAAGTACAGTACTTTTATTTTTACATATTATAGGTAAAGAAACTGAGGCTCAAAGTGAGGCTCAAAGCTATTTGCTAAGATCTAATAGTAGGGGGCATAGCTGGAACTTGAACCCCAGAGCTCATGCTTTTCTAACTCTAAAATTCTGTACAGGGACTTCCCTGGTGGTCCAGTGGTTAAGACTTCACCTTCCAATGCAGTTGGTGTGGGTTTGATCCCTGGTCGGGGAGCTAAGATCCCACATGCCTCACGACGAAAAAAACCAAAACATAAAACAGAAGGAATATTGTAATAAATTCAATAGAGACTTTAAAAAAAATAAAATTCTGTACATCTACAAATGCCAAAGATGAACAAAACACCAGTGTAGGCTTTGTCTAAATGATGAATTTGTTTCCAGAATAGAAAGGAATGAAACTGCTGACTACTATTCTCTGCAATTGATCCAAACTATATAATATCCTGCTAACTTCTAATAATCTCTGTATTTCTTCTATTTCTCTCATTTGTGTTTCATTTACACATTTACAAAGATATTTACAAATCAGAATGTTTATTTACTTAGTATTTCCGTTTGAGTGGAACAACTTCATTACCTTTCTTTTCATTTTATAACAGTCTGTGGTAAGTTATCTTATATGGGAACCTAAAATAATAAACTTTGAAATAGTATGCATCTAACTGTCATAGTATGCATCTAACTGTTAGAATTCCTTGGAAGCAGAGATTTCAAAGATTTTGTGATTTTGCTTTGAGGCCAGCCTTTAAAAGAAGTATAAATATTCAAGGTACAGTCAACTCTTGGTTATTTATGTTAATGGCGGTGCAGAAAATTCAGTTAATTTATAATTGACTTTGGAGTGTAGTCAGAAGTACACCGTCAGATGTAAATCCTCTGTGCACACAAGCAATCTTAGGTGCTTGCCTTCTATGATCCCAGCTCAGAGCCTTCTTGATATGGCTTTGTTGTTAGAAGCATGGCACCCAGAAGAGAGAAGGAAGCTGCAGAATATTTTTAATGATAACTTTTCAAGTTAAGGAGATATCTCATTTATATAAAAGTACCTATCAGACAAATTTGTATATATAATAGTTCCGTACTTCATGTGGAAATCCAGCAAAATTGTTGTAAGTTCAAATTCATTAATCTTTGTGGTTAATCGGAGGTAATGAATGAGCTGTGCCCTTGGTTACTGCCCCTATCAGGCTACTTAGTGTCCTTTGAGCGGATTCTAGGGGTATGCATTTCCTTGGTTTTTGTGGTAAACTCTGTGTGTGTGTTGTAATTTTCTTTATCTACAAATTAGCCATAGTTAGCTTTTTATACAGTTTTAAAGATATCCCTGGGGCTCAAGGTTTTGTTTTTGTTTTTAATAAAAAGGCTTTACATTTCATTCACTGGAAAGTGTTTATTGGAACTTTCGTGTGCTTTTTTTCCCTCCTTTTACTCCCTTCAAATTACTAAGTACAGTAGAGGAAAAAAGATGTTATAAATGAGCAATGTACGATTATAAATGTTCTGTCAGGAACCAGAATTGGTAGCAGGGTATTGTCAGAGCAGTGTGTGCTGATGATGTTCCATCGAATTTATGTAGCAGTTTTCTTCCAAGAAGCTTGAAATGATTCACAAATACTTGCAAACCAAATACAGGTGATACTTACTCCATTTTATAGAAAAGGAAACTTAATGGGAGAGAGAAAGCAAGTTAATTATCTTAGAAGAAAGTTGCATAGAGATGGACCCAGTGTGCTTTGCAGGAGATAGACTAGTAATCCACTTTTTCAGTTATCCAAGGATGCGGGTTTCTCAGGGAAATCCTCAAAAGCTAAAATATTGTCCAAGGCTGAGATATCCTCTATTTGGACCGATGTTGCTCAGTTTGACAGTTCAGTTTCAAAGCTATTGGTGAAGCAGTTTGCCAGCTTTATGTCTCAAAAAGCCCTCTGAGCTAACTCTCTGACCTGCATTAATTGTTCTTTTGAGAATTGTTAGAGAACAAGCCAGTCTTTACAGTGACCGATAAGGCCCTTCAGGATCTGGCCTGGCACCTGCACCTTTACCTCCTCCCCGCTCACTCTACTCCAGTCACCCTGACCTCCTTGTTGTCCTTCAGTTAGACCAAGACTGTTGCCACCTCAGGGCCTTTCCACTTCCTAGTCCCACTTACAACCTGGGTATTTTCTTCTCTCAGTCTCAAATGTCAGCCCCGTGTCAGATATACCTTCTCAGTGAGGCCTTCCTAGACCATCCAATTCCGAAGGACTCTTCCTATTCCCCCTAGGGCTCATATTCTCCTTCCCTGCTTTATTTTTCTGTATAAACTTACTGCCATGTGACATGCTTTTATAGTTGTCTGCCTCCCCTCAGTAGACTATGAGCTCTGTGAAAGCAGGGATTTTGTCTCCTTAGTTCAGAGCTTTTTGGGACTAGGGCTTTAGTATTACTTAGATAGTGCCTTTGACACAGTAGGTCTTAGTAAATATTTATAGAATGAATATAAGGAACATTATGGTGGTGCTGAGTGGCTGTGATAGGTTGGACATAACTCTAGGATGAAGCAGATTTATTTATATCTCATCACATTTTTTAAAGTATATTGTGAAGTCAATTATTTTGAGTGCTTTGGGTTTGATAGAGCATGCTGTATTCCTTTATTTCTCTGACTTACTGACAGCATAGTGTCTCCTTGATTGTCATTTTCAAATTGTAAATATGGCTATAATCAGTATGTTTGAGGAGCTCCTTTACCCAGCACTTATTTGGTTTAATAACTAGCCCAACCCCTACTTTTTAGAAAATTCTAAAGACATAGACATAGAGAATGGACTTGAGGACACAGGGATGGGGAAGGGTAAGCTGGGGTGAAGTGAGAGAGTGGCACTGGCATATATACACTACCAAATGTAAAACAGATAGCTAGTGGGAAGCAGCCGCATAGCACAGGGACATCAGCTTGGTGCTTTGTGACCACCTAGAGGGGTGGGATAGGGAGGGTGCGAGGGAGACACAAGAGGGAGGAGATATGGGGAGATATATATATATATGCTGATTCACTTTGTTATACAGCAGAAACTAACACACCATTGTAAAGCAATTATATTCCAATAAAGATGTTAAAAAACAAAACAAAGAAAATTCTGATTTTCCAAGAAAAATGGATTGGACTACTGATTTAAAATCTGTGATTATAAGATATTAGCATGTATCCAAAGGACCTCACCTTCTTAGTCCTTAGGCCTGTGATTCCCAATTCTAATTTTGAGATACCCTAACACAGTGGTTTTCAATCTTTTTTTTTCCATTCTTTTTTCCCCTAAACTATTTGGTGGGGTGGGAGTGGGGGTCACTGGCCCCTTTGAGAATGTGCTGAACGTTATTGACCATATGTACTTAATGTAAAGTTTTGCGTAAAATCTCAGTGAGTTGAGAGAATCTCTGAGACACATGTAGTAATCTAAGGACTCCAGATTAAGAGCTGTTATCCTAGAATAATCCCAATTATTTCAAGAAATGAAACCAAATTCTCAAAACTAATTTACCCTCAGTTTACTTAATTTAAAAAGTATTTGTGTACATTACTAGAAGTTAAACAGACAACAGTATTACAGTGCAATTATAAGAAGGTTAGCCTGACCTAAGATGACCTTAGATATAAAAATTGGTATCTGACAAAGATCTGCTCAAATATAGTGTAGTAAAGGGATTGTGCTCTCCAAATATCAGGTGAAACTGCATCAACTCAAGAAATGCTTACAGCCCTTCATCATGGTGGTTTCACTGAAAGGCCCACAAGAATAAAAGACATTTTCCTAATTTGTTTTGACATAAGTAGAACAATTGTGGCTTTATGTGTTTATTTGGTTACTGAAGTCAGAGAACAGAGGCTGTAAAATGAGCTAACTTTGGTTACTTACCATCAGTTTCTCTTCTGTCCTTTAGACTCCATTGCTTTTCCTAAGGTGTAGGAATCCTTGGGCCCTTCAATTTCTATTCGCTATAATGGAAAACTTTGAATCTCTTTTAAAAAGTTTATTGTTTCTTGCTTGTTTGTTTTTAAATAACAGATAAGCTACTTTACATACTCTTATTTTTATCTGGGTTTTAAACATTACAGTTCATTTTGTTTTGTTTGATACTTTTTAATATATTAGAGTCTGTGTTTAAATTGCATATTCAAAAACACCAAGATAATCAAAGTGATTTAAATTAGGGTTTTTAAAATTGTAAACACAATGTGTCACATTTTTCCTGGATAATAATTAGATTATTTAGGTACTCTGATCCCTAAATCTAAAGCAGTGGTCCTTGTTCAAGATGGCAGCCTATCTATCTTCAAGACCCCTGTTCGTTTTTAAAAAATTTAGAGTACTTCTGTTATGATGGAAACCAACCATATACTACTGTAATTTTAAGTAGCATATTCAGTTATCATGCACCTATCAATTTTGTGCATGCTGTTATATCAAAAGGGTACTATTGTGCGTATATAAATTTATGATCATTGAGAAACACTGTTGCTATTGTTATTTCTGTAGAATAATTTGGATGAGACTGAAGGCCTTATGTTTTATGCCTACTGATCTTGCTATTTCCTAAAAAATGATTACAGATTTCCATTCTTTTATCACCTAAACTATTTTCTACAGTCTTATGAATTATCCACTCTTAAAAAGAAATCTTTTACATGGTTCAAGTTTCATGTTCTTTCACTTTTATATCTTCTACTTAGAATCATATTGGTTATCTGACTTTAAGAATCTTGTGGCCAAGTTCTTTTTAATTTTGTGAAGGACTTTGTTGTCCTTTTACTGGAATTAGGTCCTCTTCAGTTTTCCATACCTGGGGTAAAATACAGTTTTGGGTGGGAGGGCAGAGGCACAGGCTATTCCGTTTGTAAAATATAAACATCAAGTTTCAAGCTAGGAAAAACACCTAATCCAATCATTTCATTTTACAGATGAAGAAGTAAACCCAGAGAGATTAGTGGTTTGCCAGTCAAAGAACTGCCAATCTACTACCATATCTTACTGGCCAGCGTTTTTAGCAAACCTTATTTATTTATTTTAAACTTTTTTGGGTCATTGCAGGAAGATTAAAAAGAAGATGTTGGCAGAGATTTTCCCCCTGAACATTCCATTAAGAAGATATGGAGTGCCGTAGGGTTTCTTTCCTCTTTGATCCCTAGTCAACTAGAAGGCATACTTTAAAACAAAGGAACAAACAAAAAAATACCTTGCTGCAATTTAGCATTACTTTACATGGTGCATATGCATAAAGTAATTTACGCCATAGACTCACTGCACCAGGTGGCCTTTTGTCCTGGATTGTCTCCTCAAAGCAACAGAGGCTCTTTATAAAGTCTAGGCCAGGAAACTTACCGAGATTGGGGGTGCACTGGAGTCTCTCCATGTCTTATACTGTGGGTCTCCTACTGTGTACCAAACGCTGTGGCAGGTCCTGTGGGAATACAGAGAACAGCACCCTAGCCTAGTCCAACTGAGGAGTTACACCTTCGACAGCGGAAATCAGTATGCGATGAATGCCAAACAAGAAGTGCACGCATAAATGAGTTAGCGTGCCAATTTTCATTTTCTCAGGAGTCATTCAAATGACTGGGGTGATTCTGTCTCAAGATCCCCTATGACTGAAGGAAAAATAAACAAAAACCGTAAAATTTTAACCCAGGCAACTTCAAGGAGCTTAAATCTAGAGGACAACTACACCCCAAACAGTCATACCTTCTAATTTTCACTTCTATCAGTTAAGTATAGCTTATAATATTGCCTGTAAAAATATTCCTGTATGTATAATACTCATCAGTAGCATTTTCTGTAGAAGTCCAAATAACTAAACACCATGGCTTTCTTTTCAAATTGCAAACTGACTTTCTAAAATGTACGAGAAGTTTCTGTTAAGTTGCAGTAAAATTAAAACAGAAAATTTAGCTTTAAACAGAATTGAACACATTGGGAGTTCTGTTTGAATTGATAATCTAACTGGCTCGTTTTAATTCTTTGTAAACTGCATAAAGGAAGAAATAAACACTAGGACTATGTAGAAGGTGAAAAGTATTTGAATATCATCTCTATTTTGAAAACTTATTTCAGTATCAAGATTTTTATTATTATTATTGACTTCAGTCATTATTATCTGTTATTCCCATTCTCTTGGGTTGGTTATGTATAATATGAGGGCTATAGAGACCAACTCAAGAAGAATATACCTGTCTGCTATGACAAAAACATTAGGTTATTACCTGCTGTGAAGTTAGTAAACTGTATGGTATACGTCATATATTTTTATTGTCATTGGACATTATTTGAAATTTAGTTGTCCCCCTTTGGATATATGAAAAGTCCGTAGGTGCCTCATGACCATTTAAAAGGTAAAAGCAAGTCACTTAACCTTTCATCTGTTGGGGTAGGGTTGGTGGGGTAAGTAAATGATCTTTAAGTTCCTTTCCAGCTGTAGACATTTAGAGGTTATACTTATTTCAGAAATAGTCTTATTTTACAAAAGGGACGTGTAACTTGCTTATTTATTTCTTTTCCCTGAGATAAAATTGATTTGGTAGGTGGTACAAAAAATCTGACCAAATTCCTTAAAGTCACACAACAAATTAGTAGGAAAACTAAGCACAGACTCAGTTGCACTTCTAGTCCTTTGGTCCTATACTATGTTTACATTCGGTTAACACACACAAAAAGGGCTTTTTCTCTGGAGTCTTATATTTTAAAATATGTGTAGTGGATTGAGGACCCTTATTCTAAATCCTTCATCAAGGCTGTCCCAGTGACCAAACCACACTGACTTCAATCACGAACCTACATCTAAGTGAATCTGAACCTTTGAAAAGGCTTGAAGAAGCCAGAGGTAACCTAGAGCTGTAGTCGTAGAAGGAGGATGGTGAATCTGATCCTAAAATCATTTGTAAAGTGGAATTATTAGAAATAAGTTGAATAGTTACATTAGACATAAGATTTCAGAAAAGCTGATAGGTGTTCATGTGTGGAGTTGAGGGTTGGAGCTTCAGTAAGTAAGCATCTGGAGGCATCTGGGAGGAGTGGAAACGGGGCCATCTGATTAGTAACTGTGCCTTGTTATTAAACCGTGACTTTCTGCATTGTGTATCCCCAGAGTTGGAAAACTTCCGCTGGCAAAAAAAAGAGAAGGGCTGCCGTGCTGTTGCTGAGGGCCATACAGTAGACACAAAAGCGCCTTCTTAGAGGCCTGCAGCAGAGGCAGCTTGTACAGGCAGGCCCATTCCTCTCAAAGACTGGGAATCAGATTCTTTCCCCAGGGGGTTTCCAACTAGTTTGCACTTCAGAAAAATCTTTTCTTTCTCCTGCTGTTCACGCCCTGCAAAGAATTTTCTTCCAACCAAAGAAATTGTTTTATAATCAAAGATCCTTGTCCTTAGTTGTTGGACATCAAAGAAAGTTTGGAGGAGACTGGGGGATTATGTGAGTGCCTAGAATTTATTTTGAATGCAAACTTGCAACATTAGCAAGTCCCCCAAAGAATATACTCATTTCAGAGCTGGGAGAGAGCCTAATATAACTAAGTCTCTATTTTTCCTTGGTTGCATATACGCCGGTAAGATACAAATGAGTTGAGCAGCTCTATCTGGACTTAACTCCTGTTACATTTGGTCCTTGAGGTTCTTACCAAGGGAAGAGGTACCCGTACTCCACCTACCCTTTTAAAACCTGATATTAGGGAACATCAAAATCTATTGAAACAAACAAAAAACCTCTTTTTTAACCTTCAATACTTCAACTCTTGGGAATTTGGGGCTTCTCCCAGGGCAGTTGATAATATATAACCAATGTTGAGAGTCACATTCCCTACATTCCCTACTGTCTCCGAGGTGCTGTTGGTGTCATTTTCTCCCACAAAGGAAACCCTCAGCACCCTGAGGGCCTGAACTCAGGTCTTGGCAGGTAAATGAAGGAGGAACTTACTTCTGGATTTAAACTGTTTGGTTGAGTCAGGCGTAAAAAGGCACAACCATGTTAAGTACCAGCTTCACAGTCTTACCTCTGGGGCCCGAATAGGAAGAATTTATCAGTTAGGGAGAATGAAGACTGTAACTTTAAAAAATTATTTTCTGGGTAAGAACAATGATTCACTTGATATTTTGGTTCTTGCACTTCGGGACATTTATAGGACCTTGTTCTCAGATTATGGCTCCTTCTTAAATATCCTTCTCTGAATCTATGAACTTTTTCAAGTTTTTCTGGAATCCATTTATACATTATCTAACTTTCCTTCCTAGGGCAGATTAACAACAGCAAGAACAAGAATTAGGAAAAATAAAGTGATGGATAGGGCAGATTTAGGCAGAATTATGCCCTGGGCAACGAACATTCTTGTTATTTTGATCTTGGCTCTGTGGTTATGAACAGAAAAGAGTATGTGCTCTAGAAGACTTCCAATCTCTTTCTATCCCTTCATAGCAACCACAAAGTAGTGGTTGGAAGTACAATTCCAGGAACACCAAAAATGCTCACAGTTTCAATAGTGCCCCCGCAAGGATTCTCTGAGTACTCTTCCTCGTAGCCTTCTTGTGGTGTCCTTGCTGTTAGGAGCCCACATCATCAATCACAAAGGCTTGTCCTGAAGACAAACCTGGTAAAAACGTCAGTTCTCTGTCCTTGCCACCAGAAACAATCTTTTATATTTTACTGTGTTCTGGCCTAACATGCTATAGTTTTTTTTAGACAAATACAGTCTCTTGGATGGACTCATCAACTCATGATGCCCACAAAACTTTAAGTGCACGTGTTTATAGTACTAAGAACGTAAGGCAGGATTGTGTGGGGTAGGCAGGATTTGCCAAAGGTTTTTATTCCACTCAGCAGTACTAACTTGCCTGTGCTACTCCTATGCAAATATGAGATTGTAATTTTCAGGTTTTTTAAGCACTAAGAGTATATGGAGAAAATTCACTGAAATGTAAGCGTGTCCCTTTAACTTATATACGGGAATAAATAGGGACTTGGACTATAAGGGAAGAGCACAACCTGAAACTGACCTTTCATTCTAGTCATCTCCTTTCTCCTGAGTTGGTGTATTCTTGAACCAAATTAACGTTATTATAGAAAATGCCCTAGTTTTTCAAGCAATAACAATCTTCAAGGTATGGAACAGGATTTGGCGTTTTGCTTCCATTTTTATTGTTTTGTTTTCTAAAGGGAATTTTGAATTGGAGCCTGTCTGGCAGGATTCCATACTTCTACCAAACCACCTGTCCTGGCAGAGACAATGGAATCCAAAGTCAAGTTCTTTATGACTGCACCTGCCTTGTAAGTGCTGCCAGAAGATCTGATTTTCTCCTGTTGCCAACCTCTACCCTGAAACTATAGTAGTTGGCACCCGAACAGTGGGTGCATACAACCCAAATTGGGACTTGGATGTCCCAATTCAGTACTAGTTCAGTACTAGTACTAGTTCTCCCATTGACTTTTTTTTTTTAATTTATAAATTTATTTATTTATTTATTTATGGCTGCCTTGGGTCTTTGTTGCTGCGCGCAGGCTTTCTCTAGTTGCAGCGAGCGGGGCCTACTCTTCGTTGCCGTGCACGAACTTCTCATTGCAGTGGCTTCTTTTGTTGCAGAGCGCGGGTTAGGTGCACGGGCTTCAGTAGTTGTGGCATGCAGGCTCAGTAGTTGTGGCTCGCGGGCCCTAGAGCACAGGCTCAGTAGCTGTGGCACACGGGCTTAGTTGCTCTGCGACATGTGAGATCTTCCCAGACCAGGGCTCGAACCCATGTCCCCTGCATTGGCAGGCAGATTCTTAACCACTGTGCCACCAGGGAAACCCTCCCATTGACTTCAAAGGTAGTCTTTTGCATCGCATTCAATGATTATTTTACTGTTTGTCAAATGGAGGAGATGAAACCTTCTGGTCCACTTGGTTTTCAAGCTTTTTGTGAGTCTCTGTTAATGATGATGAATCATTTGGTATTTTACTATTTGGAAATTGTCCTGTGCAGTTATGCACCTCGTATGCATGAAGGAGAGTATGATCTACTTAAAGGAGATCAGGAACATATCTCTGAAGTCAGAACAGCAGGCAGCGTTTCCAGGAGTGAGAAGCCACCATTGTTCCTCCTTCTTTTTCCTTTTCCCAGAAATGTCAGTTACCCTATGGGCCGCCAGCTGAATGCTCTCTGATTAGGCAGCTGTCGTGGAAGCAGTCTAACTTCCTTGATGAGGACTTTTCTCCTTTTGAATTATCAGAGTGTTTCTTGGGTTCCCTTAGGGTAGAGTTACTTCATTATCTTCTAACTTTATATGTAGCTGGAGGCCTTCTGGCCTAAGCTCATAATTTTTATCACCAGTCAGGTAATTGAAGATAATATGCCCGCCAAATAGTGCTCTCTGTATGGTATCCACATATGATGATATGATAATAAGGCACAAAATGCATTGTAAAATGAGTGGCAGCATCCTGCAGTGAAAAGAGCTCTCAGTAGTCTTGTGTTTCCGTCTCAGCTCTGATCCTTCTTAGCTTTGTGACCTTAAGGAAAATTGCTTAACCTCTTTGAGTCTGTGTCCTCATAAGTAAAATGGGGATAATAGTAATAAACAGTCTGCCTACCTGAAATGAAATAATGTATGAGAACTGTCTTTGAAAATTGCAAATGTAAGGTAGTATTGTTATTAATAGTAATTAGACTTGAGCTCTTTCTTTTTTTTTTTTAAAGATTTTTTTTTTGATGTGGACCACTTTTAAAGTCTTTATTGAATTTGTTACAATATTGCTTCTGTTTTATCTTTTGGTTTTTCGGCCACGAGGCATGTGGGACCTTAGCTCCCCGACCAGGGATAAAACCCGCACTCCTGCATTGGAAGGCGAAGTCTTAACCACTGGACGGCCAGGGAAGTCCCTTAAGCGCTTTCTTTTTTATTTATTTGTCTGTTTGTTTGTTTGTTTATGGCTGTTTTGGATCTTCGTTGCTAGTTGCAGTGAGCGGGGGCTACTCTCCGTTTCAGTGCGCCGACTTCTCATTGTGGTGGCTTCTCTTGTTGCGGAGCATGGGCTCTAGGTGCGCGGCCTCAGTAGTTGTGGCTCACTGGCTCTAGAGCCTGGGCTCAGTAGTTGTGACACACGGGCTTAGTTGCTCTGCGGCATGTGGAATCTTCCCAGACCAGGGCTCGAACCCGTGTCCCCTCCAGTGGCAGGCAGATTCTTAACCACTGTGCCACCAGGGAAGTCCCAAGCTCTTTCTTATTCACCTAATTACTGTAAGAAATATTATTAAGTTTGAGGGTTGTTGATTTAGGCTCAGTTAACCTGTTTGAATTCAATTTGGCATTATCCTAAAATGACTAAGCAAAACTATTTGTTTTTTAATGTAGCTAAGAAGACAAAGCTTTAGATTAAAAATTTTGTGGGCCAAAAAGCTGATTAAATTAACCATAATGTAATAACAGGTAGCCTTGGTGACTTAGAGAATGACTAATAGTGTAGAGGTTCTAGGGTGGGAACTTAAGTTCTGTAACTGCCTTGTTTGTGCTGTGGTGAATCACTTGCCCTCCCTGGACCTTTGCACATTGGTAAGGCCATTACCTTCCTTCCATGGTCAATGAGGTAGTAATCAGCAACACAACGCAAAACAGCTACTTTCTACTTTTCAGAGTCAGAGGGATCCTAGAGCCGTGTTACACATCACTTTTACATTTTCATTTTTTTGAAATTTTGGAGTGTTTTTTTAACGGCTGCTACCCTGAAACAACTGCTCAGAATACTGAAGCTTCAGCTGTCCAGCTTTGCAGCAATTTTCCAAGGGCTAGAAGGGAAGGAGTTTGGGATTATCAAGGCAGCTAATTCACCCAGTTCATTATACTTGTATTGTGCTGGTCTCAACATGTTGTTCTTTGAAGCTCAGCAGATGAGGTTCTGTAGCCTGCTTGGAGATTATCCCACAAGTCCCCAAGACTCCCAGTTCCCCATCTGAGAAGTATTAGATCAAAATGAGAATAAGTAGTTTCAGTCATAGCACCTATGAAATATTTGTGGCCTGGGAATCATTTGCAGGTAAAGATCATTGAGTCGTCTCAGGGACTAATATTATGCTGTGTGGAAAATCTGTATTCCATACTGTAACTTTACCAATCTGAAGCCTCCCCCCCCAAAAAGGTAAATAGTGGGATAAAGGTAATTATGGGTTTTCTCATCTTTTCTACTTACCTGTTCCCTGTTATGATTAAACACACATAGCTTATAACTCTTTTAGAAACAAACTCAATTACCATTATTATCCTTTCAACGCTTGCATGGTATTATAATCCATTTCAATCACAGTGGGACATAGTGGGAGTCAGGAGGCAAGTGCGTATGGGGGAAGATGGAGAGAGGCAAATGTTTTCCCTTCTATTGGTTTTGGGAAACATCCTTCTTCTCTGAAGGTACTTCTTGGGGAAAACTGTTTTCTTCTTAAGGCCTAATAAAGATTAGTGAGAGATGTCTGCAAAGCATTTGAAGCGCTTTGAAATAAAGACATGGATAAACATTCAGTATCACTGTCATTATCATTAAAAAGGAAAGCCCAGCATGTGATGTTTTGGGTCACTTCCAGCGGTCTTGTTTGATGTTCTTAGTTCCTTTTTTGACCTTTACCTCTTGATATCTTTATACATTTATTGAGGCTGTTGGACAAAGTCTTGAGATCCTAAGCAATATGGTGTTAAGAATGAATGACTGCTAGCCTCCATTTTTTATGGGTGGAATGCCTGAAAATGTGTTTAAAATGAGCAGTTAAGGTTTCTATCTTTGGATACCTGTTGTTCAAGTTTGGCAATGTTGGTGGCAAACTTAATTTAGTATCTGATCATTTGATTTTTTTTTTTCCAATTCTATTCCCTACCTTGGAACCAGAGTTTTAAAGGAAATTTTTCATTAAATAGAATAAATACCAAATTAACTAGGATTTTTTTCTGTACTGTGCTTATGAATTAGAGATAAATGGAAAGAATGAAGCAGATATAAAGGATCTAAAAAACAAATACTGTAAGAACTTCTGGAAATAATATAAGTACTTCCTAGGGACACGATAAGTTCCGGCTTCTTGTATGTCAGAATGTAAATTATTTCATGCTAAAAATGACCATAATGATATCCTTGTAGTGTTACAAGAACCAAAGATACTAAATAAAGGCTAAATTATGTTCAGTATAATGTATTTAAGTGATAGTGTGTACCAATACATTTTACTTATTTGCACCTTGGCCTGCAGGTTCTTAGTTCCCCAACCAGGGATTGAACCCGGGCCCTGGCTGTGAAAGCACTGAGTCCTAACCACTGGACCACCAGAGAATTCCCAGTACCAATATATTTTAGAAAGGTTTTCAATAGTACAGATTGAATTTAAAAGGACTTCCTTCTGGTCTTTGGAAGTCTGAATAAATCACAAAGTTTTATTTTGTGCCTTCTATACTCAAGAACTTGTGCTAATCAGAATATCCTGTCCTCTGACTGGCAGTTCTATTTGAGAATTGAGTAGAATTATCACTCTTTTTTTTTTTTAATGCTGCTGCTTTTTTTTTTTTTTTTTGAGTTTATGGGGTTACTGTGTTGTTTTGTAAAAAAAAAAAGTGGGCACATTCTTCATAACTCTAGTTAATGAATTGTTTATTTGTTTTAGATTTTAAATGCTTATCCTACAGTCACATTTGCTCATACACACATGTATTTTTCCCCTCTAGTCTTTCAACTGAGTTTGTTTTTTTCAGTTCCTACCCCAATTTCAGCATCTCTACTTAGGCGCACAGATTTTTTTATTTCTCAGCTTAGATGTCACCAAATAAATGTAAAGTAGGAAAACAAATTGAAATTTTCCATCAGAACCAAAGGAACGCAACAGAAATTGAAGATGAGGGTGGTATATATCATGTTAACCACGAATAGAAAATTATTTGACATTAACATCATGTTTAGCTTTATGCAAAAGCAACCACCCTGAAAGTACTATGGTAATGTATATGTTTGTATGATATACACATAAACACTCATTTTCAGTCCTTTAGGGGAAACTACTTCCTTTAAGCAAACCTTGGATCAATCTCTGAAAACAGCTGCCTTTGGAGACCCTTAAGCCAAATTAATTATCTGGCCTTTGAAATTTTGCCTATTGAGAGGATGGTCACATGCAAAATGGATAACTTTAGGACAGTCCCCCCTCTGTATTCTCTTCCCTGGAGCTTCCTCTTTCACTTATTATTTTAGTTAATATCACTTAGCAGAAAAAAATTACTATTTGTGATCTCTTCACAAACTGTCTTTCTGTTTCAGACTTGTCTCAGATTTAGCACGTTGGAGCTGAGTTCTCTTTTCTGTTCTGCTCACTCATCTCACCTCAGTTGTGTTGGCTGTCTCTCTCCTTAAGAGTTTTAACCTACATGAGGGTCCTTCTGTTTTCTTTCTCTCATTTTCATTTTGGGACCACCAAAAAAGTCTGTGCCCACTGTCAGATAAAATGCCTCTTCTCACTATGAAAGGTTACCACTTTTGTGTCCTCCATATTACGTTGATCTTATTCAGTTGGGATTTTGATGACCAGGTCTGTTCCCTTCTATGTCATGTACTGCACCAGGTTCACTGTATGTGTTCAGTGAATGCCATCAAATAGCCATCATTGTGTTGAACAGGTTGGTGTGTTGCTGCCATTGTTCATCTGTTTTCTGCAGGCTGCATTAACAGGCAACTGCATGCCAGATTACATGCTGACAGCTGTGTCTTCCCATCAGAAAATGATCCTTTTTCCCTGCCTATCAAATGAAAGCTTAGTTTTTAGAGAAAATTACAAAATACAGAAAATGAAAGAGAAGAACTGAAATCACAGCATCTGCGGTTTCTCTATCCTTAATGGCAAGGCAGCTTCCTAGAGGATTTTATTGTAATATGTTGATGGAATGTTTATAGTCATCCTTTTGCAGTTTGTTTAGAAAGTAGTTTCTAAGCAGCAGTTCCCGCATCATCTAGAAAACTTTTAGCTAGAGAAACCACATTCCTTTTCTTTCTCAAGCTGAAAAACCACTCATCTTTTTTTTCCTTTTTTTTTTTTTTTGAGTTTAACACTTGGTCTTTATGGTGAGAGACTAAGTTACATGATCTTCCTTGTAAAAGGATGTTTCTCAGATTTTTGTGTTTTATAGCTTTCTGATTTCATTGCCATGGTCGATGTACTTATCAGGGAACTGTGACTATCTGTAGGAGTTCAAGTGTACACTGTAAAAAACTATCCCTCAAAAGAAGGAATAATTTCATAGCTATTGCTGTGATAGTAGGTTTGGATGCGTCTTACCCTGGATCCAGACCTCTGAAATAATTGAGTCATGTGTATGTTTAAAGCTAGGGAACTTACCATCACGTATTGCCTCACATCGACAATACCCTTTCCATAATCTTTGGATAGGTAGGTCATGCCATGACAGACTATTTGGTTCCCTCAGAGCCATTACTTTATATTTTTCCCCAAAGGAATTTCAGTTCCTGTTTAATATTTGCTAGTTTTACTAGGTACTGAGGCAGAGAGGTAGTAGTAGTATTCTCCGTGAAGAAGGAAATCAGTGTTTCTTATCTATTTTCCATATATTGTCAGTCTGTCTAAACAAACCACTATATGGAAACCTGATAAGGGACATTGTTTTCCTCTTGATATACTTGCCTGCTCAGCTCACCATACCCCACTTTGGAGAACCCTGTGGTAGAGTTTCAGCTCTCTAGATAAGGTGGAATATCTGTAAAATAGCTGAACCACTGAGCCTCCATAGATTTTCAAAACCCTGAAGGCGAGAGGAATTGGGAAGATGAAAGGGGGCCATTTCCCCAAAGAGTCCTAAAGTTCAAAGATGCAGCTCTGGGGTTCCATGGAGCCAGTGCATCTGGAGCAGCCCAGTTCCTGGAGAGGTAACTGTTGCACTATAGCCTTCCTGCTGTTATCCTCTAAGGTATTCATCTAGGTGGCCCTTGCCCTTCCACCGTGAATCATCTCCTCAAGTCCTTCTTTCCTTTTGTTGGCTGCTTTGAACTTCTTGTGTATTAATCTCCTTTACAAAGCAAGGGCTCTAAGCAGGGAATAGTAAACACTCTAGGTAGACTTTCACCCACGCTGTGTGAGAAGGATTGTTGAACTGTCGTGTTCTGCGTATTTCAAAACTGCCAAAGAACTCTAAGTTCTTGCTTACTTGATTTCTTCTGTTTCTCTGATAACTTTGTAAATGATTTCTCTCCATTTGTATAATATCCAATGCATCATTTTTCTTCATTCTAGCTGTTGTCAAGTCTTTGATAACCATCAATACAGAGAGGCTAGAGACATATTTTCTTTCCTCTTGAAGCTATTTTTCTAGAAGTGTTTGGGGCTAGATTCTAAGGGATTGTCTGGAGTTTCTTTATAAAATTCACCATCAATTGAGAGGATTTACTTTTGTAGTGTTACCTCTCAAGGTTACCACTGACTCATATTCTTTCTACAATTTCAGTGCAACCAAGATTTCGATTTGTATTTCAAAAGTCAAAATGAACTCTAATCTTTCCCTAGGAGAGAAGGGTGTCCCCAGTAGGTAGGAGCAACCCAACAGTATCCAACTGTGTTTTTATTCAAGGCATGGTGCCAGTAAATGCACCTGGGTTGTGGTCTTGTAGAAAATGTAAAACATTACAGTGAATCTCAAAAATCCAATCAGTCAGTTTCCTGACCTACACTATAATCAAAACAGTAATGTCAAGTTTATCTCCACCTCAAGGTAGGTAGTCTGAAGAATAGTCTGAACATGAAGACCTGTCCTCCACTACACAGGGTGGGTCACTCGTTGCTCCATAATAGCAACATTACCAGCAAGTTAGGACAGGAGAAGAAAACAGCCACAGCCAACAGAAGCAGCAACGGAATTCAAGGAAACACAATGTACTAATGATTTCATATATACACGTGTATATATATGTGTGTATATAATATTGTTATAATATTATACATGGATAAAAGAGCACGAATTGCATCCACTGTCCCCAAATTTTCTTGTGAGAGCATTTTGTGATAAGTTTTATGATGTCTGTTCCCTCAGTGTCAGACCACGTATGGAAATAAAAAACCACATAACCCTCCTTAGATTTTGAAGACAGGTATTCCTCTTTGAGAGAGTTGTAGTAATGATAACAGTTTTGGGGTGAATGGGCAACTATCATATATTGGCTTTAGACTTATAGGTCTTAGTTGCCATTTATTCTACTTTCAAGTGTATTCAGAGGCCAACAGGTACTTAATAAAGAAATAGGGACTTCCCTGGTGGCGCAGTGGTTAAGAATCCGCCTGCCAGTGCAGGGGACACGGGTTCAGGCCCTGGTCCGGGAAGATCCCACATGCTGCGGAGCAACTAAGCCCGTGCGCCACAACTACTGAGCCTGTGCCCTAGAGCCCACAAACCACAGCTACTGAGCCCACGTGCCATAACTACTGAAGCCCGTGCGCCTAGAGCCTGTGCTCCGCAACAAGAGAAGCCACCGCAATAAGAAGCCTATGCACCGCAACGAAGAGTAGCCCCTGCTCACTGCAACTAGAGAAAGCCCTCACGCAGCAACGAAGGCCCAACACAGCCATAAATAAATAAAAAAAAGAAAAAAAGAAGAAATAGTCAAGGGGCTTCCGTGGTGGAGCAGTGGTTAAGAATCTGCCTGCCAATGCAGGAGACACAGTTTCGAGCCCTGGTTCAGGAAGATCCCACATGCCGCAGAGCAACTAAGCCCGTGCACCACAACTACTGAGCCTGTGCTCTAGAGCCTGCGAGCCACAACTACTGAGCCCACGTGCCACAACTACTGAAGCCCATGCGCCTAGAGCCTGTGCTCCGCAACAAGAGAAGCCACTGCAATGAGAAGCCCATGCACCACAACTAGAGAAAGCCCGCACACAGCAACCAAGACCCAACACAGCCAAAAATAAATAAATTTATTTATAACAAAAGAAAAGAAGTAGTCAAAACTTCTACTCGCTTCCTTTGTAGTCCATAAGTTAACATATAATTAAATAATAATTAGACTCAATGTTCCCTGGTTTGAGTGCTCTTTAATATATGCTGACCCTAAACAGCTTTTCTGGCATTATTGGGGTTAAGCCTATTTCTCTATCATAAGCTAGCTGGTTTCCCATTGTATTTCATGATTAATACTCATATTGAAACTCATACGTACTTGTGTGAAAAACATTTTGATAATGTTCAAACAGATGCCAGTCTCTTGGGAGTCACCCTCATAAAGAGGGTCACCCTTAGCTCCCCCTAACTTTATTTACTATCATTTTTGAAGTCTCTCATTTTATCTTAGTCTCTAGGTGATGTTCTTTTTCAAGTTGTACATTGCTCTCAGAAAAAAACAATACACTGTCCTCCCTCCGCTGTGTGCTACCCCATAATAATAAATCCAGCCTTACAGATCTTCTGTCTTTGAGGCTTCTGTATCGTGTGGTAGTGCAGATTTCTGCTTCATCTCAAGGCCTCGTTTCCCTACGCCATTATCCTCTAGCTGTCAGCTGTACACCTCCTAAACTGCTTAGAAAAGAATCTGTTTCTCCTGGCCCCAGAGCTGACCTTGACCCTTTCCCAGTCCTGAGCACTCCTGGAAACTCAGCCCCCTCAGCACCTAATTCATGTCTGATACTCTTAACTTTCTTGCTCTGGCCTCAGGAGAGAGAGCACATTCTGAACACTCCTGCTTTTGTGTCGGCATCTCTGTGAGGTGATTTGGAAGGACTCCAACCAGGCATGGAAGGGCTCTTTGATAATATCTGATGGGTGGGTAACAAATTCGGGCACCTAGCCAAGACACACATTGCCTGTAATCGTTAACTCAGTCTGTAAACAGTTCAAACGGCACTGAGAGGCCGTCAGTTATTATATTAGAAGAAGCCTTTCACCTCTCTTGCTTAGCAGCCAGGCGTCCAGCACTGGCCCCCACTGGGGCCACTGGAGCCACGGTGCTCTGTGCACAGCCACCAAGGCCTGAGCCACACCGGGATGGACAGTGGAACCTGCTCCAGTGACTGCCTTTCAAAGTTTCAGCATTGGAGCAATAACTAAATCATTCATTTCCTTTTGTTCTGCACCTGGAAGATGCTGGAAGGAAAAAAAAAAAAAAAGAAGCGAAGAAAACCCAAGAAACCTTGACCAGGAATAAGTAGTGGGGAAGGAATTATATCACCTGGGATCGGAAATTTCATTTTTCAGCTCAATTTTCCTACCCACATTCATGTTTTGAAAGCTTTACAACCTAACCATTCACCTTTTTGTTGTCCCTTTACTCCAAATTGATTTTAAGATTGGTCCTCAGGGTACCTGCTGCCTCCAACCAGGTTTAAAGTTATTCCGTATTACTAGACCCGAAGTGCAAGACACAATGCTGAGCCCCAGGAACGTGAAGATTACAAACATTCCTGCCCTCAAGGTACTTACTAATTGAGACTTTTAAGATAATACCAGGCATATACTGGAGATAAGTACCACCAGGAGCATTTATAAGTGCCAAATATGGTGTACACTGAGTTTCTACTGGAGGTCACAGCGGTGTGGACAAGGCTGATCAGGGAAACTCCTTTCCAATTCTGTGAGAAAACTTTTTTCAGTAACTTTTAAAAAATTGACCTCTTTTCCTTCATGTTTCTCATCCATTGTCTTTGGCCTTTTTCATTGAATTGCTAATTTTGCTAGGCACACTGGGTGTTGTAGGTGTTTGGTGAATGAAATCAGTAAGTCTCTTTTAGAATTACCAGAAGATGGTGCAGGAAAACCAAGCACAACTTATTCTAAGCGTCTTAATTGCAGAGGACCCTTTATTGATGAATATATTTACAGTTGTTCAGATTAGTTTTAAGGCTACTGTTGCTGAAGTGGTTTGTTCCACATAGCACTGGAGCAAAATTTAGATTCGGCTGTAGTTTTAAATAAACAAGTGAAATAAAATCCTATACTCACCATAATCAAGGTGAGCATCAAAGCCCCGGGTTATGCCCCTTACACCAGAATCCTAAGTATAAAGCAGCGAGATTCTGTTCCTCCACAAAGCAGTATCTTAACACTTGCCCCACTGCCTTCAACTGAAGGAAAATGATAGAGCCGTAAGACATTCTTCCAGGAAAAAAAGGGGTTTTGAGGGGTGGGAGGGAGCTGTCTTATATAATTAACTTGACTGGGGTCCTCATGACTTATTAGAAAGCTCTGACCTCATGCCTCTTATTTTCTTTGTTTCATTTTCCATTTTGCTCAGCTTTCTGGGTCACCTTTTCATCCCCTTTTCATATTTTGGATTTGGGGTTTGCCTCTGTCCTACCATCCGAGTTTTCTGTGCTGATTCTGAACGTAGCTTTGGAAGAGCATGAATAGAATAAAAAAGAAGGCGTGGCTTGAGGATGTGCAAGCTTGAACTCCATCCTGTGTTCTGAGTCTGATTTACCAGTCTGCTGAGGATGAACTCCAGTAAATCCTTTCTTTTACCTAGGATGACAGTACTTTCCCATACTTCATAGAAAAAAGCAGCTCAATCTTAAAGAAAGAAATGAAATCCTTTAGTTTATTTATTTTATTTTTGCTGTGTTGGGTCTTCCTGTCTGCGCGAGGGCTTTCTCCAGTTGCGGCAAGCGGGGGCCACTCTTCATCGCAGTGCGCGGGCCTCTCACTATCGCGGCCTCTCTCGTTGCAGAGCACAGGCTCCAGGCGCGCAGGCTCAGTAGTTGTGGCTCACGGGCCTAGTTGCTCCGCGGCACGTGGGATCCTCCCAGACCAGGGCTCGAACCCGTGTCCCCTGCATTAGCAGGCAGATTCTCAACCACTGCGCCACCAGGGAAGCCCCAAGAAATGAAATCCTTTAGAAGAAAAGAGGCACTAGAGCAAACAAAATCAAGTTTTTTTTACCAATTGCTCAGCATTGTTATTTGTTCATGGTAAACATAGTGGTTATTTGAAAGGATGTGTTAAATCACATTTATACAACAGGATTGTAGAAGTGCAGAATTTATAAGGTACTTGTACAAGGAAGCTTTGAGGCCTGCTATCTGATCCACTCAATTCAATGCCTTGGTTCATTTTGAGGTCGTTTACAGGTTTAATATGATGGAGAATAATAGAGGAAGCCCTGCTCTTCCACCTGAATACAGCCTGTCTTTTGGGAAATGATCAGTCTTAAATTCTGGCTCCCCACCCTCATTCCTTTCCTTGTACATGTTAGTAAGGAAGCTGCCTACCATTATTTTGGTCCCTCTAGATCAGTGGTTCACACATTTTAATGTGTATCAGAATCAGTTTTAGAAAGCTTCCTAAGACACAGATTGCTGGGCCCTGTCCCCAGAGTTTCTCATACAGTGTGACTGAGGCGAGCCCTGAATATTTACATTTGAAACAAATTCCCAGGTGACGTTGATGGTGCTGGGTCTTCGGGACCACATTTTGAGATCCAGTGCTTGAGGTTGCTGCCTACTTTATAACCATGATGACTTTAACAGGTACCGACCATCTTCACAGGGCCAGAGTATCCAACTTGTGTTGAAGTGACTGAGGCTTTACTGTCTGGAAGTGGACAGTTAGGTACAAGAGATTTTGTCCTACTTGCAGAGATTAAGCGGCCGGAAGACTAGGTCATCTACCTACAGGCACCTGGCAAATGGCTTACCAACTCTTTTAAGCAGCAGGTAGCAGGTAGCAGGTGGGAGCTCGCTCTTGGAAAACCTATTAGCTGGGCTACAGAACTAATAATATGACATAAGGAGAATAAACCAGTGCTTTTGATTAGTTTCTGTGTCATCCTCAAAGAGAAGATTCCAAGGTTGCCTTGTCTTTAGGAATTCTCATTTTTCTTCCTTCCACTTCCCTGAACTACAGAACCCCTTAGGCTGTACATTAGATCATTTTAGAAGCTAAGTGATTCGAGTTTCACTCTAGTGTAGCAGCCTGCACAGCACCTTCTCTTCGGGATTTATTGTAGGGGGACCTGCTCAAGTGAACCAACAGCCACAAACTCTACTTTTAATAGGATTCATTTATGCAGCCACTTTAACCTTAAGTCTTCATGCATTACACTTAACATTTAATGTGTTACGTCAGTAGTACTATATCTGAAGATATAAACAGTGTTTGGCAAATCTGTAGCCCCAGCCCCGTCTTTTGACTCAAACTCCAGTTCTTATTTCGAATTGCCTATAGGATTTACATGTTCACCCCGAATTCGGCCTTCCCAAGACTGAATTAAATTTTCCCTGCTCAAAATGAACCTCTTTTTCCTATATTCCTCTTTTGGTTGATGCAACATTTCCCCCCAGTTCTCCAGGTTTAGAAACTTTAACTCCTTCATCCCTATAGTTCAATCTGTCAGCAAGTACTTTCAACACTTCCTTCATAATTTCTGTGATTCATCCCTTTGCCTTTGAACTGTTAGCACCAGAGTTCACACTCTCATCATGCCAGTAATAGGTTACTGGAACAGCTCTCATATTGGTTTTCCTACCCCCAGGTTTCCTTTCATTCCACTGTAGTTTTTACTCTGACACTATATTGTTCTGCTTAGAATCCTGTTTTGATCATGAGCTCCCCTTGCTTCAGAGTTTAGGATGATTCCTTTTTCACAGATGGCCAAAAAGGTCTAACTCCTATCTTGTCACTCACTGGCCTTCACAAGGACACCCTACCTCAGCTATCCAAACCATCTCTGCAGATCTGTTTTTTAGTCATACAAGTCATGTACCTTGAAGACTTGAGAAAAACTGGTCAAGAACCCTACTTTTCCTCTCACTTGGACCCTTGTTTTTTTCTCAAGGCTGTAGCTGGGAAGTTCCCCAAATCCATTTGACAGATGCCAGTGGACCAGAATCCTGCTTATTTTACTTACGTAGTTATTTTTCTCCTATTCGAAGGGCTGGCTTAAGATCTGTCTCCTCCACAAAGCCCACAGGACCTATTGGCTGTACCACACCATGTGACACTTGATGATAAATCATTTTGTACCACCATTTAGTTTGTGTATATGTGTGTATCATCTCCCCAAGAAAACTGTGACTCTTGGGAAGGACCTAACACAATTTTGGGAGGGAGATAGGTGTTTATAAATACTTGCCAACTAAGAGGCCGTATTTCAGGCCCATTCTGAAGTGCCCATGGGGAAAATCTCCATGAGTCCCCATCTAGCCTCCTACTCAATAGTGACATCACGTGACTCTCTTTATCTTGACAAGGAACATTGGGGAGCTATTGATCTTCCCTGTTATAAAGGGTTTTGGGGGGAATTGTAGCAGTTGCTATATTTTAGGGAGAAAGATGGCTCCAGAAACAGGCTTGATAATGTCCAGGCTAAGAATAAACTTAGTGACAGACAGCAACTCCGCTAGTTAGGTATTTGGCTAGGAAGGGAGTTCAGCGTCTGAAGCGTTTCGGGTAGGTGTGGGCTTAGCAATTAGATATGCTGCTACTTTCTGAGGTAAGCCTACCTAAAGGCAAAAGCGTGGCCCGATGACTGGGGGCCCGATGACTCCTGCAGTGTAAGAACTCATTTATAGGCATCTGCCCAGAGGTACCCACCCGAACAGACACTAAGAAGCAGCAAAGGAAAGTGCCCAGGACCTCAGTGTAGTCACTGTGTCAACAGCAGTATCCGATAAGGTGGTTTTTTTATGGGGGGGCGGTGAGGGGAGGAGCTGATGCACCTGTGGTTAGTGACTTAGAAACTTGCTGCCACATTATGTGGCACCATGAAGCCACCTTATGTTCCAGCCACCCCATGGTGGCTGATGTTTTAGAATTACCTAGTTACTAACTGAGCCAAGAGGAAATGGACTGGATGAAAGCCAGAGTAAGGTAGAGTAATCTCTTAGCCGAGCCACATTCGAAACCCATGAAGCCAAATGGCTCTTTGGGACTCCTTTCTATACCAGTGGAGCGATTGTCATTGTCAACCTAACAGTGTTTGCTTTTTATAGGTATCACACGTTTTTGCTTGCCTCTTCCTAAGACAAATGTATGTTTTCATTTCAATGTATTCAAATGAGCCCCTATGGCTCACACAGGTTGCCAAATTATGATATCTCAAGCAGGAACAGGGTCCAGACAATTCCTGTTGGCTGAACTAGGGCTGAACTTAATCCTAGACTGACTCAGCTTCTCTGTTAAAGTTGTTTGGAATTCTGATATCCCGCCAGAGATTGTTTCTAAAGAGTTCTCAGTGTGAAGTATGAATCACAAATGAATGGAGTCTCGGGAGACCAAAAGCTCAAGCTCGAGTAATAATTCAATACACATTTATTGATTGCCTGTTACGGTAGGGCACTGGGTTACGTGGGATATAAAGAAGCCCCTTGACCTCAATGTAGTAGATGAGGATATAAAGCAGAAGATGAAAAGTGCCTTACAATAAATACAAGCAAGTCGATTGGGACATTTCAGTTGAAGAAGAGATTCTTCATGAAAGAGGTGGCATATAAGCTTGTCCTTGAAAGATAAGTAGGATGTTTTAAAGTGACAGGATAGGAGTTAAGAGGCATTCCAAGAGAATGTAAGAGAATAGTGAGTAATACAATTTGGTTGGACAAGTAGTATAGTACATTTAGGAGGGAAATGGAGATAAAGCTGAAAAGGGAGAGGAGAAGAGAAAGGAGTTAGTACTTTTTGAGTGGCTACTATGTGCAGGAATGGCTGGTACTTTAATTGCATTTATTTCATTTAATCTGTAGAATGATTTTCTTGGGTGGATGGTGGTACCCTCATTTTTTTACCCATAAGGAAACCAAGACTCAAGAGGTTAGGCCACCCTTCAAAGTCACACACATCTTGTACGTGACAAGAGTTGAAATGTGAAACCAAGCTGTCTGATTCTAAAGCCCTGATTTGATAGGCTGAGTCTGAGTTTAATTCAGAAGGCCGTGGAGAGTCATTATGGTATTTGAACAGGACAGTGATATGATCAGTGCTATCTTTAGGAGGTTGTTCTTGCAGAGATATACAGAGATTTAGAATAGTGAGAGATTGGAGACTAGTTAGAAGCCTATTGTAATTGTTCAGACTCCAGAGACATAGAGAAGGTTGGTTTCCAAATAGGAGTTTAGGTGATTGGATATGGGGAGGAGGAATCATAATGACTCTGAGATGCTCAGGCTAGATCTTTAGGAAAATGATGTCCCCATTAACAAAAAGGGTAAGGTAAGAGGGCTTATTGGTTTAGGGTAGAGTAGAGGGCGAAGATGGTCTGTAGGTTTGCAATATTTGAGTTTGAGGTACCAGTAAGATGACAAAGAAATAATGTCCAGTAGGCCTTTTGAAGTGCAGGAGAATTTGACTTTGGAGACAAATTTGGGAATTATCATCAAAGATATTGGGGTGATAAGAATACCAGAGAGAAATAATAGAAATCAGAGAATATGTCTTTATATTTAAATGAGAGGAAGAAGAGAAGAAAAAGAAAGAGGCAACAGATAAGGGACAGTCAGAGAAGTAGCATTATGTCATGAACCGCAGGTGAGGAGGGTGTCAAGAATGGATAGTCAACAAATCAGAAGGAATTTAGGAATATTTGTCTTCCTTTAGCCTCAGTCCCTTTTCTTAGGAAACAGCTGGCACCATTAAGTTCAGATATGTCATTTTTTTTTTTTCCCCTGCTTTTAACTCTGTTATGGAGGAAATCAGGAAATCAAGAGAACTGTCTATTAAGGATGTGTTTGGTGGTCACATTTTTAATTGAAGCTAGTGAAAGCTCTCAATTTTTGTGCTAGCAAAATAAAGTAAAAAATTTCAAGTCTTGCGCTAAATCATTGGAGGTTTAGTTCCCAAGGAGGCTCTTGTAATTTTGGTGCTTCTGTTCCTTGACTCTGTGATTCTTCCTGTGATCCATCCAGTCTCCTTTCATTATATTCAGTACACGGAATCCACGCCCAGAATTCAGGATTCCTGGTTGCAAGCCCAATATGCATTGTGTTGTTTCTTCAACCTAATTTGTGATATGGGTAGTACTAATAAAGGAGAATAAAATAGCTAATGAAGGATTATAAAGCACTTTGCTAATACAAACTGCAACATCAAAGCTGAATAATAGTCTTAATTTAGGGTGAAGGGTTCCATTAGCAGAGTAAAAATGAAAAGGACAAAGGGTAGTGTCGCTTTGTACCTTGATAACAGTGTACCAATCACAGAGCGCTGCTATCGATCCTCATTGCCCTGTGAACTCTCAACCCAGGAATTTGGCTCCCCTCCCTAACTCTCTAAGTACTTCCCTCACCCACTAAGTCTGATGATGGTACCTCCCTGAATCTCCTGACAAATGCAAACAGGAACTTCTATTCAGCAGAACTAACTTGGTAACTGAGAAGATTCCTCTTCCATTTATCAGCACTTTGATTATCTTTTGGTATCTCTTACCATCTGCGCTTAGCAAGAAAAATAAAGGGGTTTGGGCAATTAGGAAGTAACAAAGAACTCATAGTTCACAAAGAACAAGTCAAGGGATGTTTGGAATATTTGAGCATACAGTCATATTTGGCGTGAGGTAGCCTCCCTACATCCTACTCAGGGCAGGGTAGGCTGGCGAGCTGATCAGGCTGCCGGGAACCTGAAACAAAGGCAAGGGGATGACGTCAAATGGCCCCTCAACTGAAGTCTTTAAATTCTGGACTTCAGACACATCAACTTCTTAGGGTATAAAGAATGGAGAAAAGAAATATAATTCATCGCTCATTCCACTAAAGGTAAGTTAAAAGAACGCACTCAGAAAAAGCATGGAATACTGTTGGGAGTAAATCAGCTCTGAATTGTTCCGTGCAAATCACTGGTCCAAGTCCTCATAACATCCTGGTAGGGACTGAAGTTCACCTGAGACACTCAGCCGACACTATGGCCTAAAGCCAGTGGGGAGCAAGACTTTCTTTGGGTCGATTCTATAGGGATGATAAATAAATAAAGTTGTTTTAATAGTATCGAAATGGCTCCTGCCCTGAAGGAGCTCCCCATCAGAGCTAGGAGATAGACTAAAGGACCCAAAGTGACAAGAGAGCACTTCCAAAGCGACATAGCAAGAATAAGTTAGTCTACCCGTTCATTCCATGTTCTCCTAGTATGTACGTGCTGTGCTCTGTGAATTTGCATTCCGCATGTCTTGTTTCACAGATGGTCTTAGGACTGTTTTACATGAGCGGGTGTATGCATGACTATAGATCTGCTGTTAGATTCTAGTCTCTTGAGGGCAGGAGCTATTCCCTTTTTTTTTTTTTTGGCAGGGAAATGTGTTAAGGATTATGCTCGACTTTGCACATTGATACTGAGGAAAGACAATAAATAAGAGTGTCCGGGGATGGGTTATTAAGTAGGAAGTTCCTCCTAAAATAAGTGAGTTTTGTTCAGGGTTGTGGAGAAGATTTAGACATCATGTAAAAGGGAAGGAAGAGACCTCTCCCTTGCTAAGAGGTCAAAATACTATAAAGCTGACTTTAAAACTTAGAGGGAATATACAGGTTTCTGAAGAGAAAGCAGAAATCTGAAAATATTCATATCCTGATCAAATAACAAGGCAACCACCAAACTTATTTATCTCAGATCTGTTTACTAAAACAGATAATTCAACATGCATATTTTTCTTAACATCTACCGTGTACTAAGGGATGAATAATACCTAGTCCCTGACTTGAAGGAGCTCAGGATCTACTTTACAGGAAGGAGGAAAGGACTAGTGTTTTGTTGAACATCTATTAAGAACCAGGCGTTCTCCTGAAGGAAATGGGTAAGAGAGTGGGTCACAGTGGAACACTGAAACAACTAACTGTAAAAGGTAAGTGTCATTTAAGGCTTTTGAATATATCACTTTAGGAGACTATATGGGGGAAAGCATTTAATTTGGGGGACTGAAGGCTGGTGAGAGGATTAGAGAAGGACCCAGTTTGGGCTGGGCTGGGAGGTCAAGGGCAAAAAGGGGTGGGGAGCTGTAGGACTTAGATCTTGGAGTCTCTGGCTCACAGGGGAAGGGGAGGTGCCACTTTTCTCTCTGTAGAGCCACGGAGATAGGGGAAAGGTTCACAGGAAGAGAAAGTAAAAGGAATATAGCAGTGAACCAAACTAGCTTCCCATCTTATACACTTCCTGTAAAAGATTTCTTAAGAGCAAAGGCAGTGTTTTTCTGGTCTCATTCTCTTTAATGCCTAGAACTCTGCCATAGGAGGCCACTTCGATGTCTTACTTTTTAGTTCCTAGGAGCTCAAGAGTTGCTGCTATTAGGAGTTACTAAAGTATTCAGAGGATGGAAATAGCAATGGCACAAATGCCAAGATATCCAGGCACCATCCATAGAGACCCAGTGGAGTGCTGAGCCCAAAGTGGTAGTACCTCCTAGGTTCTCACAACACTAACTCTTACTTTTTCTTTTATCCCCTGCCTAGAAGGCTGCACCATGGGTGGGAATAAAAATCTACTCTCCTGTTGCATCCAGGCAGCTGCCAGCAGTCTGTTTGCCTTGTTCTTTGCTGGCAAATCATTAAACAGCCCCCCCAAAGCAGGCCTCTTCCCCAGGGCCACCCCATGGACAGGGGTTCAGACCTGTGGTCAAAGGGCTGTCAGCAGTCAGGCTGGAGCCCTTGGGCTGCCTCCAGCACAAGCCTCCCCTGACAGTTGCCTCTTCTGAACAGAAGCCTCCTTGGCCTGATCTCAAACCCCAGTGGCTTTTGAGGAGACACCCTGGGCATCCGTGTTGGCTGTGGCTTGAATCATTTTGTCCTCCTCCTCCTGATGTAACTTCTAAGTGCAGCTATCCCTGTGTTTCCTCCGTCGTTTCTGTACTGAAGCACAGGCCCATGCTCCATGTTTTTTTTCCACTTTGCAATGTAAATGGAGTAGTCTGTTACTGCCCAGGAGCTGGGGATTGTGGTCAGCCAAGCAAACTCTATAGCTTCACCCCATCCCCACTCACAATGGGACAGTTAAAACCTGGGCACCGATTTGGTTGCGCTGGCCCGTTTGGATACAGTATCTGCCCTCCAAGGGCTTCTAAGCCAGTCGTGGCAGACGGCAGTATGGAGCAGAGTTTGCAGGGCAACTTGAAATCCCTACAACCTCTGAGCAGGAGACTAGGCCAGAAAGACGTGGAATGTGTGTGCGAAACAACCAGGTTAATGTAGCCATTTCACACTCTGCACTGAAATCACCAAACTTAGCAACGCTTGAGTAGCTCTGCTGATAGTCCCGGTACACCTCTGGCATATTTAAATGAATCATCTGATTTCCTCAAGTTTCATTTCTTTGGTCTTTTTCACAAGGACTGTCTGGTTTTAGTCTTTGGCCTTTTCAGCATTAAAATCTGAACCTAAATAATTACTTAAAAACAAACAGTCCCTGCTTCCAGCAGGTTTCTAAATTCCTACCATCTCTGGCATGAGTTTGGCTAGAATAACAAAGCATAACAAAATAATAAAGCAAACTGTGTCAAGGCTGTTTGCAAACAGCACATTGGGTTAAATGTGAGAGTTCAGTGAACTCTCTCACTGTGGTAAGAGTGAAGGCCGTGCCTGGGAAGGGCCCTGTCCAAAGCCTCCTTAGGCCCTTACCCTGGAAGCGTGAGGGGCAGGAATTAGCCCTCGCGATGCTGCCACCTGTGTGAAGACCTCAGCCTTTCTGCAGGGGCCTCTCTGAACAAGACCCGGCTAAATGAGGGGCCTCAAAAGCGGTGCCTCCCGTAGGATGGAGGTCAGGGCGGGCGTCAGCATCTCCCACCACAGTGGTCGCTCACGGAGTGCAGAACTCAGCTGACATTTCAGGACCTCTTGGTAGGATTCCTAGCAGTTTGAGGCAAGGTAAATGCCTTACCTGGTGGAGGGAAAGAGTCCAAACCACGTGACTGGCGTGTCTCCTAAGGTCTTGATGTCTGTGGGCCTCAGAGCCTTGGCATTCTGTTTCACAGCCTTCCCTCCAAAGCGTGCTGACGTAACTAAAATGGTATTTGATGGGCTTCTCCCTCTCCTTTGCTCCTAACTTCATGAGTAGCTTCTTGGTGCCCCTGTAACTAGAGGTCATTCTGGACTGAGTCAGGACAAAACCTGTTTCTATATGGGAAGATAGTGGACAAAAAGGTCCACCTCTTGGGTAGTTGTCACTTTTCTCCTTCTCTCTCTCTGGTGACTGCCAAAGAAGTTTTCTTCTCTGACATCAATTTATTTCAAAAAGAGCTCAGATGGTTAGCTTTCTCTTCTTTCTCCGCCCTTCCTTCTTCCTGCTTGTGGCTCTGCTTATGACCCTGTGACCCACCCTTACAAAGACAGCAGGCAGAGTGTGCGGTCAGGAAAGCCCCACCACGGGGCCATCGTAGGGTAAAGAGGCCCAGTTCCATCACGGAGCCTGGACACGATCTGAGACAAGCAGAGGTGAATTTTTAACTTGAAGAATGGAGGCTCTAATGTGGGGGGGAGACAGTGAGGGAGATGGCAGTCTAGCTGAATGTCCATTATCTGGGTCTGAGCTTCTGTGACCTCTAATTTTAGGACACACCTTTCGTATCCTAGACAAACACGGACTCTTCACTGGGAAAGCACCTCTGAGCAGTGTCTGGGTCTGGCTGCCTTGCTGTGGCTAGAAGAGATGAGATAAGCCCTAGGGGAGAGGAAGGAAGCTGAGGATGCTGGGCAGAGAGAGCCTAGGCCCAGAGGGAGAAGAAGCAGACAGACTTGGCTCCTGTCTTGTTGCTAAGACTGATTCAAGTTTGAAAATTCTAGAAACGTAGGCCCCCCTGAAGCCTTCTGTTCAGGCATTGTAGTACTCGGCTGGTGTTTGCTGTACCACACGGAATACTTCCCGACGCGTAGACCTGGAGGTGGCGTGGTGGAGTAGTCAGGGAGCTGGGATTGAATTTAGGAGGACTCGGCTTCCTTTGAGCGCCTCCGTATGTAACCATGGGCCGTCTGTAAGGTGAGGCTCGCATTCCTCATCTGCGTAAAGCAAGTTTTAAAGGTCCCTTACAGGTCTGGACCAGGCTCAGCTGTTAGCAATTCACATCTCTTTTATAAACTGTATGACAATTGGATGCAAGTTGAGTCTTATTCATTCTTTCACCAAATACTAAGGGCCTACAACATGCAAAGCCCCCTGACGGGACCCTTGGTGGGCTCAGCTCCTCCACGCAGACGGTTGCCCTGCCTTCTGTTGGAAGCTGGCGGGTCCTTTCAGGTCTTCTGTTAACAGCCCTCTTGCTCACCAGTGCCCCTGCCCCCAGGAAGTTTTCCGGATCAGGTTAGAAATACTGGAGGCCTCTGTCATCCATCCTCTCTCTTGCTAGTCCCTTTCCATCAGGGTTATGCTTCTCTCACCCCACCAACATTATTTTCTTTTGTACCTTAAAAAAGTTACACAGTTAAGCAGGAATACATTTTCCTTGTAAAAGCATTTTAACAAAATCGATAAAGGGAAACTTCTCTTGACAATTCCCCAGCCTCCCAACTTAATTGATTAAGAAACTCAGCCATCCCAAAGAGGTAGAGATGCAGGCTAACGTATGGATGGGAATGAGGTCTAGAAGCTTCCAAAGCCTAAACAATTGCCATTAGGATCAACCTGTAGATGTGAGCATTGACCTCTTTAACTAAAGGGCAAGAAGACCAAACTGGACCTCAGAGACTGTTCTGGTACTGGGAGCCAGAAGCAGCAACTCCAGGCCTGTCTGCTTTTCCCAACCCCCCAGCTACAGGAGCTTGACTTTATGAAGCTGGTGTGTCCTGCCACCTGAGATAAAAGTCAGGTAGTTCCAAGTTCAGGTAATGGAGGTTGCACAGGACAGGATGATTATAAAATCTGAAAAGAGGAAATGGGCAGAAGGTGCCTTTGATGCCTGGCCAATGTTCCTGATTACAAAAGCAAAATTGTAGCAGGCAGTAAAGTTACCTGTCCAAGGCCTGGGTGAAGGTCTGTAAGTGGAATCAGAGAAGTGAGAGATTACTGCGGCAGAGCTGGGCTGGGAAACAGGAGACAGTAAAGGATTGCTTGCAAATGCACACACCCCAAGAGGAGGAGATGCCACCGATAAAATAAGACCAGCGTTAAGTTCGGGGCTCAGTTGAGCCCTGGAATGCCCTTTGTGAGGAGGTAATGAGATCACATGGCCTCCTTCATGGGAAGGAGGCAGGCTGAGAACTGGAAGAGCTTGTTCAGTGGGGTTCGGAGGGCTGAGCCCAGGAGGGAAGTGACCGTGGATAATGAGCTGTCCCAGACTGTGCCTTGTGGAACACTGGCATTCAGAGGCGCTGTGACGACTGCCAAGGGAGAAGTAGTCAGAAGGGGCTTTGTCCCTTCCAGGAATAAGGAGGGATTTTACCATTGCAGATGCAATAATAAAAACAACTACCATTTTAACGAGTCCCTACTGAGTGTCGGGCTCTGGGCTAGGCGCTTATGGCCATTACATCCGGTCTTCGTGATAATCAGGCGTTTTTTTTTTATCCCTTCTGAAGATGAGGAGTATGAGGCTCAGAAAAGCTAAGTAACAACCTGCCCCGGGTCACACAGGTAAATGATGGAGTCAGAAAATGTACGTAAGGTCTGTTTGGGGAGGGAAGGGAAAAATCAGAACCAATAAGTTTAAGGAGGAGGACAGAGACAGAGAGAACAGACACAAGAGCGTGAAATACAACACACACCACTAAAGACCTACATCTTTACATAGCTGTTTAACATGTGTGTGCAAAGCGGAGTTCTCAGCCAGAGTGGCCTGGACACTGTGAGCCAGTCCTCTTAATCTGCTTCTCATAGCAGCATCTGGAACGGGGGTGTCGCATCTCCTGGCCTTTTAGGAATATGCAAATAACCAATCCTTAAGCTCACCAACTTTCCAGGAACGCTCCCCAGCCACACCCACCCCGAATCCTGCAAGCCCATCTCTCTTGGCCCTCTCCTAGTGTCACTGAGAGGACGGGTGGCCGATGTAGAAATCACGTTTGCATCTTTGTTATTAGGGCACCTTGCATCCCAAGGAGGCAGATGCATTTCGATCTGTTTTCTTCTCAGGAGCCCTCTTCCCAGCTGAAAATTCCCTGGAGGAGGGGGCAAAGACAGCCCCTGTGTTACACCCCAGGGAGACTAACACTGCCTTGCTAGGTAATGCACAGCACCCTGGGTTCAATGGCCTTTTCTTGGCTTTTGCTTTTAATCTGAGAATATGTACTTGAGAAGCTCTCACTGTTAAAGAAACCAGACAGAAGTATAGTGAGCATGATTTTCATGCCACAAATATGACTATACAAGAAATACCATGGTACTTTATTATTTTTTTAATTGAATTAAACCTGACTTCAAGGTCCTATCCCGCTAGGTCAATGGAAATTTGTTTTCATGGGAACTCCCCTCATAGAGCAGCCAAACTGAAATAGCTAAGGGACATCTCTGATACTTGTTCACTCTGGTCTCCACAAATATGCCCATTGTCCGAGCACAATCCAGGTAGGCACAGCATCTTTGCTAGGGTCCAGCCTCCTGGGGTCCACCCCTTTTGGGGCACAGGCTGTAGCTTCCGACAACTTGGCACATCTCCAGGCTCCTCCCCCCCACCCTCAAGATTCCAGGGACTCTGACCACCTGCGCCGCTCCCCACCCCCACCCCCACCCCCAAGCCGCCTCTCCTTTCTGCTTTCAGGACACATTTCCTCAATGAGTTCAGTCTTTCATGGAAAGTCAGGAAGATAGGTCTTTAGCAACATTTGCTTTTGGCCAATGCCCCTGAGGCAAGGAAATAGAAGGCAAGCCTCTCTTCTTGGAACGGGAGGAGGGAAAAGACAGGAACAACGTATAAATAGCTGTCATTCTTTTTTAGTCTTCCACAACAGCACAAAATGAAACTCAAGTTAATATCTCCACATATTAGCCTATGATCGAAGTACTCAAAGCAAAACACCAAAGTCTCTTCACCATTTCCTCTGTAATTCCTCTCCCAAAGCCACGGTTGTCAGGATTTGGTGTGCATTGTGCTGCCTTTATAGGTATTTGGTTGTAGACATTCAATATTTAATTTTAAAACCTGTGTAGCAGGCACTGGAGGGGCAGTGGAGGTCTGTCAAAGCTGGGGGAGAGAGGGAGGGATGTACGCAGACAACTGAAACACGCTGGGGTGAGTATAGGACTGGGGAAATACAGTGTACTAAGGGTGGCCCAGATGAGGGCCTCCAACCCACCCTGACAGAGCAGCAAGCACCAGAGTGTTTGGGGACGTGAAACAAGGTGTTTCTGGAGCGTGGGTTGCCGGGGGAAGAGGTACTGACAGGGATGGTAAGCCATGAGGCGGGCCATGACGGCACCGGAGCAGGCAGGGTCTTTTAAGCTGTGTTTAAAAGTGCAGACTTCGGGCTTCCCTGGTGGCGCAGCGGTTGAGAGTCCGCCTGCCGATGCAGGGGACACGGGTTCGTGCCCCGGTCTGGGAAGATCCCACATGCTGCGGAGCGGCTGGGCCCATGAGCCATGTCCGCTGAGCTTGCGCGTCCGGAGCCTGTGCTCCGCAACGGGAGAGGCCACAACAGTGAGAAGCCCGCGTACCGCAAAAAACAACAAAAAAAACCAAAACAAAAGTGCAGACTTCACTCTAAGAGCTCTGAGGAGCTTTTTCAGTGCTTCGGAGTGACACGCCCAAATTAGCATCTTAGACCCCTCTGGCTTCAGTATAGGGAACTGGGGGCAGGGGGAGGCTGGGGAGTGGGTTGACCCTAGTTAAGCGGTTATTTCAGTAAATTGGGATAGCAATGATGGTGACCTGTGTCAGAGTAGCCGTGGTGGGAATGGCAGAAAGAGGACAAATAAGAGAAATGTTTAGAAATGTTTAGAATTTTTAGAATTCGGTGATTGGTGGTTGGTGGTAGCGGTAGGGCGTGAAGGAGGTCAGAGGAGAGGAGGAAGATAACATCTGACATGGGTAATAGGTGGGTGGTGGTTCAGGTCCCTCAAACAGGGAACACTGGAGGAACGGTTTTGAGGGATACAATGATTAGTTCAATTTTTGAACATGCTGAGTTTGAGGTGTCTCATTTAAGGTTCTTCAGGCAGAAACATCCAGGCCCCTCCTGGGGTCTGGGACTCAGAGAGGTCTGGGCTGAACATATGTAATTAACCACCTCTACGTGGAAACCAAAGCCATGGGATTGGCTGGGGTCACCCGGGGGACCATGGAAAGTGAAAAGAGAAGAGGGCCTAAGACATTCCTGGAAGTTACCACCAATATTTCGGGGACTTGTGTTTGGGCCTGTATGCTTTAGGAATGTATAATTAGGAAGGCAAATTTTCTTGGTTATGAATTGGGGGAAGGTATCATGTTTTCAAAGTCAAATGGAGATTGTTCTTAATTTTTATTTTTTTTTATTTTATCCTACTTCTTTCCATTTCCTCTGATCTTCTGCTCTCAGCTGTGTAATCCTGGGCATGTTACTTAACTGTTCAGTGCCTCAGTTTCCTCTTTTTTTTTGGAGGGGGGGTATGCGGGCCTCTCACTGTTGTGGCCTCTCCCGTTGCGGAGCACAGGCTCCGGACGCGCAGGCTCAGCGGCCCTGGCTCACGGGCCCAGCCGCTCCGCGGCACGTGGGATCCTCCCGGACCGGGGCACAAGCCTGTGTCCCCTGCATTGGCAGGCGGACTCTCAACCAGTGCGCCACCAGGGACGTCCTCCTCTTTTTTAAAATGGAGACAATTATAGGGTTGGTATGAGGATAAAAAGAGGTAATACACAAAAGCGCTTCGAACACTCACTGGCCCACCATATTTACTCAGTAAATGTACACTCTCATCATCAGCAGCAGCGTTAGCATGGACAGTGGTGGGTTTGCTATGTGTTTCATTTGGAGTTGCATAACTCCAGAGGGTGGAGTCAGAGCTGGGTTCTAATCTTGTGTGACCTTAATTTCTCTGAGCCTCAAGCTTCTTCCTCTTCTTTAAGTGGGGATGAGCACACCTACCTCATAATGAGATAACATCTACAGGCTCTGGCATGCCAAAGGCATTTACTAATGGTTCATTTCCTCCTCTTCCTTCTTCCATAGTAGTTAGCTCAGGACCACGGAAGTCTGGTGATTGCACCACGTTTTTTCCCCTCTATCTCAGCATCCTACCATGTGGCACTACACAGTACGGTACACGTTGGTTCCCCCGCAACGGCCTGGGGGCAGCGTGGTGGTGAAGTATTTGAAAATCCTTCTCTAAAGACCTCTCTTCTCCAAAGTGACTTTCCCCGTCTCCACTGACCCTCTGGTTAGTGAGAGGCATCTTGGAGTTATCTTGAGAAAGCTGGACCATGGGTAGGGTGTGGGAGCACGCACAGCAGTGGACTTCGCTGCTCCTGAAGGGAGGTCTCACATCTTTTGTTCTGCTGGAGCAGCTGACTCCTGACATCTCACCACACCGGCCTGTCCTCTGCAGTCACCAGGGAGATCCTTCTCAAACACAGATCTGTGGTCCCAGCTCTTGCCGACCTTTCATGCCGGACCTAACTGCCCCTCCCAACCCTCAGCGCAGGCCGCTTCCTCTGCCAGGAGCGTACCCTCCCCCCTGGTTGTGGGTCCACTGGGTGAACACATACCTATTTAGTCCCCAAGGAAGCACTGAGGTCACTCTGCCCTCCTGCATGGGATTGTTGGTCCCCCTCCTCAGGCCCTCCCCCAGGCCCTTGAATGAACCTGCATTGTAACATCACAATACACAGTGTTTGCACGCTTGTCTTCTGAGCTTTAAAGGCAAGGGGCCTGTCTTATTCATTGTAGACTCCTCGTTGCATTGAACAGTGCCTGGCACCAAGAGGGCCTTCAGTGTTGGTAGAATGAAGAAATGCATGGGCAGACAGACAGACTAACGGAGCTTGTTGAGATGGGGGCTACAGCTTCCCTAGAGCCCCCAACCTCATGCCCCAGCCCATTTCTGGGGGTTAGGGGGATATATAACCTTTCTCCCACACTAAACCTCGATCACCACCAGACTAATAGTCCTTAATTTCTGGGAGCAAGAATGGACACTCCTCCCATCTCATCACCCCCTGCCCAAAGATTTCTATTCACAAGGATACAGTTCAAAGTGAGGTAGTGCATATGTATTGAGAACCTACTATGTTCAAGGGACTGCAGTGATACAGTGAGAGGAAATAGCCTGAAAGTGCTTTCAAAAAGTGACCGTGCTTTTATTTATTTTATTTTATTTTTTTGGCTGTGTTGGGTCTTCGTTGCTGTGCGCGGGCTTTCTCTAGTTGCAGAGAGTGGGGGCTACTCTTCGTTGTGGTGTGCGGGCTTCTTGTTGCGGTGCGGGCTTCTCATTGTGGTGGCTCCTTTTGTTGCGGAGCACGGGCTCTAGGCGCGCGGGCTTCAGTAGTTGTGGCTCACGGGCTCTAGAGCGCACGCTCAGTAGTTGTGGCGCATGGGCTTAGTTGCTCCACGGCATGTGGGATCTTCCTGGACCAGGGCTCGAACCCGTGTCCCCTGCGTTGGCAGGCGGATTCTTTTTTTTTTTTTTTAATAAATTTATTTATTTATTTATTTGACTGTGTCGGGTCTTCGTTGCTGTGCACAGACTTTCTCTAGTTGCAGGGAGCGTTGTGGTGCACGCGGGCTTCTCATTGCGGGGGCCCCTCCCGTTGCGGAGCACGGGCTCCAGGCATGCAGGCCTGGAGGCCATGTAGTTGAGGCACGCGGGCTTCAGTAGTTGTGGAGCACGGGCTCAGTTGCTCCGTGGCATGTGGGATCCTCCCGGACCAGGGCTCAAACCCGTGTCCCCTGCATTGGCAGGCGGATTCTCAACCACCACGCCACCAGGGAAGTCCCGGCAGGTGGATTCTTAACCACTGCGCCACCAGGGAAGCCCTGACTGTGCTTTTCAGTCCATCATTGACATTATCATGTTCGTAAACATCTTCGTAAATTCAAAATTCTCTCTGGTTCCTCTGATGGTTCTTTCCGGAAGTCCTTTAGTCTAACAGCAGTAGCCAGGGAATCGTGGGCAGCTCCCTAGTAGGAAGTTCCCTTTCTTGCCAGAATACACTGGGTTTCCACCATGTGGGAACCCCTGGCCCATAGGATTATCCTTTGTCACAGGACTCTAGGAAAATTAGATTCAAGGGGGTATTAGGATCACCCTGAAGGAGAAGAGTGTGCATAGAAGGGCAGTCTCATCCCTTTGATGCGGGGCCCTCTGGTCTCTGTTAACATGTATAAGGCCCACTTCCCCTTAGTCGTTGCTCAGCACCAGCCGGGCTAGAGGCTCAGGGTCTCGGACTGGACCTGCCATACGCTCAGAGCAGGTGGGCTGAGCAGGCCGCATCATTGCTGAGGACAGGACAAACTCCTAGGGATTGTGCTATTCAAGGCTTAACCCTTAGCCAAGCCTCATGCCAAAACAGTTCTCCTCCCTATCAGCACCCTGCTTAATCCCAGGATAAGCAAAGGGGGCTGTTGAGGGGAGCAAGATGGCACCAAGTGAGAAGACCCAAGCCGCAGGAGAGATGGGAATCTCCATGGCAACAGCTGCCGAGGAGACAGGAGGCCCCAGCAGCACCCAGCAGCGCCCTGGGGGAGCGAGGAGGGAAGCAGGATTCTGAAGCCACTGATATAGGCTCGCAGCCTGGGATTGCTGGAGCAGAATTAGGAGGTGAGAGAGGCTGGGGCCAGGAGAAGAGCCCTTTGCAGCTGACCAGTTTGGAAAAGCAGGGCTTGAGGCTTGTTGGAACGGCTCTGCAGCAGGCTCTTCATTTACACACCCCTTGCTCCCATCTGCCCCCACCTCTGTGTGTCCTTGGCCCTGGCACCCCTGAAATGACAGCTGGTGGCTCCTGGCTTACCATGAGGCCATCTGATAAGAAGGCCCCCTCTTTCGTGGCAGCAGGAGACCCGCCAGGTACCTGTGAGACCAGTGGGGACGTGCGTGGCTCTCCCAGCTGTGGCTTCTGCTCCCTAGAGCCCCCTAACCTGTCTCTCCCTCTCTCTCTGCAGTCCCACCCCCTGTACCTGTGCAACGCCAGCGACGACGACAATCTGGAGCCTGGATTCATCAGCATTGTCAAGCTGGAGAGCCCCCAGCGGGCCCCCCGCCCCTGCCTGTCACTGGCCAGCAAGGTAGACTCGCACTTGACCCCCGCACACCCTGAACCCCTGCGCGCCCAGCTCTGGACCGCGAGAGGTCCTGTGCTCTTTGTCTGCTTGTTTCCTGAGAGTGATGTGCTCAGTTCAGGCTTTTATAACCCATGACTGGTCTAAGAGACGTGGAAATTCAGGCCACTGTCCTCTCCCCACCGGCCATGTGCCAGCAGAACGTTTTGGCTGTCATCTAGAGCACGTGCCCCATCCTAGCTCTTCCCCCATCACCTGGACATTCCTACATCCCTTCCCCTGCCTAGCATCAGAGCAAAGAGGGGGTCAGCTGGAGGGCTTTTCCATCTCTCAGAAATATTCACTGAGCACCATGCAAGAAGAGTGGAAACAGAGGCCATTAAAACACTCTTCCTCCGAGATCGCAAACCGGCAGCCCCACGCTTCCTCAGGGCACCTTTGGCTGGAGCCGGCCGCAGCTGCCACCTTCCCACTGTCAAGGGCTTTCTGGTTTGCCATGCTCCCCACTGGCCTGCTACCTCATAGAGCCTGTAAACGTTTGCATTCGTGACCCCTGCTTTAACATTAGTTACTATTTTCTTTGTGCTTACCGTGTGCCAGGTGGGACATGGGATAGATACTTCTTATATATCAATTCTCATTTACTTTTCACAACAATCAGGAAAACTGGACATTGTTATTCTCTATTTGACCTATAAGACAAATGAGGATCAGAAAGCTTAAGTAACTTGCCAGGCTGACAGAGATAGGAAGGGGCAGAGCTGAGATTTGAACCGAGCCTTGTCCACTTCTCAAACCTGAGCTTTTAACCTCTGCGCTCTGTTACCTCCCATTCTGGCTGGAAAAACTGAACATACGTGAAAAGAGTCCCATGGTGACCCAAGCCAGAGTGTGGTTAGATTGTGGGTGGCACTGTCAGGCAGACTTGGGGCGGGGGTCCTGCTCCCAGGGGTGGTGAAAGAGGAGGGTGACAGTCCCGCCCTATGCGCCTGCTCCTTGAACTCTGGCCCAGGGCATTTGTGATCCTCCCGAGAGCTGTTTCCTGGGCCATGAGTCTCAAGGAAACAGCCTGGGTTCTTACATGATCCCCCAGGGGGCAGGGACTCGGGCAGGACTCGGAATGTGGTGCCCACGGATAGGGGAAGATCTTCTCCCAGCCTGGTGCTGATGCAGAAGGGGCCCTGGGGAGGTGGGAGATGGGGTCCAGGACACACCTGAGCAGCTGGAGGGTGTGGTGTCTCCGCAGGATGGTAAGCGTCCTACTGGCAGCAGCATTTTGTTAGGCTGAAGCTACCCAACCTCTGACCATTTCATTTCCATTGCTTGACAAAATATGGGCAAATGTCATTCATTTATTCATTTGGTAGATGAGTGCCCAGTGTTAGGTAGGTAAGTATGAGTTAGAGAGAGGGGAGGGAGACAGACAGATGGAGGAGGACGAGTTCTGAGAGCTCTGCTGTCCCTCCGAAGCAGCGTATGATTTCACATGCGTGTGGGCACTCGGCAACCCGCCGGGATGTGTCCACACAGGAGGTTTTCTTCTCGCCCCTAGAGGACCACTCTCCTGTAGGAGAGATGAGCCATGTGAACAGACACTGGGTGACGAGGAACATGTGGTCAGTGCTCTTTGAGGTACTCGATTAACCTTGTTGGGCCTTTGTTTCCACTACCATAAAACGGGACTTTTATTTCCTACCCCAGTGATCATGGTGAGGATGAAAAGAGTGCACGTCAAGTGCCCAAATAGTCCCTGAGCTAAATGAAACACGAAGTCAAAAACCCGTCAGGAGTTCAGAGGAAGCACCTTGGCTGCTGCCCTGTGACCTTTTTTCTTTCTGAGGTCACTGCCTGAGCTTCCCGTGCCCACCCCTGCCCCCTGCACCACACTCACCCTGCTTCCCCTCGCCCGTCTTCTCCCCGCGTCACTCTGCGGGACTGCTCTGGCCCCAAGCTCTCTCGCGGGTCAGGTCCAAGGCATCCCCCGGCTCTCTCATCCTGTGACCTGACCAAGTAGCTCCTACCTGGGATCCCCTGGCCCAGAGGAGGTCTGTGAAGGTAGTAATGTGGATCTTTGGGCTACTTCCAATATTTTAGACTTCCCACAGGCTTAACTGAACTCTTCATTTTTTTTGCTTTCGGTTGAATTCTATCAGTTCAATGTGTTAATACAAGTTATCTCATAGGAAAATGAATTGTGCATAATAAATGCAGTTAGCTTGGTAAAACATATTTAAATATAGGGCTTGTGGGAGGCATCGGGGAAAGGTGGGTCTTTGGTGAGGAAATTCAAAAACCACTGACCTCAGTCAGCTCTGCTCTGGCAAATCAATTAGTGTCAGTGGTGGTGTCCCCATCCCCGGGAACTGGGGCTCTTGAGCCAGACAGCCGCAGGTCTGGAGCTTGGCTTCTCCACGGCCCCTCAGTGTGACCTGGACATTTTAGCTCAGCTCTCTGAGCCTCTGTTTCCCCATCTGTAAAAGGGGAACAATAACAGGGCTCATATCTTATAGTAGTTATGAGAAGTTGAGGAGACAGTACAGAGGCCAAGCGCACAGCAATCACTCAATAAATGACTGCAGCTGTCACTGCTGTCCTTGTCATTGGCAGCATCATCCTATGCTTTCATAGTTAACAAGGTTGGCCTTTTTCTGTCATGGTTCCCTCTTTTGATCTCTGACCCTCACTGTAGTTCTTCTGGACTCTCATTCTTGTCAGCATACCACCTTCCTCCCCCTACCCAGTCACCCAGATTGGTTTCTGTTTCTTTATTAGCAACTCCACAGCCATCCTTGTGATTCCCCAGGCCCTGAGCCCCTCATGCATGGGCTGGAGCAGTGGCCTTTTGCCTGGTGGAAGGAGCTGGCTCTGGAGGCAAAAAAGTTGGGTGCAAGGCCTGCCTTTCTTACCACAGAGAACACTCCCTGCTAACCAGGTACTTGGAAGGCTGAAGTCCTGGGTGGGAATTCTGCCTCCACTGCTTATCAGCTCTGTGACCCTGGGCAAGTTGTTCAGCCTCTCTGAGCCTCTGTTTTTTCCTCAATTCAAAAGTGGAGCTGATGCCTGTCTTACGGAGTTGTTGTGAGGAGTAAATGAAATCATGTACGCAAAGCACATGGCGATAGCTGATATGATGATAACTAATACTTAAGAGTGGCCTAATGACAGATACAAATAAGTAAATAAATACTTAAGGAATACTTACTGTGTGCCAGGCGCATATTATAAGGCTTTACGTGGAGTAACTTATATAGTCCTCAGAACAACCCTGTGAAGTAGGTCCTGTTATTAGCCCTAGTTTACAGAAAGGAAAACTGTGGCACAGAGCAGTTAAGTGACTTGCCCAAAGTCTCACAGCTAATGGTCGATGGCAGATTTAGTACTCAAACCTAAACAGTCTGGGCAGAGTGGGTCTCAATAACGCTTATATCCCCTCTACTTCCTCCTCCCCTTGCTTTCAAGCCTAGGTGAATCCCACCTCTTGTATTGAATCTTTCCTAACTGGCTCAGCCCAGCTGGGCTACTGGGAGCTTGGCTTCCCTCCTGGCGTGCTGCCAGGGTCTCTGGCCGTGCTTTTCACACCAGGTTTCATGGAGGTGCCTTGGCAGGGGCTGGGGCTGGGGGGAAGCCAAGGGCCCTTCTTACCCCTAATCCCACCCTCAACCTCAGCTCGCTTTTGTATGTTTTGTATTGACGATTTGTGTCATTCTGTGTGTGTGTGTGTGTGTGTGTGTGCGCGCGCGTGTGTGTGTGTGCGCGTGTGTGTATTGTGGGGGGCACAATGGAGGGAAGGGCTTTCTGCAGTGAAAAAAAGGGTTTGGAAACGACTGGTCTGTTTCATTCATTTGTACTCTAGAATGTTGTCATCAGCATTATAATCGTACGTATATGCTTTGTCTCCACAGCTAGATTATGAGTTGTTCTGGAGGGCTTGGCCTTCCCTGGCTTGGTGCCCTGAGCACAGTGGGTGCTCAGTCAGTCTTTGATGAGGAGGAGATACACAGTGACTGTCACTGTGTCTGGAGAGGAAAATCTAAGGTGCAGGGAAGTGCAGAAGTCCTGGAACGTATTGGCTTCCAATGCTGAAGGCCACGGGCACCCTGCGCGCTGCTCTTAGAGGGCTGGCTGAATCTTTGCAGCTCCCAAAGAGGTCTCTGGGTTGTCTTTCTAAAGCCCACTCTTCCTGTCTGGAGGGCCTGCCCGTCCTCTCTGTCTTCCAGGTTCTGGTCTGGAAGAAGTGCTTCTCTCTCTCCCTCCCTCCCTCTTGCTTGGGTGCGGGCGGACTGCAGGGCAGCATGGGTAGCCCCTGAGTGGGCTGCCATCGGGCCCCAAATCTTGCTTTTTGAGTCCTAGAACTCTGAACACAGGCACCCACTGTCTGAAAGGCCTGTTTGTTTCCCCTGTTGGCCAACCCTCTCTCTCTGATCACTTTTACAACTTTGTAATTATGGGCTGTAACCGGCTGGGGTGTTTGAACGTCAGGGTAATTACTTTCCACCGTTCCTACCCCAACCCTTCAAAAGGAGAGGGGTAGGGAAGTAAGAACATCTCCAGAGAAGGAAGTCTCTGCCCTTCCCTCCTGCTCTTCCAGGCTGGGCTGGGTTCAGGGTCTCATTCTGGGGATGAGAAACACGAGGCCCTAGTAGCACCGAGGATCCAGGAGTCTCAGTTCTGTGACTACTCGGGTGACCTCCCCACCCCTTGGTTAAGTCATGGACTATGAGATTAGCAGAAGGAGTCCTTCTCCTTTTCCCCTAGGGCTGCTCCCATGCCCTGGTTTGGAGGGCTCTGAAGACTGCACAGCTTCTTTTTGCCTGGGGTCGCCTCGGCGGGGGAGACTTCCTGGGAACAAGCAGGCTAGAGGAGGATGGAGGCTGTGACCTCTCCATTTCTTCAGCAGTTCCATTCTCCAGGCCTGTGAATTTCCAGTCAATTAGCCTGGCGAGCCTGGGCCTGGGCTGGGCCTGGGTGCTGGTAGAGAGAGGGCCTAGCCCAGCTCCTCAGGGAAGGAGGGAGGGAAGAGGGAAGGTACCCTCCTGGCCGAAGAGGCCCCACTTGAGCGTCTCCACCACCCTCCCGGGGCTCTCCTGCCTGCAGGCTGCCTGTTCTGAGGGGCCCTCTGGCCTCTGCGGCCGCCTGGGGAGCAGGGATCAGGGAGCGGGAGCCCAGCCGCTCCCCTGGCCTGCCTGGCAGGAGACCTGCCCCAACAGGCTCTCACCGGGAAGGGAAGCAGAGATCAAAGCGCTGGAGTGTAAGCCCCAGCCCCAGCTCCTCTTCCTGACTGCCCTACTTGCGGAAGGGTTAACTCCTTCCGTGCCTGCAGGAAGGCCCGAAAGGATCAGCAGGCCCCAGGGGCCTGAGGTCCCAGCCTGATGCCTTCGCAAGGTGAGCCTTTGCCCTAGGGAGGAGCGCTGGAGAGCGCTGGCGCCCGGGAGAGAGGCGACAGTGAGGCCGGAGCAGGGTCTGTCTGTCGGTCCTTTGCCCTCGTGCCTCCACCGCCCCCTCAGCTCTTATCTCCCTGGTCTTACCCCACACCCAGAGCCCCCAGATTCCTGCTTTGTGTTCTCTCTGTGGCTCTGCCCTCTGCTTTGCCTGGTTGGCTAGATCCTCTCAGAGCCTTGGCGAGCACGCATGTGCATGTGCATGTGCACGTGCGCACACTTGTGTCCTTGTGGGAACAGCCCCTCGGGTCCCTCCCAACCCGAGTCTCTACTGCCACCCTCAGGGAGGGGGTGAAGGGATAAAGCACCAGACAGGGACTCCAGTAGGTCCTTGAATAGGAGCCAGAGAAAGAGTTGCAGACTAGAGTGTGGCAGGGAGAGAGAGCCGTGAGAGACGGGCTGAGCCTGGGGCTGTCGTAGACGCCTTGGGTGAGAGCAGTGTCCCAGGATCCAGGAGCTTGGCCTGAGGTGGGGGACGGGATGCTCTGCAGGCTCCCCTTGTCAGGCAGGGCTGGACCCTGGAAAGCCCAGTTCTGTTCTGGAGGAGCTGTCCACCTCTCTGTACTGGCGACTGGTCACCACACACCCCCAGGCCCTGGGGGCTGCTGGTCGCTCCCTGCTCTCGGTTCTCACACTTCTTCGTGAAGGCGGACTGGAGGCACCCTGACGGCAGGGGCTGTGTCTTATTTGTCCTTAGGCCTAGAGCCTAGTCCAGCCCCTGGCACCTACTAAACCCTGTTAGGGGTTTGTTCCATTACGAAAGGAAGGACTGAATGTTGTCCTGGAAGGCAGTGGACCTGGGTGAGCTTGGGGCGGGGCAGGGGATCCTAACCCCACCGACCCCTTGCGTGTGTTATATGTGGGAGTGTACAGAGGTGTGGTGTGTGCAAAATCCTAGGAAGGCACGTGAGGGGGCGAGGCCGGGGCGTGGATGGGCTGTGTGTCTGACCCCTGCGGGACCTCTGCTGTGTGTCTCTGCAGGCCCGGATGGCGGGGGAGCGGGGAGCCAGCGCCGTCCTCTTTGACATCACGGAGGATCGAGCTGCTGCTGAACAGGTACCCGGGACGTGGGGTGTTTGAGGAGGGGGCTGGACGAAGGAAGAGAAATGTGCCGGGGAAGGAGTCAGGACACAGCCACCCTTGTGGGCACTTTCCCTCCTGCAGCTGCAGCAGCCCCTGGGGCTGACGTGGCCAGTGGTGTTGATCTGGGGTAATGATGCCGAGAAGCTGATGGAGTTTGTGTATAAGAACCGAAAGGCCCACGTGAGGATTGAGCTGAAGGAGCGCACGACGTCGGTAAGCACGCCAGGTCTCCAGCCCCGGCCCCAGCACCTGCTGTCACCCGCACTTTTTCCTGCGGTGACTCTCACCAAAAGCCCTTAGACTCCTGGAGCTAAAGAGACCTTGGAAACCCTCTAGCGCAACTCTGTCCACCAGCTGTGCACCTCTAGGCAAGTGTCTTCCCCTCTCTGAGCTTCATCTGCAGAATGAACAGATTGGGTCAGCTGAGCTCTAAAGTTGTTTTTCAGCGTCATGGTCTCATGGCACAGAGTAGCAGAGCCAGAATGAAACCCTCGCCCCCAGGCCCCCTGAATCCTGGCTGGTATTTCTCCATCGACTGGGAAGCTCAGCCAGCTGCTCACTGGGTAGCTTCCACCTTGTAGAGGGGTCCCTGTCCCCTTTTTCCCAAGCACGTGGGTCTCGAGATAGTACCTCTCACAGCAGACGTTTGGAGGAGTGCCCGTGGGCAGAGAGGGACCACCTAAGCCCACCTGCAACCTCATCCCCTCTGCTGGAAGACTCAAGGGGCCCTCCAGTTCTCTGTGTGTCTCCTGGGCTCCTTCCAGAAGTGTGACCCTTTCCCTCTCTGCTCGCTCCCCCAGCCAGATTATGACGTGTGGATCCTCCTGACGGTGGTGGGCACCATCTTTGTGGTCATCCTGGCCTCGGTGCTGCGCATCCGGTGCCGCCCCCGTCACAGCAGACCGGTGAGGCGGGTGGGCTCCCTGGTGGAGGTGGGCGAGTGCACGTGTGGGGCAAGGTGGGGAGCAGGAAGGACAAAGTGAGGAAAGAAGGTGCCCTTACGCCTGTGAAACAGTTTACACCTAAATCCCCCGGCAAATGACTTTGTTGATTCCCAGCAGCCTCTCTCCACAAGAGTCCTCATTTGTTCATTCATTCACCAAATAGAGTGAGCGCCTGTTCTGTGCCAGACACTGTTCCAGGCGTTGGGGATAGTGCAGTGAACAAAAAAACAAAAGATTCCTCCCCTCGGGGAGCTTTCATTCTAGGTAAAATGAATGAGTAAATAAATAAAAGTAAAATACACAATAATTTAGACGGTGCTGTGTGCCAGGGAGAAAAATAAAATAGAAAAGGGGAGGGAATGGAAAGGGGACAGGGTTAAATTTTAAAAGCAAGGCCAGGGAAGGCCTAATTGAGAGGATGACATTACAGGTAAGACCCTCAACAGGTGAGGGGGTGATCTGTGCAGATACCTGGGGAGAAAGTGATTGAGGCGAGAAAACAGGAAATGCCAAGGCCTTGAGGCAGAAGTGTGCCTGTTATGTCTGAGGAACAGCAAGACGGTCCTGTGGCTGGAATCCAGTGAGTGAGAGGGCAGAGCAGCAGGTGGGGGCAGAGAGTTCATGGGGCCCAGTGGTATTGGACTGTTAAGGCCGTTGTCAGGGTTTTTTTTTCACTCACGGGAGGGTTTTGAGCGGAAGGAGAGCCATGATCTGACCTCACCTGATCTGTGGTGAGAAACCAGCTCCGAGGCTGTTACAGGAATCCAGGGGACAGTAGTGGTAGCTTGGATTAGGGAGGCAGCAGTGAAAGTGGTGAGGATTAGTTAGACTTTCCATACACTTTGAAGGCAAAGCTGACAGGTTTCTAATGGACTGATCATGGAGTGCGAGAGAATGGTCAAGAATGGCAACAAGATTCTTGGCCTGAGCAATGAAAAGAACGGAATTCCCTTTACTGAGGTGGGGAAGACTGCGGGAGGACAGGTGTGTGGTTGGGCGGTTCATGGGATTAGGAGTTCAGCGTGGGGCCTGTCAAGTTTGACGTGCCTGTTAGATATCCAAGTTGAGATGTCAAGGAGGCAGCTGGATAAAAAGTTGCTCTCATGGGTCATCGAGGGAAGGAAAATCAATAGTAGGAGTGGGGAATGGGATGGGGGGGCTTAGCCTGCTGGCCAGAGCCACGTAGGAACTCCGAGGATACAAACGCCTCGGAGTGGTCAAGCGGTCACGGGATCTAACTGGGTGGCCGGGAACCGAGTACAAGCTGGAGTCCAGGGCTGAGGGAAGAGGAGCCCTTGCCCCATTCTGGCCCCACCCCTCTTCCCAGGATCCCCTTCAGCAGCGAACAGCCTGGGCCATCAGCCAGCTGGCCACCAGGAGGTACCAGCCCGGCTGCAGGAGGGCCCGGGCCGAGTGGCCAGACTCAGGTAGCAGCTGCAGTTCAGCCCCTGTGTGCGCCATCTGCCTGGAGGAGTTCTCGGAGGGCCAGGTAAGGCAGGGCCGTGGTTCACCTCCAGGAGCAGGCTGGGGAGGGAGGCTGGAGCTTGGGGGAGGAAGCGCTTAAGGCTGGTGTGAGTGCTCGAGCCGCATCTATGTGCACAGACAGCCCTGAGGTTTGGTTATTTTCCTGGCTTTCCAGGGAAAGAGAACTACTGCTGGTTGAGTGTGTACCACGTGGCAGGCTCTGCAGCGGATGCTCTACAGGCATCGTCTCGTTTTAGCCTCGTGACAGGGAGGGGTGGGGGTAGATTAGTCTTTTAGCCTCATTTTACAGCAGAAAACTGTCTGTTAAGAAACTTGCCCAAGGTCGTGCAGCTAAGTGGCAAAAACCAGGTCTACTTGATATCAAAGCCCATACCATTTCTGTCCTACCGTGAGGTCTTTGAAAGCAGATGGCGGCAGTGAGGAGAGGCCAGAGGGAGTCGGGAATGCCCTGCTTCCTGGCCACGGCTGTAGCTACAGACAACTCTGGTTCAGACCCCTTGTTTTCTCCAGGAGCTACGGGTCATTTCCTGCCTCCATGAGTTCCATCGTACCTGTGTGGACCCCTGGCTGCACCAGCATCGCACTTGCCCCCTCTGCATGTTCAACATCGTAGGTAGGAGGTGGGCCGAGGACTCCCCTGTGCGCAGGCAGATGGGTCTAGAAGGGGCTTCCCTCTGGGCAAGTGTTTTGCCTTGAAGCTGAGGAGAAGGCAGGACTGCCTCAGTTGTTCTTTAAGCTGTGCACTGCTCGAAGGGGCCTCATCTGAGGGGGCGGCCATTCCATTGCAGTCATCTTTATGATGTATTTTCATGACAACTTTGTTGATTTTAAATCTGACTGATTTGTTTGTTTATTTATTTTTGGCTGCGTTGGGTCTTCGTTGCTGTGCGCGGGCTTTTCTGTAGTTGTGGTGAGTGGGAGCTACTCTTCACTGCGGTGCGCGGGCTTCTCGTTGCGGTGCGTGGGCTTCTCATTGCGGTGGCTTCTCTTGTTGCGGAGCACAGGCTCTAGGTGCACGGGCTTCAGTAGTTGTGGCACGTGGGCTCAGTAGTTCTGGCTCCCGGGCTCTAGAGCACAGGCTCAGTAGTTGTGGTGCACGGGCTTAGTTGCTCCCCGGTATGTGGGATCTTCCCAGACCAGGGCTCGAACCCGTGTCCCTCGCATTGTCAGGCGGATTCTTAACCACTGTGCCACCTGGGAATTCCAAGATTTGTATATTTATTATTCTACTTTTCTGGCAATAAAGTATCCTGTTCGAACAAAACCAGGATATTATGACAATCTTCTAAAAGATGAAAGTGAAGTATCTTGAGGAAAGAGAGCCTTTTTCTAATTCACCCAAAGGTGCAGTGTGGGCTAGCAGTGGCCCTGGGTGCAAGTCCCCAAAGGGCTGATGGGAGGAGCAGGGCTTGCCATGCACAGTGGAACTCCCAAGGAGACAACTGGCTGGAGGGAGCAAGGGCATCCCCGGGCACAGGCAGGGTAGGAGTGTCCTTGGTCGTCCAAACTCTGACGGAGCTTGCGGGCAATGCAGGCTCAATAAGTACGTTACAGCCACGCTTTTCTGAATGTACCCTCCTTCCGTTTGGGGAGTCAAACACTTGTGCTCTTGGTTCTCTCTTCCAGAGGGAGATTCCCTTTCTCAGTCCCTGGGACCGTCTAGATCTTACCAAGAACCAGGCCGAAGACTCCACCTCATTCGCCAGCATCCCGGCCATGCCCACTACCACCTGCCTGCTGCCTACCTGTCGGGCCCTTCCCGGAGCGCAGCGGCTCGGCCCACACGGCCTGGTCCCTTCCTACCATCCCAGGAGCCAGGCGTGGGCCCTCGGCACCACCGCCTCCCCAGAGGCGCACATCCCCGGGCTCCAGGCGAACCACAGCGCCTGGCGGTGGCCCAGAGCCCCTCTGCGCAGGGCTGGGGGCTGAGCCACCTGCGGTGCACTTTGCAGCACCCTGCCACCTGCCCCATGCCCCCACGCCGGGCCAGGCCTCACGACAGCAGCGGGTCTGGAGAAAGCTACTGCACAGAACGCAGTGGCTACCTGGCAGACGGGCCAGCCAGTGACTCCAGTTCAGGGCCCTGTCACGGCTCTTCGAGTGACTCAGTGGTCAACTGCACGGACATCAGCCTGCAGGGCATCCACGGCAGCAGTTCTACCTTCCGCAGCTCCCTGAGCAGTGACTTTGACCCCCTGGTGTACTGCAGCCCCGAAGGGGAGCGCCGGCGGGAGGAGGCTCAGCCTAGCATGACCTCTCGGCCCCGTTCTTTGGACTCGGTGGTGCCCACAGGGGAAACCCAGGTTTCCAGCCATGTCCACTACCACCGCCACCGGCACCGCCACTACAAAAAGCGTTTCCAGTGGCACGGCAGGAAGTCTGGCCCAGAAACTGGAGTCCCGCCGTCCAGGCCTGCCATTCCTCGGACACAACTCCAGCCAGAGCTGCCTTCACCCGATCCGCAAGCAGCCAGCCCCAGCCCAGCAGCCCCGTCAGGACAGCTCCCCAGCCCGCAACGGCCCAGGGCCCTCACCGAGCCAGCCCCCGGGCCAGCGGACGCCGCCCGCCCCAGCCCTGGTCCCAGCAGCCTCTTCCACTTGCAGAAATCCAGCCTCCCTGTGCGACACACACAGAGGAAACGGCGGGGGAGTCCCTCAGAGCCCTCCCCAGCCTCTCGACCCCAGGACTTGGCCGCACACCGAGTGTGCCAGATTCTTCCCCATTATGGCCCCAGCCTGGCATATCCTTGGTCCCCAGAGGCCCACCCATTGATCTTCGGACCTCCGGGCCTGGACAGGAGGCTGCTACCAGAAACCCCAGGCCCTACTTACCCAAGTTCACAGCCGGTGTGGTTGTGTCTGACTACACGCCAGCCCCTAGGACCATACCCATCTGGGGAGGGGCCTTCCGAATGGAGGTCTGGCGCCCCAGAGGGTAGGCCATGCCCTTACCCACACTGCCAGGTGCTGCCAGCCCAGCCTGGTGAGTTTTCAGGGGAAGTGGGTCTGGCGGGGACAGGAGACTAGAGTTGGGTATGGCAGAACGGGTCAAGTCATCCAGAGGGTTGATGGAAGCTGAGGAGGGTCCAACAGGGGTGACATTCAAAATAGTGGACAACGGGCATAGCGTAGGATGCTGGCTCTGCCAGGTGTTAATCCTTTAGTTGCCAGATCCTCGGGAGGTCTCCGGTGAGGTACCAGTGTGGCTGAGACAGCAGAAAGTACTTGGGGCGGCTCGGGGCAGCAGCTCAATCGTGAGTGTTTCAGTATTTTAAAAATTGGTACAGCTGAGCCTATAGCTCAGTATCAGCTGTAAATACAAAGAAGGCCAAGAACTGTTCCTTGCTCTTGAGGAGAGCGTGGACGAATAGTTACTGAAAACCGTAATCCCAGGCCATATGAGATCTTACAGGAGAAATAACTACAGATAACCATAATTCTGGGTTATATGAGAAGAGCTATGTGAATGACGCAAAAAAAAAAAAAAAAAAAGGAGAGCGATCACAGGTGGTTCCTAGCAGCCCTGTGGTTTTCTCCTTTCCCCCGGGGAAAAGAACTACTAGGGCTTTCCCTTCTATGCATCTTTGTTAATAAGACTGACTTCATTTTCTTGGGGACTCAGTGTGTCCCTATTACTGTATTGCAGCCAATGGTGATAATGTAAATCCTTGACTTTAGCTGGGTATTTATTTGCTCAAATTCTCCTCTTCCTCTTCCGGATCCCCCAACCCCTACTCTCCCCCATCTTTTCCCATTGTGTGGATGACACAGCTCTTCGCCTACAGCCGTCACTAGGAGGACCCCTCTGCCCTCAAAGGTCCTGAAATATAAGACTTCGGGGTCTAGGAATCCTACAGGCAGGACCTGAGAGCTGCTATCATCCGTCCATCCATTTCTTCCTTCCATTTTTCTTTTTGCGTTGTGTGCTTGCTATGTGCTAGGTTCCAGGCTCTGAGGACGTGGAACTTGTCAACCAGGAGACCCAGGTCTGTGGAGAGATAGGCATGCAAGCTGTTATAGTACAGAAAACAATTGCTTCCACAGGGCCACGTAATGCAGATTTGGCCATGTGTTTGATGGTGCCTTTTGAATCCTGTCATGTGTATACTTTCAGTGCTGCCAGTGCCAGACCACTACCTCCCCTCTCTCTCTCAAACTCGTAACTGGTTTCAGTGCCTCCCTTTCCCCTGCTCTTCAGATCTAATCCACGCCAGGTTCTGTTAACCATGTCTCTGCTAGCTTTACCATATTCTCCTCCAGTACTGCTGGCGCCTGTCCACGTATTAGGTGCAGCCTAAAGGTCGGGCCGGGAGCCCCCTGGCTCCTCCCTTCCCTCTCACAGGGCCGTGAAGGCTGAGCCCTGCACATCAGTGTCGTGTCCTGTAGTGCCACGCAACACTGTGATCCTGCTCGCCTACCCTCCATTCTGCTGCTGGGGCCATCCTCCTCAAACAAACTCTCTAGAAATCTTCAGATGTTCTGTTTTATTCAGAGTAAAGAAAAATCCAACCTGGTTTGGCCTTCAAGGCCCTAGTACCAGCTAGCCCCCATCTTCCTTCCCGACCTTATTTTCCGCTCTTCCCCTTCCCTTCCCCTGCTCCAGGCTTTAGCCAAACTAGGTAAACACTTCCTGCAGTTTCTGCAGCCCAGAATATTCTGCTGCCTTCCTGTTCCCATAAATCTAATTCTTCCCTATTCCTGCAGGACCAGTGCATTTATCCCCACTTTCAGGAAGCCCTTCTTGATGCTCCACTTGGACATGACCTTTCTCCTTCCGTGATTCATCTCTTACAACCCCAGTCCTGCCCCCATTGGCATAATTGCCACTTACGTGCACACCTTTTCTCCTACAAGGTTGTCAGGTCCCTGCTTAGTCTTCTTGGTCTTCTGTTTGGCACATGGTAGCAGGCCAGATCCACAAGTGTATAATAAATATTTACTGGGCGAATGAATGAATAGTAAGTATGGGTAACACACTGTTGCTATCTATGTATCTCTTTCTCTAGATTCATTTTTCTCTCCCCTGTGTCCCAATGGGGGCTGCTCTCAGCTTTCAATCTGATCACCCTTCTGGACCCATTCCGTGCTCCTGCCTCTGTAGTTCCCTCCCAGCCATACTCTCTTGCCGGTGGAACAAGCAGAAGACTGGCCTGACCCTCAGTGACCTCTTTCCTCCTCTCTCTCTAAATGCAGGCTCAGAAGAGGAGGAGCTCGAGGAGCTGTGTGAACAGGCCGTGTGAGATGTTCAGGCCGAGCTCCAACCAAGAGTGCTCGCCAGATGACTCAGGGCCCTACCTGGCACAGAGTCCTGCTCCTGAGAAAAGAAAGGACCTCAGAAAACACCCCTCTTCTTTGCCATCCTTCCTGGAACCACTGGCAGAGGAGTGTGATGGTGGGCGGCAGGAGGTGTTGTCTCCCGGTCCCAGCTCCAGACCTTGTCTGCAGAAGCATCTGCAGTGCAGCAAGTCTGTGTCCAGCCAGGCAACCAGCTACCACTTGTGTGGGTTGGCTCCCCTGCAGGCTGGGACTTTCTGAGAGCAGGAAGCTAGGTATAGGTAGATAGGTGTTATAAAGGTGGTGCTCCTTCCCCAGCCCCAGCAGGTCTCCCTCATTCCAAGCCTCATGTTCATACCAGCAAACGGGTCCAGCTGAATGCATGACCCTTCTCACCTCCTTCCTTGGGAGAGTCCTGCACACCAGCTTTGGCTCCTCCTTGGTAAGACTGCTGCATCAGCGGCAACCCTGGTTCTTATCATTTTCCTTCTTTGCAAAAAGATCAGGAGCATAGGTGAGCCCTGAGCCCTGAAAAGGGGGGCTTTGCAGCTTCACCAGGCAGGGCCTCCCCTGGTGCACAAGGGAGGATGTTTGTCCCTCCTTGTCCGCACTTGTCACATCCACTATATTAAGTCAGAGGGGAAGCCAGGGTGTGCAGTTCTGTCCCTGATGTGGTACAGCACCTTGAAGAAACTGGGTCGAAGCCTCTGATCGTCAAACTCCCTTGTCACTCCAGCAGCCTCAGTTCCTCTGGGGGTAGGGGTGAGGGTAGTGGGAAGGGAATAGCTCTTCCTTGGGGACCTCCTATCTCAAAGTCCCAAAGTAGGCGGAAAGAAGAGGATTTCTGCTGTACTTTATTTAGGAAGAAGAAGGAAGGAATGAAGGTAGGAAAGGCAAAATTACAGCTGAACAAGGAAGTTTTCTCTGGGCGTTTTCTCTCAGACCAGGGATAGGGAACGGGAGAACAAAGGAGAGGTAATATGGGGCCCTTGGGATTAGACGGCCCAGAGGCCCGGCTTCCCAGTATAAGCCATGCAGGCCAGAGACACACAGGAAGGAGTGGAGTTGCAGCAGGAAGCCTGGCCTGGGCAGCTGGTATCGAGTGGGCAAGGGCTGAGGGGCCTCCTCAGGGTGACATGCACCCCAGGGAAGTTGGACCATTGCTGGCCCCTCAGGCATTATCCCGTTTGGAATGTGAATGTGGGAGCAAAGTGGGCACAGGACCCCACCTGGGAATCTTCTTCCCTCTAAGTCAGTGGGGAACTAGCACCTAGGCACCCACGTGGGTATTTATATCTGAACAGACAGAAAGATGCTTGAATCAGGCACTATGTTGAGAAATGTATTTATTTGCTAATATATTTATCCATAAATTCCATCTGGTCTCGTCGTTTTCTTCTGTCATGACTGTCACTCAGGGTAACAACTTTGTCTTCTACGTGGGCAAAGATAAATTATTCCTGATAGCAGAGGCTAGGCTCTGATTTATGAAAGGACGGAGTAGAGTGGTGGGCTTGGCTTGTAAGCCCCTAAAAGCGTGGTTTAGTGAGATCAGGGAAAGAGAAAGCACGGCTGGATTCTCACTGTGGTTCAGTGTGTTATCTGTACTATTATTGTACTGTTTACTTCACACTCTATAATGCTTCAGTGACTTTCTTTGTGACCCTGCGCAAATACTCAGATATATTTGAGTATACTCAAATACCCTGGGGCCTTTTCCCACCCATGAAATGGGCCCACTTCACGGAGTTGTTGGAGAGCTCCCGTGAGACGAGTGAACTGTGTTCCAAGGTAGAATGTATGCAGTGATAGAGAACATCCTAACCCCAGTCACAGAGCCCATCTGAGCACGACATGGGACGGGCACCAGCAGCAGACCGGTCTTGAAGAAGCTCAGTTTCAATTTAGGAGGCCTGGTTGGGAAGATAGAGCAGCAGGGCCTGAAACTATTTATATCCCAAAGCTCCAATTCAGATAAACACAAATGACTGTCCTCTGCCTACACACGGGACTATTGCGAGGATCAACAGAGGTGGTGCTATTGCAGGTATGAAGAACTCCACAGGGCCTGGAGAGTCCTTTGCTCTCCTCCTCACAAAGCACATTTTCCCCTTCTGCTTCTCCAGGAAAGGTATGTTAAAGGCGGTCGTTGTCTGGTGCCCAGTTCTGAACCAGAGAGAAAGGCATTTAGCATCCCATAGGGTGAATTATTTTTTTTTTTTTTGCTGTACGCGGGCCTCTCACCGCTGTGGCCCCTCCCGTTGCGGAGCACAGGCTCCGGACACGCAGGCTCAGCGGCCCTGGCTCACGGGCCCAGCCGCTCCGCGGCATGTGGGATCTTCCCGGACCAGGGCACGAACCCGTGTCCCCTGCATCGGCAGGCGGACTCTCAACCACTGCGCCACCAGGGAAGCCCCCATAGGGTGAAATTTAAAAAAAAAAAAAGGACACAATCTCCTACAGATGATCTTAAGTAAAGGAACTGTATCTAAATGCTAAAAGCTGCACAAAACGTAAATTATCAGCTGGAACGTGGAAACATACATAAAGAGCTGTTAGAAATAATTAAATATGCATTTTTTTCGGCCGTCTGCTCACCGGCCGCCGTTTCTGTGGACGCAAATGGAAACCCAATCACGCTCCCTCCCTGTTAGGAAGGAGGGGGGCGGTCCCTGGATTTCTTCTCGTCTCTGCAGAGATAATCCACAGGGAGGCAGTGGATTCGCTGGCCCTGCGCTTTTAAGACGGGAAGACAAAAAAGAATCTCCGCTGTCATCCAGGATCCTCCAGGGGACCGGCGGCCCGGTGCCAGCGGCCTAGATCAAATGGTCCGAGCGCCGGGATTCCGCCCGGGTCGCGGCGCGCGCGCAGGCGCCAACCGCGCCGCACCTCCCCCACGGGCCCCGCCCACAGGCCCAACTGCTGCCAGGCCTCGCCCTCGCGCCCGCCCAGGTGGCGGGGGTGCGCGCCGACCCAGGTGACTCCCGGCCGGCCCCGCCTCCTGGCGGGAGAAACCATCTCCTAAGGCGGGTGGAGGGGCGGGGCCGGCGGCCTCCCACGCCGGAAGAGGAAGTCTTGGAAACCGGAAGTGCGGGCATTCTGGGTAATTTGCTATTTACTTCCTGCGAGAGAAGGTTGTGGCTTTTTCCTTCGCTGTTCTTCCGTGGGAGAAGATGGCCCTGGAGACGGTGCCGAAAGACCTGCGGCATCTGCGGGCTTGTTTGCTGTGTTCGCTGGTCAAGGTGTCTGTGGGGAACCTGGTTGTACGGGCGATGGAGGACCAAGCTGGGGGAAAGTGGGTGGAACAGGGCTACAGGAACAGTGAAGAGAGAAGTCAGGTCCAGGACCCAGGGGGTGGCAGGGGGACGTGGGAAGCAGCAGGAGGCCATCGTTTAAGTCGGTAGGAACGCAGGCAGATCTTGCAGCCGTGGGCATGGACGTTCTCACATGCTTTTGCAACTTCAGCTCTCAGCACAGGCCTGATCCTTTACAGACGTTCAGTGAACTTCTGTTGGAGCCGAACGACATTAGGAATTGGAGGAAGGTGGGGATCTGCAGCCGAGGGAGTAGTCGGAGAAGGTGCCTGACCCCACGGAGATTTAGGGAAAGGAATAGGTAAAACGCAATTGGGAACAAGAGAAGAAGGATCGTGAGAGTGGAACTTAGGAAAGGGGCTGTAGGAATGGTGGGTGGGGGACCTGATGAGACAGAACTAACATAGGGAGCCTTGTACTTGACCAGGTAAAAGTATGGGGAAAGCTGTTTTTTCTTTTCGCCTTGTTCATGCTCATCTCTCTCCTTTTTTTCCCCTCCCAGACTATAGACCAGTTTGAATATGATGGCTGTGACAATTGTGACGCATACCTTCAGATGAAGGGTAACCGAGAGATGGTATATGACTGCACCAGCTCTTCTTTTGATGGGTAAGCCCTTTAGGTTACTGCATTCATTCTTTTACATTACCCGCATCCCACCAAGTAAATGTGGACAGACTCTTGAGACCCTCATCCTAGTTGGTCTCAAAGTTATTTTGAGACACGCTAGTCCTGTGCTGTCCAGTACAGTAGCCACTAGCCATGTGTGGCATTGAGTACCTGAAATGTGGCTGGTCCAAATTGAGATATGCTTTACCTGTAATGTGTACACTGGATTTCAAAGACTCAGCACGAGGAAAAAGAATGTAAAATATCTTGATTTTTCTTGTTTTAATCATATGCCATAATAATAATACTTTGAATATTTTGGGTTAAGTGAAATATATTATTGAAGTTAATTTCACCTTTTGTCTTTACTCCTTTAACATGGCTACAGAAAATTTTAAAAATGACTTGCATGGCTTTCATTATATTTCCACTAGACAGGTCTTCACTAGACTGTTAGCTCATTGCTGATAGGGGCTGTTTATGTCATGCACCATGACCTGGCACAGGGCCTGGAAGGTGATGCATACTTAATACACATTTGTTGAATGTATGAAGATCCTTTTTGAAAATGAAGGGTAAATTTTGGCCCCAAAGCTGATGCTTTTAGATATCTCTAAGAGGCCCTAAGAGAAAAGTTTTCCCTTGGTGAGATTGCCCAGTGGGGGGAAGGGGAATGAGAGAAGTGTGAGTGGCTAGGTCTCAATTTTCCTTCCCCAAGGGAGGAGCCAGAGGGCAGTATTCTTTGGGGGTTAAGTTTCTTTTGGTTTCTAGGCCAATTAAGGGTCTACATGCAAACTGGGCCCAAACCAGTACATGCTAAAGTTCCTTCAAGGTGGGCCAACGTCATTCCTCCTTTGTTTGCCTTTAAGGAAGAGTAAAGGATTGAGCAAAACAGATGTTGTCATGGAACCTTTACTTCGTACATATGTACACATTCATGTGCACACTCAGATACTCCAGTTCTTTCATTCGTTAGCACTGTTACCATCCAGTGCTAACAAATGAATGGACTCCCATCTGTGGCTGCTGTGAGAGATGGCAAGAGTTACACAATGAGATACTTACAAGTAAGAGAGACACAGTGTAAAGTTTTGCATGTTAGGGTTTTGGTTTTTTTGTTTAAAATCTGGTAAAATATACATAAAAACTTTTTGCCATTTTTAAGTGCAGAATTCATTCAACGGCATTAAATATATTCATATTTTTATGCAACTATTACCACCATCTATCTCCAGAACTTTTTTTTTTTTTTGCCACAGGGCATGTGGCATCTTAGTTCCCCCGCTAGGGATCAAACTCGCGCCCCCTGCATTGGTAGCATGGAGTGTTAACCACTGGACCGCCAGGGAAGTCCCTCCAGAACATTTTTCATCTTCTCATTTCCTCCCTGCAGCCCCTGGCAACTACCATTTTACTTTCCCTGTGAATTTGATTAGTCTGGGTACGTCCTGTAAGTGGAATCTTACAATATTTGTCCTTTTGTGATTGGTTCATTTCACGTAGCATAATGTCTTCAAGGTTTATCCATATTGTAGCATGTGTCAGAATTTCCTTTTTAAGCTTAATAATATCCCATTTTATGTATATACCAAATTTTATTTATCTGTGCATCTGTTGATGGACACGTGGATTGCTTCTACCTTTTGGCTGTTAGGAATAATGCTACCATGAACATGGCTTTACAAATACCTGTTCAGGTCCCTGCTTTCACTTCTTTGGGGTATATATCCAGAAGTGGAGTTGCTGGATTATTCTCTGTTTAACATTTTGAGGAACTGTGATACTGTTTTCTATAGCAGCAGCATTTTACATTCCCACCAGCAGAGTACAAGGGTTCCAGTTTCGCCACATCCTTGTCAGCACTTGTTACTTTCTGTTTTGTTTCTGATAATAGCTGCCCTGTTGGGTGTGAAGTGGTATCTTATGGTTTTGATTTGCATTTCCTTAATGATTAGTGATGTTGAGCATCTTTTCATGTGCTTATTGGCCATTTGTATTATCTTCTTTGGAAAAAAGTCTCTTCAAATATAATTCAGTTATAAAAACTTGGAAATAACTACAGCTTCTAAGCAAGAAGTGTCTGAGGACTCCCATCTTTGGGCCACGGTTCTGGGTTTTACATTAAGTGACAACTCTGATATTGTTAGTGTCTTACTCAACTCTGATATTGTTAGTGTCAGAGAGTTCTGAAGCATGCTATGTTCAATTAAAAAACAAAAGGCTATGACCATTTATCAGAGTCTGGGCATAATAGCTGCACGTGTCCAGGTTAAGCTGTCATTGTTTTCAAGTTCCTTAAGAGTTGAGTTGATGAGAACTGAGCAAGTAGAGTTTTTTGCCCAGTTTTGAATGAGGTTTTTGGTTTTCTGTTGTTGAGTTGTAGGAGTTATTTATGTATTCTGGTGCATATTAGGATTTGAAGAGTGAGTATATCAAAGGCTAAAGGAGATCAGAGGAGGGCTTGATGAACTCAGCCAGAAGTGGAGGAGATAGCATATGAGTCAGGCTCTTAATTAAGGAAAGAAGTACAGGATTTTTGAGGAGGTTGAGATGAGAGAAAGGTAGAAAAAGCATTCTAAACAAAGGGACTGACCTGAGCAAAGGCATGGGGTCGGAAGACCAGGGTATGTTTGGAGAATGGTGGGAATTCTGTTTAGGTTAAATCATAAGGTTGGATAACAGACACTGTAAGGCTGGAAGGATAGATTGTGAAGGACAGAGGAGAATATACTTTTGGTCAGAAGAACAGCCTGCATATGTGCCTACCCCAGACTGGTCTGCCGGGCCAGGGCAAGTACTACCCTACCTGCCACCCCTGGAGGTGGGGTCAGTTCCACTCAAAGCATATAGCTGAGAATGTAGGATTTGGACGGGGAGGGAGGCTTCCCAAATAAGAATCCAGGATTGCTACCAAGAGAAGGGGGAATGGATACCGAGGAGGCAGTCAACAAATACCAGCGCCTGGCACAGATCTGTCACGGGAGGCAGTCAGTGAGTATTTGATCGAATGGGGGAATGACAAAAGTGACCTCTGTAGCTGCTGCTTTTTTGTTTTTTTTTTTGAAATTGGGGTGTAGTGACCTCTGTAGCTTCTGAAAGCACCCGAAGCTTACCTGTCATGCTCAGTAGCAGGCTTCTGGCCCTGGTAGCCTCTGTTGCCTGTGCTCTGGGATTAGAGCTACCCTGAGAAGAATGATTAGGATAATAAAGGAGAGCTAATGTTTGCTTAGCACCTACTCTGTGCTAGGGTTTTTCATGTATTAGCTCAACCTTCCAGTTTCATCTTACTGAGGGAGGTCTCCATACGTGTGGCAGGCTGTACCGCTCGTTAAAGGCAGAGCTTGCTTAAGTCTAACTTGTTTCTAGTAAGAGGACCCATTGTTTTGACTCACCCTCCCCTTTGCACTAGGCTCCAGCCCTCAGTGGTTGTGTTGGTCGTAATCAGTAATGCCATCTACCTCAAAAGCTGTCCCATTTCTCAGGGAATCGGTAGGCCAAGGATGCTTTTGAGCATGGCGAGACAGTCTTTGGGGGATGATGACTGACCTGTGACTGGTGGGCCAGGGACATAAGTGCAAAGGCCCTTTGTCAGTACTAGCTCTGAGTCAGTCCCTTCCCAGCACTAGAACTTCGTTTCCCCTGCTTTCTGGTAGAAACTCAATACTTGGCTTTTTCCTAGGTTTCCTCTCCCAGAACTGTTGTGCTGGCTGGGAACAGAGTAAAGGGGCGGGGGCGGGGGGCGGGCAGTTCCCTTGGTCTCTGTTCTCTAGTAGAGGCAACTCAGGCTGACTCTCTGTTTCTTTCCCCTTTCTAGAATCATTGCGATGATGAGTCCAGAGGACAGCTGGGTCTCCAAGTGGCAGCGAGTCAGTAAGTGTCTCCCTTTCTCTTTATCCTGGCCTGGTTGTGTTGTCAGGGCCAGGGTGCGGGTGGGAGAGTCTTCAATCAGTGGGTAGGTGGCCCCAGAGTGAGAACGATGCGGTTGGAGGAAAGCCAAGGAAAGTGTCCTGTGCCTGTCATTTAACACATAGAGCCAAAAGAAGTGATTGCTCTTCTCTGGGAGTTGGCGGCATTTCTTTCATTTTTAGCTTAAGCTTCCATTTGGTCTCTAGTTGTAACTCACTCTTAAACTGCAGTCTCTTTTCTTCTCTTTCAGGTAACTTTAAGCCAGGTGTATATGCAGTGTCAGTCACTGGTCGCCTACCCCAAGGTAATAATAATCATAGTAACGGCCAGTGTTCATTTACTGTGTCAAGCTCTGTGGAAGTTTCTTATGTGAATTAATGCCAGTCCTCACAACTCTGTGAGGGAAAGCAAATCTCAGAGAGGCTAAATAACTTGTCCAAGGTCACCCAGCTAGTAAGTAACGAGCCAGAATTTGGGGACCCAGGCATCCTGGCTCCAGAACCCTTGCTTTTTTTTTTTTTTTGCGGTACGCGGGCCTCTCACTGTTGTGGCCTCTCCCGTCGCGGAGCACAGGCTCCGGACGCGCAGGCTCAGCGGCCATGGCTCACGGGCCCAGCCGCTCCGCGGCATGTGGGATCTTCCCGGACCGGGGCACGAACCCGTGTCCCCTGCGTCGGCAGGCGGACTCTCAACCACTGCGCCACCAGGGAAGCCCCAGAACCCTTGCTTTTGATGACTACAATGTGTCTCTCTTTTTCTTCTCATTCTTAACCAAGTCATTGCCAAGCACTTGCCTGGATCTTCAAGGGTGACAAGCCGACCATGCAGTTCGGTTGATGAGCAGTCTAGGAACTCCAGTTTGCTTAGAGCACGCCACCCCTTCCCCTCACCAGGTGGTACCCGAGGGACCTTTCTTATCTTCTGGAGTCTTCTTCCCTTACAGAGCTGTTTCTCTTCCTGCTGCAGGAATCGTGCGGGAGCTGAAGAGTCGAGGAGTGGCCTACAAATCCAGAGACACAGCCATAAAGACCTAGCGAGATGCACGGCCACCAGCGTCTTTGCTCCTCGTCTCTGCCTCTGCTTACTTTTTGTTGTGAAACTAAATGGGCAGAACTTCAAATACGTGCCGCCCTCCGATTCTGAGATTCAGCAGACTGTTGAGAGAGCAGCACGTGTCCCTGGGCCATTTTACCTTCTCTGGGCTGCTGTGGGGTGGGAGTGGTTTGGGTTGGTGGATTAGCGGAGACTGACTTCAGTGGGGAGTAGGATGCTGGCCTTTCCTATGCACAGCCCGGGGCTGCGCCCTTGCGCATGGGCAGGACTCTGGGTCAGATGCCAGAAAACGTGAACCCCTAGGAATGCTCTTAAGCCCATGACAGATGCCTTGCCTCCCTCTTCCTTTGTCTTAACTGGGCACAGTAAGAACTCGTTGCCCAGTAAGCATCTTCCCAGAGCAGCAGAGGCCCTTCTGCTCCTCGTTATCTGTCTCTGAGCCTCCGGGATTGTAGCCTTTCTAGTGAGCTTCCCTGGGTCTCAGAGGTCTGCTGTCCTGAGTCTAGGCAAGCCCGTCAGCCTGGTAGTCCTGGTGTCTGGTGGTTGCAGCCTTCTGCCCTCTAGACCTGGCACAACAGGTGTCCCTTGAAGAAATCCTGAGGCTTCTTCGTATTACTTGCCCTTGACCATGTTTAAAACCTTTCTTTCCTTCTTTGTTTTCTTCTTTTTTCTGTCCTTCCTATACCTTAGGCCCACCAGTGACGCCCATGACCCCCGCCCCCTACTTTCCTGAGTTCCCCTAACTGGAGACCCTCAGGTTGCTGCTGGGTCTTGGTCTGGCTAGTTCGTGCCTCTCCTTTTCTCTCTGGCCTAGTAAGAGGGCCTTGAGTGATGTCATGGTATTGGCCAAGGTGAGTTATTTGTTTTGGAATTAAATATTTACCATAAATTCTCATTTACTTAAATTTCCACAGAAAATCATATTAAGTGTCCTCATCTTTATTTCCCTAACTTTCTTGTTCCCCATCTGCAAAACGAAAGTGATTGCATCCTATTTACCTCAGGATTTTTGTGATTATAAAAATAAAGCAGTGTGAAAGTTCTGTAACTTAAGTTTTATAAAAGGTAGAACTCGTTTGCTCTCCTTTTTCAGTCATTCTTCAGTATACGCAGCATGTACACAGTTCACCAAAATAGTGGGGGAAGTGCCTGGGACGGGCGCGGGCGGGGCTCTGACTCGGGGTAGGGGTGCCTGCGCTGGGGCTTGGCGTCTTAGCCGCCTGGTGTTGCTAGTGAGTCAGTGTCTCCTGTTACCTGTGACCTGGACGGTGTGGGAAGGAGGGAGAGATGCTGCCTCTCCGGTGACCCTCCCAGGCCCAGGGGAGGAGGCTGGGACTGGCCCAGGCGCTCATGTCACCACTCACGGGTCCTGTCAAACCAGAACCGTTCTCTGATGCCTTCAAGCTCGGGGAGCGGTCTGTTAACCCCAATCCCAGCTGAGCTTTTCCAGGACTTTCCCAGCCCAGCACGCTGAGCTCCAGGGGTGGCGGTTTCTGTCGTTCAGTTTCAATGTGAAAGAAGCCTTGGGAAACAACCCCACCAGGCTAGAGTTTACGTCCTGGAGGGAAGACGTGGGTGTTAGTTAGCAAGAGTGCCGGGGCCACGCAGCCGACACCCAACTTTCACTGGCTTTCTCAGAAAGTCCCTTGGAAATCCCCAGCCGCCGTCCTGCGTGTCTGACCCGGACGTGGCTGCTCGGCGAGAATGGAAACAGTTGCGGGGGGCGGGGCGGGGGCAAGAGGAGCTGTGCGCAGATAACCACACTCCCGCCGCCTCGGCCCCACACCCGGCGGCGCCCCAACTGTCAGCCTCGCCGGAAGCGAGAGACAGGCTCTGGCGGCTGTGGGGGAGGGCGGCCGGCCGCCGTGCCCGGATCTCAGACTCCGTGCTCCCCGCCGCTTCTGCCGGGGGCTGCGTCTGACTTCGCTCTCGTGCTTTCTCTCGGCGGTCCAGATGGGCGCCGAGGTGCCGGAGTCCTGTCCCCTGTTGGGAACCCAAAGAAGCTGAAGCGCGGACCGGTGGCTCACTCCCCGCGAGTGAGCAGTGCTGTGGGCGAGGGGAGGTTTCGGACGCCGGCATCCCCGTGCGTGAGGGCTGCGCCCCGTCTGGGAGCCCGTCGAAGTCTCAGCCCCATTCTGACTGCTGAGGTCCCGCATCTGCCCGAAGCTCTCAGTCTCCTGCTTAGTAGTCTGGCTTCTCTTCTTGACCAAGGCAGGGCTCCTCCCCAGCGCAACAAGGACGGACCCAAGTCAGAAACAGTAGTGGCCCGGCTGCCTTCCCCTTGCCTGCCTGTTCCTCATTCTTCACCCGCTACCCACCACAGGCCGTGGGGTTAGGGTCTCCCCAAAATGGAGGGGCTAGCCGGCAGTGCGTGCAGCCTCCAGCCCAAAGCAGGGGTTGGTAGCTGATAGAACAAGGGTCAGAACATTCTGGTCTTGGAGGGAGCGGTTTTCCCAAGAGTAATGGGACAGGCTGGTGAGGGCCTAAACTCAGGCTGGGCTCTTCAGGTTTAGGGACTGAGGCCTCACTCCTCTGACATGGCCATTACCTTCATAGTGCCAGCCTGTCTATAACCTGCTATTAATTCTCAAGTCCCTTCCCTGACACGTGGGTTGTGTGTGTGTGTGTAAAAGAGACAGGTAGAAAATGTTGAAGAACAGACTAATAACATCTCACTCTGTCTGGAAGTCTGGTTCATGTTTGGTATCCGTAAAGCCTTTCATTTAAATAGCATTTTACAAGTCGACAAGGGGGCTTTCAACATCCATTATCTTATTTGATCCCCCAAAACCCCTGTGCCAAAGTTAACATCCTTAGGTCGTGATGCAGAGGCTGAGGCTCAGAGAGTTGAAGCGACTTGGCCATGATCAAGTGGTGGAGGCTTAGCTCAAGAAACGCCTTGCCCACCCCCGGTTTAGGGCTGCGTTCTGACATAGTTCTCCCCAAACGCAGCAGCTTTGCTCCCTTCATGATTTTCCCACAGTACCAGCAAGCTGCATGTTGCCTGCACGCTGAGCTGCCCTAACCCCCCTACTCCCACCACCTACAATCGCTAGGCCTCAAGTCCAAAACTAGCCAGAGAGGGGGAGGCAGTGTGGGGAAACGGCCAGAGAGGAGATACTCGGGATTTACTCAAGGATCCCTGTCCAGAGCATCGGGAAACTGGTCCAGTCCTCCAATTCCTGCCCGGCTGCATCTTCTGTTCCATTCCATCAGCTCTTGGGTATCTGCTGGCCTGTGCCAGATCTCTCCAACCTCTCCTGCTTTTTTTTCAATCTGAAAGAAACCTTGGGAAACAACCCCACCAGGCTAGAGTTTACGTCCTGGAGGGAAGACGTGGGTGTTAGTTAGCAAGAGTGCCGGGGCCACACAGCCGACACCCAACTTTCACTGGCTAGAGGAGTAAAGTCACTTTACTTCTCTAAAAGAAGTTTCCTCTTCAAAAACAATGCAGTTGACAAAACTCTGGTGTTAGTTGACAGGATAGTGTTTCCTTGTGAAAGGTGGGGTGGAGAAGGGCATGAGGGGCCCCTGGTTACGGTCTGCTTTAGATCTGGATGCTAGTTACATAGGTCGATTCACTTTCTGGAGATTTACTGAGTTAGACACTCATGATTTGTTCCCTTTTCTATTTGTCCATTATACCTGAAATGAAAAGTTCGCTTAAAAATGCAGTTGGCAGTTCTCGTCTTAGGATAGTTTTGAGAATCAAATACAGTCATTTAGGTAAAAGCAATTTGAGAGCTGTAAACTACGAAGTCTATCTAAGGGATTGTCATTCAAAGTTGTCCCCCTCTAGATAAGTTCTAGGTAAGAAGGTCATCACTCTAGCCTTCTTGGGCAATAGATGTTCAAATGTATCTATCATCCGCAAATATATCAAGACGGAAACATTTTTCTTCAAGCACCATGGCTTTTTATCTTAATCTCTCTCTCCTTCTGTTCTTTCATTTTTATGACCTAAGTTTTGTTTATTTTTTAAATATATACTTCCTTTCTATTAGGCTGTGAGATTGTGAATGTGATTTAACCTCTACTTGGCTTAAAGTCGTTGTTATAAAACCATTTTTGTATCGTGTGGTGAAATGGTTCTGGGACTAATTATTTCTCTACCTCTTAGATTCATGTCAGCCTGTCAGCTGTCACTTCTGCTGCTCATGTGTGGCTGTCCCCCCTCCAGTCTTGTCTGAACCAGGAGATTAGCCACGCTGGTAAAAACTGCTGTTGGGTGAGCCAGTAAGTCTTGGACTGAGGAAGAAAGCACATGGCTGTCTGCCTGGGTCTTGGGGCTCAGAGGCCTTCACCATTGGGAGGGGGAGGTCTGGAGTGTCGGGGCAGAGGAAAGAGTGAAGGCAGACCCTGCAGAGAACGCAAGGGCTGGGAGAGTCAGGACTTAGGCCAGCCCCTCACTTGATGGGTGAGAAAACTGAGCCCCAGAGTCAAGGGTCAGCCTGCCCTCAAGAGGGGGTCACTGCTACTTTGTATGTCCTCCACTGCCTGGCTCAGCGCCTTTTGCCTGCAGATGCTTGTGTTTCTCTTTGCTTTTAGACCCCAGGAAGCAGGAACTGAGTGCAGAGAAAACTCTGCCCTGGGCTGCTGGCTCCTAGAGGCCAGATCCTCTGAGCATATGATAGAAAACGTCTCCCCTCTAGACCTCGGCATTCCTAGTCTCAACACTCCCCCCAAGGTGGAGGGCAGGTATTACGGGGTCACGGACAGAGGACTTGAGGCCCAGGGGTCCGTCCCGCAGCAGAGGGAGGCTTATGCCCCTTAGAAGTCAGGGAGCCGGAAGGCCCCGTTTCAAGACCCTGTGCTGCTTCCTGCCTGTGCTCTCTCCTTCCTCCACACTGAGTCTCGTGCTGCAGAGAGAACTTGGGGGAAGATAAGGAACAGCTTCAGACGCCAGGGTGGGGAGACCCCAGCTTGCATCCAAAACGGAGCCCTCATTCCTTCTTCCCCAAACCCAGCAACTGCCACCCTTTCAACCCCTCCCCCAAGCCCGGAAAATACCTGGAAGGAAGTGAGTGCTCTGGGCCACTAGCCGGAAGAGGGGGTTTAACTGTCACCTGGTCCCTGGGGGCTCGAGTGGCAGAGGGCAGAGGGGAAAATGCAAATCCATGCTTGGGAGAGAGAAGAACTGCACAGAGAGGAAGAAGGTGGCAGCCAAGGCCCAGCCTTCCTCTGGCGCTGGGGAGGCCTGAGGCAAGGGAGTGATCACAGGCCCTGGGAGAAGCCAGCAGCTGCCGTCGGGGCACTGGCACTTTCTCTGGGCAGCCGAGTAGACTCACTTCCTCAGCCCTGCACCTCCGGGGAGCAGGGAGATGGGGTGGGGTCTGCAGCTCCGTGGAGCCAGGCGGGAAGATGAGGAGATGGGGGAGGTCGAGGTGGGCGCTTTGCGTCACATTTCCATGACTGAGTCTGAGGAAAGCGTGTCTGTTGCTTCTGCAGCAGGAGGGACTAAGCTGAGACTGGAAGGACCCCTCTGGCCTCCGCACCGCTCCTCCCCCTACCAGAGGCCAGAACTGGGAAACACGTGGTGTCCCTGCAAAGGGATCTTTCACAGCCACTGGGAGGCAAGAGTAGAGCGAGAAGCCGCCCTTGGGCTAGTGCTTCCACAATAATAATTTGTTATATCAGTATGACAATTACCAGGTTCAAAAACTGGCCACCTCCATTATTGCATTTGATCCTCAGTGCCATCCTGTGGGGCATTATTTCCCTTTCACAGATGAGAAAACTGAGTTTCAGTTACATCATTTGCCCAAGGTCAGCGGCCAGGCAAATCTGGACTGGTGTTTCGGCCCAGCTGTCCCTTATGGCGTCCCTTCGGTTCCGCTGTGGCAGCTGGGGATCCAGGGCCCATAACTGGGGCAGGGGTGAGGGCTAGTTCTTCCTTTTTCCCCCTTGACCCCCGCCTGCAGGTGGGGCTCTTGGGGGTCGGGTCTGCCATCTGCAGTGCTAAGGTCTTTGGGGAGGAAGGCCTCAGCAACTCCTCGTGCTCACTCACCCTTGGACCCTTCCTGGAAGACCTGGGCTTCTGGCCCCGTCCCCTCTCCCGTTTTGCCCCAGGACTCTCACCAGCACCAACCCCCCAGCCGCAGCCCCAGGACGCAGCTGCCCGCGCCCCATTGGCCGGCCCGGGAGCATTTGCCCTTATTTGGCCAGGCCGCTCCAGGCCGCCTCCACCCCCAGCCCAGCCAGGGCAGGCTTGTCTCTCTCACTTCGTCTTTTTGAGGTTTGCCTATGGGGCCCTGGCGGGCGTCGCTTCAAACACACTTTCTGGTTGAGTCACTTTTTAACGGCTCCAGTGCTGGGAGCTGCTGCGGCTGCTGCTGCACGAGTGACCCCCAGCCTTCGTGGCCCCGGATTTCGTGGCCCCAGCCTTTGTGGCCACCTCCCCCACCTGACTGCCTTAATGGGCTCCGAGGGAAGGAGCTGGGGTGGCCCTTCACTGCTGGGTTCTGCAGACCACTTGGTTACCCATTTAGACCCCTCTGCTGCCCCCACCCACAAGCCTGGGGCCTGGGAAGTCTGCCCTGAGCTCCTCCAGCTGCTGCTTTTTCCAACCCCTTCTCCAACTGGGCTTGTGAGCAGACAAGCCTGCATCTCCACTGTCTGCTGAGTATCCACAATGAGGTCTGCCCGGCCTGGTCCTCTGGGGGACTTTGGACTGAGTCCCTTAGGGAAACAGAAATGGGTTGCAGGCTGCTGGCTGATTTTCAGGAGGGTGAAACTTAACCTCACTGAGTTTCCGTTTCCTCATCTCTGAGATGGGGATACCATCATTTACATCACTGGGTCAGCATGATGATCAGATGAGGTTTTATAAAGTCCTCTAGACGCCTTGGCTTCTATCCTTCCCCACCCCACCCCACCCTAGCTCAGCATGTAGAACGTGGAGGTGAATAAAGAAACAGCTCACAGAGCAGTCCTCACGGTGCTCTCTGTTCTTTCCACCCCTCACCTTCTGCTTTTCCAGCTGCCCCTGGGACGTGAGGACTGCTGTGGAAGGCAGGATGCAGCAGGATGCTGGCAGATAGACAGAGGCATCCCCCAGCCCTTTGTCCCTGTTCCCAGCCAAGATGGGGGGCAGATTCTACTCGAGATCTCTTCCCAGCCACCTGCCTTCTCTGAGCTATGGGAGGTCCGCCCTTGAGCCCGCTGGGGAAATCCATGGGAAGGTCTTGGAACATAGGCCTTGCTGCTTCCTCCTCCAAGGTCCTTGGGGCCCCTTGCCCTTGGGGACTTCCTGACTACAAACAGGTCCTTTGGTCAAACTTCTCTTCAGTTTTATAGATGAAGTAAGGGCTGCAGGCTGGGGGAGCAGATCCAAAGTTACACTGTAAATAGCCATAGGGTGGGGACTGGACTCCTCGTCTCCTACCTCCTAGTTCTGCCCTCTGTTCCGTGGTCCTGATGTTGGGGGTAGGTAGTTAGGCTGATGAGAGATCATAGTGGGTTCCAGGCAGGGATGGGACACACACACACACACACACACACACACACATAGAGTTTAGTTGTAGCAGTTAAAACTGGAGCAGGTGCAGCTCTGCAACTTAAACCAGGCAAATTTGGACCTTTGTGTGGAGGGAGCCAAGAGGGAGTTTTCTCTCATTTCCTCCCTGTGTCCCTAGGAGATCCCAGTTGAGGACGCCTCTGGTTTCATGGCCACTCCCACAGCAGTGGTCGGGGTGGCCTTCTTCCTCACACCCACACCCCCTTTCCTACGCAGCCCACCCTGCCTCTCTCTAGATGCTGTGGACAAAACCCTGAACCTGGCCCTGACTTACTTTGTGACCTCAGGCTGCCTGCTGCCTCTCTCTGGTCTCGCAGCTCAGCTTCCTGACTCAGGTCAGTTTGCTGCCTGATCTTACTGCTTAAAAGGCCTTGGATACTATGATCCAGAGAGCTGAGCCAGACCCCGTCCCAGAGCAGAGCTGGCCTCCCAGGGTGTGCGCTGCAGCTGCCTCTTGCCGGGGTAGCACAGGAGAGCATGAGGTTCAACTTGGAGCGTGTCTGGGCAGTGCAGGCAGGACTGAGGGCAGAGCGTACCCACCCTCCTTGTCTGGAGGCCTCTCGGCACCCCTGGGGCCCACCCCACCACCAGCCCCAGGCCCTGGGATGAGGCAGGGGCCTTCCTTGGTGCCAACATGACCTCTGCCAGGGACACGGGCTGTCTTAGGTTCTTGAGGTGCTTCCATTTCCCAGCACCTGCTTCCCTCGGTGGCCCCCCCTCCCAGGGAGGGAGGCCAAAGGTCCTGACATTTGGGGCTATCGACTCGCATTGTCCTTAGCCCCGATGTGCAGTGCTGGGGGCTCAATTTCCCTCCTTTGTGACCAGGCCCGTCCCCCAGCCTTGCTCGCTGCAGGGCGGGCCGCTCTGCCTCTGACTTCCTGTTTGTGCGCGCCGTGGGCCCTGCGGCTTCTCTCTTGTTGTCTCCACACCCCGCAGGTTATCTGGGCTGCCATCTTCGCCTGCCTGCCGAGTTCGGGCCCCAGGCCTGTGCAGCTGGAGGGGAGGATTCGTTTTCTTCTCCACCTTCCTGTGGAGACAAGACCCTCGCCTTTCTCCCCCCTCTGGGCCTGCTCTCCCTTGCAGGTGTTAGGCCGTCAAAAGACCGTTTGCTCCCCGTTTCTCCTCCTTGCCCGGTCAGCTTCTGCCCTCATTATTTCCTCTCCTTCCAAACCCTCTTCCATCCGTACTCCAGGAAGCCCCCTCTGATGGGCCCCTGTGACTCTGAGGCCGCCACTGCGGCATCTGTTAGTCTAGCCGCATAGGCCCCTCAACCCCACCCAGGACTACTGTGCCCTTATTGCTACAGTTTTGTGAGCTGTCAGTATGCGTGGAGGCATGTGTTCTGCATCACCTGTCTGATTCAGGGCTTGCTCAAGTAAGAACCCCCGTCCCCATTAGGCCTGAAGCCTTGCACCTGCTTCAGGTACGCGCTGCTCGCTCACACCAACCAATGAAGCTCCCATGCCCTGCACGTGTATCTGTGTCTTGCCTATCAGACTGGGGGGCCCTGAAGACAGGGCTGTGTCCTTTTCTCCTCAGGTTCACCTTTACCTGCCCACAGCCCCAGCTTGGCACACAAAGGTGGCTGTCCCCAAGGTCAGTGAGGTGGGGTGGGGCTGGGGATTAGGAGCCCAGAGCCCTCCCAGAGGCCAAGCCCAGGCCCAGCAGCCTCAGTCCCCTGCTCTGGTCCCACTTTGTTTCTGATGCCAGCTGCCCCACAGCTACTCCTTCTTAGCATGGCCCCTACCCCTTCTCCCCTTTGGTTATCTCTGAGCAGGTACGAGGCGTGTCAGAACTGGAAAGGACCACGGAGGACACGTTCTAGCAGAGTCCAGGTGAGCCCAGGCTGCCCAGTGAGTGCCTGGCTGAGCCCAGACCTACCACCAAGACCTGTCTATTGAAGAATAGACTTGAACTCCTCTCTCCTCCACAAAGAGAGGCCTCCCGTCTCAGGCACCTCCTCGCTCAGTGACCGGCCATCGTCAAGGTTTAGTTTCTCTCATCCTGGGCACCTCTGGAAGCAGGAGTGGGAGCCGCGCCTCTCCCAGAGGTGCCTGTGTTCTGAAGCCACGCCCACCTCCCCCCAGTCACCTCCCAAGCTCGGGCCTCAGATTCCCAAGTGAGCCTTCCTGGGCATTTCCGGGGAAGAGGCAGGGGTGTCCAGGAGTGTGCAGCGGGCCTCCCTCAAGGCGCATCTGTAGGCCTGAGCTGGGGCATCACCCCCAGTGTGTGTGTGTGGTTCTGGGCCTGCTGTGCCTCTCTAGAATGGGGACTGTGAGTCCTCTGGGCTCCTCAAGCTGCGTGTGTGTGTGTGTGTGTGTGTGCATGTGTGTCTGTGTATATGTATGTGTGGGTCTGTGTGTATGCACGTGTGTGTGCGCATGTGTGTCTGTGTATCTGTGTGTATGCACGTGCATGCGTGTGTGCGCATCTCTCTGTGTGCATGTGTGTATGCACGTGCATGCATGCGTGTATGTAAGTGCGTGTGTCTGTGTATATGTATGTGTGTGCACGTGTGTGCGTGTGTGTGCACATGTGTATATGCATGTGTGTATGCACCTGTGTGCGTGTGTGTCTCTGTGTATGTGTGTATGTGTGTATGCACGTGTGTGTGTGTGGGCACGCCTGCGCACAGGCATCCACTGCTCGTCCCTCAGGTCCCTGTTGCTCAGTCCTTCAGGCCACACCTATGGGTCACGCAGCCCCGAGCAGGGCTTCGAGTCCAGTGCTCCTGTCCCACTCACCTGGTGGTTCTTACTGTCTCTGTGTCCTTATCTCAGACCCTGCCCCTTCCTCGTCCTTGATTTTGTTTCTGGTGTCCCTGTTCTCTTGGTTTGAGGCCCACCAGGGCTGGGGGAGAACTCCAGGCTACGGAGGCCCTGACCCGCTCCCCTTACCCCCTCCACCCCGGCCCCTGGTCCCCTCCCCAGTTCCACCCTTCCTCAACCCCAGCGTCAGGGTGGAACGAGTGAAAGCCCCAGCCCTTCCAGAAACCGCCTGACCCTGGAAGCTCTGTGGATGGGGAGGCTGGGCCTCAATCTCTCTCCTAGGGGGGGAAAATAAATCAGTGTCGGTCTTGGCCCAGGGCATTGAGGACAAACAGAGGAAAAGCAGCCTCTGATGTCACAGAGGAGCAGTCCTCGTGGACGGCCCCACCCTGCTCAGGACAGGAGAGAGGCCCGGTTGGGGCTGGGGACTGCTGAGGGACAAGTGTGTCTCTCGGAAGGAAGCTCAGGTCTGACTTGCCGCAGGTCACAAGCTGAGGGAGCCTGTGGCAGAGCTGGGCCCCAAAGCCAGGCCCCCTGGCTCCCAGCCTGTGACTCTAGTTTCCCGGGACAAAACACGTCTGTGGTGATGACTCTAAGGGTGCTTTAGACAGAAGGTCGGGGTGGGGAGGGCGGGCAAGATGCTCACGGAGGAGGGGCCCTGAAGGGTGAGGGTCCAGGAACCCAGGTTACTGCACAACTTTGATATCCTTATCCTCTTATCGCCTAGGGCAGCCACTTCCCCTGCACCCAGGGTCCGGAGCAGTGGTCTGTTAAAGGAGCACTGTCCCATTTCTGGCCAGCTCGCCTGCCTCACCACTGTCTCTTCAGACCCTGCAGGCGGAGGACCCTGTTCCCCGTTCTCTGTCCCATTTAGGGGCCGGGAGATGGGTAACAGTTTTGCAGGTTGAGGGTTGCTGGTCGTGAAGGAAAGGATGCAGAGCAGTTTTCCTCCCTGCTGCTTCCCCCCGGATGCCAATCCTCTTCTGGGCCTCTGAATCTGAGCGGTCCCACAGTGTCTGTGGGCCCGACCCGGAATGGGGGACCCAGAGAAGACGCCCGTGGCCTTCTGGGAAGGAGTCACTGGGTGATTCTCGTCCACTCCTCGCCGCTTCCCCACCTCCTTACCCCTGGCTCAATCCATTCTTCTTGATTCCAGAGCCAAGCCCACTGAGGGGCTTGGAGAGCCTTGGGGAAAATGTGTGACCCGGACCCAGTTCACCCCAGCCCCCCACCCAGCCCCACACCCTGTTTCCCGCCCCCCCAGCCAGGGGCCCCGGGATGGGCAGCTTCCTGCCTTCCCCATGGGGAAAGCGGGGGCGGCGTGCAGGTGGGCGGGCCCCGTGCCCACATCCGGTAGCTGCTTAGAACCCCTCCTCGGAGCCTCCTTCTCTCCAGTCCTCCAAGCCCCGGGGCACCCAGGCCCTGCCCGAGACCCTAGATCTCACCACTGCTCTGCCCTGCCCCCTTATCCCTACAGGCCCTGAGGGAAGCATGAACACCGAGTCTAACGCCAACAGGCCCACCGGGCCCAAGTGTGACCCCCTGACTGTGCTGAGAGCTCAGGCCTGGCCTCCTGCGGTGGTGCTGGGCGGAGGGGTGGCTTTGCAGGGTGCTGAGGACAACTGACTGCCTGGAGGGTACTGTGATGTGCTGGCCCGGAGCCCCGTCAAACATCTGCGCCTCTGTGGCCTTTCTGGGCAGCACATTTAGAGGAGCCACGGCCCGCTCTGAATGCCACTGCTGTCCCGAAGGGAAGGGAGTCTTCTGGGCTGGGGTCAGCGGGGTAGGGCTCCAAGAGAGGGTTCTTTTCTTGTGCTGGAGTTCGGGCCTCTGTCTTGGGTCCTCACCGAAGGGCCTGGCAGGGAGCCCTTACCTCCTGGGGTCACCCCTGTGGCAGTCCCAGACTCCTAAACTATCCCTGGGGCTGGTGCCGTGGGGGAAGGGCAGGCCGGGGGTCCCGGAAGCCACCTGCTCAGGGTGTGTGCGACATCTCTTCAGCCCCCCTCCCGCCAATTCCCAGCCTGTCTCTGGTTTCCTGTCGGTCTGTCCTCCCCAGGGAGGGGAGGGGTGGCTAATCGGCACCGCGGTGTGGAGGCGGGCTCCAGGACCGTTGGGCGCCCTGAGATCTGACCCACGTGGCCTCGGTGTTATAAGCCCTGCCCGCGCTGAAGGGAACCCCACTTGGGAGCCTGCGGCACAGGGCTTGCTCCCTTCAGCCCGGCAGCATCAGGTAAGGATCCGAACCTTCACTTCGGCCCCAGCCGGGGCTCCTTGACTCTGGGCCTCAAGGGCCGCTGAGGGGCTGGGGCCGCAGGCCCCGGGTGGAGACGTGCTCGCGAGGGGCTCCGGAAGCTTGCGCGCCAAGGCTTACTAGCAGAGCTCTAGGCAAAGAGGTGCAGGAGCCCTCGCCTCGACGGCTTCTGTGGTGGGCCAGTCCTTCAGGATGCTGGGCCTTGACTTCCCTCTGGACAAGGAGGGTCAAAGGGCTCCTGGCCCCCAGTGAAGAAAGAGGGGTCCAAGGTTTCAAGGCACAAGGGCCGGAGAGTCGGGTGGGCACGGCAGAGGGCGGGCAGAGGCTGAACAGTGGGACTCGCTGTCAGTGAGAGGTGCTAAGCGCCTCCCTCCACTCAACGTGGTCTCCATCTCTGTCAGGAGAGCCTTGGGCTCCTGGCTGGGGAGCCCCCGGGGTGGGGAGGGAGGGAGTCGGGCCCTGGGCTGCGGAGGAGGCTGGGGCCCCAGGCCTGGGGTCTGACACTGGAGGGCAGGGTGGGTATAGCTGGAAGGGGTCACCCAGGGGGTCAGACCTGGGCACTAGGGTGAGGCCTCCAGAACAGCCGTGGTCTCTACCTGATCGTCCCCGAAAGTGGGGGGATGGGGTGGAGCCCGGGGGGGGGGGGGTGGGTAGGGGAGGGAAGAGGGAACCAAAGAGGAAGTGGGGGGAGGGAGGGAGAGGAGGCCGGGTCTGGCGCCATGCTGAGTCACCGCCCACGGGGCCCAGGGCGGGCCCACGGGGCCCAGGGCGGGCCCTCGGGGCCACGGGCAGGGCGCCGGGGTCTCGGGGAGCCGCGGGGAGGGCTGGGGGCCCTCGAAGCAGGAGTCAGGAGGAGGAGCGGGCGGCCCGAAGAGTACCTGCCGACGGACAGACAGACAGTGCAGCCACCCATAAAGTAGAAAGCACTACTAACAGCGCTGGAGGGTGTAGTGTTTCCTACTTTATGGATGAGTGTACTGTGGGCTTCAGAGACCGCGCCGCCGCCGCCCGCCACCGACTTCCTCCGCGTTCGGGACCACGTGTGACAGGTGAGTCCCTCGGCCGCCCTCCCCACCCCGCCCAGACCCCTGGAAGGTCTCCGCTGCCCCCCGTGGCCTGCCCCTCCTGGGTCCAGCCAACCCGGGAAATGCCGCGTCAGCTCCTCGGCTGCCCCAAGGGCTGGCAGGGTGGACGCCTGGACCTGCTGCAGCTGGGGCGAGGCCCCAGTGCAGGCCCAGCCACCAGAGGACAGATGCCAGGATGAGGAAGAGGCGGGAAGGGAGGGGAGATGGAGGGGAGGGGGGGCGTGCCTGGGACCCCAACACTAATAAAGAATGGACGTGCAGGCCCAGCCACCAGAGGACAGATGCCAGGATGAGGAAGAGGCGGGAAGGGAGGGGAGATGGGGAGGGGGGCGTGCCTGGGACCCCAACACTAATAAAGAATGGACTCTGCTGCTGCTTTGTCTGAGACTCTGTTGCTGGAGTTGGGGGTGGGATGAATGGGCTTAGCAGGCACATGGATGCGGTGGGCACACAGAAGGGCTGGGGGTTGCGGAAACCACTCTTTCTCCTGAGAGAAATGGGTTTGCCTCTGCCTATGAGACCAGAAGGGGGCTCTGGGCCTGGTCGGGCCTCACCCTGAGGAGGAAGGGCATGCCTGGGCCGAGGACCTCCCTGCAAACCGAGGAGAGTGGGCAGGACTTTGAGGGGCAGGGCTGTGAGGGGCCCTCCCGCCTTTACCCTAGCTCTGGCCCTGCCCTGCCCTCCCCCTGCTTTTCACACCCTGAAACTGAAGGCTGCCTACCTCTAAGTTCTAATCTTAGAAAGTCTGGGGGGGGGAGGGGTCCTGTTTTTTTTTTTTTTTTAATTCATTTATTTATGGCTGCATTGGGTCTCCATTGCGGCACGCGGAGTCTCTCTAGCTGCCGCAAGTGGGGGCCGCTCTTCGCTGCGGTGCTCAGGCTTCGCATTGCGATGGCTTCTCTTGTTGCAGAGCACGGGCTCCAGGCACAGGGCCTTCAGTAGTTGTGGCACATGGATTCAGTAGTTGTGGCTAGCGGGCTCTAGAGCGCAGGCTCAGTAGTTATGGCGCACGGGCCCAGTTGCTCCAAGGCATGTGGGATCCTTCCGGACCAGGGTTCGAACCCGTGTCCCCTGCATTGGCAGGCAGACTCCCAACCACTGTGCCACCAGGGAAGTCCTGTTTTTTTTTTTAAACATCTTTATTGGAGTGTAATTGCTTTACAATGGTGTGTTAGTTTCTGCTGTATAACAAAGTGAATCAGCTATACATATACATACATCCCCACATCTCCTCCCTCCTGTGTCTCCCGCCCACCCTCCCTATCCCTAGGGGGTCCTGTTAGTATAAGAATTGGGCACAAACTCACCGTGGCTCGCACAAAAAGCATCGTATATGTAGACAAGGGCACAGATGCTAATACGCAAAGCATACACCAGCACACGAGTGCATGTACACAGAGGGCCCCTACACATAAGCTATCAACACATGTATAGGGAATTCCCTGGCGGTCCGTTGGTTAGGACTCTGCGCTTCCACTGCCGGGGCCCGGGTTTGATCCCCAGTCAGAGAACTAAGATCCCACAGGCTGCGTGGTGCGGCCAAGAGAAAACACACACACACACACACACACACACACACACACGCACGCACATTTACAGTGGTATATATACACGTGACATGGCCGGCATGTCACACAGTGACACCCAGGATATACCCACACTCAGGACACATACATCTTCAGTAGTACACACACATGCAGTGATATAAACACATATGATGTGTGTCACAGATAAAATAGCATACGAATACACACATGGTGACATTCACATAATAAACACATTGGTTCCGTACACATACGCATATAGTGACATGTTCATACATGATAAATATACAATAGAGGCATGGTTATATATATATCTAGATATATAGATATCAATAAAACCATGTCATTTATGTCATTACATATTCTCATGCCTGTATGAGAGTGCCATGATATACGGTGTAATGTCATCCATATACATTTATCATGACATACGTGTTGTAATTTATACACTCACACAATCATAGCCTCACATATACACCCCAGCACATGACACTGTGGCAAGGAGATATATACACAGTGGCCCATACACAGAAACATGCATACCTATATACCCAGTGAGACCATAGACATATAATAGCATACATGCATACACACATATATCTGTGTATGTATAGAAAATAAGTGTCCCCCCACATATATAGGGACACATTTATGTCTCTCCTGTATATGTGGACTATAGACACACATGCACCCTGACATAAACATCAGCGACACACGTCATGCAGTGGTGCACATATTGATCTGCGCACTGATTCAGGGAAGTGAGGAGGTCGCCTCTTTCTCATGCCCCGCCCCCCTGCCCCGCAACAGTTCCATCAGCTCTGGCCTGGGTGGAGCCCACCGTCCGCGGCTCTGTGGCTCAGCGCGGCTGGTGCTATTCCACAGGGGCACCACACGGGGGCCCCCGACCTTAGGCCAGACTGGCTGGAGTCTCAGGTTCAGAGGCCTCTCTGAGGCCCTTGCCGACATCCGTGTCTCCTGGGACTCCACCTAGGCCTCTTCCCCCATACAGAGGCTGGCTTATGGGTCTGGGAGTTCCACATCCTTGTCCCCAAATGCCATTTTCCCATGGCAAAAAGGTCCAAGGCTAGACAGAAGATGAGCTTCCTGACAGTCTGGGGCTAAGCCAGCCCAACAGGCCGCGTGGCCTTCCCTGCTGGCCCGAGACGGCCAGGTTGCCCCCAAAAGGCAACCTGCCAGGAGCAAGTGAAAGCAATTCCCTCAGCCTATTTCCACCTCTGTCTCTTCGCTTCTATCTTCTTGTTGTCATTACCTTGATTTCCCTGTCTCTCTCTTTGTTTCATCTCAAATCCCATCTTTTCTATTCCTGTCATTCTCCATGGCTGGATCCCTTGTCTATCTGTCAAACCAACTCCTGTCTCTGTCTCTACCTGGCTTGGGCTGGGACTGATGTGGGGAGAACTGTCTGCAGCCCCCCTGTCTCTGTACCCTGGAAAATGTGGGGGTGTGTGTGGGAGGGGTGGGAGGTCACATGTTGGGGGCACTGGGCCGAGATCCTGTAAGGAACCTGCTCTTCCCTCTGTCCCGACACTGCCTGCCGGTCCAGCCCACCAGTCCAGCGCCATCACCATGGAAACCAGCAGCCGACTTCCTATTGGTGGGCAGGAGGGGAGGGGGGAGGGGAGAGCTGGCTCTCCCTTGCTCACCCCCTTATTCTGAGGCTCAGCCCTCCTCGGCGCCCACCATTTCGGGGCTCCGGGACTGTAGGGGACCCTTCCAGTCCCCAGAGCCGAGGCCAGCAGGGACAGAGACTATGAGGCAAGCAGCCCACCGACCCAGGCCTCCTTAAGACCAGCCCAGCCGCCTAGCAAGCTGGCGGGCAGCAGCGGAGAGAGAAGGAGATAAAGGACCACAGCAGACCTTTGGGGATCAGCCCAGCAGCTCCTGTGGACCCCAGCCAGGCTGAGGGATCATGATGGATAGTCAGACTCACAGCCGCTGACGGACACCCCATGACAGCGATGCACACGGCAGCACAGCACTGACACACTCAGACACAACTGGTGACAGCATCACACACTGCCACAGCCCTGCGATACGGAATCACACACTGCCACAGCCCTGCGATACGGACAGCCACACACAGAAACAACTGGTAACTCTGAAACAGGCGCAGACAGTGTCACACAGAACCACTACCCCCTGGCACGCACAAGTGGGGGAACCCATCCTCCAAACACACACAGCAGCGCTGACCGGCACAGGCAGACCTGGAGACACACGCACACCCTCACCCGGGCACTGCTGTCGGTGGCCTCTGCACATCCTCCCCACCCCCACGGGGACACCCTTGCTCCTCCACACACTGCGCGCACACACAGCCACGAACAAACGCACCTCGCATACCCCCAGCTCAGCTCTGGCAGCCCCGGCTCCTGCAGCCTCCTTTGTGGGTGAGGAAGAACTCAGTCAACCTCGGATGGAGCTTCGGTGAAGGCAAGAGCTCAGAGAGGAAAGGGTCTGGCCTGGCGTGACTCTCACCAGCCCCTCCACCTGGCTGGGTGATGTCCCCCCGCCCGGGTCCTGGGGACCCTCGGCAGAACCATGGAGCAACTGACACCCCTTCCCCGGCCGGGGGACCCCGGAAACATGGAGCTGTGGGCACTGCCCGCCTGGCAGAGCTGGACTCCAGGCCAGGGGGGCGAACCTGGAGGTACATCCCCAAGCATTGCCGATACTCCGGCAGCTCTGCGTGTTGGAGAACTGAGGCCTGAGGAGAGCTCCGAGCCCGAGGGAACCCGAAGCCCCGGGTCTGTGGGGGGCATCCAGCCTGAAAGAACAGAAACTGGGCTGCCCAGCCCCGGGCCGGGAGCACTGAGCTCTGGACTCAGCTGCCAGAGGCTGGAGGGCAAGGAGGTGGAGGCTTTCTCTAAGGTAAGGGCGCTGTGGACGGTTGGGGTCTGTGAGGTCGGGGACCTCACCATGCCCTCCAGCCTGGGCATGACACGTAACTTCACTGCCCACCTCTCTTCTCCAGGCCCATCTCTGTCTGTGGGTTCGTCTCTGTGACTGTCTGTCCTCCCTTCTTTGGTCAGGAATCTCACTGGCTCCATTTTTTGCCATCTGTCTGTCCTTCTGACTCTGCCTTCTCTGTCTGCCTCTGGCCCTCCCCCTTCCCCCTCCATCTGTGAGTCTCTCTCTGACTGTCTGTCTGTCTATGTCTGTCCATCTCCTCTGCAAGTCTCTGTCCTTGGGGGCTGGAGGATACTGGGGGCGTGTGGAGGTGTGTGATGGAATCAGAGTCCAGAGGAAGCAGGTTCAGGGGAGGGGGCTCAGTGCTGGGCTGAGCCAGGGAGGACAAGTTTTGGGGTTGGTACGAGCAGTCTCCTGTAGAATATGGAGGGACCAGGACTTTGGGGGACTCGGGGGCCCTGAGGAGCCTGGAGGAGTGGGGATGGGAGCTCAAGCTGGCATTTCCCAAGAGGGGAAGATGGGCAGGGATGGGAAGAATTGAGGACTAGCACACAGGGTCCCAGGATTGGGGGACGCTAGTGTCGGCAGGCAGGACTAAACAACCCCTTCTCCTGGGTCTCCTGTGCTCCCCCCCAAGGCCTGAACTGTGTGGGAGAACCTTCTCGTCTCCAGTCTCCATGTCTCCTTGGACTGTGGAGGGGGAATGCTTCCCTATGGAGGGCTCTGATTTCCACAGGTAGGGTGGGTTCCTGAGTCGCTGTGCCCTGTCCTCTCCCATGCCAGGGCAAGCTGAAAATGGGCTTTGGGGACAGGCCCAATCTGGAGCTGCTGAGGGCCGTGGGGGAGCTGCAGCAGCGCTGTGCCATCCTGAAGGAGGAGAACCAGATGCTGGTGAGGCTTGGAAGCGAGTCCTGGGTCCTGGTTGGCGCTGGGGGGAGGCAGACTCAGACTCCCCGGGCCTCTGCCTCGGCGGCCTTCTCATCCCATGAGCATCGCTCCAAGTGGGAGCTCCATGGAGCTGACATGACCCCAAGACCCGGAGAGGGTGAGCCCCTACCTAGAGTTGCCAAGGACCCCACTGTGAGCCCAGGACTCTAGCCCGAGGCCCAGGCTGTCTAGGATTGGGTCTGGGGGGTGCTCCCCACATGCCCCAATTCTGGCTGACCCCTCGTCAGAGGAAGAGCAGCTTCCCCGAGACGGAGGAGAAGGTGCGGAGACTGAAGCGGAAGAACGCAGAGCTGGCGGTCATTGCCAAGCGCCTGGAGGAGAGAGCCCGGAAGCTGCAGGAGACCAACCTGCGGGTGGTGAGGCTGGGAAGCCACTGGATGGAGGCTGGGCGACCAGGGAAGAGGGGCGCCAGAGCTGGGCCGGAGGGCGTGAGGCTTGGGAGTCACGGACTCTCAGCGCCTCGGAGAGCAGGAACCCAGGGGCTGAGGTGTAGGAAGGGCAAATGCCAGCCGGGCTAGGAGGCTGAGGGTTTCTGGAGCTCCAGGAGGGAGGGAAGGGCTGGGCGGGGAGTTCCTGAGCAGGCAGGGAGCAGGATTCTGGATTACCACGTGCTGCTGCTGGCTGCAGCCTCCCGCTGAGCTCATCTCTGGGTGCAGATCTGCTGGGGGCAGGGATGAGAACCCATCACAGTGGCAGCCCTCAGTTCGCAGCATCCTTTGGGCCCAAACTAGGATGTGCAGTTAACCCTTTCACTCCTGCTTGAGGATTGCAGGGACTGGGTCAAAGGGAGGCTGTTGGTCTCCTGAGGGTAGACCCAGGGTAGATCCAGACCCAGGCTAGAAGCAGGAGGCCACACTTCTAGGTTCTCATCCTAACCCCTCCTGTGAGAGGAGCTGAGGACTGGGGGACTGCCCCAGCCCGCAGATGACCGTTGGCCTTGCCCCTCCTCTGGCCAGGTGAGCGCTCCCATGCCCAGTCCAGGGGCCAGCTTGGAGTTGTGCCGGAAGGCCCTGGCCCGCCAGCGAGCCCGGGACCTCAGTGAGACAGCCAGTGCCCTGCTGGCCAAGGACAAGCAGATTGCTGCCTTGCAGCGGGAGTGCAGGGAGCTGCAGGCCAGGCTCACCCTGGCTGGCAAGGTGCGAGGAGGCCCTGGTCACCCCTTCCAGCTCAGCCCTACACAGGGCCGCCTGCTCGGCAGTGTGGGATGTGGACTGAGATGTTAATGAGATGCAAATAAAGCGAGAAGGTGGAGGCTGCTGGGGAGTAGGTTCCCCTGGCAACGGCCCAGGTGGCAGCGGGGAGAGAAGGAGCCTGAACCGAAGGGGGTGGAGCCATGAGTCCCAGACCTGGGAATTTCTGTGCTCCGGGCCTCAGGCTGCATGCCAGTGGGTCTGACTGTATGAGTCCACACATACCTCACACGGGTGTGAAGAGATGTTCTCAAGGCATTTAGCACAGTGCCGGGTACGCCGGGAGTGCCCAGTAAACGAGTTCCCGGGAATATTTGCACACGGGCTAGCGGAAGCATGTGGCTCTCTAAGCATGCATCTATGACCAGGCATGTATGCATGGGAGATGTGTACCTTCCCCCGCCCCGGAGCCCCTCCAGTCAGGCGGAGGGCGGGCTCTGCTGGGCATGGCGTGGGGCGGGCAGGGGTTAGGCCCGACTCCCTTCCTTGTCCCGCGACTCCAGGAGGGCCCCCAGTGGCTCCACGTGCGGGACTTCGACCGGCTGCTGCGGGAGTCCCAGCGGGAGGTGCTGCGGCTGCAGAGGCAGATCGCCTTGCGCAACCAGAGGGAGCCGCCCCCGCCGCCTCGGCCCCCAGGCCTGGCCGCCCCGGCCAGAGCAGGGGCGCCCGCCCCCGGGGCCCCGGGAGAGGTGAGCGTCGGCGCATGGGCAGGTGTGTGGGTGTGCGGAGATGGGGGTGGGAGCGGCTCGGGGGATCTCCCCCTGCACCGCGCTCAGGGCCCCGACGACGCGGTGGTGGCGTGCGCACTGCAAGGGCTTGGGGGACTGTCCCCAGCTGGGAGCAGGGTCCTCTGCCCGGCCTCCCGGGGCTCGTACCTGCGCCGCGCCCGCCCCCGGGGGCTCGGGGTCCGCCCTCCGCAGGCCTGAGGCCCGCGGCTCGCCCCGCCGCCCCTGCCGTGCCGCCAGTGGTACGGCCCGGCTGCAAATCCCCGGTTGCCCTGGCAGCCGCCCGGGGCCCAGCCCGCGCCGCCGCCTCCCGCCGCAGCCGCCGCAGCGCGGGGACGCCCCCTTCAGCGCCCGCCTGGTCCGTCAGGCCCGGCCCGGCTACTCGGGGGCGGCAGTGTGTCCGTCCCCAGCTCCAGGTACGGGCGACCCTCACTGGGCGCCGGGCTGAGGTGGCCCCTGGTCCGAGGGCTAGGGGCCCCGCTCCGGACCCCCAGGACTTAGAGGTCTGGCTCCTCTCCATCCTCTGTACTGGGCTGCACTTAGGTCCGCCTCCTTCCGGGAAGAGGGGAGGGAGAAGGGACCTCCCGGCGACCAAGGCCTCAGGGTGTGGGATGCTTCTTGCTCAGATTTTGCCCCTCTGCCTGGCCCAGAGAGGGAGATGCATCGCCCATCAAGACCTGTCCTCCGGAGTTTGCACGGATAACTGGGACGTGCAATAGGGTGGGCTTGGTGGAAGCTGCGAGGAGGGTCTGGCCAGGTCTGCAGGCTCTGGGCCAAGCCCAGATTCTGTGGATCCATAACCCTTAGCTCTGGGGACACCACATCCCTGGGGGCCCAGGCAGCCTCCTAGTTCTCTGCCAGTCGCTGAAGGACACCCAGGACAGTTATTGAGTGCAGAGAAGGGCCGGAAGCTAAAAAGGGAAAGCTTTGGCCTGGATAAGGGACCCATCTCCCAGGGCACGCATGGGGCTCAGGATCTCAAAGCACTGTGTCTGGAGGACACAGGGGTGCAGCCTCTGCTCTTCCACATCAGCTGGAGATGAGGGGATGTGGTGGGGGGGCAGACAGCACCCCTACTTCCCGGGCAGGGATCTCTTTGCTGACCCGTGAGATGGGGTGGGAACCTCCCTCAGACAGGCGGGGCTGGGGGTAGGCTGCCCCGAGGCCCTCTTCTCAGGTGCCAGCCCTCTGCCCCTGGCCATTTCCAGGCCACGCCCCAGGAGGATGTGGAAAACCCACCCGTGGTCCTAGGGGAGCCAGAGAAACAGCAGAGGGTGCAGCAGCTGGTAAGTCCCAGGTCGAGGGCTGGAGGAGACGCATTCTGGGTGGATCTGCCTTCCCACATGAGGAGCTCCATTCTGACCTCACAGGAATCAGAGCTCAGCAAGAAGCGGAAGAAATGCGAGAGCCTGGAGCAGGAAGCCCGGAAAAAGCAGAGGCGCTGTGAGGAGCTGGTGAGCGCCCAGCCGGGAGGGCCTCCCGGGCCAGCTCCGCCCTTCCCTCCGGCCAGCCAGGTGGTGGGCTCCCCTCAGCTCTGCTTCCTTCCCTCCTGCCCAGAGAATGTGCTTTTCCCCCCCATCTGCGGGGCTCCCCTTTCCTGGCTGATGCAGGTTCCAGGTGGGGGAGAGCGGTGTCCTCTGTGTGGGGAGAGGAGGAAGGTGGGTGCTGGGACCCTCCCCAGAGGTCCTCTGGTCTCGCAGGAACTGCAGCTGCGGGAAGCCCAGAGCGAGAATGCCCGCCTCGTGGAGGAGAACTCTCGGCTCGGTGGGAGAGCCGCGGAGAAGGAACAGGTAGCAGCTCTGCCCAGGCCCTGCTGGGCCCCTGGCCTCCAGGCAAAGGGCCGCCTCCCCCACCCACCGCCCCGGACGGGGCTAGAGTAGGAAGCACACTCTTACCCTGGTGAGGATGCTGGGGGTGAGGCTCACACCCTGCACTCCCTGGCGCTGCCCGCTCTCCAGGTGGAATGGGAGAACATGGAGCTGAGGGGCCAGCTCCTGGGAGTGACGCAGGAGAGGGACTCGGCCCTTCTCAAGAGCCGGGGCCTGCAGAGCAAGCTGGAGAGCCTGGAGCAGGTGCTGAAGGTGAGGGGCCTGTGCGGGGGGGGGGGGGGGGGCATCGGTCCCTGGCACAGGGAGAATGTGGGACCGTGGCACTCTGTGGGGCACTGGGGCGTAGACCGAGTCCTGGTGCCGCCGGCCCTTCCCTTCTCTAGCCTCAGTTTCCTTTTCGACAGAGAGTATGTGGAACACACGGTGTCTGAGGCACCCTCGTCTTGCATCTTCTGTAGGAACAGCGGAGCAGGGCTTGGGCCCTGACACGGGCTCTTGTGTTTCAGCACATGCGGGAGGTGGCCCAGCGGAGGCAGCAGCTGGAGGTGGAGCATGAGCAGGCGCGGCTTCGCCTGCAGGAGAAGCAGGAGGAGGTCCGGAGGCTGCAGCAGGTGGGCGCAGGGTTGGGGGGGTCGGAGTGGGGTAAGGGTGGTAGGTTGCCGGACCCCCAGCTTTACCATCACTCATCCAGTGGGTATTTACTGAGAACCCATTGTGTGCCAGGCACCGTGCCGGGCGCTGGAGGGACTGGGAGGGGGCAAAGGTCAGGTCCCTGACCGATCAGCGAGTAAACAGATCCAGGAGTGAGATGACCCCGGTCATGGACAAGCGCGGTGGGGGAAGTGACCAGGGTGATGTGACACAGAGTGGCTGGGATGGGGGGAGCGGCCTCCTTAGAGAGCTCTGCAGGGAAGGCCTCTAATACGTCAGGGGCCGGAAGGGGCCAGCTGATGAGCACTCCAGGGAAGGGGATTAGACGTGCCAAAGCCCTGCGGCAGGAAGGAGCTCGGGGGTGCAGACCAGTGCGGCTAGAACGTAGTAGGATGGACAGAACAGCCGGAGCGGGCAAGAGCCAGATCACATCAGGCCTCAGAGGTCACGGGAAGGGTTTGGATATTCTGCTCTCTGAGTAGTTAGAAGCTGCTGAAAGGTCCTGAGCAGGGGAGTGGCATGATCTGATTCATCATTTTAGAAGATCGCGCTGGCAGCACTGTGGAGGATGGACGGGGGAGTGGGCACGGAAGCAGGGCAGTCAGGTGTCGGGTGGCTGCAGGGGTCCAGGCGGGAGATGATGGCTGTGTGGATTAGGGTGTAGGCAACACAGATGGAAAGAAGTGGAGAGATTTGAAATATTATTTGGGCATAGAACTGACAGGACTCACCATGGGATTCCAGTTGAGTGCCCGTCCTTTCACCCATTTGCTGACGAAATGGAGGGTGAGGCTTGTCCCTCTCCAGGCGTGAGGGACGAAGGGCCTCAGATTTGAGAGGCAGGGAATCCTGAGCTCTGTTTCGGCCAACTTTGGGTTGTGCGTTAAACACTCAAGTGGAGATGTCCGTAGACAGCCGGGTTTATGAGTCTCGAGTCCTGGGGGCGCGGGTCTTGGAGACAGGTTTTGGAGTGTTCAGTGTGTCTAGTCGGGTGCCTAGAGGGGACCCTTCGGGAGAGAGTAAAGCAGGCCCAGCACTGTGCCCTGCGGCGCCCTAACACTCCGGAGGGATAGAAGATGAGCCGGCAGGAGAGGCTGAGGAACAGCTTCAGGAGGGACAGGAGGGAAACCCTGAGGCAGGAGGTCCTGGGAAGAGAGAAGCAGTCTGAGGCCCCTCTCGACCCTGTTGCCTTCTGACTCCATTCCGGGTGGGAGTCAGAGGGAGGAACCCTCAGCCCCTTCCCAGCCTGCTTCCCTCTCCCTCCCCCATCCTCTCGCCTCCTCCCCTTTCTTCTCTCCCTTCACCCTCCCTACCCTCCTCCCTTCCATCACACTCTATCCCACCCCCATTCCTTATCCTTCTCCTCTATCGTTTTGCCTCCTCCCACCTGTAGGCCCAGGCAGAAGCCCAGAGGGAACATGAAGGGGCCGTGCAGCTGCTGGAGGTGGGTCCCTGGGGGTGGCCATTAGCTCTGCCCGCTTTGGGGAGGCTGGAGAGGTTCAGAGAGCGCTGGAATGGGTGGCGTGAGTGTGTGGGGAGTGGGCTCCCAGGAAGGGCCGCTAAGTGCTCTGGGGCCTGGGGGGATCCCCTCCGCCTTTGGCCCTGCAATATCCTTCCATTCAGCAATTGCTTGGTCAGTCTAGGGAGCTGACTGGGCGGGGTCAGCTCGGGTCCCTCTTTCCTTCCCTCCCTCTCTGGGCAATGACCTACAGGGTAAGGGTTCTAACCTTTCCTCTGTGCTTTCCTCTCCTGCCACAGTCTACCCTGGATTCCATGCAGGTACGTCCTCCTGATTCCCCACCTCCCTGCGGGGGGCCTCCCCAACACCTCTCCAGGCTGGCCAAACTGCGTTTCCTCTCTTACGTCTAAGTGGTTCCAACCCTCATGTCCAACGACGGGGGTGCGACTGATAGCAGACCTGAGACTCCGTAGGTGGGCTGGGATTCTCACAGGATGTGTGGGCCACCCCCTCGTCCCAGATCTGCCACTGTGCTTGGCAGACACAGGCCCTGCCCTCCTCTAAAACCAGCCGCTGAGACCTTGAGGAAGTTCCTTGCCAGTGTAACCCATGATCTCCTTGACGGGGACTCTCCTGGTCCCTGAGGAAAATTCCTGGGAATTGGCTCATTCCTGTCACAAAGATGCCCCTGGCTCCCGTGTGGGATCTCTCCGGGGACTTCTCTGAGGGCAGGGATTTGGGTCACTGACTGTGGCAGGGTGACAAGCCACGGAGCTGAGAAAGCTGCTGAAGTGATGCTGTGGTGGTGATGGGGGTAGGGCGACCCCTTTTGGCCTAGAAAGCGGCCGCAAGCGGGAAGTGCCGCCGCCTGGGGCACGAGGCCTCGCTGCGAGAGGCGGGGCTGGGAGTGAGGCTGGCCCACAGCTCCTGGTCTTACCCTCAGCCGCGCACTATTCGGGGCAGTGGGGCAGCCGGGCTGAGGGCTGGTGCCCAGGCCTAGGGGCTGGGCAGATGTGGTGTGAAGCCTAGTGCGGGGCTGTGTGGAGACGGCACAGCTGGGGTCTTGTGGCTTATCGTGGGTCTTGGCCCAGGTCCGGGTTCGAGAGCTGGAGGAGCAGTGCCGCAGCCAGACTGAGCGCTTCAGCCTCCTGGCGCAGGAGCTCCAGGCCTTCCGCCTGCACCCGGGCCCCTTGGATCTGCTCACCTCCGCCCTGGGCTACAGTACCCTTGGGGACCGCCCGCCACCCCCCTGCTGCTCCACCCCCCAGCCCTGCCGGGGGTCTGGCTCCAAAGGTAAGGTAGACCCCCGTGACATTAGCCTGGAATCCCCAGGTCTGGGGTTTTTTGTATAGAGCAGAACTCAGCGTCAGAGAAGGCTAGCAACTCACCCAAAATCACACAGCAAGTTAGAGCCAGGTCTGGCTTGAACCAGGCTCCAATGGGGAAAAAACAAGCCCGCGGGGAGCATCTTGGCCTGCTGCTCCTCCTGCTTCAACAAGATCTCTGTGGCCATGGCTGGGAGGTGGGCAATAGCAGGCAGTAGGAGGCAGTATGGGCTGGTGAGGAGCCAGCTGGGCTTCAGTCGGATCTCGTGGTCCCAGCTCCACTCACTTAACGGTTCACGACGCTGCTGACGCTCTGTGGGCCGTGTGTTCTGAGCTGTAAGACAGGAGCACCCAGTGCACCTCATCAGGCTGCTCTGAGGAGCCTCTGAGATGATACACGTAAATCACCTCCACCTCCACTTAGCAAGTCCCCCCCCCACCCAGTATTTCCCTTCTTGTAAGGAAACTTGGCCGTGGAGGGCCTGAGCCCTAGATCCAAGAGCACCCTTGGTCCCTGGTCGCTCCTTAGGCCACAGACCCCAAGGCTACATGTCATCTTTTCTTTAGACCTTGACCTCCCACCAGGCTCCCCAGGGCGCTGCACCCCAAAGTCTTCCGAGCCTGCCCCTGCCACCCTTGCTGGGGGCCCCCGAAGGACGGCCAAGAAGGCAGAGTCTCTGTCCAACTCCTCTCGCTCCGAGTCCATCCACAACAGCCCCAAGTCATGCCCTACGCCCGAGGTCAGTGCTGGGGCGGGGCCTGGGGTCTGGCTCTGCCGTGGGGAAAGGGGGTGGGGGGGTGACCCAGGAGTTGGGTGGCCGCTGGCCCGTGTGGGGTCCCAAGTGGAGCCAGGACCCGGGAGGGAGGGGTCCGTGGATTCCTCCTGGTGGGCGGGGAGCTCAGGTGGGGCCCAGCCCACCCTCCTGCAAGCCCTCCCTTGGGGCCGCCCAGCCCCACCCTTCTGGGGCCCAGAGAGGCCCTAGAGTCCTGGGCTGGATGGAGGCAGACACGTCGGCGCCAGGATCCACCCAATGAGGCTGGTCCTGCGTGTCTGCGGCAGAAGCAGGCGGTCCTTCGTGCAGGAGCGCAGGTTCCGGGATTCAGGTCCCAGCTTTGTCTTAGGCAAGTCGCTGCCTCTTTCTGGGCTTCGGTTTCCTTGTCTGGATTTGGAACTAATAACCCTGCCTCGTGAGGCTGCTGTGAGGATTATGTGAAAAAATACAAGGGTGGTATCTCCCTCAGTGCCGGGCACACCGTAGACGCTTAACGTGTGGCAGCTGTACCACTACCACATTCTTTGGTATCACTCACAACCCCTCTGATCACCTCATCCCTCTCTCTGCCTTCCAAACCCCAGAAGGTGTGTGGGCCGGGAGGGTGGCCAGGAGCAGCCCTGCAGCCCCGGGTGGTTTCAGGGGCTAGAACCCGGCCGCGGCCTCTACTGCCCCCTTGTGGGATGGAGCGGTGGTGCTGGCTTTGGATGCCCCGGTTTCCGCTCCCAGTACCCTCGTCACGGGGCCTTCTCAGCCCCTTCTGCCTCCTGGCCTCCAGCTCTTCACCATCGGAGTGCTTGGCGGCGTTTTTACCTTAAGGAGACAGACTGTCGTGGGACACCCTCCCCAGCCCCTCCCCCACCGGTGTGGCTGGCCCCCTCTCCGATGGGGAAAGTGATCTTATTTACTGGGCTGGTGCAGAAAAGAGGCCAGGGCTCAGGGAGGGATCCGGTTTACCTCCCCCGCCCTCGTCCCTTGAGCCAGGGCATCTGGGCTCCGCCAGGCCCTGCCGGCTCAGGTGCTGAGTTAGAAAACGTCAGGGCCCATCGCTGCTGGCCTTGCCCAGCATCTGCTCAGTTTCTCTTCTCAAAACGGTGGGTCCTCCTCTGCCTGCTGTGCCTTTGGCCCCTGGCTCCTGGAGGGGACTGGCCCTTTCTGCGTGTCCGCAGGTGGACACAGCCAGCGAGGTGGAGGAGCTGGAGGCAGACAGCGTCTCCCTGCCGCCAGCAGCCCCGGAGGGCAGCCGGGTAGGAGCCAGGATCCAGGTCTTCCTCGCTCGCTACAGGTGGGCCCTCACCCCTGCTCCCCATCTCCCCAGCACTTGGGCTGTAAGGGGGGGGCGGTGAAGAGCGAGGCCTCTGGAGACAGCGGGGGTGGGGCAGGGACCCCAGCGGGACATGTCCTCTTAGCCTCGTTGGGCACAGTGGGTGCTCCACGTGGTTAAAGAGGGACAACCAAGTCTCCGTAGAGGCCGAGTGCACTGGGGGAGAGGACACAGGACACGGAGACAGAACGTCAGTCGCTGTCCTCCGCCTCCTCCTCTGCACCTCCCCCAACAGCTACAACCCCTTCGAGGGCCCCAATGAGAACCCAGAGGCAGAGCTTCCGCTTACCGCTGGCGAGTACATCTACATCTATGGCAACATGGACGAGGATGGCTTCTTTGAAGGTAGGAAGGTAGTGGGGTCATTCTGTCCATTCGCCTGCTTTTAAGCTCCTCTTCCCGAAAACCTCCACCCATCTGTATCCTCTCAGTCCACTGTAACTTCTCAGGCTCAGCTGAAAGGCCTCCAGAGACCCGGCAGCTCGCGGGGAAAGGGAAAGGAAAGGGAAAGGGAAAGGAAGGGTCGTGGGAGCAGCTGGTCTGACTCCAGACCTGCCCAGAGCAAGACAGGGCCTACGACGGTCCAGGTGGCAGACAGAATGCCACAGGGAATTTCGGCTAAGTTCATTCTTGTGCTGGCAGACAGGGCATGGCAGTGCTTAGCACTAGTGACCTCGAGGTCAGGCATGGGGCATAGATCTGATGCTGTGCCCCAATCAGTGTGGAGAGGAGGAATCAGGGTCCAGAGCCCAGGAAAGGGTGCTAACAAGCGGTTAGCAGTTGTCAGGGCCCAGGCAGGGCGTGAGCTTCAGGGCAGTTCTACAGTGCCCGTGGGATGGGGCAACCGCGGCAGATGCCCCATTACTGAGACTGGGCAACAGGGCGGGGCCTGCAGAAGAAATGGCCTGGGAGACTCTGCACGGTGGCCCTGGCCAGGCACCAGGCTGCATCCTTCCGCAGTAGGGAGGATGGCACTGTACGGAGACTGGGATGCGGGCTGCACAGGGCAGGGTGAGAGCTGCAGCCGTGTGTGGGGATTTAGGAAAGCAGTTAGGTCTGGGCCTGTAACACGCGAAGCTTTCAGAGCCTGCCAGCCTCTCCTCCTTGGGCCCCAAGCCTGCTGTTTGAGTAGGTGCTGGGAATGATGGTACACAGCTAAATTCTCTGTAAGGATGGATAATGGAGAGCAGGATTAAATAGCTCCCGGGAAAACGCTTTTTTTAATTAAAAAAAAAATAAAAACACCAACACCATTGTTTGGAGGGGGGCAGCTAAAACATAAATATTAACTAATTACTAGAATTTGAACTATGCAGTTTGGGAGAGATTGAAAGGCCTGTAGACAACTGGGTGTAGGATGCCCTATTCCTCCTCATACTTCGGCTAAGTGACTGCTTCATCTGTGTCTGGTCCCACCTGGGCTGCTCTCAGTGGCTCAAGCTTCAGGAGCACAAGACTGACTCTGGCCCAGGCTCCAGCACCAGCCTTTCAGGGCTGTGGATCTGCTTAGTTGGTTCCTACCGTTAACCTCACGCCCCATAGTGTTAGTGCTTATATTAATTTCCTAGGGCTTCTGTAACAAATTTCCACCAACTGGGTGGCTTAAAACAACAGAAATGTGTTCTCTCACAGTTCTGGAGGCCAGAAGTGTGAAATCAAGTTGTTGGCAGGGCCACACTCCCCCCTGGAGGCTCTAGGGGAGAGTCTGTTCCTTGTCTCTTTCAGTTTCTGGTGGGTCCAGGTGTTCCTTGCTTGTGGCCACATCGCTCCAGTCTCTGCATCTGTGGTCACATTTCCTCCTCTTCTCTCAGTGTCTCTCCCTATGTGTCTCTTATAAGGACACTTGTCATTGGATTTAGGACCCATCCAGATAGTCCGGGATGATCTCTTCTCAAGCTCCTTAACTTAATTGCATTTGCAAAGACACTTTTCTCAAATATGGTCATATTCATAGGATCCAGGGTTTAGGATGTGGACATATTTTGGGGAGACCACCTTTCAACCCACTACAGTGCTCACGTTATCTAATTTATTGAAAGTCCCTTTTGTTTCTTCTTCAAGTTTCTTACTTTTTGTTTTTCCCTCCTAACATAAGTAGAGAGAGAGGGTGTTGGGGAACTTATGCGCCTTCCTGCAGCTCAGGCCTGCCTACACCCCCCAAACGCTGGCCCTCGCTCCTCCTTTCTCCCAGTAAGGCACACCAGCCACCAGCTCATCTGTTCCCCAGGAATCTTTCTCCTTTTCCCAAACTAGCTGTGACGTGACAGACTGGGTGTCCAATTTCTTGTTTTTCTGATGTCCCACAAACAAAAAACAAATGCTTTATAATACTCTATTGCCAAGTGTTCAGGGCAACTGGCACAGCATAACAGAGCTTACCTTCCATCGCTGTCTGAACTGACTGCCAGTCATACTCCTGCACCCAGGTCTGCTGTGGGTCTCAACCCCTTCTAGAACCCACAGGGGATTCTTTTCTCTGGCAGGTATGTCTTTTGTGTCTAAAGGTTCCTTCCCTTACTCTGACCAGATGGGCGTCCCTCTCCCTTTGAGGATGTCTGTTTCCCACACAGGGAAGTTGAGGGGCACCCCCTCCCTCACTCCTCAGGCCTGTGTAAAACGACAGTTTTCAAACATACGGAAAAATTAAATAGTACAGTGAATACCTGTGTACCCACCACCTAGATTCAACTTGGTAACATTTTGCCATAATTGCCTTTTCTGTATGTAGGTTAAAAAGATGATTGAAAAGCAAGCTGTAGACAGATGGCACTTTACCCAGACACATTTCAACACGCATCTCCTTCTAAGGACATCCTTCTGCATCCTTGCAGCGTCACCTGGGAGCTCGTTAGAAATGCAAAATCTCAGCCCCACCCAGGCCCAGCTGAGTTAGAATCTGTATTTTAACGTAATTCATATGCACGTTGAAATGTAAGATGTCTGTCCTATATAACTACAACACTGTTATCACACCACTGAGAATTACCAGTCACTCCCTAACCCAGATCTTGACTGCTCCTGTCTTTTAAAAAGCGGTGACAGGTAAATGTTGCTCTGAATCAGATGCTTAAGGCCACCCACTGACCATTGCTAAAATGCATTTATTGGACTGCTTTTTCTCTACCTCCTCTCTGTCTTCCCCTCCCCTGCCCTCCCGCCACCAGGGGAGCTCATGGATGGCCGAAGGGGCCTGGTCCCTTCCAATTTTGTAGAGCGTGTGTCCGACGACGACCTCCTGACCTCCCTGCCTCCAGAGCTGGCTGATCTGTCCCACAGTTCAGGCCCTGAACTCAGTTTCCTGAGTGGCGGCGCGGGCGGCAGCAGTAGCGGAGGCCAGAGCAGCGGGGGACGCAGCCAGCCCAGAACAGAGGAAGAGGCTGCAGGGGACGAGCTCAGGCTGAGCCCCTCGCCCGAGGGCCTGGGCAAGCCCCCTGCCGCGCCTCACCCCCGCTGTCTGGCTGTCCTCAAGCAGCTGGCCCACAGCGTGGTGCTGGCCTGGGAGCCGCCTCCTGAATGCGTGGAGCTGCGTGGCTACCACGTCTGTGTGAATGGGGAGCTGTGGCAGGCCCTGGGGCCTGGGGAGCCCCCCACGGCTGTGCTTGAGAATCTGGACCTGCAGACTGGGCCCCTCCGTGTCTCTGTTCAGGCCCTGACCAGCTGGGGCGGCTCTGACCCTCTGCGCTGTTGCTTGGTGCTAGGGGCCGGGGCCGGGGTGGCACCTAGCCAGCTGCGGGTCCATCAACTGACAGCCACGTCCGCTGAGATCACCTGGGCACCCGGCAATAGCAACTTGGCCCATGCCATCTACCTCAATGGGGAAGAGTGCCCCTCTGCCTGCCCTAGCACCTACTGGGCCACCTTCTGCCACCTGCGGCCTGGTACACTCTATCAGGCCCGAGTGGAGGCTCAGCTCCCACCTCGAGGGTCCTGGGAACCGGGCTTGGAGAGGCCAGAGCAACGGGCTGCCACCCTGCAGTTCACCACACTCCCAGCAGGTAGGTGGGCTTGGGCACCTGGTGTCTTTAACACCTGGGAGGTCAGGCCACGGATGGGTCCGAAGGGGAGGCTGTTGCTACTTGCGTTTTTAGAGAAATGGCAAAGCGGGCTGTTACGTCTGGCAGTGAGTGTGCCGCATTACTGGGTCTTGTGCCCCCCTCCCCCTAGGCCCACCTGATGCCCCCCTGGATGTGCAGGTTGAGCCAGGTCCCTCCCCTGGAATCTTGCTCATCAGCTGGCTCCCGGTAACAATCGATGCTGCTGGTACCTCCAACGGCGTCCGCGTCACAGGCTACGCCATTTATGCCGATGGGCAGAAGGTATGGCCTGGGGACTGCCCACCTGTACCCTGGGATCGAGATGTGGGTCTCTCCTCGCCACGCTCAGAGGCCTAGTCTCCCCAGCCTGGCACAGAGGCTGCCTGGCCCTGGCATTTGGGCACTAAGTAGCAGATTGGTTAAGAGCGTGGGCTCTGGTAGCAGGTGACTGGGATTCCACCACTGAAACCACGTGGCCGGGAGGCTTAGATGAGACGTGCCACGCCAAAGGCGCCGTGCCTGGCATGATGCTAGTCGCGGTGGTGGTCGCGGAGTCCTCACACCTGGCCACCTCAGCCTCCCTTTCCTGTGCTCCTTCCGCCCTGCAGATCATGGAGGTGGCCTCCCCCACGGCAGGCAGCGTGCTGGTGGAGTTGTCGCAATTGCAGCTGCTGCAGGCGTGCCGCGCAGTGGCCGTGCGCACCATGTCGCCCCACGGCGAGTCGGCCGACTCCATCCCGGCTCCCGTCGCTCCCGCCCTGGCTGAGGCCTCCTCGCCAGCCAGGGTCTCCTGCCCCTCCCCACGACTGGGCTCGGAGGCCAGACCGCCCCTTGCTCCAGCCTCCCCGGGGCCTGGAGACCCCAGCTCTCCCCTCCGGTGCCCCAACGCCCGTGGAACTCGAGAGCCCCCTGGGGGCTCCCCAGCAAGCTGTCCCGGAGAGACACCAAAAGGACCCTCAGAGGAGCCCCCGGTGCCTGGCTCTCAGGTACCCTGCTGGGGAGAAGGGGAGCAGGTAGAGACTGGGAGAAGGGTCTGGCGCTTGGGCCCTTCCTCAGTGCCTGCCATTCCAGGAGGAGGCTGGGGCAGCCGAGCTGGGGGCCCCAGGAGACAGGAAGGCCAGTGAGCCAACCTCGGGAGAGCGAGTTCCTGGCCCTGCAGCTTCCTCCCTGGCCGAGGAGAAGGCTGAGTGGACTGCGGGAGAGGCCCGCCCGGCCCCTGGCTCCACCCAGGGAGCGCTGGCCCAGAGGCTGCCCTGTGCTGAGGCCTGCCATGCGGGAGACACAGGGCCTGGGCTGAGGCCCAGGGCTGAGGTGCGGGGTTGGGGACGCTGGGCCGCCTCAAGGAGTCGAGGCCCCCTCCCCGCGCTGCCAGCCCAGAGCCGGCTCTCCTCTCTGCTTGTTCTGCACTGCTCTGGCTCTGGTCTGTGCTGTGTGTCTGGCCAGCTCTTTGTCACTTTGTCTTCCAGGTTTCTTTCCATTTTGGCTGCCATCCTTCTTCTTCCCCACCCTCTGCTCTGCGTACCCCCCCGTTTGGGGCATGACCCTGTCTCCCTCTGCCAAGGGACCCCTTTCATTCTGGCTGGGGCTGACCCTGCCACAGCGCCCTCCCTCACCTCCCTGTTCTCCTCCTTTGGCTGGCCTCTTGCAGAGAGAGGACACGGCCGAGCTTGGGGTCCGTCTGGGGAGCGCCCTTGTGGACCATGGCCGCAACTCAGATCTGTCAGACATCCAAGAGGAGGAGGAGGCAGAGGCAGAGGAGCTGGGTGTCAGGACTTGCTCCTCCCCGAAGCAGGGCGCTGGCAACAGCCTCAGGGACGATGGGGCCAAGGTAACGGGGTGAGGAGGGACTGGTGGGCCCTAGACCTCGGGTTCTGGGGGCCTCTGCCCCACGTGTCAGCAGCGGCTCAATGCCACCGAGTGCCAGCAACATTCTAGGCGTGTGGCCTGGGCCCTGTCCTGAGCAGCAGATAGGAAGCGGCTCAGGCTTGGCTTCTGCCCTCCTGGAAAGAAAGGGGAGAACGAGGCACTCTTTTCTGTAACTTCTCCCCACTAAACCCACCAGACGCAAGCGCCCTGGCCATCCGAGAGCTCGTGCTGGGAGCTTCCAAGGAGGGGATGGGAGGCCTCCCTGCTGTTACAGGCATGGCCTGTTCCCTGACGCTTCTCCCCTCGGGATCCCAGCATCTGGGCAGCCCGTTCTTGGGTGTGCTCCTTAATTCTTCCTCTGGCTCTGCCCCGGACATGCTCTGTGATTTGGGGCCAGCCTCCCTCTCTGGTCTTTCCTCTTGGAGGAAGCTGAGAGAGAGCTATGGGTTACCTGAAACCCCTGCCCTCATCTGAGGGCAAAGGTCACAACTCTGTCCTTTTCCCACGGACCTCTCTCCCCTGCCGCCCTCCCCCCCTCCCCCCAGCCCCAGCCCGACCCCTTCTGTGAGACTGACAGTGACGAGGAGATCTTGGAGCAGATCCTGGAGCTGCCTCTCCAGCAGTTCTGCAGCAAGAAGCTCTTTAGCATCCCTGAGGAGGAGGAAGAAGAGGACGAAGAGGACGAGAAGAGGCCGGGGGCAGGCTCTTCTTCCCGGGACCCTGACTCGCCTGAGCCTGCATTCCTGGGGCCGGGCTGTGACAGCGGTCGGCCCCGAGGACCTGGCCTATGTCCTTTGTCTCCCGAGCCCTCCAGGGCTGGGGACCGCCTGGAGGACCTGCCTGGACTCGTTGGTGGAAGCAGCTGGAGAAAAGGAAGTGGCTCCCCTGAGAAGCCCCCCAGCCGCAGGCGGTCCCCAGATCCCCGTGAACACTGCAGCCGACTTCTCAGCAACGGCGGGTCCCAGGCCTCCGGACGACCGGGCCCCGCCCGGGAGAGGGGCGGCCCCCCCGTGGGCGAGGGCACCAGGGCTGGACCGGCGGCTGGTGGGAGAGGGCGGCCGTCCCCTTCGAGGAGGTGTCCCCGTGGCCCAGCCCCAGAATCGGGCCTGGCCAGCTGCCTCTCCCCCAAGTGCTTGGAAATCAGCATCGAATATGATTCTGAGGATGAGCAAGAGACGGGCGGCGGGGGCATCAGCGGCACCAGCTCCTGCTACCTCGGAGACGGGGAGGCGTGGGGTGCAGCACCCACGGGAAGGCCCAGGGGGCCTCCGAAGGCCAATTCAGGCCCCAACCCCTACCCACGCCTCCCGGCCTGGGAGAAAGGGGAGCCAGAGCGGAGAGGCCGCAGTGCCGCTGGCAGAGCCAAGGAGTCACCCTCCCGGGTCCGTGCCCTCCCCCCTCCCCGGGCAGCCCCCTGCCTGCTGCCGCCTGGTGGCCCTGCCTGCTGCCCACCGGCCGCTCCCATTCCACGCTGCCGTCTCCATCAGCAGAGGTGGGGCTGGGCCTCCGGGCTCCCTCACCTGCCTCTTCCCACCCGCATTCCACTGCTTTGCTGCTTCTGCCGGTCGGAACTGGGATGCACAATATTCTGTGGCCATAAGTCGCCAATTGCCGCCCGCCGGCCCCCTGCCTTTGGGCCGGGGGGCCCTTTCCTCTGCTTAGCTAGTTACATCTTCAGGACACTGACTGTGATGTCCGGCATCACCCAACCCTGACACCGAGAAGAGGCACTCCTCTCCCACGCTCCTCGGCCAACTCTCAGATCTAACCTTAGTCCCTCAACTGCACTCATCTACTAAGGTGGCCGGAGCTGGGCCTCCCCTCCTGCCCTTCCTCCCCACGTGGGGGTGTCTGATGCCTCCAGTGAGGTTGGGCCACGGCTCCAGGAGAGGAACGTGTGTCCCTGCTCTGCTGTGCCGCTTTCGCTGGCGGGGCAGAGCTGGGGGAGCGCTTGCGGGGTCCCGCCCCTGCTGAGGTGCCCGCCAGAGGGGCGGTGTGTCACTTCTGCCATCTGTTGCCCTCTCTTTGCAGGCAACAGAGACTGGGGAGCCCAGAGGGCAGGACGGCTCCGGGCGGAGGGGCCCCCAGCGGAGAGGGGGCCGGGCCCCCAGGCCAGGCTCCGCGGAGCTGGGTGAGCACCTGTGGGGGGCTGGGCCAGGCTGAGGGGGCTTTCCTGCCCCCCTGGCCAGAGCTTATTGCCACCGCTCTCCCCAACAGCCCCTCCGAGGAGCCCTCCAGAAGAAGCGCTGGCTTACCAGGACCTACCTGTCAGGGTCTTTGTGGCTCTGTTTGACTATGACCCCGTGTCGATGTCTCCCAACCCTGATGCCGGGGAAGAGGAGCTCCCCTTCCAGGCGGGCCAGATCCTGAAGGTGACTGACTCACCGTCTGGTCCTCCTTCCTCCCTCCCTTCCTGCGCTGGGGGTGCGACAGCCACGCGCGGCTGAGAACACAGCTTCTAGAGCCGGGTGATGTGGGGTTGGGTCCTGATTCTGCCACATGTAGCTGCGAAACGTTGAGGAGGTTAGCTGACTCCTCTGGGCCTCATTGGTGAAATGGGGATAATGTTAAGTGTCCACCTCACAGGGTTGTTTGAGGATGAGATGATTCAGTACCCATAGAGCCCTGAAACTGCCTGGCGCATGACACAATGTGATAACTGCTGCCGTTAGCATCGTCACTTTTATTGTGCCTCCAAGTGTTTATTGAAGGCTTTCGGCTGTCGCTCTGAGGTCAGGGGGATCTAGTCTGGGCTGGACTGGGGGGATGCATGGGCAGATAGTGGGTGACGACCACACGGAAAGGGCTATTTTCTGTCATCCGTCTGATCCGGTTCTTGGCTATCTCCCCCATCTCCTGTTCCACAAAAGGTAGAGCGCTCCTCTGCAGTCCCAAGTGTGGCGCTGTGAGCTCGGGGCCTCGGGTGCAGGGAGCAAGCTGAACTGGCCTCCTGACACAACGGGTCTTCTTCGCGTCCAGGTGTTTGGGGACAAGGATGCCGATGGCTTCTATCGGGGTGAAGGAGGGGGCCGGATGGGCTACATCCCGTGCAACATGGTGTCCGAGGTGACTGCGGACAGTCCTGCAGGGAGACAGCAGCTGCTCCAGCGGGGCTATTTGTCCCCAGATGTTCTCGTTGAGGGTTCAGGTATGACCTGCTCCTGTCCCCCACCCACTTCCTGCCACCACGGTGCCAACTCCAACACCGCCCCCGCCCAGAGCAGTTTGTACGTCTGGAGTGGCCGAGGTGCCTGCTTGGTCCAGGGTCTGGCAGAGCCACTGTCCCCCTCAGAGACTTGCCGCCCGGAATGGGGGTTCACTGCCAAGGGGACGGGCCCTGTGTTTTGGATCCGGGAGGTGGGGGATGAGAGAGGAATGCCCGTAGATGCTCTAGTGCAGGAGCCCTAGTACAGCCCCGAGAGAAGATTGAAGTCGCTGCCCATCGCCCTCCCTCGCCTCGGCTTCTCTCTGACGTCTGCTTGCCTTTCTGGACCAGGGAACGGTCCCTTTGTCTACTCCACAGCTCGCGCAGCTGGGCCTCCCCCCAAGCCCCGCCGCTCCAAGAAAGGTGGGTGAGACCCCCTTCTCCCTCGGGGGCCTGTGAGGACGGGAGGGTGGGGACACTGCGTGGCTCCCTGGGGAGACACGTGGGAGGTCTTGAGCAGGTTCAGGGAATCGGGCCAGACCTTCATCCCCAGCCACCCCTCCGGTGGGCAGCTTCATTCTAATGGAGATGGGGAGTGGTTTGCTGGGACCTCTGTTCCAGAAAGCACCCGACTATAAACTCTCTGCCAGCTGGAGCGAGTCCCTTACCCTTTCGGGGCCTTAGTTCGCTACGAAAACCAAAGGGCTGGGCCGATGTGCTCTCCGGGCGTCCTTCTCCTGCATCCCTTGTGTGAGGCTGCACCAGCACCACCCCCCCGCCGCCCCCAAAGAAGAGGGATGTGAGGGGCGGGGCTCACAGTCATATTCTCTCCGCAGCTGAGTCCGAAGGCCCTGCCCAGCCCTGTGCAGGTGAGGGGCCATCCCTGTGCAGTGGAGACTGGGGAGAGAGACAGGGTGGGGCAGCCCCTCCGACCTCTCCCCAGGGGCTACAACTAGCGGGCAGGTGGTGAATAGGGGTCAGCAGGCCTCCAGTGCCAAGGATGGTAGGGGGGTGGGGGAGGGTCTAGAGAGAGTCCTGAGTCTTCTCCCCCTCCCCCTCCAGGCGCCCCCCAGCCGGTCTCCTGTACTGGCCTGAAAGCTCCCCGCTCCATGGTGGCTGCATTTGATTACAACCCCCGGGAGAGTTCGCCCAACATGGATGTGGAGGTGAGGACCCTCAGATAGAGCCCGGCCAAGCCGGGTGGTGGCAGGGCCTCCCCGGGCTTGACACGGGCCTCTTGGTCTCTCCGCAGGCAGAGCTGCCCTTCCGGGCAGGGGACGTCATCACCGTATTCGGGGGCATGGACGATGATGGTTTCTACTACGTGAGAACATGGGGGTGGGGGGATGTGCCCAAGAGGGCTCTCCCAGAGCCAGGGAGGGGGATGAGCAAGGGTTCCTGATGGAAGCCCGGAGGAGTGGACCAGGTAGCCTCCCATGATGGTGACATTGACCCCAGCCCATCCCCCGGGGACTTCAGGGTCAAGGGGTTGGGGGTGAGGCCTCTCCTGGTCTTAGTCTCAGCATCTCCTCCCCAGGGGGAACTGAATGGACAGCGGGGCCTGGTTCCATCCAACTTCCTGGAGGGCCCTGGGCCTGAGGCAGGCGGCTCAGACAGGGAGCCCGGGACACCCCAGGCCGAGGGGCAGGTCAGTGAGGACCTGGGTTCCTGGCTCAGCAGTTGGGTCTCTACGCTGCTGGTGTGGTTGGAGGGGGGCAGGGGTGGGCAGGATGGCGTCGTGCGAGGAGTGCAGCCGGGCAGTGGTCCAGGTGCGCACTGCGCCCAGGGCGGGGCTGCGAGCTACCGCCAGAGGGAGCCCAGCCGGGGTGGCTCCCTCCCAGTGTGTGGCCCTCTGTGCAGTGGGGTGAGGCCGAGACCTTGATCCCCACCTGCCCACACCCCCGGCCAGTGCAGGTGAGGGGCCCTATGGAAAAGGACCCTCAAGCCTCCCACACCTCTGGCTGTCACAGCCCCTGGTACAGGGACCCTCCCCACCCCACTGCTGCGTCTCTCTGTCTCCCAGGTGCCTCTTAAAGCCAGATGCCCAGCAAGGCCCAGCTTCCTGGGTGGGTGGAGTACAATTAAGCTCCAGGTTCATGGGGCAGGGAGAGGGTGAGGAGGCCAGGCGCCAACCAGAAAGCCCTGGGTCTCCGTGTGCAATCGTTCCAAAGGCAGGGGCTACGCAAAGCAGCACCTGCCGCTAAGGCCTGGTGGCCTGGGCGACCTGGTGACCGGGTGGAGAGCGTACGGTCTGGCCGTAACCCATCTCCTCTCTTTGTTCCCTGTTCTTCAGAGAACGAGGAGGAGAAGAGTCCAGTGCTAGATGGAGATAGATATATGTAGAGAAAGCGACATGTAAGTGGGGACTGACCCCCTATGTCCATGTCACCCTACTCCTCGTGTCACCATAATCAGACGGCGCTCCTTTGTCTCAGACACCGGAGCTGAGCTGGCTTTTCCACCTTCTTCCAGGGAACAGGGGACGGAGCTCTTGCCGTGAGCCAGGTTTGGGCCTAGGATCAGCCCCTCCCCTTGCCTTCCTCTGGGCAATGCCAGCTGCCACAGGAATACGTGTCACCCTAGGATATAATGTCCCATATTAGCTGAGTCCTCATATTCTATAGCACGTGTGGCTTATAGAATAGTATGTGGCATTCATATGGCTCATCAGCATATTATGATACTATAAGACTATGGTATTATAATATTGTGATTATTATTGGTGACAGAGGGATGACACTAACGCCGCCAGTAATAACAGTCTCCCCCACCACGGTCTCCCCTGTATCGTGACCTATTAGGGAATCAGATGCATGATTTTATGTCCAGCTCTCCATTTTCTCCGCTGGGGGGCATAAAAGGGGAGGCTTAAACAGTTGGAGTCCGTAGATAACCCCAGACCATTCATCTCTGGGGCTCAGAGACTCCCTCCATTTGTTTCCCCAGCAACCCCTCCCTCCTGGGAGCCCTGGGAGGGGGTGGGAAGGGCCTACTCCCCTCCGCCCCACCCCGGCCAGCCATCAGCCCTGGCTAGTTGGCAAGACACTCTTCGACCTCTGGGTGCTAGCAGAGCTCTTTGTGGGCGGCCCTGCCGCATCACCAGGGTCTTAGGTGAGGGCGGGCCCCAGGCTGGGCACCCAGCACCTGCCAGCAGACTGCCAGGTGCTGGTGGAAGCGGGGGGGCTTGAGGAAGGGAGTGGGGGGCAGGGGATGGAGAGCACACAGGCTGACAGGAGCGGACGGAGCTGTACCAGGCACAGGAGGTCGCAGAGTGGATGTGGGAATTTGGCGGGTAGCAGGGAAGCTTGCGCGTGGCTCTCTTGCTTGCCCAGCCGCTGTTCTTAGGCCACTAACAGCACAGTCTGGGTGGGCCTGTGGCAGAGGGAGCCACTCACAGTGGCAAACGGAGCAAGGAGGAGATTCTGCAAGGGAGACGTGCTAAGGGAGGGGCAGCAGCCTCCAGAGCTGTGGTGGGCGCAGAATGCCGCCCGACCGTGAGTCCCCTCTGGCCCTGGGCTCCCTGCAGCCCTCTCAGGGGCCATTCAAGGAAGAGGCTCCGTCTCCTCCCCATGGGGTGGGCACTCCTCCACTCCCTGAAGGCCCTCGGACACCGCGTCTGCTGGCCTGTGCGGGCCTGCTCCTTCCGTCTGTGCGCTGGTGCGGGAACCATCGTTCCTGGAGTGTATGGCCCCCTCCAGCGTCCCTGTCCCCGCTCTACCTTCGGTTGGGAGGGGATGACGTGGGGTATTTGGAGCACCCAAGCCGAGGGTCAGGTCCAAGGACTCTTGAGCCCAGCATCCTACAGAGAAACCCAGAGAAGGGGAGGGGCTTGCCCAGGTCCAAGTGAACAGAGCAGAAATGAGACTCCACGTCCGTCCCTTCCGACTCCCAGCTCAGTGCTCCCTCAGCATCATCGCTCCCGTTTGCCTCTCCGTGCTCTGTGGGGGCAGTAGCCAGGCGGTGGGTTTTGGTTCACGACCATGGTTCCATGACCTGGGGTCTGCAGGCCCCTGAGGTTGCGGCAGAACGGAGGTGGGTGGGTTGGCCGTCAGGCCCTGACGTTGCCCCTTTTCTCTCCCATTCTAGCCCTGGGCCAGCTCAACCCAAGGGCCCCCAGCGCCGCCCGGCTGGCCCTGTGCTCCCGGCCCTGGCCGCTTCTCCGGGATTGAATGGGGGGCACCACAGGGCCCGAGCAAGAAGGTGTGGGGTCTCCTCTCCAAGGGGAAGCAGCTCCTCAGGAAACTGGGCTCTGGGAAGAAGGAGTGATGCTGCGGCCCGTCCTGCAGGCCCGAGGCCCTGGCGCACTGTCCCGGCTGCTTGGGGAAGGCCCTGGCCTCTCGTTCTCCCGAGCCAGTGCTCTGGCACTCGGATGGGAATTCTACTTGGTGAAGGTCAGAGCTAGATGAGCCCTTGCGGATGCGTCCTCTGGGTGGGCGTCTTCCTCCGACAGGAGGGTGGCCTGAGCCGCAGCGTGCGGAAGTGAGTCGGCCACCGGGGCCGAGCACCTGGGTCACAGAGCCAGGCCTGGATGTGGACTCGTGACTCCTGCTTCTCCCACCCCCGCCTGGTGTCCAGCATGCCATGCGAGTCCCTTCTTGGCCTCCACACGCCTGGCCCGGGGACCCTGCTCCCTCCGACGGCGCTGGCCAACCTCATCAAGTCTTCCGTCCCTGAAGGAGAGTTTGCACTGGATTCTGCCCAGCCCCCCACCCCCGGGCGGGCAGGGGGTGGAGCCGTGTATATATGTACATGCCCAGTGCCTCAGCCCAGCTTCCTCCGTCTCCCTTCCACTGCACAGGCCCGGGAAGGACCCCGGTCGGTCGGAGCACTGCCCTCCTGCCAGCCGCCCTCCTGGCCTGAGCCCCGGGCCAGCGGGCAGAGAGCAGGAGCTGGGTTTGCCTTATTTTGCTCATCAGATTCAACTTCTCTTTTGCATCGTTTTCCTCTGGCCCCGGTTGGAGTGGGGGGCCTGGGGAAGAGGACAGATTTATGCAGCTATTTTCATACATTCCCCGTTCAGATCGGGGTGGGGGGCTCTCCCCCCTTACCCTAGCCACCTCCCTCCCCCTCCCCCTCCAGCTGGGTGAGCGTCTCTGCATGTTTCCTTTGCTGTGGTGGGAGATTGATTGTTGGACTGAATGCCCCCCACCCCCCGCCCCCGACCACCACCTTGGTCTCCAGGGGTGTGGAATGGTGGGGGCATTTATTTAAAGAGACATTTTATTATAATAAAGTCTATTTTCACAAAACCCATGCTGGGCTCTACCTGGGATGAAGGACTCCTGAGGGGCGGGTCATGGTGGGCTTCGGACTCCACTTTAGAGCCCAGAAGTTAACATCTGACGGTGACTGGGGTAAAACTAATGAATGCCAGGAAGACCAAGCAGCTCTGGAATTCTCTTCCTAGGAAGGTTTGGCAGCTTCCCGAGTTCCTGGTTGCAGGGCCAGGTGTTCGGAGTTGGGTCAGGGTCCTGGAGGAAGAACGTGACCTGGGAAGAGGGTGGGGAGATAGGAAGAGAGAAGGCACCTGTTTCAAGGTGGTGGCCTGAACTGATTACATACTGCAATCTTGATTCTCTTGGACCAAATTCATAGGAATAATAGAGGTAAAAAAAAAACCCAGCCAAACATGCAGATAAACAACATACATAGTTCCATTTGAAGAAGGGGGACACCCAATAGACCAGAAACAGCAGGATTTCAGAAAGGACCGAAAACAGGTGGGAGATCACACTCAGAAACCTTAAAGCAGGGCACCTGTGGGAGAATTCTGCACAGAGCTCCATGCCTAGAGGTGGCAGAAACAGCAGAAGGACCACAGGGGCCGTGACAGTGTGATTAGTTGGGGTTCTATGTGGGGAACCACCAGGCCGATGGTTGCACATTCTCCTTTTCTCCATGGGCCAAGGGGCAAAGGTGAGGATGGCTGCCCTTAGATGAGAACAGTGGGAATGGCAGCTTGGATCAGAGCATGTGGGATCTTCCCGGGCCAGGGCTCAAACCCATGTCCCCTGCGCTGGCAGGCGGATTCTAAACCACTGCGCCATCAGGGAAGTCCCAGAAACACAACTTTTTTGTATTTTGGCCTTGTATGCTGCAACCTTACCAAACTCACTTATTAGTTCTAGTAGCTTTTTAATGGATTCCTTAGAATTCTCTACGTATGTGATCATATTGTATAGAACAAAGACAGTTTTACTTCTTCCTTTCAAATTTTGATGCCTTTAATTTCTTTTTCTTGCCTCACTGCACCGATAGAACTTCCAGTACAATGCTTAATAGAAATAATAGAAAAGGACACACTTGCTTTGTTCCTGGTCTTAGGGAGAAATCGTTCGGTCTTTCACTCTTATGATGTCAGTGATAGGGCTTTTTATGTAGATGCCCTTTGCTGTGTTTAAGGAAGTTCTCTTCTATCCCTCGTTTGCAGAGAGGTGTTTTTTTGTTGTTTTAAAGAGAATCAGCATTAAATCAAAACTACACAGAAGTATCAAAAAGTCTGCAAATAATAAATGCTGCAGAGGGTGTGGAGAAAAGGGAACCTTCCTACACTGTTGGTGGGAATGTAAATTGGTGCAGCTACTATGGAGAACAGTATGGAGGTTCCTTAAAAAACGAAAACAGAACTACCATATGACCCAGCAATCCCGCTCCTGGGCATACATCCAGAGAAAACCATAATTCAAAAAGATACATGCACCCCAATGTTCATAGCAGCACTATTTACAGTAGCCAAGACATGGAAGCAACCTAAATGTCCGTCGACAGATGAATGAAGATGTGGTATACATACACAATGGAATATTAGTCATAAAAAAGAATGAAATAATGCCATTTGCAGCAACATGGATAGACCTAGAGATTATTATACTAAGCCTGAAGTAAGTCAGACAAAGACAAATATCATATGGTATCACTTATATGCCGAATCTAAAACCTGATACAAATGACTTTATTTGCAAAACAGAAATAGACTCACAGACGTAGAAAACAAACTTACGGGGACTTCCCTGGTGGCTCAGTGGTTAAGAATCCGCCTGCCAATGCAGGGGACACGGGTTCGAGCCCTGGTCTGGGAAGATCCCACATGCCGTGGAGCAACGAAGCCCATGTGCCACAACTACTGAGCCTGCGCTCTGGAGCCCACGAGCTACAACTACTGAAGCCCGCATGCCTAGAGCCTGCGCTCCGCAACAAGAGAAACCACTGCAATGAGAAGACTGCGCACCGCAATGAAGAGTAGCCCCCGCTCCTCGAAGCTAGAGAAAGCCCGCAAGCAGCAACAAAGACCCAACGCAGCCAAAAATAAATAAATAAATTTATTTAAAAAAGAAAGAAAGAAAACATACTTATGGTTACCAAAGGCGAAAGGGGAGGGAGAGATAAATTAGGAGTTTGGGATTAACTTATACACACTACTATACGTAAAATAGATAACCAACTACGACCTACTGTATAGCACAGGGAACTCTACTCAATATTTTGTAATAACCTATAAGGGAAAAGAATCTGAAAAAAATAGATATATATGTATGTATAACTGAATCACTTTGCTGTACACCTGAAACTAATACAACATTGTAAATCAACTATACTTCAATAAAAATAAATAAATTTTAAAAAAGAATCAGCATTAATTTATTTATAATTGAAGTATAGTTGATTTACAATGTTGTAATAGTTTCTGGTGTACAGCAAAGTGATTCAGTTACATATATATATACACACATATATATACACACATATATATATTCTTTTTTGGATTCTTTTCCATTATGGTTTATTACAAGATATTGAATATAGTTCCCTGTGCTATACAGTAAGACCTTGCTGGTTATCTATTTTATATATAGTAGTGTGTATAGGTTAATCCCAAACTCCTAGTTTATCCTTCTCTTCCCTTTCCCCTTTGGTAACCATAAGTTTGTTTTCTATGTCTGTGGGTTTGTTTCTGTTTTGCAAGAAAATTCATTTGTATCAGATTTTAGATTCGGCATATACGTGATATCATATGATGTGTATCTTTCTCTGTCTGACTTACTTCAGGCTTAGTATGATAAGCCCTAGGTGTATCCATGTTGCTGCAAATGGCATTATGTCATTCTTTTTTATGACTAATATTCCACGGTGTATATATACTACATCTTCTTTATCCATTCATCTGTCGATGGACATTTAGGTTGCTTCCGTGTCTTGTCTATTGTAAATAGTGCTGCAATGAACATTGGGGTGCATGTATTTTTTTTTTAATTAATTAATTTATTTTTGGCTGCACTGGGTCTTCGTTGCTGTGCACGGGCTTTCTCAGAGCGGGGGGCTACTCTTTTTTTGCGGTGCGCAGGCTTCTCATTGCGGTGGCTTCTCTTGTTGCGGAGCATGGGGTCCAGAGCGCAGTCTCAGTAGTTGTGGCACATGGGCTCAGTAGTTGTGGCTCATGGGCTCTAGAGCGCAGGCTCAGTAGTTGTGGTGCACAGGCTTAGTTGCTCCGCGGCATGTGGGATCTTCCCGGACCAGGGCTCGAACCCATGTCCCCTGCATAGACAGGTGGATTCTTAACCACTGCACCACCAGGGAAACCCTGCATGTATCTTTTTGAATTATGGTTTTCTCTGGCTGTATGCCCAGGAGTGGGATTGCTGGATCATATGGTAACTCTATTTTTAGTTGCTGTTGTTGTTGCTTTTGGCTGCACTTCGAGGCTTGTGGGATCTTAGTTCCCTGACCCAGGATTGAACTGGGCTCTGGCAGTGAAAGCGTCGAGTCCTAACCACTGGACTGCCAGGAAATTCCCTATTTTTCATTTTTTTTTTGTTTTTTTTTTTTTGGTGGTACGCGGGCCTCTCACTGTTGTGGCCTCTCCCGTTGAGGAGCAGAGGCTCCGGACGCGCAGGCTCCGCGGCCATGGCTCACAGGCCCAGCCGCTCTGCGGCATGTGGGATCCTTCCAGACTGGGGCACGAACCCGTGTCCCCTGCATTGGCAGGCAGACTCTCAACCACTGCGCCACCAGGGAAGCCCCTATTTTTCGTTTTTTAAGGACCCTCCATACTGTTTTCCGTAGTGGCTGCACCAGTTTACATCCCCCCCGCCAACAGTGTTGGAGGGTTCCCTTTCTTCCACTTTTTTTTTAAAAATAATCAATCAGTAATGGAGGTTGGATTTTGTCAGATGATCTTTCTGCATGTAATGAGAGATCATACCATTTTTCTTAGTTATGGCAAATTTCATTGATTGATTTTGGAGTATTAAACCAACTTTACTTTCCTGGGGTAAATTCTACTTGGTCATGACCTGGGAGGAGGATGAAAGCCTATTCCCCAGGACGTGCCCCTTTTGTTGAGTTAAGGAGTGTGTACAGGGCAAAGATAAGGGGGCGTGGGGATGGTGGGAGACTCATACCTTAGCGTAGAGAGACTCCAGTGTTAAAATCTGGACTCATCCATTCTCTGTTTCCTACCCACCCTCAACCGTGGGTCCTTACCCATTAAGGAGTCTCCATGTTCCTCTGTCAAGGCAAGGACTTCCCCTTAGGTCATAGTACTCTGGTCCTCAGGGCAGAGGAAAGCACCTGTTGTTTCCACTCCCGAACCTGGCCAGGGTCCAGCACCACTCTCGCAAACTTCTGTTGGCCTTGAGGGGCTGTTTTCCTGCCTGCAGTCCCTGCAGAGAGGACGGCATAACTGGAAAGTTCTCCCTAGCCCCACGCCCTGCTGGAGATGCCTGGCCCTCATCCCCTCTTAGTCTGTCTTTCTGTTACCAGGTCCCAGGCTCCTTCTGTCTCCCTGGGGGTTTCCCACAACTCTTGTTATTTTCTGCTCTCCAACCATTTCACTTCTATGTCTCACTTCTGTGACATCTTCAGCATCAGGTTTGGCCGATGGGATCCTGTAGCCCATGTTAATTCTGCTTTGCCTGAAACCAGGATTAACGTCATATTGCAAGAGCTGGAAGTCTACTTGTAACAGAGAATTTAACTGTAATACTAGATGCACAAAAATAATAGAGCAATATCTTCCAAGTGCCAAAAAGAAAGAAATTTGGACTTGGGTTCTATATTTAGCCAAATTAACAGTCACACTACTGAAGTCTCCCACAGGGGAAGCACTTAATCCTGAATGCCAGGTGTTTCAAGGTCATCATTTCAATCTTTGGTAATGTTTGACCTCATATTTAGAAATCAAAATAAAACTAATCCAAAACCTCAGATTATATAAATCAAATCAAAGTTTACTACTTTGCGGGGGGGTTGAAGTGGAGGGAGAGATTATTAATTCTTTTGTGAAAAAATTATTATATTTTCCTGGTAAAACTCTCAAACAGAGGGGCATTGATTTTACAGTAAAGCCTCCACCTCCTCAGCCTTTTCCGTTCCATTCCCCAAAGGTAACCACTGTTAATAGGCTTCTGCGTCTGCTTCTAGAATGTTCTATGTATATTTAAAATACACGTGTGCGTGTGCGTGGCGCGTGTGTGTATGTGTGCTTTGCGCGAGTTGCATTATGATGTATATAATGTTTTGTAACTAGCCCTTTTCCTTCAGCTACGTATTTTTCTTTATTGCTACATATAGACCTCCCTCCTTAGTCTTAAAGCCTGCATAAAACACCATTACGTGGATGTACCACAGTATGGCAAAAATTTTTTGATGGACATTTGGCTTGTTTCTACTCTTTTGGTTGTTGCAAATGAGGCTGAAATGAAGACCCTTGTGCTTTCTGTTTTCCTTCCTGGAAGTAGAATTGCTGAGTCAGAGCAAGTGTACATTTTGGATTTTAACTGACATCGCCAAACTGCCATTCCATGGCATGGAGCCAATCTACACGTATCTTTTCACATGCTGACTGGCACTGGCTTTATCAGCCCTTTTAAATTTTAACTAGTCTGTCCGATGGATAAAGATGCTGTTGAATTCTTTTACTTTGAGTTTCATTGCTTCTTAATTTTAGTGTTATTTTGTAGAGCTTTGACTCATGGAAGCTTACCACCCATCCCACCCCCACCACCAATAACCACAAGTATAAAGGGGGTTAACTGAATAACCATTAAACATTTGCATAGTCATGTAACTTAACTGTCTTTACCTTTACAATACTACCCTAAACAAATTTGGGAACCATTATTTGAAACTAACAAAAGCTTGAATGTTCACTCTTTAAAATGTTTTAATCTTGTTCAGTAAATAGGAAGTGCAACCTCTCTAGAACGGAGGGTTAAAAATGCCCAACGCTTTTCTGCTCTATGAATTTACCTTCTAAAGAGAACCGAAAGAAGCAGACTAAATTTTTTTCTTTAAAAATACTTACCTTGGGGCTTCCCTGGTGGCGCACTGGTTAAGAATCTGCCTGCCAATGAAGGGACAGACAGGGACACGTGTTCAAGCCCTGGTCCGGGAAGAACCCACATGCCGCGGAGCAACTAAGCCCGTGCACCACAACTACTGAGCCTGCACTCTAGAGCCCGCGAGCCACAGCTACTGAGCCTGAGTGCCACAACTACTGAAGCCTGTGCTCTAGAGCCCGCGAGCCACAACTACTGAGCCTGAGTGCCACAACTACTGAAGCCTGCGCGCCTAGAGCCCGTGCTCTGCAACAAGAGAAGCCACCACAGTGAGAAGCCCATGCATCTCAACGAAGAGTAGCCCCTGCTCACCACAACTAGAGAAAGATGCACGGAGCAACAAAGACCCAGTGCAGCCAAAAACAAGTAAATAATTAATTTTTTAAAAGAATCCTTACCTTGAAAGCTTTTAAGGGAAAGAGAATGTTTATAAGATTTTACAAGTTCTGTGGAGAAACTCAAAGGCTAAATGTATATACATTTTCCAAAAAGAGAGTACTTAGGAATAAACCTAACAAGAGGGTAAAACAATAACACTTCAATGAAGACTATAAAAGTAGACAAATAAAATGGTACATTGTATTACTCAAGAATGTAAGCTCCGTGAGACCAAGTAATTTGTTAATTGCTATATCCCCAGTGCCAAGAACAGTGCTGGCACAGAGGTGCTCAGTAAATACATGTTGAATGGATGAATGTGCATGGATAGGAAGATTTAATATCATAAGATGCCAAATGTCACCAAATTTGTGTATAAATTGAACACAATATCAATAAAAATCTCAACTGGATTTCTCATGGAACTAGACACTCAAAAATTCACAAGAGAGAAAATATGTTAGAATGTTGAAGATTCTTTTGAAAAAGAAGAATGAGGAAGGAGAATTTATCTCACGAGAAATCAAAACATATTATAAAGTTGTGGCAACTGCAACGTTTAGGTATCGACATCGGAATTGACAACTAGACTAGTAGATCGGTAGAATAGAATAATCTAGAAACACACACACACATTTATGGTGAGTGATAAAAGTAGCATCTCAGCTCAGTGGAGAAATGACAGATTATTCAGTTAAAGGCACTGGGACAACTGGTTTTCCATTTGGAAAGAAATGAAGGTAGCTTGGTTTCTTACACTGTTCACACACACAAATTCCAAATGGTGATCTAAATGTGAAAAATCGAAGTATTCAGGTTTTAGAAGAATATCCATATGATTTTTGAAAAAGGGAAGATCCTCTTAAACAAGTCTGAAAAGGAAGATCCATAGAGGAAAAGATTGATAAATTTGACCACCTCAAAATTAAGACCCTGTAAAAAACATAAATGAAAAGTGACAAGACTGGAAAAAAATATTAGCAGCATACATGACAGACGACTGTTCATCCAGAACATACAATAACTTTTGCACTTCAATGAAAAGAGTGATAATCAATAGGAAACTGGACAAAACCAAGCACAGGAAATTTACAGAGGAGATAATATGCATACAATGCACAATCTCACTCTTAATCAAATAAATAAAAATTGAACCAATAATGTGATTCTAATCTTTGCCTATAAGAATTTTACCATTTGGAGGACAGTTTGGTGATATCTGTTAAAAATTTAAAATGCACAAAACCCATGACCGACTTCTCAATCTTTACCCAGGAGAACACGTGTGTGTGAACAAGGAGGCTCTTGCTGCATTGTTTTTAATAGTGAAAAATGGAAAAATGTCGGCTTCCATCAATAGAGGAAGGGTGGCATAGTGGAGGTATACCTCATCTGAAGAATACCGGGTAACAGTCAAAAAAGTGAGATAGTTTTCTAAGGAGCACATGATAACAGATCTGCGAGAGGTATTATTGAGTGAGAGAAGCACGCTGCTGAGCAATGTGTATAATGTGACATCATTTATGGAAAAATATAGAAGAATATTTCCCACAGATCCATATGTATAAATGAATGTAAGGTAAAAAGGTTTGGAAGGACAAATACAAAAATGACAAAAGTGTTTATGTCTCAGGATTGGGGGAAAGGGACTGTAATTGGAAATGGTGTAATAACCTAATCTAGAGGGAGCTTGAAACTGACCTGTAATATTTTAATTTTATTCAAAAGATATCCAGGTATTAATTACCTGCCTAATTCTAAATTAACTTTTAAAACTTTAAAGAGAGAGAAAACAAAGACTTTGGACTGGGTGCAATTGGGGTGTTTGAGGAGTCACTGCCCCCATCCCCTCCCCAGCTTCCATAAGCCCCCTTCACTCCAACCACACACACACACACACACACACACACACACACACAGGACATCTGGCTGTAATCCCAACTGAACTGTTTCCTAAACAGCATTAAGAAAGAACAAGCTGTTTTGCAAGCAGTAACAGAGAGAGCCCGTTACCCCATAGACAGTTGGATTTCACCCTAGGAGTGGGGATGTTTGGGAAGGCGAATGGAGAGAAGGAGGGCAGTAGGTGTGGGTGGGTGGAGGGGCTCCCCCAAAGGACTATAGTCATGAGGTGTAGCAGTCTCATCAGTGCCCTCCAGAGGCCACCCCCAGGATAGGGAGCTAGGGGGTAAGTTGTGGGACAAGGCTTGTCTGAAATATCTCCTCAGGCAGACATTCTCCTTCTGGCTATTCTGCGTGCTGAGAAGCCCTCTGAGCCTCAATTACACCTGAGCCAGACAAATAGGGCCTCGATGAGGGATCAACAGAGATACAGAGTGGGCAGCCTTACAGTGGTCCTACCTGGGCCATTACTAATTGGTTGGAAACATCATAAAGAGCATCTCACATCATCACAGAGCATCTCAAACCTCTGCACACAAATGGAGACCCACAGCCCTTGCCCTGAGCCAAAGGCAGGTGGCTTGGGGATTATAAATCTTGAGAATTCTACCCCCTCCACATGCATAGAGAGTGAAGGGCATTTTAACGTCATCCTTTGAAAAGCCTTTAGTTTTTCATTCGTTGCCTCAACACCACCCGTGAGAAATCAGGGCAGGTCTCTTGACGCCCATGAATCACTGCAACGCCTCCTGCCTGGCACGTGGCCTCTGCGCCTGTCCCCTCAGTGCACCTTTCACTTGGCAGCCCAAGTGAGCTTCCTAAAATGAACTCTGACCATGCACTTCAGGGCCTTCATGGCTCCCTGGAGCCTTCAGGACAAGAACTTCTCAGGAGATCAGCAAGAGCGTTGTGTCCTGGGCCTCTGCCTGCCGTATCAGCCTCATCCTGCCCCACCCTGTCCCCCATGTTGGAACTGTCTGGACGAAGCCCAGCTGTGTCAAGGCTTTTGCTGTGTCATCCTCCGGGTCCAGAATGCTCTTCCTCCCTGTGTCCAACTTATAAACATTCTTCAAGACAGTCTCAAGCACCAATTCCTCAAAAAAGCCTTCTTTGATGCTCCCAAAGAACCCTGCACAAGGTTGTTGGGCTGCCATCGGTCTGCATCCCCCTGTGCTCACGGAGGAAAGGGCCTTTGCTCAACGGAGGGCACCCAACGGCCAGCACAGTACCTGTCATGTGCGGGGGCTCGGTACCTACTCATTGAGCAAATGCCTGAGTGAAAGGTCAGCAATAAACCTGCAGAGGCCACTGGGTAAACAGCACTCATTTGTAAGTCAAGAGACCCGACAACTAGAGTTTTCTGAGCTGTGCCACAGTGCTGCCCTAGGCAAAGTTATTTCCTTCCCAGACCTCCATCTTTCTCATCTGTGCTATGAGGAACTTGGATTAAATGTCTCTTACCTCTTGGGCTCTGACAATTCCCTTAAAAGAGTAAAGGAACACTAATCGTCAGAGTTGATGAGGGCGATGGGGAACAGGTGCTCCCACGCATGGCTGATGGGAGGGTGAAAGCCTTATAAACGTGGATACCCAAATATGCAGCAATTTTACCTCTAGGACTTTTTGCCTAAGGAAATAACTGAAGATGCGACTAGAGATTTAACTCCATGGATAACGACCCTAGTACTGCTTATAACAGTGAAAATAGGAAATGACCCAAGTATCTAACAAGAGAGGATTAGTGAATAAAACATAGTATTTCATACCAAATATTACACAGACATAGAAATGAAATAAATCTTTTTATTGACAGAGAGATGTCCAGGCTAAATTACGTATTAAAAGTAGATTGTAGGGGCTTCCCTGGTGGCACAGTGGTTAAGAATCCGGCTGCCAATGCAGGGGACACGGGTTCGAGCCCTGGTCTGGGAAGATCCCACGTGCTGCGGAGCAACTAAGTCCTTGTGTCACAACAACTGAGGCTGCGCTCTAGGGCCCGTGAGCCACAACTACCGAAGCCCGCACGCCTAGAGCCCGTGCTCCGCAACGGAGAGTAGCCCCCGCTTGCCGCAACTAGAGAAAGCCTGCGCACAGCAACGAAGACCCAACACAGCCAAAAATAAATAAATAAAACTGAAAAAAAAGTAGATTGTAAAATAATATTTAAAGTAATAGTAAATATTAAAAATAATATATATTTTTGGCCTCACCACGTGGCTTGTGGGATCTTAGTTCCCTGACCAGGGATTGAACCCAGGCATGGCATGAAAGCGCCAAGTCCTAACCATTGGACTGCCAGGGAATCCCCCTAAAGTATGTTCTTATCACTGCTTAAAATACATATTATATCTACATATAGGATATAAAATTATGAAATGGGGTTATTGGTGAGTGGTGGGATTATGGGAAATTATTTTCCTTCCTGCTTCTTATTTATGTGAAAGATGGCAAACCTGGAAAGAAAAAAAATTACACATAACCTCACCTGATTGTAAATATTTTATTTACTTATTCTATAACATTTCATGTATGGAAATAGATGTTACTTACAGGATGAAAAAAAAAGTATTTTCAAAAGCCTATACAATTCTAGAACCTGATTCACAAAGAGCCATTCGTCCAAGTTCACCCATAGCAAGTACCTGGCAGAACAAGGCTGGAAGAATGGCTTCCCCTCTCATGGGCCCCTGGACTCTGCTTCCTGGCGGCTGACAGGATCACTGGGCACATTGGGAAGATGTCTCTGTCCCTTGTTCCTTGGCCAAGATGTGGTCTGGGCATAGAAGGCGAGAGTGAGTGCAGGAGGGTATCTAAAGGTAGGAGGTGTGGGTAGACCAAACAGGACATGGGGGCCATGGCTGGCACGTGCCCAGCCTGACGAGGGCACAGGGAGGTGGACAGACACAGTCATTAGTCGTAGGGTACCTTTTCCTGCTGCGGAATGGCAGTCCCTTTGCCAGTCTTCCCCAGGGCTTCTCCCTCTTCTATTTCAAAAGTTTAATGCAAATCCTAACGACACTGATCTTGTCCCTGGGAGGCACTGGGCTGTGTCACCCAACTGACCACTAACCACAACCAGCTCGCTTCTCTCCTGGTTCCTGAAATCTGGGGGCAGATGGTGGGGATGTTGGAGACAGCCCCCTACCAAAAGCCAAGAGGAAAGGGGATGAAGAGAGGGATAGAGGAAGTTAACCTTGGTCCTCAGCCCACGGCCCCCAGGGTCTTCTTTCCTGTGAAGCCCAACGGTCCCCAGCCAGATTTCCTGTCCCTTTAGCCTTCTCCAAGAATGGAGGGCGGCCCATCAAGGTTGGCCACAGGGGCCAGGTTGCTGTTGGGGGTGGGGCAAGGCGCCCTGAGGCAGATCGGGCCATCATCACTCCAGGTCTCTCCTTCACCTTCTGTTTCCCATAATTCCTTAGGTTGTCAGTTCCTAACTTTTGTCCCTTTAAAGGAACCTTGGAGACTCAGTTGACCCAGAATTTTGGAGGGGGTGCGGTTAGTTGTCTGCGCCCCCTGGGGACAGCACTGGTCTAGGCACACAGTGGGGAGCTGAGAAACTCTGGGGGTGCTAAGTTCAAAGGTTGAAGACAGCTCTGGTCCCTCCTCTCCTGCCCGTATCACCCATATCAGAGAACTCTTTCTAAGCACCCCGGGCCCAGGTGGGGAGGAGAGAGAGTTCAGTCTCCAGGGGCGGGCCTCATCTGCCCTGCCCCTCCCCAGCTTGGAGGACATAAAAGCCCAGATTTAGCTACGAGGTGATGTCACTGCCAGCTGGAGCACGGGAACTTTGGAGGTAGGGTCCTGGACTCCGTCTGTTGGCAGAACCCACTGAGGGGGCACTGGGGGGTGACGGTGGGAGTGAGGGGCCTGGGAGGAGAGGGACATGGGGCTCTCTTCTCCCTAAATGCCCTGTGGGCTTTGGACACTCACTGGGCTTGGGGTCTTGCTGCAGAGATGAAGCTGCCCCTGGGCCTAGCAGGACTCCTGGTCATTCTAGCCATGCCCCAGCCTTCTGAGGGTGCCGCTCCAGGTAACAGTTCAGAAGGAAGGGAAAAGCTGATGTGTTGGGGGAGGTTCTGAGTCCCCGGGATGCCTTTCCTCAGTGTAAGCCACCCGGGCTCTAGGGCCTGATGGGGGCTTTGGGCCCATTCCTGACCTCGTGACCCCTGTTCTGGGCAGCTGTCCTGGGGGAAGTGGAGACCTCAGTGGTGCTGACCTGCATGGAGGAGGCCAAGCGGCTAGTGGACAAAGCCTACAAGGAGCGGCGGGAAAGGTGGGGCGCCGGGGTACGGCGTGGCTCTGGGCAAGGCTGTCCCAGGCCTTTCAGAGAAGGAACAGGCAGTGGGGAATTTGTGGCTGGGCGTGGGGCCCTCTGTCTGTCAGTCTTTTTTTTTTTTTTTTTTTTTTTGCGGTACGCGGGCCTCTCACTGTCGTGGCCTCTCCCGTTGCGGAGCACAGGCTCCGGACGCGCAGGCTCAGCGGCCATGGCTCACGGGCCCAGCCGCTCCGCGGCATGTGGGATCTTCCCGGACCGGGGCACGAACTCGTGTCCCCCGCATCGGCAGGCGGACTCTCAACAACTGAGCCACCAGGGAAGCCCTGTCAGTCTTTTTATCTCTGGGTGCGAGAACATTTTCCAAACCATGCCTCCCGTGGCCTGGCCTCTGGGCACCCAGGTCCAAACCCCGTTTAAAAAGAGAAACCTGCTTCCTAACTGTGGGTCTGTCTACACTGTCCTCTGTGTCCAGAACCCTGGGCTGGGGCTGTGCTGAGTGTCTCTGCCTCCCTTCTCTGGCCCTCCCTCCTCCCTCCCCCAAGCAGCATCAAGCGGCGGCTTCACAGTGGCTCGGCCAGCCCCATGGACCTCCTGTCCTACTTCAAGCAGCCAGTGGCAGCCACCAGGACAGCTGTGAGGGCAGCTGACTACCTGCACGTGGCCCTAGGCCTGCTGGAGAGGAAGCTGCGGCCCCTGTGGCCAGGCCGCTTCAATGTCACGGGTACCATTCCCTCTACATCCCCAGACCCTCGCTCAATCCCAGTGGCTCCCCCAACCCCTCTTTCCAGGGGGTCTCAGCAGGCATCCTAGCGTCCCCTCCATGTCCTCAGATCACACTCCCTAACCGAGGCTCCCCAGCAGAGGATAGAAAATAGGGTCTCAGCTCCCCCTCGCCCCCTACTTTCCCGGCCCCGCAGACGTGCTGACACCTGCCCAGCTGAATCTGCTGTCCAAGACTAGCGGCTGCGCCTACCAGGACCTGGGGGTGAGGTGCCCAGAGGAGGACCAGTACCGAACCATCACCGGGCAGTGCAACAACAGGTGCGGCCGCTGGGGACCTCCCCTCGGCGGGCGGGTGGTGGCTAGAGGGGGGTGGTCCCGGCCACATGGCGTCAGCGCCCTGTTCCCCCACCCCTGCAGGCGCAGCCCCACGCTAGGGGCCTCCAACCGCGCCTTTGCGCGCTGGCTGCCGGCGGAGTACGAGGATGGCTTCTCCCTGCCCTTCGGCTGGACGCCCGGGGTCAAGCGCAACGGCTTCCCGGTGCCCCTGGTGAGCCCTGGCCCGCGGAGTGGGAGAGGCCCGGCCGAGGCCAGGGCCCCTGACACCCCGTGTCCCGCAGGCTCGCGCCGTCTCGAACGACATCGTGCGCTTCCCCACGGAGAACCTGACCCCGGACCAGGAGCGCTCGCTCATGTTCATGCAGTGGGGCCAGCTGCTCGACCACGACCTCGACTTCACCCCTGAGCCAGCCGCCCGTGTCTCCTTCCTCACTGGCATCAACTGCGAGACCAGCTGCCTGCAGCAGCCTCCCTGCTTCCCGCTCAAGGTACTCCCTCCCTGCCCCACCGGCCAGCCTGCCGGGTCGCGGGAGGGGCAGCGTTCCCGGAAGGGAACACCTCCCTCCGTGCCCAGCCTTCCTTCCCTGGCTCCCAGCAAGGCTGGCCCTGAGCCCCCATCCCCCGCCACTCTGGGCTAGGGACCTTCCCACCGTCCCTCAAACCTCTGTGTGCAGGTGCCGGGGGCTCAGTCCTCCTCCCTCCCCACTCACGGGCTCCCTCTCCCCAAGCCCACATCACACAGAGGCTGGGTTTTGGGGTTGGAGCAGGGCTGAGAGTGGGCTGGTTGGTCGAGACACGTGCAGAGTAGGTAGACGAGGGGAGAAAGAAGGAAGGAGGATCCGAGAGAGAGAGGGAGAGAGACACAGGGGCCAAAGGGAGAGAGACACAGGGGCCAGAGTGAGAGAGGGGAAGGGGAAAGGGAGAGGAGGCCCCCGGAGAGTGTAGAGACCAGATCTAGAGAACAGAGGAGGGAGGAGCAGAGACAGGAAAGAGGAGAGAAAGGAGGTTTGGGGGGAGGGGTCAGAGGACTGGCCACACCCCCTTCAGGGGGCCCCACATCCCCCACGCCAGCATCCTACTCGTCACCCCTCCAGCTCGGAGGCGCTCTGCTGGTGGAAACTCAGGCTGATCCCCTGGGGGCCTTGAGACGCCTTCCTGCCGGCCGAGGGGGCCGAGGAGCTCCGTTTTAGTATCTGGGTTGCCCCCTCTGGTCCTGGGCTCTAGGCTGTTTCCGAGGTGGGAATTAAGGCCTTCAGGAGGGTGGGCGGGGGAAAGCCACTCCTGATCTCTGTCCCTGTCCTCGGCGCGCCCGCCGGGCCTCTCTCTGTGCCGCAGATCCCGCCCGATGACCCCCGCATCAAGAACCAACGCGACTGCATCCCTTTCTTCCGCTCCAGCCCGGCCTGCAAAGGGAGCAACATCACCGTCCGCAACCAGATCAACGCGCTCACCTCCTTCGTGGACGCCAGCATGGTGTACGGCAGCGAGGACCCCTTGGCCATGAGGCTGCGCAACCTGACCAACCAGCTGGGGCTGCTGGCCGTCAACACCCGCTTCCATGACAACGGCCGGGCCCTGCTGCCCTTTGACAACCTGCACGATGACCCGTGCCTGCTCACCAACCGCACCGCGTCCATCCCCTGCTTCCTGGCAGGTCAGTCTTGGGCAGGGACCTGGGCTGACGCAGGGGCGTCCCCTACCGGAGCCACAGCGGGCCCGTTTGAGAGCCCCTTGTGGGTTTGCATTTAGAGAGACTGTCCTCATCAGCTTCATGATATTAATCCAGTTGCCTTGGTAACAAGTTGGATGGAGCCAGAGAGGCGAAACAGAAACAAAACCCCAAACCAACAAAAACAATAACCCCAAACCTAAGAAGGAGACTGAGGGCTGGCCAAGGAGCGAGCCTCTGTCCGTCTGTTCAGCCCTTTCTCGGTCGCTCTCTTTCCCTCTGGACTCTGGGAGAGAGGAAAGTTGAGTCCTCCAGGAACAGGGAACTGAAGGGACAGAGAGCAACATGGCACCCTCACCCTCTAGAATCACAGTATCCAATATGGTAGCCACTAGCCACACATGGCTATTTTCATTTACGTGTAAGTTAATTTAAATGAACTTAAATTAAAAACGAGATTCCTCCACTGCGCTAGCTACATTTCAAATGCTCAACAGCCTCGTAGGCTAGTGGCTTCCACACAGGACAGCTCAAATGTAGAACATTTCCATCTTCATGTGCTATTGGACAGAGCTGCTCCAGCACATCACCACCTATCCACCTTGATTCCCTGTAATAAGAGAGGGTGGGATTTTAGATTTAAACAGCTGGCATTCCTGGGGATGTGGTTGGGGCAATGATGGTGGTAGTGCCCAGAAATTTTACGCTTTTACCTTTAAACCCAACAGTGGGTCTGAGGCCTTTCTCTCTGGCCTCCCAACCTCACCTCCTGGTGGCTCCCGATGGGTGGGCCCTGGGGAGGAGAATCAAGGTCAGCACCAGTGTGGGCTTTCCTGGGCTAGTGGGGGAAGAGCAGCACTCCTTGGCCTCCTCATGGTGTTAAGCCACATGTTCCCAGCCTGGATGGTTGTGACCTCTGTCAGGTTGTGGGAAGGAAAAGCCGCTCTCAGAGAATATCCTTCTCGACAAACTTTAGAGCTGTGGAGGACCGAACCCAGTGTCCTGCAGAAATGGGCTTGGCCCTAACCCTCTGGTACTTCCAGAGCAGGTTTAGGGGAGGACTTGAGGGATCAGAGGGTCACACTTCATTCTTTTGCACAGTCTCAGGGGTGGACTTCAAACATCCTGTGCCCTGGCTCCCTGTCCTGAGCAGGCTGCACAATTAGTATGCAGTAAGGTGCAGATGGCAGTTCTGAACAGATGGTACTGGCTTTCTAGAGTCCTGTGTTAAGAAGGATTCTGAGGTTGCATCCAATTTTAGCAGGAGAGAGGGCTGTGATCATTCACTGTGTCTCACATGGACAGGAAAATAGGGAGAGCCAACGTGCATGCTACTTTCTGGCCTTCCCTGAATCAAGAGAATAAGTCAATCAAGCTGTATTCATGGATCTCCTATTTTGTACCAGGCACTGTGTTAAACCCCATGTGTCTAGGTATACATTGGGTGGGAGGGTCAGATACAAAAAGGCACAAGCCATGGTCCTTGTCCTCAAGGTGCTACCAGTCTCAGGTGTGGGAAGGTGGCAAGTCTTGTGTCAGATCTGGTGCTTAGTGAATGAGCATCTCTGACCAGCAGTGCCACTAAAGAGAGGAAGAGCTATTATGGTGGACCAGGGCATCAAGGCAGGCTTCCTAGAGGAGGTGTAAACTGAGCATGGCGTGGAAAGATGGGTGCAGAGGAGGGCTGGGTAAGGGGCATTTGAGGCCTTGGCTTGGGAGAGGGTTTCAGTGGAGCAAGTCCTTTCTGGGAGGGAGGTCTTAGGAATGACAGTAGCTCTTGCTTCCCCAAGGGGACAGCCGCTCAAGTGAGATGCCTGAGCTCACCTCCATGCACACACTCTTTCTGCGGGAGCACAACCGGCTGGCCACAGAGCTCAAGCGCCTGAACCCCTGCTGGAATGGAGAGAAGCTCTATCAGGAAGCCCGAAAGATCGTGGGAGCCATGGTCCAGGTAGGCGGTCCTGCGCGTCAGTGATGCCAGGGGTCGGCAGACTTGGGATCCAGACATGCCTTTGCCACATCTTATCAGTGCAAATTAACCCTCATGAGCTTCAGTTTCTTCATCCATGATACTGTAAGGATTAAAGGACACATATGAAAACACCTGGCAGATACTAAGCACCTGACAAGGGTCACTTGCCTTCCAACGCCTCTTTCCCAGGCTTGCTGACCTTTCTACTGATACTTTCCTGTCCCCCAGGAATGGTACTGGGAGGTTTAAACAGGTGGTTCTAAAGTGCCTGGCGCACAGTAGCTGTTCAGTAAATGCTTCTCCTTTCCTTCATCTCATCATCACCCTTGGCTCCTTTGCACACCTTCTCTTCTTTAGAGCTCTATCACAGGTCACCTGCTCTCCTTATCCTCGCTTATCCATGGGGGGGTGTTCTCTGAACTTTTTTTGAAATGTTTAAATGCTTTATTTATTTATTTATTGGCCGCACTACATGGCTTGCGGAATCTTAGTTCCCCAACCAGGGATTGAACTCGTGCCCCCTGCAGTGGAAGCAGAGAGTCCTAACCACTGGACCTCCAGGGGATTTCCCTTCTCCCAACTTTTGATGCTCCAGCATCCCCATTGTCTCCCCAAGACATAAACACACACGCACGCACACATACACACACACACACATGCACGCACATGCACACCCCTTGTTAATACTCCTTGACCCTGGAGGAGAGAGAGTTGCTGGAGCTGAGGATGAGTTTTCAATTTGCACTAAGAAAGTGAGATTCATTTAAAACTCAGAGGAAATTCCAGAGTCTAGAATCTAGAGTGGGACTGTTCCATCTCTTTTCTTTTCACTGGGAGAAAGCATCTAGGGTGGCCCTTTTCCATTTTGCTTCCCCTCCTCCTACAGGCAATATATTGAACCCTACTGTGAGCCAGGCACTTGCTGGGCACTGAGTAGTTTCAAGAGAAATGAGATACCACCCTTGCCCTCAAGGAGCTAATAAGTTTGTAGGAGAAATGGGACCATGGGTAACAAGGGCAAGGGAGCTACTGCAAGGAGTAACAAAGCCCTTTTTTTATGTAATACTTTAGGGCAGAGAGCAGCATAATTACCCGTAATTTACATTTGAGGAACTGGGGCTCAGAGAGGTTAATAACTGGCCCAAGGGCACACAGCAGGCAAGCACTAGAGCTCTGTTTATGCCATGCGGTGCCACTCTGTGAGACTCAGCTCTAGTGCTGTGGGAGGCAAATCTCTGGCCTTATACGAGGGAGGGATCCCCTGAGTCAGGAGCAGGTGAAGAATCTGCTGGGCGGGATGAGTGGAGAGGCTGCTCTGCGTGACTTTTCTTTAGATCATCACTTACCGAGATTACTTGCCCCTGGTGCTGGGGCCGGAGGCCATGAGGAAGTACCTGCCTGAGTACCGCTCCTACAATGACTCGGTGGACCCGCGCATCGCCAACGTCTTCACCAACGCCTTCCGCTATGGCCACACCCTCATCCAGCCCTTCATGTTCCGCCTGAACGATCAGTACCAGCCTATGCAGCCCAACCCTCGTGTTCCGCTCAGCAAGGTCTTTTTTGCCAGCTGGAGGGTTGTGCTGGAAGGTGAGCGGGACCTAAGCCAGGAGTGAGTTAGCTGGCAGCCGAGGGTGGGATGGGGGTGGGCTTCGTCACAGGGAGCTAGGGTGGACCAGATCCTCTTTCCTTCCATCTTTGGGGATCTGATCTGACTTTCCAGCCTCTGACTTTCAAGCAGAGCTCACCTGACTCTGGTGAGCTCTGGTGGAGATGGCTTGTAGGAGCTGGCTCCTTCCTGTGTGTTGTACTGAATAATCCTCAGTGACCCAGGAGGCCAGGGGCTGGGAGCACCTGAGCCTTGCCAGTCTGAATGGCATTACACCCCGAGACCTCAAAGCCTCAGTGAGGACCTGCCCGCTGGGGACACCTTGGCACCAGAGCCGCACATGCCCAGCCCTCTTCTGCAATCCCCCCGGTTCTGCCTGACTCCGGTCTGAGCTCTGATACCGAGCCAGATCCTTCCCCCAACCTTGCTCCTCTCACCCCAGGTGGCATCGACCCCATCCTCCGGGGCCTCATGGCCACCCCTGCGAAGCTGAATCTGCAGAACCAAATCGCGGTGGATGAGATCCGGGAGCGGCTGTTTGAGCAGGTCATGAGGATCGGGCTGGACCTGCCCGCTCTAAACATGCAGCGCAGCCGGGACCACGGCCTCCCAGGTGAGGGCCCCGCCCCTCCCCACCTCCCACTCCAGGGCCTGCCCTCTCCAGTGCCCCCAGCTGCCCAGGGCTCCCCCGAACCCCCAGAATGTTGCTCTTAGGATGCGGTCTGAGGTCAGGCCCCTACCTCTCCCTGGGCCCATCTGCCCCATTTCCAGCACCTCCCACCTCTGTGTTGCTGTAACCCTCCAACTTAGAGCATCTTCGTAATAACCACAAGCCCCCGCCCACAGTCTCAAAATCTGTCTCCATCTCATTTCACTTTGCTTCATTTTACATGAATTCTGAGGGGAAGAGATTATTATCACCTCCATTTTACTGATGAGGAAACCGAGGCTTGGAGAAATTCAGAATCTGCCCAGGCTCTCCAGCCACGTCCATGACAGAGCTGGAATTGGAGCCCAGATCAGCCTCACGCCACGCCCGTGCCTGTGTCATAGGACAGCTGGTGTGGCCGATCCTTCTAGACACACTGCACCCATCACGGGTCTGAGATCTCCACAGGGGGCCGGGAGATGCCAGCAGGGGTTATGGCAATTTAGGATTTACCGTAGGGTGGGAGGACAAGGGGAGAAAGAGAGGCTCCTGGGGAGACCCAGCTGTCCCCAGGCCCCTGGAGAGGCCGGAGGGTTCCCTGTGGGGTTTATAGCCTGGTAGCAGCCCCTCTGTGTCCTCCCCTGCCTCAGGTACCGCAGTACGTGGCCTCGCTGTGTTGGGAAGGTGGCCTTTCTGGGAGCCACCCACGGGCGTCTCTCCCCTTCCCCCATACAGGCTACAATGCCTGGAGGCGCTTCTGCGGGCTTCCGCAGCCCAGCACGGTGGGCGAGCTGGGCACGGTCCTGAAGAACCTGGACCTGGCGAGGAAGCTGATGGCCCAGTACGGCACGCCCAACAACATCGACATCTGGTTGGGTGGTGTGGCCGAGCCCCTGAACAGCAAAGGCCGCGTGGGCCTGCTGCTCGCCTGCCTCATCGGGACCCAGTTCAGGAAGCTCCGCGATGGCGATCGGTGAGGACGGAGGCCGAGAGGCTCAGGCCCGCTGCGTGGCGGTGGGCCTGTCCCTGACCCTCGGGGGCCCCAGCATTCTCCTGCTAGAAGGAGTGCGTTCTGGGGAGCCTCAGGGTCATCCCTAATGCGCCCTGAATCTGTTGGGGGCACAGCAAGGAGGCACCTGGACCCCTGGTTGTAAAGGAGGGAAGAGAGAAAATGCCACTCGTAGTCACTTCTTCTCCGGGTCCCGGGCTGCCGCCACGGCACCACCGATCTCTGTTGAAAGGTCCCATCCTCGCTTTCCCACGGCTGCTCCTGGGGTCCTGACACCTATCACACCCAGTTCTACCCTAGCCTGAATCGCGCCTTTGGGATCATTTTTAAAAGGTGTCCCACTCCAGGTGGACAAATTATAAACCACCCCCAAGGGCCTTTCTCCCCACGTGGATGTAGCCCTGGCTACACTGTGAATGAGTGGGGGCCTGGCTCCCGGTCTGTCATCAGCGGTGCCCGGAGGCTGCTGGGGCGTGGGCGGGGGAGGCAGCTGGGCAGCTGTGAGTGGGGCTCTATTTGTTTGAACCCCCCTGGGCTGCCTGAGGGCCTGGAGCTCCCCCGTGCTGTGGGGCCGGTGTCTGCCGTGGTCCTCTGTCATCCGGGAGCATCTCCAGCCAGTGGATGCCCTCCCGGCCCAGGAGGGCCTCAGGCACGATGGCCAGCGGTGTTCCCGTGCAGGTTTTGGTGGCAGAACAAGGGCGTGTTCAGCCCGCAGCAACAGCAGGCCCTGGCCAAGATCTCCCTGCCCCGCATCATCTGTGACAACACAGGCATCACCGTCGTGTCCAAGAACAACATCTTCGAGTCCAACACGTTCCCTCGGGACTTTGTCAACTGCAGTGCACTCCCTGCGTTGGACTTGGGCTCCTGGAGGGACAGGGACTAGAGGCTGGGTAAGGGAGTGCAGTGGTGAGGTGAAGGTTGGGCATACCTGGGCTGGCCAATTGGAACCACAGAGATCTCCCTTCCCTAGGTGGGCCCATCCCTGTTCTGGGTGCCAGCCAGAAAAACCAATGACTAGACATTCATTCATGTGTGTGTGTGTGTGTGTGTGTGTGTGTGTGTGTGTACGTGCGCAATGAATATAAATTGCATTTTGTGTGTGTGTGTGTGAACATGGGTGGTATTTTGTGTGCGTTGGGTTCAAATCCTGCCTCTGCAGCTCACCAGCTATGTGACCTTGAACAAGTTCCTCAACCTTTGCTAAGCCTGAATTTTCTTCTCTGTAAATAACAGCTATCACGGCTCCTTAGAAGGTCCATTTGCATTCTCTAGTACTCGGTTTATTGAGCACTTACTACCTGCCAGGCACTGTGCTAGGCATGGGAAACATACAGAAAAAGTCAGACACCATTTCTGCCCTCACGGAGCTTATACCTTGAGAGGGTCCGGGTAGCAGAGGTGAACCAGCGACCCCAGAGGAGTGGCTAGTAGCAGTGGGGCTGTGGGTGGTGGTTGAGTTATGGGCCCGTGCGAGCCAGGCTCAGTCCCTGGCTGCCCTTTGTCTTCCTTACTCTCTTCTCTTGCTTTTTCACAGGAGCCTGCCTGGAGAGGGACTGGGGCCCACTGGCCCTTTTGTACCATTTGTTTGTACCTGATGATTATGAGAATAAAACATCACTGATGGGGATCTTTGCTGTGTCTGCAGTGGGGCTGGACCCTCAGCATGAGGCTTGCTCTGTGCTCTGAACTTGAACCAGGGGGGTCAGTGTTTCAGGGCCCTTTCTGAACTGGGGGTCAGGCCATCCAGGAGTCCTCCTTTGGCCAATTCGTACGTGGAAGGCCGTCAGCTCTTAGAAGCCTAGGGGCCAGGCCAAACCAAGCAGACCCTCTTCGCTCACCTTCCCCGGGGAACAGGAATTGTGGTCCCCAAGCCCTTCTGTTCGTGCATTGCTCTGGGAAGTATTGCTAGTGCTCACTCTGTGTCAGGCCGGGAAATAGAGGGGACACACACTTTTACTGCAGGAGAGGAAGAGCAGAGGGGTGATGGGAAGGTAGTTCCCTCCCCAGATAACAAGGCGTCTCTGGATCCTGCATCCCTGCAGCTGGCACAGTGGTTCGGAGGCCCTGGGACAGTAGACTCCTTCTCACTCCTGCCTTCACGGGGCCAGGTTCCCAGACTGGGACAGCAGGCTGGGCTGAGGGAGGGGAAGGCGCATGCTTCCCTAATAAACTTGCCTGGAGCTTAATCCCTCTGATTGGTAGATTCCCTCCCTGTTCCCTCCCTTCTTCCCACATTTGGGGAGGGGCACCCACAGCTGGAGCCTGAAAGCATGCAGGATGCTGGGGGCCCATGCCCATAGGAGCCCCCAGCACGTCCCCCTAGCAGGATAAATACTACTCAGCTCCGTTTCACTGATGATGAGAGGGGCGTTCAGTGAGGTTAAGGGCCTCATCTGAGGCCTCAGAGAAGAGGGTGCCAGAGTCAGGGCTGCAGCCCAGGCCTTGTGGCTCCTGGGCTTTTCCCACAGGATGGCTAAGCGCCTCTCACCCCTGCCCCACCAGTCAGGGGATCTGGAGGCCCCGGCTGGGCTGACCTTACCCGGGAAGGTCATTTTAAAACAACTCATGAATATGTATTGGGCGGCAGCGCTAGCCATGTTCTGGAGCTGCCCGTCAAAGCCCTCGCAGCCTCCAAGGACTGGCCTAGAAGAAGAGGGTATTTCCCTGAGGGCCCCTGGAAGGGAAATTAACTTTAGCCCTGGGGGAATCCAGGCTTGGATTTCCTCCCTCTTTGACCCCGTGGCACTGAGGGCTCTCTTGCCACCCCACAGCCATGGCTTCTTTTCCCAGGAGCCCCTTGCCTCCTCTTTTTCTTTGAGAGCACTTTGAAATCCCACCAGACAGTGCCCTGTCACCCCATAGACTCGTGCACACGACCTGTTGGTGGTGAGACATGTCTGAACTGTAAACATCCAGTTACTCATTTGGCAGTGATTCCAAGGCCTGCCTTGGGAGGGGAACAAGGTCATTGCCAGCACCCGTAGTCAATCACCAGATGTTTACTGGGCACTTACTGTGTGCTGAGCAACATGCTGGGGGCCACGGAACACACTTGGAAGTGGGCTGAAGTCCCCGGCTCAAGGAGTTTACAGTCTTGGGGAGTTTATAATCGCGGGGGAGTTTACAATCACGGGGAGGAGAGATACGGGTGTAAAGGCCCTGACTTCTTCAGGGGAGAGGATGGCTGACATCTGGCAAGCTAGACTGGAAGGTATCTCAGAGAGAATCTCGGAGTCTTGACAGAAAGGTGGGTTTCTGCAGGCAGAGAGGATGGATTCAAGAGGAAGAGCTGGAGAGGCCGAGGGGGCTGGCTTCGGGCTTGAGCGAGGTGTGCACCCAGGGAGCGTAGAGAGACCCGGCTGGGAGGAAGGGCTGGGACTAGGTATGGAGCTCTAAGGGACCGGGTCACTGAGCTTGCCTGAGGTGGCATCGTGGACCAAGGGGAGCTTTACTGCACAGTTTGTGAGGCCGTGGAGTCCAGGCCCCTAATTCTCCTCGGAGGCCCACGGTGAGAGGTCCAGCTTATCGATGGCTGAGCAATCCACAAAGCCTTGTGGGTAGCTGTTGGCTTGGAAGGGGTGCAGCGGGACCTTGGTGATGTGGGTGTTGTCACAGACAAGGCGTGACAAGGACATTTTCTGTAGAGAGTTCTGCTGCTCCTCAGTGAAGACCCCAGGGTTCTCCCACCAGAACCTGCAGAGACAGAAGCAGGGTCTCTCCATACAGCCCAGCCGTTGGACCCTCCCCCGTCTGCCAGAGGGGAAGGAAGGAGGTCACCGGAACATGCCAAGGTCTGGCGTCAGTCCTCCTGTAGGACGCCCACGGCCCACCTCCGAGAAGGGATGCCCTCCGTGACCTCCCCCCTGAGGTCTCACTTGCCTGTCTCCATCACGGATCTGCTGGAACTGCCTTCCCAGGAGGCAGGCCAGGAGATGCCCCACCTGACCCCTCTCTACCAGGGGCTCAGCGACGGCCCCTATCCAGATGTCAATGTTGTCAGGGGTCCCGTAGAGAACCAGTAACTTCTCAGCCAGCAACTTGTTCTTCAGCACGGCGTGCAGCTGCTTCAGTGTTTGGGGCTGTGAGAGGCCACAGAAGCCTCTCCAGGAGTTGTACCCTAGGGCAGAGAGGCTGGAGCTGTCTCATCCCCCTTGCAGAAGCGCCCACTCCAGCTCCATCAGCCCCAGAAAGTCCGTGTTCACAGCCCTTGGGATAGGGGAGTCAGTGAGCCATTGTTTTATACTGTGGCACTTAAGCTTCGAGGGGGCTAGTAGGTTATATGGTGCTTACTACGGGTCCAGGAACTATTCTAAGCACCACACACAAACGTAAATTGAAGAACAGAGATGTCAAGTAACTTGCCTGAGGTCACATGAGTAGAAAGGGTATAGCTGGAATTTGAACCCAGGCAGTCTGGCTCTTAGGTACTACATTTAGGAAGATCCGATAGTCATTGTTTTCCCTCTGTTACCCTTTTCTTAATATTTTCTGGACTTTTAAACTGGTTTTACAAGTCAGTTGTTGATTTCTTTCATTTGAGGAGCTCAAAGAAAGTACCAGATGTGTTCTCTGGTCTCTGCATTAAGGAGAATGGAGGATTCCATTTCACAGATGAGCAAAGTGAGTTTTAAAAACAGGCATCTCTGGACTTCCATGGAGGTCCAGTGGTTAAGACTCTGTGCTTCCACTGCAGGGGGCACGGGTTCTATCCCTGGTCGGGGAACTAAGATCCCACATGCTGCGTGGCGCGGTCAAAAAAAAAAAGGGCATCTCTGCCTTCTGTTTTAGAAGTGATCACCTCCTCAGGGTTACAGACAAGAGTCCCTTGGAACCCCAGAAAGTAGCTAAAAGTTCCCCAGGCCTGGCAGGACCCTAGGCCCACTCACCAGGCATCCCATGGTCCCGGCAACGCTGTATGTTGATGGCAGCCAGGTCAAAGCCGTGGATCACGTGAGTGGGCTGGAAAAGCTTGTTGCGCAGCTCGCCCGTCATCATTTTATTCTGATTCATCGATTTGGACTTCTTGGCCAGCAGGCCCCGCACCAGAGGGTCAATTCCACCTGCAAGGGAGACCCAGAGGCCATGTTGGGGATGGGGGCAGCTGGGGACATCTTCCACTGCTGGCTCCTCCCTCCACCAGACATTTTCTCTTTCCCAGGTGAAAGAAGGGCCAACTGCACCTCTCAGGCTGGAAGTGGGGAGAGAAGAGCACAGTGCAGCCCGCAGGGTATGCTGGGAGCTGGGGGTCAGTCCAGACCACCTGCCGTCCTGGGGCGATGGCATGAGCATAAGCTTAGGGTTTCTTTCAAGCTGCAGTTCAGAGAGCTGGCTCCTTCACTTCCATATGTTCCCCCAATGAACTGTGCAGCTTGGGAAGAGATGTCAGAAATCTCTGGAAAATGCCCTGACTTGTCAGGCCTTAAGTAAAGCCAGTTTCAACACAGCCCACCTCAGGATAAAGGGGAGCTGGCTTCAACCTTTGGCACTTAATGTAGGTGGAAAGCCATAGAGGAGAGCAGAAAAGAGCAATTTTTTTTTTTTTTTTTTACCAGATCTAGGAATTATTTCTGCAGGGATCAGAGAAACCTGAGGCAGGGAAAGGGAACAGGGAAAACTCAGCATCTTAAAGGCCAGCAGAAGAAAGAAAGAATAATAACCACATCCTGTATGTCAGGAACCATTGTAGGGCACTTTATACATATATTTCTATTTTTTTAATATCCTATGAGATAGGTATTATTACTGTCCCCATTTTACAAATGAAGAAACTGAGGCTCCGTGAGGTGAATTCACTTGCCTAGGGTCACACAGGAAGTGCCTGGAGTCTGACTTCCAAGCCAGGTTTCCCTAGAAGCAGGCTACAGAGTGAGACAGCCTAGTGACAGTGCTTCCCTGAAAGCACATACCATCTTTGACTATCCTCCAGGTGTTGAAGAAGAGGGTATGCAGGGGGAGCTCTGCTTCCAGACCCCATGGCTGATAATTCTCATCCAGGCGGAACACAGTGGAGGGGACCTCTAAGTGGCCAAAGCGGAAGGCGAAGGTGAAGACATTGGAAATTCGGGGATCCACAGATTCGTTATAGCCTTGGTATGGAGGGATCCACTTTTGCATCTCATCACCTAGCACAATGGGTAGGTAGTCCCTAAAGGTGATAATCTGGAAGGAGAAACAAGTCATGAGAAAAGGGTGTGAGAAGCCCTACCTCTGGCCACAGTGGACGGGCCCAGCTGTGGCACCAGACTAAGCTGGTTAGTCAGATTCTCTCTCAGGAACTTAGATTTCCAATGCAGCTCTTCAAGAAATTATAGCTTGAATAGAAATAGCTATTCAAGCTATTTTTGGCGGTGCTCTATCTGAGGGGACAGATGGGGTGATATGGGTTGTCATTTTCTATCATGTGCAGAAAAGCAGAGAAAACCCATCTGCAGAGAAAGAGTGGAGAAGTGAAGAGAGGAGCAGAGAGGAGGGAGAGACAGAGTGAGAGTAGCTGCCCTAATTCCAGATGGTTTTCAGTCTCTGGCTCTCACCCTAGTTGAGGCCCAACTACACTCCCTGCCTGGGGGTTCCGGGAGAAACCCTTACTAGCTTCCAGTTGATACATGTATAGGGTGAACCTGTACTGAACATCTGAACTAGCTTGCATGGGTTTCTTTTTCTTGTAGTCCAAGAAGCCTTATTATGGATGCAAATCCATATGTTGAAGCTCTAACCCTCTCATCTGACTGTATTTGAAGATAGGGCCTGTAAAGAGGTAATTAAGGTTAAATGATGTCATAAGGGTGGAGTCCTAATCCAAAAAGACTAGTGTCCTGATAAGATGAGAGAGACACACGCACAGGGGTAAGACTGTGACCTCCAGAAAGGAAAGAAGAATGATGTACTGGGTAACACTACACCCATCAACAGCAGAATACAAATACTTTCTAAGGACCTATGGAACATTCAACAAGATAACCATACCAGGGTTATAAAATAAACCTTAACAAATTTGGAAGAATTGAGATCATAAGAGTATATTCTCTGACCATGATGGAATCAAATTAGAAATCAGTAACAGAAAGGCAGCAGAAAAATCTCTAAACACTTAGAAATAAAACAATATGCTTCTCAATAACCCACAGGTCAAAGAGAAAGTCTGAAACGAAGAAACAACAACAACAAAACATACACAGTGAATTAAAATGAAAATATAACATATCAATATTTGTGGGATACAACTAACGGTGCTAAGAGGGAAATTTATATCACTTATGTTAGAAAAGAAGAGAGCTCTCAAATCAATAATCTAAGCTCCTACCTCAATAAACTAGCAGGAAGAGCAAAGTAAACCTAAAGCAAGCAGAATAAACTAAAGAAGAAAAGTCATATGATTATCTAAATCAATGCAGAAAAACTATTTGACAAAATTCCACATCTATTCATGATTTAAAACTCTCAGTATGCTAGGAATAGAGCAGAACGTCCTCAACTTCATATAGAGCATTTACCAAAAAAAATCACAACTAACTATACTTAATGGTGTAAACTTGAATGCTCTTCTTTTACTATTGGGAAGACAAGAATGTCTGCTCTCATCACTCTTATTCACTATAGTACTGGAAGTTGTAGCCACTGTAATAAGGCAAGAAAAGGAAATGAAAAACATACAAATTAGAAAAGAAGGAATATAACTGTCATTATTTGTAGGTGACATGACTATCTATGTAGAAAATCCCAAGGAATCTACAGAACTCCTGGAACTAATTGCATTCAACAAGGTCACAGGATACAGACTCAACACATAAAAATCAATTATATTTTTATACACTGATAATGAATAAGTGGAAACTGAAATAAGAGATGTAATACCACTTACAATTCCTCCAAAGGAAATGAAATACTCAGGTATAAATGTAATAAGCATGTATAGGATCTGTCTGATTAAAATTATAAAATGCTGATGAAATAAATCAAAGAAAATCTAAATACTTGGAGAGAAATACTATGTTTATATAGTGGAAAACTCAACATTGTAAAGATGTCAATTGTCCCTAAATTGATCTATAGTTTTAATACAATTCTTATCAAAATCTCAGCAAGATTTCTTTGTAGACATAGATCAGCATGTTTTAAAATATATGTGGAAATGTAAAGACCCTACAATAGCCAAAATAATTTTGAAAAAGAATAAAGTGAGGAGTCATTCTTCTTAATGTTGTCTTATTGTATAGCTACAGTTATTAAACACTGTGGTACTGGTGTAGGAATAGACACATAGATTAGTGGAATATAATGGACAACCTAGAAATAGATTGACATAAATATGCCCAAATAAGTTTTTTTTTACACTTTTTATTTTATATTGGAGTATAGCCGATTAACAATGTTGTGATAGTTTCAGGTGCACAGCAAAGTGACTCAGCCATACATATACATGTATCCATTCTTCCCCAGACTTCTCTCCCATCCAGGCTGCCACATAATGCCCCAATAATTTTTGACAATGGAGCAAAAGCAGTTCAAAAGGAGAAAGATAGCCTTTCAGTAAGTGGTGCTGGAGCAATTAGACAACCATACCCCCCACCCCAAATGAACCTTGACCTAAACCTTATGCTTTATACAAAAATTAACCTCAAATGGATCATGGGCTTAAATGTAAAAGATAAAACTATAAAATGTCTAGAAAAATAAAACCAGGAGAAAAATCTCTGGGACCTAAGACTAGGGAAAGAATTGAAACTTGACACCAAAACACAATCTATGAAAGGAAAAAACTGATAAATTTGGTCTCATCAAAATTAAAAACTCTTACTCTGCAAAAGACCCTATTAAGAAAATGAAAAGACAAAGTACAGACTGGGAGAAAATATTTACAGTCACATATCTGACAAAGGAGTCATATCTAGAATATATAAAGAACTCTCAAAACTCAACAAAAAGACAAAATCCATTTTGAAAATGGGCAAAATATATGAACAGATGTTTGATTGAAGAGGATATCCAGATGGCAAAAAAGCACATGAAAAGAAGTTCAATATGATCAGCCATCAGATAAATGCAAAGTAAACCCACAATGCAATATCACTACATACCTATCAGAAAAGGTAAAAAAAAAAATGAGTGATGACACCAAATAATGACCAGAATACAGAGAAACTGGATCATTCATACATTGCTGGTGGGAATGTAAAAAACAGTACAGCCACCCTGAGAAATACTTTGGCAGTTCCTTTTAAAACTAAAAATGGACTTAGCGTATAACCCAGCAATTGCACTCTTGGGCATATATCCCAGAGAAAGAAAAACCTATTTTCATGCAGAAACTTATCCACGAATGTTCATAGCAGCTTTATTCATAATAGCCCCAAATTGGAAGCTATGCAAATGTCATTCAATAGGTGAATGGTTAAACAAAACATGGAATACTACTCAACAACAAAAAGAAATGAACAATTGATGTATGTAACAAGTTGGATGAACCTCAAGGAAATTATGCTGAAAGTAAAAAGCCAGTCTCAAAAGAATACATACTGCATGATTTCATTTATATAATACCCATGAAATAACATAACTGTACAGATGGAGAACAGATTAGTGGTTGCCGGGGGTTAGGGATGTGGGAAGGGGGAGGGTGGATGTGGCTATAAAAAGGTAGCACAAGGGAGTCTGTGGTGATGGTAGAGGTAAGTGTCGTTATTGTGGTGGTCATTACATGAAACTACATATGTGATACGCTTACATGGAGCTACACACACACACACACACACACACACACACCCCCCACATGAATTGACTGCACTTATAACTGGTGAAATCTGAATAAACTTTATGGTTCGTATCTATGTTAACTTCTGGCTTTTGATATTGTACCATAGTTATGCAAACTGTTAGCACTGGGGGAGACTAGGTGCATGTGCTTTTTTTTCTTTTTGATACAACGTCCTGAGCATCTACAATTATTTTTAAATAAAATGTTTAAAAAATATGTGTATGGTTAATATCAACATATCAATTTTTCTAAGTCTCTTCTAGTTAGTCAATCAGTCAATCAACAATAGCAATTGACTATGCCTGTGACATGTGGCTTAGGTGTGGAAAATTTTAGAAGATAATCCAATCAAAACAATCAAAATAACTGTGATGTAACAGTCCCAGGAGTGATGGAGCCTGTGGTCCCAGTGATGGCCCCTGGGCGGGCATACTGAGTGACTGACATATGAATGACTCTCCAACACCCTGAATCCAGGGATTCATTTTGGGGCCGAGAAGCTGAAGAAACAAAAGGGAGGGTTTAAAAGAATGAGACAGTGGGAAAGAAGCAGCAGAGGAGAGGAGGGGGGAAAGCCGAGGAGGTCACTGGACACGTGGCCACGGGCAGAGGACAGAGCCAGGAGCAGAAGCGAGGCTGGCGCGTGAGGCAGTTCTCCTGAGCCTCTTACCTGTATGAAGGCTCCTAGGATTTTCCGGGCTTCCTGGTAGAGCTTCTCTCCATCCCAATGAGGGTTGAGTCTCTTTAGTTCTCTGGCCAGCCGGTTGTGCTCTCGGAGAAGGAGGGTGTGGGAAACGGACAGCAGGATCTGCTCCGAGGCTCGGGGATCTCCTGAAAGCCCAGAAGGCAGAAGGGTGGGTCCCCCCTGAGCAGCCCCAGAACCCAGTAACCTGCACAAAGAATAAATGTGGTGTCCCAGAGGGAAGCTCTCCTAAGCCCCTCCTTCCAGTTAGTTTAAGGTGGAAAGAGATCGGGGTTGCGATTCATAGATTTGAATCCCAGCTCTCCACACACACTTTTTAGTTCTGTGACTTTGGACAAGTTACTTAACATTTCTAAGCCTCAGTCTTCATGTCTGTGAAAATGGGGATAATAAGGTCGAACCCACAAGACTGTGGTAAAGAAAGACTACATACAGGTGACATTAAAAAGTAAAATTTTGCTAATTAAATCCCAACTGCCTTCTAAGACAGGACCTACAAATAAACGAGGGGCTTTTTATGGTGCGGAGCAATTTGGATGGTTTTAGGAATGCAAGTTTGAGGGTAAGAGATTGGGTAGGGTTGAATTCCTCTGTGTAATAAGGGAGAAGAATCTAGAGATGGGGGCTATTGGGAAGAGAGGTTCGTATAGGTGGTAGAAGACCAGCTGTCTCATAAGGGGACTTCTCCTTGTGTCCTCTAATCTTCAGGAGAGTCTGTTAAATTCATGGATGCTTGGTCTTACTGGATATTTTAATGGAAAACAGGAAGGGCTTAGTTTTGTGTCTGGACTGATGCGAGGTGTGTATGGACAGAGAATCCAAGAGCTCTACCAAGAGATCTGGGTCTCCTGCCATGTCTGGGTGGGCTGGGGGTTTGTCCTGGGAGAGTGGGTTTTTGGAAGAGAGAAGGCCTCCAGAAGCCACAGGCAGAGAACACCAGGAGGGCATGAGCCCCCGGAATGAAGAGAACTGGAGGGCTTTGTCTGCGTACAGGATACATGGAGTGGGGACTTTGTGTTTATACAAGTTTATAGAAAGCCTTAAAAATATACATTCCTCTTAATCTAGAACGTCCTCCTCTAGGAAGTTATCTTAGTAACTTATTAAAAATGAGCACAAGGGCCTCCCTGGTGGCGCAGTGGTTGAGAGTCCGCCTGCCGATGCAGGGGACGCGGGTTCGTGCCCCTGTCCGGGAGGATCCCACATGCCGCGGAGCGGCTGGGCCCGTGAGCCATGGCCGCTGAGCCTGCGCGTCCGGAGCCTGGGCTCCGCAACGGGAGAGGCCACAGCAGTGAGAGGCCTGTGTACAGCAAAAAAAAAAAAAAAAAAAAAAAAAAATGAGCACAATAATTCATCAACAAGGGTGCTCAGGACCTTAACAAAAACGCACAAACAAAAATCACAGAAAAACTAGAAATGACACCAATGTCTCCAAGTAAGGTTGATAAAATACCTTATGATACATATATGTCATGGAATACCAGGCAGCCATTAAAGATCATGATGTAGACGAATATTTAAAGATGTGATACATTAAGAGAAGACATCAGACAATGAGAAGACAGAGAATTTCTTCTAGTATGACCCCAATTGTGTAAAACAAGGTAGAACTAGATGTATGACAGAAAAAAACTGGAAACATAGGCACTAAAATGCTAACAATGATTGTCTGTGAGTGGTGGGATTTTGTGGATTTTCTTATTTTCTTTGTGCTTTACTGGACTCCCTTAATTTTTTTTTTTTTTATACAGTGAACACATGTTCTTAGATTCTTTATTCATCTGCGCCCTTCTGCCAGTCCTGGACCACTGCCCACGGTAATGGTGTCTTGGTGTGTGTTTTTCCAGGAGACAATGAGAAGAAGCAATGGTAAAGCCTCCCTGGAAGCCACCCAGTGGCCTCGAGAAGCTCTTCTGGCCTTGCTCTGCTCTCAGGCCCCAGGATAATCCCCTTGTGCTTTGGCCCCTCTGTTGCCAGCCCAGACTCACCTGCCAGGAAGCAGGGCACGCGGGCAGTGGTGTTGATGAACTCACAGGGGCTTGGCTTCTTGTTGTCAAAGGGCGGGTAGGCCAGCCCGTGGTCCTGGGCCTCCTGGTTGATGGCCATGAGGCCCAGTGGGCTGCTGAGATCCCGGAGGCGGCTGGCCAGGCTCGGCTCAGGGCTGTACACTAAACTGGCGTCCAGGAAGGAGGTCAGAGCATTGATCTGCTCTCGGGCCAATGACTGGTAAGGTGGAGTGGGGCAGACAAACCCGGCCCGGAAGAAAGGCATGCATTTCCCTTGAGTCTTCACCTTGGGGTCGTTGCACGGGAACTGCAGAGAGATCGGGGTGGGTGACTGGGCAGAGGTGGTACAGCTGGCAACCTCTCCCCAGGGTAGGTCTGGATGCAGCTGGCAAAGATGCTGATGGTGCCCTCCTGGGACCCTGGCACCAGACAATGGCTCCAGATGCCTCCTGCTGATGCTATAAATCCTGGGACCCCAACTCCCTGAAGGTCACTACATCTGCTGACTAAAAGGGCTGAGGGGGAATCATTCAAACTTCCATAGCAAAACCTCCAAATTTGTGGTTGAGAGAGAGTCCTGAGATCCCGGCACAAGGAAGCAGGACATGAGGCAGGAAAGGGTTTGTTAATAATTAACAACAGCTACCATTTATTTATTCTGGACCTACCGTGTGCTTGGCATTATGCATACTTTATCTCACTTTGGTCCTCATAAAACCCTGTAAGGTAGACAATTCTGTCCCATTTTACACGTGAGAAAACGGAGGCTCAGAAAGGTTAAGTCATTTTCCCGAGATCTTACAAACTGAAAGGGCAAGATGTGGGATTCAGATCTAGGCTGACCTTACTTCACAGCTTATGTTCTTTACACCACAACACACAGCCCCGATTTGTTTGAGTGAATAAATCATTCTCTAACTGCAAAATCATGAATAAGAAGAAAGGTGCACCACTGCAAGTTCCTTTCCCTTCCTGCTGGAAATTCCCACAAATGCCTGCCACTCATCCTGACTCATCCATTCTGGGAGTAGCCTTCCCGACTCTGAGATGACTTATGGTAGCATTCCACAAATTTCACTGTCTAGAAAATGAATCTCCCGGGGATTCCATAAAATGTGGATTCTGCTTCCCAATGTCTGGGATGAGGTTTGAGATTTTGCATGTCTAATAAGACCCCAGGTGACATCAGTCCTGCTGGGCCAGGGATGAAGACAGCACTCCCCAGAGCTTCCCAATTTTGCCATTAGTGATTACTCGTCCATTTCCCACACAGGTCCTTTGTCCTTGACGGAAGGGACAGTGTCTCGTTCACCTTTGAATTCTAAGTGTTTAGCGTACTGCCTGGCACAGAGTAGCTGAGTAATGTCTATTTGCTAAATAAATGGGTGAGTGAATGAATAGACGTGTGAGGCTTGGGAAGCTATCAAATCAACCTTCAAGATCTCCAGGAGGTCCTGGCTGGCAGGCTGGGAATGTCTGCCACATCAGGGAGGCAAGGGGCTTGCCAGGGACCCGCAGCTGCAGGGCCTACCATGATGGGGAAACAGTTGTCTCCCTGGATACAGTGCTCATCACACTGTACTTTGGAGTACTCGCTGCTCTCCAGTTCCGTGTCGGGGGCAAAATCCAGGTCGTGGTCCACAATTTGACCCCACTGCATCAAGAGCAGGGACCTGTTTTGGTCCAGAACACCCTCTTCATTTAGGTAGCCTACAATCTTGTTGGATACCTCACGGGCCTACAGGCGGAGAGAGAAGGACAGGGAGGAAAAGGTGCTTTGAGGATTCAGATTCAACTGCAGTTTATAGAGTACCTGTGATGTAACGGGTGCACTTCATCCCCATGACAAGCTTGTGAGGTACGTGGCATTACCCCCATTTTGTAGATGAGGAGACTGAGGACTAGACAGGTGAGGTCAACTCACCAAGGTCCTGCCGCTACAAAGGGCCAGGTCTGTATGACGTGCTGGCTTCAAGGCCAGTGCTCCTTCCACTCAGAGAGGGAACACAAAGACAGGCTGTCCCTGAAGTAAGTGCCACGGAGGTGCCAGGTGTCTGGGAATAGAAGAGGGGCTCTGGGGAGGGCCCGCCAACTCAGATGAGGTCAACAGATAGGACGTCCCGGCAAGCACCAGCTGATGCACTCCAGGGGCTGGGGCAGGGCAAGCGCGAACAGGATGGGGCAGGGAAGCCATCTGCCTGGGAGACCCCAGGATACTTGGCCTGACGGCAGCTGGGACGTGACCATCACGTGGCTGGGCTCCGGGACCCGGACTCTGCTGCTCTCTAGTGGTATTTTCCAGAACACCACCAGGGAGGAAGCCCAAAACTCCATCTCTCTCTCCGGATGCGGTTCTACCGCGCGTCTGTCCTCCTACCTATTTCTTCTTCCTTTCCTTGTGTGTTTGTGGGAGGGCATCCTTTCCCCTCTGACTCCCATCATTCACCCGCCTGCTCGGGGCTCGCCCCCACCCCGTGTCCGCCCTCACCAACGGGACAGGGAAGCCGTTCCGCTTCTTCCTCGGCGTCCAGCCGAAGGGCAGGGAGAGCCCGTCCTCGTACTCCGCCGGCAGCCAGCGCGCCAGCGCCCTGTTGGACGCGCCCAGCGCGGGGTTCCTCCTGAAACAGCAAGACCGGCCCTCAGCCTAGGCGCCGGGTTCGCTCCGGGGTCCGCTTCTTCGCAAACCCCACGGGGATCCCCTGGGGAAGGACCCGGAGCTTCTGCCCGAGGGAAAGGGGGCGCGGAGGAGGGGCCTCTCAAATGTGGGGTGTTGGAACTACTGCCACCTCCGAAGGCGCGGGGCTCCTCTGCCCTGGGGAAAGGTGCTCCTTCCAGTGGGATACAGTGGTCTCTTTAGAAGGTGGGGAAGTTAGCGGGGTTCCAACAGAACAGATTCCAGTGGGACGCTAGTCCAGGAGGGTAAGGCGGTGGGAATTAAGCCTGTAATGCCCAAGGGACAAAGCCCCTGGCTGGGCTGAGCAGGGCAGGTGGGCTGGACAGATGGGTTGGCTGTGGTGATTGGGAGAACCTGCCTCCTAAACCCACCTACTGGCCACTCACCTGTTATTACAGTCTCCCGTGATGGTGCGGTAAGGGCTGTTCTCATCACATTTCACCAAAGGAACTGGGGCACCACAGCCCACCTCCTGAGAGAGTGCAGTGAAGTCCAGGCTAGGGTCTGAAAGAGAAGGGACGCCAAAAGGGCTGAGTTCTTTCTCCATTCTGAGGCCCTGAGGGGAGGTTCATTTTTTGAACTTGATTTTTTGGGGAATACATTTTACGTTCTAAGTAAGCATTTCTCAGGGGGTTTCTCATTGAATCCTGACAACTCATTAAGGTAAGAATTTAAATTCTCATTTTACGAGAGAACGAGACTTGCCCAAGGCCACACAGATAGTAACGGTCTCCAGAATTGTTAGTAGTTCTTTGTCTATCAGACCCTTTGAATCAACAGATCTTTCTTTTAGAACAATACCCCTGAGAGGTTAGGTACATGTTAGTATGAGTTAGTTTGAGAAGATTGCTTTTCTTCTAAAGCTCCACTGACGTCTAAGGTCCCAAGCACGCAGGAATCTAGATAGGAAAGATGTTGGGAAGGGACGGGGCATCTTTACGTGAGGGGCGCTGTGATCTCGGCGGGAGTAACAGAGCGGGGAGCTTCAGGCATCAGAGACCTCCACGTGGGCACAGAATGGGTCCTAATGCAGCCCGAAGGGAATCCGGCTCTGGGGGCCTTCTTCGGGGGCTCACCTGCGGAAGTTGGCAGGGGCTGAGGTTCAAGCCCCAGCACCTTCTGAGTCTCAGAGTCCAAAATGCTCCCTACTTCTCCCTACCTTGTCCTGGTTTCCTCCTTTTGGAACTTTGGAATTTGCCCAGGTCCTAGGCTAGCTATCTTCCCCCGCTTGAGGTTTTCCCAGGGAGAACCTGCAGCCTCTTCCTCCTGTCAAGACCAATCCCCTTCCTCCGTGACCCACCGTGAACAGTGACATTTGGTAGGGGGTGGGGTGGAGGGGTGGAGGAGGTCACGATCAATCCATTGGCTCATTGTTTCAGCTCCACGGTACCCAGAACAGAAGAGACAGCTCATCACCTGTGACGTAATCCCAGTAAATCCCCCCTGACACAGGTGGCTGACATGTCCCGTCCACAGGCGGAAGTGGTGACACTGTGGTTTGGGACAGGGAGCCTGTGTTTATTAACTTTAGTCCTTCCTCTGGACAGAGGCCTTACAGATGGTGTTATAACAAAAGGCACAAATGTCCCCTCATTTGGAGTTGGCAGTGTGACCTTGCTGGGCCCAAGTTCCTTTCTCTGCAAAAGGAGCATTGGCCTGGCTGTCCGCCCAGCCCCTCCTTGCTCTGCAGTCCATGATTCTGATGGAGAGAGAGGACATGGCTCCCACTAGGAACTGTGGCTTTTGGTGGCTTGTGTTCTCTCCTGCGGAGAGAGGACACCTTCCTGCCATCAGAGGGCTGGTGGGTTTTCTGTACCTGTGATGTTGGTCAGGGTCACTTTCTGCCTCAGTCTCTTTAAGGACTCCTCCCACACCTGCCCATGGCGGATGGCCATGCGGGTCCAGCCCTTGGCGTGCTTGAGGTATTTGGAGAGCTGTCGGGTGGTGGGTGCCTCAGAGCTCATGGCCGTCTTCAGCCTACAATGGAGAGCAACAGGGGAGTCATGACCGGGCCCTTGGCTCCGACCCTGTAGCATGAGGTGTGAGGGGTGTGAGGTGCTGTGTGTGTACAGCAGAGCCGCGGGGGTGTGGGCAGCATGCAGGAGACCCCCACTCCTGTGCTCTCAGGATCTTTTCTTAGCTCTCCTCTGATGCCTCTGGAAAATCTCCTCTGGGAAATCTCCTCTGGGAGGAGGAAGCTACAGTGTGTCTTTAAGCTTCGTTAAGTCTGGTTCTCAAGGAAGGCAGACAGATGGACACGAGCACTTCCTGAATTAGAGTCAGAGGGTTGCAGCTGTGCTGGCTGCTTCCGAATCAGTTGGGGAACCTGAAAACACCTAAGTCCCAGGATGTACCGATTCAGACCGAGGAACCCCTGACCGTGGAGCTGGCCTCGTGCACCGAGAATTCTGGAAATAACATGCCCATGGGCCCCAGTTCTGCCCATGAAAGCATCCTCCCTCCGATCTGGCCCTTAGTTGTGGCTGTAGCATCTAGCCTCTTGTTGACCATTTCTTGGGCCAGATGTTCGGGCTTTGTCTTAATTACCTATCTATAAAAAGAGAAGCCCCAAACCTTTCTACTACTAAGAAGTTGGTGACCAAGGACAAGGTGGTGTCAGAAAAGTCCCTGCATGAGAACCCTCTCCCCCTTCCTGTGCCTCAGTTTCTTGTGTGTGAGATGAAGGGTCCTATGAGAGGATCTTTATGGCTCTAAGACTGAAATTTTGGAAGTGGCTCAAATTCTCACAAAGGCAACCCTCCTTTGGGGATATGTGTCACAGGCTGTAACTCTTGGCCTGTCCCCATGGATCAGGTTATCGATGCTACTTCAAGCATGAGGGGGCCTCGTGCTCAGCCTGAAGGGCGACAATGGGCGATGACTGAGCTGTAATCACCAGGTCTGACCCCTTCCAACCTCCCCCCAACCTCGGTAAGAAAGGACCCAAGAAGATAAGCCAGACTGCCTTTTGTTGCTGTTACAAGAGACATCATGGCCCAGTGGCCCAGACTGCTGCATGGCATGTCCAATATGGTAACCGCTAGCCACATGTGGCTGTTTAAATGGAAATGCATTAAAATTAAATACAATTAAAAACTCAGTTCCTCAGTGTCACTAGCCACGTTTCAAGGGCTCCGTAGCCACATGTAGTCAGTGGCTCCTGTATTGGACAGCAAGGACCTAGAGTTTGAACCCTGGTTCCCCCAGGATTGGTTTACACGCATGACCTCTGAGTGAGCTAGGACTCACTGTGTTACTTACATCAGGGCCTTTGGAACACGCTGACTGTGTTTGACTCCTGCGGCCACTTAGTAGCTGTGTGCCTTTGAGCAAGTTACTCAACATCTCTGTACCCAATTTCCTTACCCATAAAATGAGGATAATGGTAGTAATCCTGTTATTTGATCATTCTGACCTTCAAAAGCAGCTACTTCACATAGTTGGATTTAGCACTTTCTAGGATTTGGGGGAGGAAGCGTGTGAAGCGCTGAGAGCTGTCTCTGGCACAGAGTAAACACTCACACGTGTTAGCATCAGCGCCATCACCATCATCATGGGTCCCAAAGGGCCCCCCCCCCCCACCCAAGAGAGAAGGTGTGTTGCTGGGCCTCCCAGGGCTCTACCCAAAGGTCCCATGCAAGGCCCTACCTGTTCCTGCCTTTCTCCCCTGGCTAGCGTTCTGCGCGGTCTCCTGCCCGACCTTGACTCACCAGGGACTTACCTCCTGCTCTGCCTCAGGACCGGGCTCCGCGGGCGCAAGCAGGGCCTTGGAGGAACTCTGCTTCCATCTCCAGGCCTACCCCCTCGTCCTAGCCCCCAACCTCTCCCATCTGGATGGCCACAGCAGACTCCTAATGGGACTCACGCCTCCTCTCCTGTCCTTCTCCCATCCGTTCTCCATCCGGCTGCAGGAAGGCGCTTTTTCAAATGAAAAGCGGACCAGGCCACTCTGCCTGAAGCACTTTCTTGGCTCTCCCTGTGACGTGCATGAATCCACAGGCTTACTGTGTACGTGCTCGTGACGTTGTGGGATATTTGCCTCTGTCTAGTTCCCAAACATTTTCATCACCCTCCAAGGAGACCCCACACCCATGAACAGCCAGCCCAATCCCTCCCCTTCTCCCCCAGCCACTGTCAGCCACTGCTGTGCCTCTGACTATCTGGCCCTCAGGCTCCACCTGTGTGTCCTCTTTTCCTACTGCTGCCACCAGCGTGGGCCTTCTTTCTGTTTCCTGAGCACCCTAAGCTCTTTCCTGCCTCAGGACCTTTGCCTTTGCTGCTCCCAGACCCTGGCTTTCTACATGGCTGGCTCCTTCTCATCCTCCGTCAGGCTTCCCTGCTCCCTGCGCCTAGAGTAGCAGCCGCTGCCCTGTTTATTTCCTTCATTTTCCGTATCACAGACTGTGAGTCACTGGATTGTGTGTGTGCTTGTGAACAAGATGTTTAGATGTGATTCTTTGTGTCTCCATGAGACCCCCAAATCCAAGAACTAATCGGTGGGGATGAATTCCAAGGCAGGGCTGGGTCGTCCTGGGCAGCACGACTTGCAGAGGAGGTGATGAAAACCAGTTGTGAGGCTGTTATTCTACCCCGACCTTGGGCTATAAAAGGATTGACATTAAGGAGGGAGAGAGAATGTTCGTCTGGAGGTAGTTGCTGAAATACCAGGCAGTTCCCTCCTGCCACTGTGGGGCTTCTTCCTGGCACTCAATCTAGTGACAAGGGCCTTGAGAGGAGGGCCCTGCTGTGTGTCCTGGAGCTGTGGCTGGTGGTTGACTTCTGCCCCAAGAGCCCAAAGAGAACAAGAAAAGCAGACGTGGCTCGTGCTCTGCACCTAACAGCAGAGTAAGCCAGACAGGGCAGCCCTCGGCCCCAAATCGGCACGTCCTCCAGCAGCAGAGCAAAACCTTTAGTCTTCTGCGGCATCTTTAAAGGGGACCTGGCCCCAGATGGTGTGAGGAGGGGTGACGGAGGGAGCCGCAAGCTCCAGGGCTGAGGGGTGGAGCTGTGAGCTACTGGTCAGAAACTTCTCCGGGTCAGAGAGCTGGCAGCAGAATCTCTGAGAGCCGAAAAGCGCCCAAGGAGGGAAGGAGCTTCTGACCCAACCCCTAACACCCAGGCACTAAGCTGTCCAGGCGACTTAGACTTTGCCATCCTGTATCTCTCCGACCTCCCTCAGCTTGACCCCGAAGAGGGACAATCCTGGGCTGGGGGATGAGGAGAAGCTCGGGAAAGAGGGACGGGCGGACCCTGCGCCCTCCTCTCACTATGAAAGCCTAAAGCAGCTCCGAGGGGAGGAAAGTGAGAGGCTCTGGGCTTTGTCTTCTTCTGCTGACATTTGAGTTCCTGAAAGGACTAGAAGTGATCAGAGCACATCTTGTCATCCAAAAGTCAGCAAAAAAGTTATGGGACCTCTTGAGAGTTTATGCAAGGGCCAGGGGGGAATGAAACCCCAAGTCCAGTAAAGGGGCAGCAAGAGGAACGAGTAAGGTTGTCTTCTGCTCAGTAAAGTGGTTACTCTTGTTTTTCTGCCTCTCTAGCTCCAGCATGGGCTTCCTGAGGGCAGGGACCCAGTCTGCATTGCTTATTTCAGGAAACCCCGGCCCTACACATGGTCGGGAGGTGGCTGACTCTGCTGGTGTCCTGCACGTTTCTCAAGTTCATTTGGGCCCATTTATAGCTTTAGCGTGCCCCTACCCTAGCCTCTGATGGCTCACTCCCGTAACTGTCCTGGGCAATTTCTTCTGAGTCAGGGTGGCTTCCTGGCTGGAGGTGCCTGGGAGTCACACAGTGTGCTACACCGCGCCCCCCCACCCCCCCCGCCAGTGCCAAGCTTGCAGCACGTCTGGCTGACATCAAGGACCCTTTTGGCAGGTGAAAGGTCTGCTCTCTTGCTTGGGGTAGGATAGGCTCTGAGGTGCAGCCTACACTCCGGATCTCCCTGTGGGGTCTAGTTGGGGCTAGACCTTAAACCACATCCCTGCTTAACCCCTTCTTTTTACCTACCTGGCCTCACTCCCTCACTCCGCTACAGCTTTCGTGAGAGCGCTCCCCAGTAAGCCACCCGCATGTGAATCCAGATCTCAGGTTCTGCCTCAAAGGGACCTGACCTAAGACATGTTGAATGAATGGAGAACTTCTAGGGACAGGCTTTCTGAGAGTCTGCAATGCATGACCTAAGGAATCACTTAGCCACGTGGAAGAAAGTGCTTATAGGATCAGATGAGACATCGCCTTCAAGGTAACTCAGAGGCTGAGGATTTTAGGAATCATTTTACTCATACTTGCCCCATACTCGCAGGTGGGCAGGGGCTGGGAGTGGAAGGGCAGGTTGTAAAATTGCTTTGGCTCATTGGCTTGTCAGGACTGGCCTAGATGCACTCGTCAGCCTAGGAAGAGAAGCATGTGGTATGTGTGTCTCACCTACCTGGTCCGGGAGTCCAGGAAGGCCTTGTTGACCTGGATCTTGACCTGACTCACAGCATCAGAGATGGTGAAGGTGCGGGTGGCCTGCTCTTGGAGGGGGAGAAGCAAGGAGCAGGGTATCAGACACCACTCTTTGGAGAAGCCCTTTGCTCTGTCTCCCTCTTTCTCCACCATTATCCCCACCACTCAAACCTGAGCAGGCAGAAGACCAAGATTAGGAAACATTCGACGGGAGGAAAAGCCCAGAATGGGAAGAATACTCTCTGATCCTCAGTAAGGCGTCAATGTCACTCTTTAGGAGTCCAGTAGAATACATTCGTCCCTCAGTATCCACAGGGGATTGGTTCCAGGACCCCCCAGGATGCTCAAGGCCCTTATGTAAAAGGGCATAGTATTTGGATATAACCTATGCACATCTTTCTGTATACTTGGAATCGCCTCCAGATTACTTATAATACTTAATGCAATGTAAATGTCATATAAATAGTTACCAGAGTGGGTTTTCTTTTTGGGGGAGCCGGGGAGCTTTCTGGAATCTTTAAAAAAAATATTTTCAATCCACTGCTTGTTGAATCTGTTGATGCAGAACCTGTGGATACAGAGGCCTGACTGGACCCAGTGATGGGATTAAGAAGGCGTGTGACCACTCAGGTTGGCTCTCGGCTCTGGGCTGTGGGGATTTTTTTTGGTTCTTGGTGAAGTGGATCTGAAAACAAGTCCCTCGAAAGGCTTCGCTGATCACAAGGACCCTGAGGTAGGGAAGGGGATGGTGTAGAGTGGAGGTGGGGTTCCCTGTTTTACTCGAATTGGGGTCTGGAATGGTGGGGGGATGAGGATGCAGTCTTTGAACAAGGGGAGTGTAGTGGCTTAAATAGTGTCCCTCCAGAAAACTTGTCCAACTACCACCTGAGAATGTGACCTTATTTGGAAATAGGGTCTTCGCAGATGTAGCTAATTAGGAAGAAGTCATACAGGTACAGGATTAGAGTGGGCTCTAAATCCAATGACTTGTGGTCTTATGACAAGAGGAGAGGCCACACAGAGGACACCACAGAGAAGAAGGCCACGTGAAGATGGAGGCAGGTTGGAGTGACGCACGTATAAGCCAGGGATTTCTGGGAGCTACCGGAGGCTGCAAGGGGCAAGGAATGACTCTCCCCTAGAGCCTTCAGGGGAGCATGACCCAGCCAACACCTTGATTTAGGAATTCCAGCCTCCTGGACTGTAGGAGAATAAATTCCTGTTGTCTTAAGCCACCCAGTTTGTGGTCCTTTGCTACGGCAGCCCCAGGAAACACAATACAAGGTGGTACTTACCATTTGTGTCAGATTCTGCAACCTGGAACAAGCTCAGGGAAGCCAAAAGGACTGGGAGATGGAAGAGGACCCTCATCGCTGAAATGAGACCAGGATCAGGATGTGAGCCTTGTAGAGTCCCCGTGGGTAGGACTGAATCACAGAAAGGGGGTGGTAAAGCAGAGAAAGCCCAGAGAACATGAGACACCCTAACATTAGAACAGAGGAGGGGAAACCACAGTAACTAACTAGGCATCTACCATATGTGCAGGCCCATGGTAGGTCCTGGGAGATGGAAAGAGGCAGTGGTGGAAGGGAAAGAACACAGGCTTTGTGGTCAGAAGGTCCTGAGTTGTAGTTATGCACTTGCTCTAACTAGCTCTGTGACACTGAGCAGGTTACTTGACATCTCTGGGCCCCCGGCCTGATTGAGTGAGAGGGTTGGACCAAGTGATCCAGGATGTCTGATTCTGCCTTGACACCCCGTGACCCAACTTCCTGTACCTGTCTTGTCACCGGTGACAAATGCTCTTACCAAACCCAAAACACAACTTTGGAGTTCCTCTTCCTTTTTTCCCCTCAGGATGTATTGCTCCCTGAAAGCCATCCTCCTCTGGCCCAGCACCAGGGGAGTGTGCCTGAGAAGCAGACACTCAGTTCCTCCTATGGGAACTGGCAAGGAACGCCACCCTCCCTCAAAGAGTCGACATGATGGGAAAACACGAATGAAAATTGTGGCGAAGCTCAGAGCTCTCCAGAGCTCACAGCTGTGTTCCAGGTTGCCTGAAGAGATTCCTGCTCTTGGATCAACACCTTCATCATGAGCTTTAACTCTGAACCTAAATCATCAGATTAAAATCGTGCAACTTTGTTTGCTGACGAGGGGCTTTGGAGCTCAGAGCGTCCATTAGGATTGGTGGGATAGACCCAAAATGTCTTTTGAGGAGGTTCTAGTTCCAGCCCAGGAGGCACCCATGCTGTACAGATGGAAGGATCGTGCGTCTAGACCATGTTCTTCACGAGAGGGCACAGGCTCTCCCCATAGTGTGCATTCACTGGTTGGACCCCAGAAACGTCCTCAGATTGGCTGCCCCCTCTGTCTCTACTCAAAGCTCCCTAAGAGAAATCGTGGTTCTAGAGTTTTGCCCAAGAGACCACCCAGGAGGTCTTCCAGATACTCTCCAGAAGAGGACAACTGTGTACCTGGACAGGTAATTTCAGCTTCCCTTGCACTCCCGCAATCTTTTCCTCTGACCTTTGATGATCCCCCTAATAATTGTTATCTTGTTGAATGTACTTCTTGTAAGCTAACTGTAGAAAAAAAAAACAAACCAAGGTGCGAATAAATACCTCTCTGGCCAAGATTCTCCCTGGCACTTTTTTTTTCCCCAAGAGGAAAACAGCTTGACCCCTCCCTCAGTGGGCTCCTGTCCTTACACCTCTATGGCCCCACGTAGTCCTCCTGTTTGTGCTTCGAGGAGACCACTGAGCCAGCAGAAATCTGCCCTTTTAAGCAAACAAATACGATGGTTTTGGAGTAAAAAGCATCACTGATATTATTTTAAGTTGTGGTAAAAACACACAGGATAAAATGTACTACCTTAACCATTTTAACCAGACAGTACAGTGGTGATAAGTACATTCACACTGATGTACAACAGATCTTTAGAACTATTTCATCTTGCAAAACTGAAACTCTCTACCCACTAAACACCAACTCCCCCTTCCTCCCTCCGCCCAGCCCCTGACAACCACCATATCATTGATTTTTAAGAGAGCTGATGGGCGCACAAGTATTCATTACGTTATTCTTTCAATGACTAGTGTGTTTCGTGATAAATCAAAAACAAAAAGTGAAAGGTTAGTCTATGAAAACAGGCATCATCTGAAATAGATTGAGGAAGAAAAATATCATAGCTGGAGAAGTAAAAGTTGAGAAATCTGAACAGGAAAAGGTCCTTAGATACTCATTTCTCCTCTCCTTCCCTTGGAACCTCTTTAATACTCCCCATCACTGAAAAGTGGTGGGAGGGAACCTCAGGCAAAAGCTAAAGTATTTTCCTTGTCTCGGCCATCTTTCCTGGTGGGTGTGAAGGAAGCAGAGAAAAGCAAACACGAGGTCATGCTGCTGGGAAAGGGGTGTTCAGAAAGATCCTGGAGGAACCCTAGCTGCAGCCGGAGCCAAGAGGCTTCTGGGATGTTGGGATATTTACCCACATTCTTATCATCATGCTCAGTGCAGAAACCCTTTCCCAAGCCCTTTGGTTTGCATCAAAGCTTGGAGCCTTCCCTGAGACATGAAGTGTTATCTGGAGACAGAACCACAGCTTCTGCCTCTCAAATGCCAGTCTGGTCCACAATCCCCTGCCTCTTACTCACACTCTCCCATGCAATGCCCTCTTGGTCCCGTGAACTCCTATTCGTTCTTTAAAACCCCGGCCAAATGCCACCTTCTCTGTGAAGTGTACCAGATCTAGGCAAAATTAGGTCATTCTTTTTTCTCTCTTCCCACAGTACTTTACTCACATCTCGTATCACTGTTTTCATGTCCGTTTCCCTGTCAGATCATAAGCTTCTCAAGAGCTACGTCCCATTTTTGTTTTTTCCACTGCCCAAGCCTAGTGTTGGTACATAATAGGTGTTGGGTATGTGCTGAATGAATGAAACTCCCACGGTAGCGAAGTTCAACATCCAGATGGTGCAGAGGGAGAGGGTGGTGATGGTCCCTTAACAGGCTTCTCCCACCTTAGTGTGGCTACTAATCACCGGGGGACCTTGTTAAATGCAGATTCTAACTCAGAATGTTATAGAAGGGGCCTGAGAGCCTGCACTTCCCACAAGTTCCAGGTGACGCCGATGCTGCAGGTCTACAGACCACACTGGGTACCACGATCTCCCAGAGTCCGGCTCTCAGACTTGCTGAGAGGCCACCAAGGGGGCGGCAGGAAGGCCTCAGAAGGGAAGCCATCAGTAGGATTCTTTTCCATGAATGGTGAACGCTCTGTTGAGGGTAGTGGGATGAGCCGGAAAGAACACCAATGAACTCACCATCACCCCCAAGAATGTTCTATTTGATCTTTTGAGCAGTTCCAGTATCAAGAGGAAAATAGAGAAGAGACAAGCTCTTATCAAGCTCTCTACAGCAGAAAAAATCCCCCTAGCCACAGGGTTTGGGATATGCGGTTTCATAAAAAAACAGTATGATTCAATCACTCAATTTCCCCAGGATGAAACCCATTTAAATATTGATGCAATTCATAAATCTGATTGAGAACATAGTGTCCACAGGACATTGGAGACACCTGGGACTAGACATTCAGGGCTAACTAGATGTTCAGGTCTGCTGGAAATAGCATGAGACACTAGAAAGAGGTTGAAGATCTGAGATCCCTGGCTTAGGGGACCCCTTAAACACTGCAAACTTTTCACTAGAGTGAATTTTCATTAGCGTTCATATCGTAACTGCGTCGGTCTCAAGAACCCCACATGCAGCATCATTCTGTTACTATCTTCCCCCAACTTTCTGTGCGACCCGGACACATGATGTGCCTTAGACCTTAGTTCCTAAACAGGATGGATGCGAGGAACACGGTACCTTCCAGCCCTAAGAGTTTATGATTCCATGGCTCGGTGTTCAGACTCAGAAAAGCCTCTTTGCCCCACAATGGATTCAATTACCTTCTCCCTTATGGATTCAATCACATTGTCCCTTATGGATTCAATCACATTGTCCCAAACAGGGATGACCTGCCAAATCTGGCACCAGAAAATGCCTGAAGAAGACAAGTCCAAAGGCAGTACCAAGCTTTCTGAGAAGCCGTTAGGAAATTTCATCATCAACTTTGCAGATTCCAGTTAATGAGTCTTACCTGCCAAGTGCCTTGGCCTCCTGTGGCAGCCAGGGGAGTTTCTCTCCTTGGAGGAACTGGTCTTTTATACCATCTACCAGGAATTAATTTCAGGGAAAGGCCCAGAAAGAAAGATTATGAGGGGCTGATGTGGCTTGGAGGAGGATCTCAGGTTCAGCAGGAAATACCCTGTGACTCTGGGCAGATGCTCGAGGAAACTGTCAAAAGGCAGAGGTTGGTTGAGGCACTATCGCTGGTCCTGGATGAAGCAAATCCTCTTCTTCCTATTTTTCAGGTGAACTATGTGGTCTTGCTGCAGTCATGGAAGGCAAACCTCTAATCTTTGAGCAGGCTTGCCCCTTCTATGCCCTTGATGGGATCTGAATAGCTCTTAAAATTAGGAACAATTAAGTGGCTTTCTTCCCCATTTGTTTATTCAGTGCCCTTTGATCCCTCTCTTACCTTTCACCCAATCACTGTGGAAGCCACTAGTTTCATCTTTGGGATTTGCAATAGTTTTCAAGTGTTCCCTTCTGGGAAGGTCAACATTTCAAAATACTACCCCTTTTTGGCCACCAGAGAAGTGAGAAGAGCCCTGGACTTGTTGTCAAGGGGTAGGTTAGATCCCTGCCTCTGTCACTGTGTGGCTCTGGACAAGTCACTCTACCTTCTGTTTCCTCGTATACTCTAGTTGCAAAGCCAACGGTTGGCTTTGATTACTAGGATTCTACAACTTCATACCTTCTGTAGGGTGAGCCATTAAAAAAAGCCACCACTATACAGGAACTTATTGACTTAAAGCCCAAGTATGATGTTATATACCATCAAGTTCATTAGATCCATACAGGAAGGCAATAAGAAGGTTTAAAGAAAATGACATTTCATGAGAGTGTATTTTACAGACAGGCAAATTAAAACATAAGCCTCTTTATAAAATTATACCTTGGGTTGAAAATACTCTGGGGGACTGTCAGAACTTCATCATCCCCAAACCAGCCCCCTGAATTTACCTTCCAAAATGTAATATTCCTTTTCTCTGGCTGATGGAAGGTAGTTAGAATCTGCTTCTCTTGTGATGAATCCAGGCAAATGAGCTGGGCATCTCAAAGGAAGGCAGCTGTCCAGGAAAGGTAAGTGAAAGACATCGGGCTTTTCTTGTTTTCTCTGAAAGACATTTCTGCTTGTCGGCCAAGGTTTTCTTTGTCTGGGCACTCCTTGAACTTTCGAGCATGCTTCTCAAGGCTCTCGCCTCTGGGTTTCGTGCTTTACGAGTTAATGAAGCTGTGTTTTTAGGTGGCTCTTGACCTAGTTGGTTCTGAATACTTGTATTTTCAGAGCTTTGCTGACGTGTGATGACATGAATTCATGGACTTATCTCAGTTTAGTTAAATCTGTTTAGCACAGTTAGATGTCTCCCTATGAGGGAACTGGCCCGAGAAATGGAGACTGGAAGACAGGTAGCCCAGTAGAAAGCTAAAAAGGCCAACAGCTTCTCATCTATCAGCACAGAGAGTCCAAGGTATTTTAGTAATAGCGGCAGCAGGAAATACCCAATGAAGATGAAGTCTGCCACTGGCACATGGTGGTGCCTGTGTGCGCACACACATGCACACACACATACACTTTCCAAGAATTCACAGTTTATAAGCAAGGCTGGCCTCACACATGGTTGGCTTTCCTCCTTTACTTCTGGAAGTACAATTCTGCGTGCTGATCAAGGGACATTCATGGTCAGTGAGTGACAAAGTGACCACTGTGTATGAGGTGACCGTAGCTCTCGCACTGGGCCCTGGCCTTCTGGCCATCTCCACCGTTTCAGGTGATATCTTCTTGGAAGCCCAGCCAGTCCCTCTCTCAGCTGTCTGTTTTCACCCACCTTCCGCTGGCTTGGCTGTCATTCACAGCTGGACACGTTAATTTTTTTCTTTCCTGGCTAAAATGCATTTCCTCTTGCTGGTTCTCAGAACACCAAACAAACGGACCTCTTGACCCCAGCGTGGCTCCACATGTCAATGTTTACCCTCTTTGGGACACATCCGCTGCTCACCCCAGAGAAGGAAGGAACCCAGGTGCTCTGGCGTCACCCATCCTGGCCTTGGGACAGGTGTGGAGATAACAAAGTTTCTCTGAATGGTGTCCCTGGCAGCACAGGGCTTTGGGAGGGATGGGAACATTACCAGGCAGCCCCCTTCGGGAGGAAGAGAAAAGTGTCTGGGATGGTTTGTGTGTCTTCCTCCGCGGGCAAGAAGAGGCCTTCTGCCTCCTGTAAGTACTTTTTAGGGGGAGGATTCGTTGGATATTTGGTGGCTTCTGAGACTGGCATAACATCAGGGTTCTGACTGGTAAACCAAGTATCAATGAGTTTTTCCAATTAGCCACAGAATGTTGGGAGTGGAAGGTCTGGGTCTTGTTCAGGGTTCCTCCAGGGACCCCTCTGGTGGGGCTGGCAGAGGGAATTACCAAGAACCTCTCTGCTGGAGTGGGCAGAATGCTCTTCCTTCTCTCCATTAATCTAAAATCCTTTTTGGTCAAGGCCATTCTCCTAGTTTCCATCAGTGTTCCATCTCTCCTTCCTTTCTTTTATCTCCCTCTTAGATGTTCAGTGAGCACCTGGTGTTATGTGTTCTTGTTTTTTTCCTTTTCTTACCCCCAATCCTCCTTCTTCCCAATTAGCTTACAAATGGTGTATTTTGATAAAGTTGGCTTCAGATGAAAAAGATGTCATATCTGTTCCATGCCTTGGCAGAATTGTGTAGGGACAGCACTGGGAAAGGTGATAAACAGATCTTAGAGCTCAGCTGAGACCATTTGACCTAAAATAGATCCAGAGATGGTTGGGGTAGAGATGGGAAGAGAAACCAACTCTCATATAAGTCACAAACTCAGGCTTTTAAACAAAAGCCAATCTTGAATTACTATTGTTATTATGTGAGAAGTCAGGTGAGGTATGTTTTATAGTAAATCCACAGAGAAAATATCATTCCAATAAAGTACCCCCTGTCACTCAGCAAGCACGTGCACACCACAGACAGCCAGACAGACACACACAGAGATGAAACACTAAGCAACAAGTGGAAATGCAAGGAACTCTGGATTAAGATTCAGGAAGCCAGGTTCTAGGCTTACCTTGCTATCTACTGGCTGTGTGACCTTGGGGAGGTCATTCTTCATTTGCAGACCTCTGTTTGTCTGTAAAGAGAAGTGGGTCCACTAAATAATCGTGGTGGTTCTCCGAGGCTCTGGTGTTTAAGATTCTCCTGTGAATCATCAGATCTAGGAGCTCCTAGTACCTGTCTGCTTCTGCCCCATCTGTTCAATCTTGTACGAGTCACATATCCTCAGGTTCTCTTTATACAAAAAGGACATCAGAATCCTATGTTATTCTCTGTTAGGACCAGCTAGGATGGAGTTTCCTTTAGTTCTGAGGGGCAACCAGAATAAAAGAACGAGAGGAATCTTGTCGAGAAACGGGAAGAAAAATTCTGCTGGGAATGTGATCATTCCCTCTGTCACTCAAGTGTGGAAACCAGGGAGTCATCCCAAGTACGTCTGCTCTTCTTTCTTTTCTCTTCCTCTGCCTTCCTCCCATCTCCCATCTCAGTCACTGATTCCTACCCATTTGCTCTTATCAGTCACTTGCATTGGTCGCTTCCTTGCCTTCCCCACATTCTGGTTCTGCTCTGACTCACCTCAGTTTTACTCCAAGATCACATCCTTCTCACTGGTCTCCCTGTCACCAGTCCACTCCACCCCTTCCTCCTCTATACCAAGGTTTTCACTCCTGAGCTCCCTACTACCCAGAGGACAATGTCTCAAGTTTTAACCAAAGTTCTAGGCTGCCTACCCTCCCATCTCTGCCAGCCCCTCAGACATCACTCCTCTACCCAATCTCTTTATTCCAGCCAAATTAACCTACTCTTTTTTTCCCTAACGTGCCAGACCCTGTCCCGCTTCTGTGCCTTTCCCACTGCTGTCCTCCATGTCTGGCTGGCTCTCTCCCTTCTTGTCTGACCAGTATCTCAAGCCCTCTCTTGTCCATGGAGACTTCCCTATCTGCCAACCTCCAGGGAGCATCGGATATTGCTTCTCTTTTTCTCTCCTTTGCTTTTCCTATTTATTATCTCTTTATGCATCTTTCCTGATACCCAAATTAGATCATAAATTCCTTAAGAGCTCCAGATTGTATTGGGCAATCAATGATATTTGTTTGATTGATAAAGATGATGATATCGGGGGAAAAATGACCTTGCCTTAACTCAGTCATTCAAGTCCAAGGTCTTGGCTGTTGGTCCTAAAGCTGCTTCTGGAAATCACTTCTGGCTTAACTAAAACACGGTGGCTATTCAAAGTGTAACTAGAGGGTATAATTTCTGAATTTTTCTCTTCTCTTTCGTTTTCCCCAACTTAGAGCCCAACTGCCCATCTTAAGCTGCACAAATCAGAGAGAGCCAGGAGATTGTGAGGAACATCTGGATCTTGGTCCTTTTACAGTTGGGTGAAGACAGCAGCTAGAGCCCCTTTTCCAACCTGAAGGTGGAACTTCAATGCTTATTTTCCAGATGGCGGAAGAATCTCTCAGAAGCAACAGAACCCACATGCCCTAGTCTTGTGAAGTTCCATCCTTAGGTCTCTTTGCCAGATGGAGGCTGGAATTCTGCATGGACATTCCTGAGAAGGCACCCCCCTCCCCTGTGGACTAGCCCTGGAACTAGTGAACGGTGCCCACTAGGTGCCAGGGTGTGCAGGCTCTGGGACTTACCATAAATGGCTGAGACCTCGCTACTTCTTCCTGGGGCTCCACCCAGATAATTTGGGGCTGTGCAAATAGAATTATCTCTGGAAGATTGTGGTGGAGGCTGGAATGGGGTGAGGTGCTGGAGTGGACTTGATGTAAGAGAATCCCTTCTGCTCTCCTGGGAACCTGGGAAGGGCTAAGTGATTATTTGCCTCTCACTCTTCTCATAGTGCTAAGAAGGGGGCAGAGGCCTGGGGAGGAGAGTGTATGAGCCCTTACTGTCCTACTTTCTTGTCCTTCTCTTAAGAAATGCAGGGTTTTCAAGATGCTGTAGAATGTCCTTTTACTCTGTGAACAACAGGGCATGGGCAATGCTCTTTATTTATTTATTAAAATTTTTTAAATTTTATATTGGAGTAGAGTTGGTTAACAATGTTGTGTTAGTTTCAGGTGTACAACAAAGTGATTCAGTTATACATGTACGTGTATCCATTGTTTTTCAAATGCTTTTCCCATTTAGGTTATTACAGAGTATTCAGCAGAGGTCCCTGTGGTATACAGTGGGTCCTTGTTGGTTATCTATTTTAAATATAACAGTGTGTACGTGTCAATCCCAAACTCCCAGTCTATCCCCCCACCCTTCCCCCCAGTAACCATAAGTTCTCTAACTCTGTGATCTGTTTCCGTTTTGTAAATAAGTTCATTTGTATCATTTTTTAAAGATTCTGCATATAAGTGATATCATATGATATTTGTCTGTCTGACTTACTTCACTTAGTATGATAATCTCCAGGTCCATCCACGTTGCTGCAAATGGCATTATTTCATTCTTTTTAATGACTGAGTAATACTCCTTTGTATATGTGTACCACATCTTCTTTATCCATTCATCTGTTGATAAACATTTAGGTTGCTTCCGTGTCTTGGCTATTGTAAACAGCACTGCAGTGAACATTGGGATGCATGTACCCTTTTGAACCATGTTTTTCTCCAGATATGTGCCCAGGAGTGGGATTATAGGATCATATGTTAGCTCTATTTTTAGTTTCTTAAGGAACCTCCATACTGTTCTCCATAGTGGCTGCACCAATTTACATTCCCACCAACAGTGTAGGAGGGTTCCTGGCAATGCTTTTTAAACATGGCTTCTGATATACTTTCAACGAAAGAGGAGTGTGACCAGGTATTCCTGGAGGAGACTGAGATTCTACAATTTCTTTGATATCTCACATTTTTAAAAATAAAATTTTTATTTTAGAACAGCTTTATTTTTTAAAATTTTTATTTATTTATTTCACCGCTGTGCGCGAGCTTTCTGTAGCTGCAGTGAGCGGGGGATAGTCTTCGTTGCGGTGCGCAGGCTTCTCACTGCGGTGGCTTCTCTTGTTTTGGAGCTCAGGCTCTAGGCGCGTGGGCTCCAGTAGTTGCAGCACGCGGACTCTAGAGCGCAGGCTCAGTAGTTGTGGTGCACGGGCTTAGTTGCTCCGTGGCATGTGGGATCTTCCCGGACCGGAGATCGAACCCATGTCCACTGCATTGGCAGGCAGATTCTTAAACACTGAGCCCCAGGGAAGTCCCTTTAGAACAATTTTAGATTTACAGTATTATTACTAAGATAGTACAGAGAATTCTCATATACCCAGACCCAGTTTTCCCTATTACCATCTTACATCACTGTGGTACATTTGTCACAATTAATGAACCAATATTGTTACGTTATTATCAACTAAAAGTTCGAGATCTCACATTTTAACTTAACAAGTCACACTTTCGTTTTCTACTCCAGAACTCATCTGTGTGTGTTTTACTAAATAAAAATTTTAAATTTACTTAACATCAAGCTAAAACGGACGTCCCAAGGAATACGAGCCATGTCTAGCCAGCGCCCTGTGTTCCCTGGGTTACTCCTGCTCCCCCTGGAGGTGTCCAGACAGCTTGGGTGGCAAGAGTTGCGGAGAGTGAGCTTGGAGTGGGGTCAGACCATCTCCCTGGGTCCTGATAACCCTGCTCAGTCACTGTGTGACCCCAGACAGTCACTCAGTCTCTGAGCCTCGGTTTCCTTTTCTGGCCAATGGGAACAATATCACCAGCCTGTATCACAGGGCTCTGTCAGGGCCACTTGAGGTCCTGTATGCAGACGTGGAAAGCATGGATCACAGGTAAGAGATAAGTATGGAGATGAATTCTTAGTCATGGGAGGTGAGCAGCTACTTCTGCATGAACTTGTTCTTGAGACATCACGCTGTCTGCTCTCAGCCTCATCTGAGTCTCTAGTTACTGAGGAGGCCAGAAGCTAAAACTAAGGCCCATGTTGTCCTTGCTGGGTTGCATTTCACAGGCTGGGAGAGGAGGGGGCAGTAATGGAAAGTTTCTTTTTTGGCTTCTGCTGCTGGACTCAGCTCGAATTGGCTTAACTAATAGGGAAATTTTCAAGTTGGATACTGTAATATCCAAATATACAATATAGGTGGTCATTATACTGTTTCTCCATATTTTTGTTGTCATTTTTGTAATGTTTTTTAAAAACTATGGTAAAATACACAACATAAAATTTAACACCTTAAAAATTTTAAGTGTACAGTTCACTATTAAGTATATTCACATTGTCGTGCAATCTCTGTTCCATATTTTTGATCATCTGAAATATTAGAAACAAAAAGAAAACGCTGACAAGAAGTCCAGAGATAGGGCAGACTTCAGGGTTGATTTAATTCAGTGGTTCTGGATTTCTTTACCCTGCAGTTCTCCCTGCCAAGCCTCCTCCAAGCTGCTTTGGAGGCAAAATGGCACACAACCACCTTCGTAGGAAGGCAGAGAATCTCACAGGAGAGAAAGAAGAGTTTTCCCAGAAATCCTGGCGAATCTTTTCTCAGTTCTTAACTGGCAAAGAAATTTTAAGCCTCATCAGATTATTGCCTTAGAAAGGTCACTTTGGTATCAGTATGGAGAACAGTTAGAGGGGACAAGACTGGAGGCAGAGAGATCAGGAGGGAACCTGTTGCAATCATTTAGGTAAGAAATAACAGTAACCTGGAACAAGGTAGTGACTGGTGGTCCTGGAGTTGGAGAGCCTGGAGAAGACTCCAAAGATGTTTATGTGGTAGATTAACCTGATTAAGATCTTAACTCATTTTCTTCTGTTGAAAGGATAAAAATACTTTTCCCTCCACCCTCCCTCAAGAGAGCAGTTAAAAGCTTTGTGTCCTGGAGGGCTGTATTTTCCTTGCCTCCCACCACCAACAGCATAACTGACAAACAAACCTAGCTCACAGGGGCTGGGGAGCTCTGTTGAGGTATTGGGGGGTGAGGAATGGAAGTGTACCTTCAAAATCCCCTTTTGTTCTTCTTGGACCTGGACATTCAGCTCCTGCCCTGAACTGAATTGGGAGCCTTGACCTCCTGCTCTGTGTATCCTGGCTTCCCTTTCGTTCCTTCAACACTTGCTAGGAGCTGGTAAGATCTTCACACGCTGATTCTTCAATTTTCTGCCTGGTGACACTCAGTAGTAGGGTGGACAGTCCATACCAGGACACCCTGGAGTGTGCTCCCTCTTGGCTGCAGGCAGGCCCTAATTCACTGTCCCTTTGGAGTTGAGGTGTCTTTCTTTTTTCAGTTCTTATATTCTAAGCATTAGTACAAATAAACATTTTTACACAGGAAAAAAAAGTAAATTTCATGAGGTCAGAGACTATTTCGTATACAACATATCCCCAGAGCTTAAGATAGGAGGCTAGTAGTTTGATTCCTGAAGCCCGTGTTGATGGAGGGATTGCTCCGAGATGTAGGTCCAAGAAGCAGGGAACTTCAGCTCCCGTGTAGCATTCCTAGATGGGGCAGGACCTCTGATGGGGATGGCACATGCCTATCGGGGACTGATCCCTGAGGCTACAGTCTTGGGGGGCCAAGTTGGTCATGAGGAAGATGGACGTCATGAGCAGAAAGCAGCTTACTCTGCAGTGAGCTCAGGCCATGACCATTCCAGCAATGACTGCAGTGGACTGGAGGCCCCTTTCCAGGGCACAGGGACTCTTCCCTGAGTCTAAGGAGTGGGAAGGACGCTCAATAATGACTGACACTGAACATCTCATCAGCTTTGCTGAGTGGAAGCTTGGAGTTAGTTTTAATTTAGCAATATCTATTACTATAATTATTCACATAAATTATAATACAGTTGAGAATAAATATAACATACACCCATGCCCCACGACCCTGCTTTGTAATGGCTGAATCCTCTGCCTGTGATGCTCACTCTCCAGATCTCCACATGCCTTGTTTCCTCATCATCTTCAGGTGTTTACTTAAATTTGGCCATCTCATTGAGTGTTTCCTGATTTCCCTTAAAAAAAATTCAAACTCTTCTCCTCCCAAAATTCTTATTATCCTTCCTTGTTTTATTTTTCTTCATGGAACTGACCACCAAATATTGTACCATGTTTTACTTTTTTATTTGTTTACTGTCTATCTATCTACATAGAATGTAAATTTCATGAGGTCAGAGAATGTTTAGTATATATCACATATCTGCGGGACTTACACAGTGGCCCCCACACAGAAGACCAGCAATAAATATTTGTTGAACTAAGTGACTTAATCAATAAATTGTGGAGCAAACTCATAACTACCATATCTTAGTAGGGTAGGGGCTCAGACAGGATTGCTGAGAATCCTTACTCAAAATACTTTCTATGCCACTTAATTTCAACCCTAATAGCTGTAGCCAAATGATTCTTTTGAGGCAATAGCCAAAAACTTGATTCATACTTATTGTGTAGATATAGATATAGACTTTCAAAAGGTCATTGCTGATTTGGGGAAAGTCAGTGAACTTTAATGAGATTAAACTTGAAAGAATCTTGTAGTTGGCAGAAAGTGCTGGCATTAGAATTTATTGAAGAGATAAATTTCTTCTTATTTCCAGGAGAATACCAAGAAAGGGAGGAGCATGGAAGGTAAATTTTAAAGTCCCTGTGTTTCCAAAAACTGAAACCTCTTCTTCGAGGAGGAGGGACCATAGGAGCCAATGTCATCAGAGTCCTACCATTTAGAACACTCCTACTGCTCCAAGTCTTGAGGTGTCACTGAAGACCTGGGCTAACTTGTTGGGACACATTGTAGGGAAAATGGGGCTGCCCAAGATAAAAGCAATTAATTATCAAAAGCTGAGTATGTTTCTTGAGAAAAGGCATTTGAGATCTGGTTAGGACATACAAATCAACTGCTTCAGAGGCTGAGTTTCTGGGTACTGCTGACCTGTTTTATTCTCCTACTGATTCTGGTAATGTTCGTGTGGTACTACCCATGTGGTCCCACCTGTTCTACCTATTGACATACTGCCTGGAAGGGGCTGGGGAAAGGTGAGGATGCTTATGCTCTTTGTGCCCTGAGTAAGCTGGCCTGTAAATAACACTGATATACAAGTATTTCCTGGGATCACCTCTCCAAAGGATACTTGCAGCAGATGCTCTTGGTGGCCTGCCCAGGTCCCCTTGATGGACTGCTGAGCATCTTGACTGTTAACAGCTCATAGGTGCACCCATCTCAGGATTGCCCTCGGCTAGCTAGCTAGCCCAGCGGTTTCTAAGAGGTTCCATTCTGTTTCTTCCAGGAAATAAAACAATTCCTCAAGGAGCCTGATCCCTTATAATGAAGGATGATATTTACAAACCACGTCTGGGTACTGGGAATGCTCATTTCTCCTGGACAGTGACTGCTTCTGGACTCTCTCGGTGGACAGAGCTGGGAAATGTATGTATGGATAGTACTCACGCATACATACACATATACTTACATACCTCTATTCATGTCTGACCCTGTCTTTATACATATTTTAAAAAACACCGAGGAGTTTTATCATTAACTCCAACTCTGATCCAGCACCACAGGGTTCATTCTCACCTTTACCTCCCTTCCTTTTTGTAACTTCTTTCTCAGACAGTGAGAAACATTGCTCTTGTTCTCTACAGTATGATTACTTATTTCTTCAACCTTAGTATACATATAAAGTAGTTTCAGAATTGCTAATCCATACTCCTCTGAGAAGTGAATTTACCAACCAGAGTACAGTGTTTGTGGACAGTTCTTTTTGTCTTTAGCTTTCAGTTTCCATCAAAACACTGCTTTCCAGAGTTATTTCGGTTGGCTCCTTACTTTCTCAATCCCTTCAGTGTGGTTATGTAAATTATTTGTAACACAGTTAGATTCCTTTGTCATAGTCTGCATTCTGGTCTTGGTGCTCTGGCTGGGTGTCAAGCCTGAGCCTCTGAGGTGGGAGAGCTGAGTTCAGGACATTGGTCGACCAGAGGCCTCCCGGGCCCACGTAAGATCAAACGGTGAAAGCTCTCCCAGAGATCTCCATCTCAATGCTAAGACCCACCTCCACTCAACGACAGGCAAGCTACAGTGCTAGACACCCTATGCCAAACAACTAGCAAGACAGGAACACAACCCCACCCATTAGCAGAGAGGCTGCCTAAAATCGTAATAAGTTCACAGACACCACAAAACACACCACCGGACGTGGTCCTGCTCACCAGAAAGACAAGATCCAGCCTCATCCACCAGAACACAGGCACCAGTCCCCTCCACCAGGAAGCCTACACAACGCACTGAACCACCTTACCCACTGGGAGCAGACACCAAAAACAATGGGAATTACGAACCCACAGCCTGCAAAAAGGAGACCCCAAACACAGTAAGTTAAGCAAAATGAGAAGACAGAGAAATACACAGCAGATGAAGGAGCAAGGTAAAAACCCACCAAACCAAAGAAATGAAGAGGAAATAGGCAGTCTATCTGAAAAAGAATTCAGAGTAATGATAGGAAAGATGATGCAAAATCTTGGAAATAGAATGGAGAAAATACAAGAAACGTTTAACAGGGACATAAAAGAACTAAAGAGCAACCAAACAATGATGAACAACATGATAAATGAAATTAAAAATTCTCTAGAAGGAATCAATAGCAGAATAACTGAGGTGGAAGAACGGATAAGTGACCTGGAAGATAAAATAGTGGCAATAACTACTACCGAGCAGAATAAAGAAAAAAGAATGAAAAGAGTTGAGGACAATCTCAGAGAGCTCTGGGACAACATTAAATGCACCAACATTCGAATTATAGGGGTCCCACAAGAAGAAGAGGGAAAAAAAGTGACTGAGAAAGTATTTGAAGATATTATGGCTGAAAACTTCCCTGATATGGGTAAGGAAATAGTCAGTCAAGTCCAGGAAGTGCAAAGAGTCCCATACAGGATAAATCCAAGGAGAAACACGCCAAGACACATACTAATCAAACTATCAAAAATTAAACACAAAGAAAAAATATTAAGAGCGGCAAGGGAAAAGCAACAAATAAAATACAAGTGAATCCCCATAAGGTTAAGAGCTGACCTTTCAGCAGAAACTCTGCAACCTAGAAGGGAGTGGCAGGACATATTAAAAGTGATGAAAGGGAAAAACCTACAACCAAGATTACTCTGCCCAGCAAGGATCTCATTCAGATTCGATGGGGAAATTAAAACCTTTACAGACAAGCAAAAGCCAAGAGAATTCAGCACCACCAAACCAGCTTTATGACAAATGCTAAAGGAACTTCTCTAGGCAGGAAACACAAGAGAAGGAAAAGATTACAATAACAAACCCAAAACAATTAAGAAAATGGTAATAGGAACACACATATTGATAACTACCTTAAATGTAAATGGATTAAATGCTCCAACCAAAAGACATAGACGGGCTGAGTGGACACAAAAACAAACCCATATATATGCTGCCTACAAGAGACCCACTTCAGACCTAGGGACACATACAGACTGAAAGTAGGGGGGATGGAAAAAGATATTCCATGCAAATGGAAATCAAAAGAAAGCTGGAATAACAATTCTCATATCAAACAAAATAGACTTTAAAATAAAGACTATTACAAGAGACAAAGAAGGACACTACATAATGATCAAGTGGTCAATCCAAGAAGAAGCTATAACAATTGTAAATATTTATGCACCCAACATAGGAGCACCTCAATAAGGCAAATGTTAACAGCCATAAAAGGTGAAATCGACAGTAACACAATCATAGTAGGGGAATTTAACACCCCACTTTCACCAATGGACAGATCATCCAAAATGAAAATAAATAAGGAAACACAAGCTTTAAATGATACATTAAACAAGATGGACTTAATTGATATTTATAGGACATTCCATCGAAAAACAGCAGATTACACATTCTTCTCAAGTGCTCATGGAACATTCTCCAGGATAGATCATATCTTGGGTCACAAGTCAAGCCTTGGTAAATTTAAGAAAATTGAAATTATATCAAGTATCTTTTCAGACCACAATGCTATGAGACTAGATATCAATTACAGGAAAAAATCTGTAAAAAATACAAATGCATGGAGGCTAAGCAATACACTAGTAAATAACCAAGAGATTGCTGAAGAAATCAAAAAGGAAATCAAAAAATACCTAGAAACAAATGACAATGAAAACACGACGACCCCAAACCTATGGGATGCAGCAAAAGCAGTTCTTAGAGGGAAGTTTATAGCAATATAATCCTACCTCAAGAAACAAGAAACATCTCAAGTAAACAACCTAACCTTACACCTAAAGCAATTAGAGAAAGAAGAACAAAATACCCCAAAGTTAGTAGAAGGAAAGAGATCATAAAGATCAGATCAGAAATAAATGAAAAAGAAATGAAGGAATCGATAGAAAAGATCAATAAAACTAAAAGCTGGTTCTTTGAGAAGATAAACAAAATTGTTAAGCCATTAGCCAGACTCATCAAGAAAAAAAGGGAGAAGACTCAGATCAATAGAATTAGAAATGAAAAAGGAGAAGTAACAACTGACACTGCAGAAATACAAAGGATCATGAGAGATTACTACAAGCAACTATATGCCAATAAATTGGACAACCTGGAAGAAATGGACAAATTCTTAGAAATGCACAACCTTCCGAGACTGAAATAGAAAATATAAACAGACCAATCACAAGCACTGAAATTGAAACTGTGATTTAAAATCTTCCAACAAACCAAAGCCCAGGACAGATGGCTTCACAGGCGAATTCTATCAAACTTTAGAGAAGAGCTAACACCTATCCTTCTCAAACTCTTCCAAAATATAGCAGAGGGAGGAACAGTCCCAAACTCATTCTACGAGGTCACCGGCACTGTGATACCAAAACCAGACAAAGATGTCACAGAGAAAGAAAACTACAGGCCAATATCACTGATGAACATAGATGCAAGAACCCTTAACAAAATACTAGCAAACAGAATCCAACAGCACATTAAAAGGATGAAGGGGTTTATCCCAGGAATGCAAGGATTCTTCGATATATGCAAATCAATCAGTGTGGTGTACCATATTAACAAACTGAAGGAGAAAAACCATATGATCATCTCAATAGATGCAGAGAAAGCTTTCGACAAAATTCAACACCCATTTATGATAAAAATCCTCCAGAAAGTAGTCATAGAGGGAACTTACCTCAACATTAAAAAGGCCATACATGACAAACCCACAGCCAACATCATTCTCAATGGTGAAAAACTGAAACCATGTCCACTAAGATCAGGAACAAGACAAGGTTTCCCACTCTCACCACTATTATTCAACATAGGTTTGGAAGTTTTAGCCACAGCAATCAGAGACGAAAAAGAAATAAAAGAAATCCAAATTGGAAAAGAAGAAGGAAAACTGTCATTGTTTGCAGGTGACATGATAGTATACATAAAGAATCCTAAAGATGCTACCAGAAAGCTACTAGAGCTAATCAATGAATTTGGTAAAGTAGCAGGATACAAAATTAATACACAGAAATCACTTGCAGTCCTCTACACTAATGATGAAAAATCTGAAAGAGAAATTAAGAAAACACTCTCATTTACTACTGCAACAAAAAGAATAAAATACCTAGGAATAAACCTACCTAAGGAGACAAAAGACCTGTATGCAGAAAAGTATAAGACATTGATGAAAGAAATTAAAGATGATACAAACAGATGGAGAGATATACCATGTTCTTGGATTGGAAGAATCAACATTGTGAAAATGACTATACTATCCAAAGCAATCTACAGATTCAATGCAATTCCTATCAAACTACCAATGGCATTTTTCACAGAACTAGAACCCCAAATTTCGCAATTTGTATGGAAACACAAAAGACCCCGAATAGCCAAAGCAATCTTGAGAAAGAAAAACGGAGCTGGAGAAATCAGGCTCCCTGACTTCAGTCTATACTAGAAAGCTACAATAATCAAGATAGTATGGTACTGGCACAAAAACAGAAATATAGATCAATGGAATAGGATAGAAAGCCCAGAGATAAACCCATGCACATATGGTCACCTTATCTTTGATAAAGGAGGCAAGAATACACAATGGAGAAAAGACAGTCTCTTCAATAAGTGGTGCTGGAAAAACTGGCCAGCTACATGCCAAAAATGAAATTTGAACACTCCCTAACACCATACATAAAAATAAACTCAAAATGGATTAAAGACCTATATGTAAGGCCTGACACTATGAAACTCTTAGAGGAGAACATAGGCAGAACATTCTATGACATCAATCACAGCAAGATCCTTTTTGACCCACCTCCTAGAGAAATGGAAATAAAAACAAAAATAAACAAATGGGACCTAATGGAACTTAAAAGCTTTTGCACAGCAAAGGAAACCATAAACAAGATGAAAAGACAACCCTCATAATGGGAGAAAGTATTTGCAAATGAAGCAACTGACAAAGCATTAATCTCCAAAATTTACAAGCAGCTCAATATCAAAAAAACAAACAACCCAATCCAAAAATGGGCAGAAGACCTAAACAGACATTTCTCCAAAGAAGATATACAGACTTCCAACAAACACATGAAAGAATGCTCAACATCACTCATCATTAGAGAAATGCAAATCAAAACTACAATGAGGTATCATCTCACACAAGTCAGAATGGTCATCATCAAAAAATCTAGAAACAATAAATGCTGGAGAGGGTGTGGAGAAAAGGGAAACCTCTTGCACCGTTGGTGGGAATGTAAATTGATACAGCCACTGTGGAGAACAGTATGGAGGTTCCTTAAAAAACTACAAATAGAACTACCATATGACCCAGCAATCCCACTACTGGGCATTTACCTTGAGAAAACCATAATTCAAAAAGAGTCATGTACCACAATGTTCATTGCAACTCTGTTTACAATAGCCAGGACATGGAAGCAACCTAAGTGTCCATCGACAGATGAATGGATAAAGAAGATGTGGCACATATACACAATGGAATATACTCAGCCATGAAAAGAAATGAATTGAGTTACTTGTAGTGAGGTGGATGGACCTAGAGCCTGTCATACAGAGTGAAGTAAGTCAGAAAGAGAAAAGCAAATATCATGTGCTAACACATATATATGGAATCTAAAAAAAAAGGTTCTGAAGAACCTAGGGGCAGGACAGGAATAAAGAAGCAGATGTAGAGAATGAACTTGAGGACACGGGGAGGGGGAAGTGTAAGCTGGGATAAAGTGAGGGAGTGGCATGCACGTATATACACTACCAAATGTAAAATAGACAGCTAGTGGGAAGCAGCCGCATAGCACAGGGAGACCAGCTTGGTGCTTTGTGTCCACCTAAAGGGGTGGGATAGGGAGGTTAGGAGGGAGATGCAAGAGGAGGAGATATGAGGATATATGTATATGTATAGCTGATTCACTTTGTTATACAGCAGAAACTAATACACCATTGTAAAGAAATTATACTCCAATAAAGATGTTAAAAAAAAAGTGAGGTTGTTGGTCTGATGATTACTGAGTTGTAAAAATTCTTTATTTTTCTGGATATAAGTCCTGTGTTTTGCAAATACTTTTATCAGATATGTGTTTTGCAAATACTTTTTTTTCCCAATCTGGTTCTTTGTGTGTGTGTGTGTAAATGTTTTGCTTTTATAAGTGTCCATTTTCCCAAAGCAGCTGTATCATTTTGTACTCCTACTAGTAATTTCATGAGTCCCAGTTTATCTATCTATCTATCTATCTATCTATCTATCTATCTATCTATATAACGTATTCTTTATCCATTAATCTGTTTTGGACATTTAGGCTGCTTCCATGTCTTGGCTATTGTAAATAGTGCTGCTGTGAACATTGGAGTGCATGTATCTTTTTGAATTAGAGTTTTCATTTTTTCTGGATATATACCCAGGAGTTGGAGTGCTGGATCATATGGTAACTCTATTTTTAACTTTTAAAGGAACTTCCATCCTCTTTTCCATATGGTTGCACCAATTTACGTTCCCACCAACAGTGTAGGAGGGTTGCCTTTTCCCCACACTCTCTCCAGCATTTGTTATTTGTGGATTTTTAAATAATGGCCATCCTGACTGGTGTGAGGTGATACTTCATTGTAGGTTTGATTTGCATTTCTCTAATAATTAGCGATGTTGAGCATCTTTTTATGTACCTATTGGCCATCCATATGCCTTCTCTGGAGAAATGTCTATTTAGGTTTTCTGCCCATTTTTTTATTGCGTTGTTTGCTTTTTTGATATTTAGTTATATGGGCTGTTTGTATATTTTGGAAATTAAGCCCTTGTCGGTCACATCATTTGCAAATATTTTCTCCCAGTCTGTAGGTTTTCTTTTCATTTTGTTTATGGTTTCGTTTGCTGTGCAAAACTTATAAGTTTGATTAGGTTCAATTTGTTTAATTTTGCTTTTATTTCTAGATAAGGATAGTTTTACTTCTTCCTGTCAAATTATGTTTTTCATTTTTGTTTTTTTGCCTTATTTCACTGGACAGACCTTCAAGTATAAAGTTAAATAGAAGTTGTGATAGCAAATATTCTTCTTGATTTCCAATCTTTGGGAAAGTGTTCAATATTTTATCACCAAGTATGAAGCTAGCTGTTTTTATGTGGATATATGTTTTCAATTCTCCATGTAAATACCGAAGAGTGGAAGTTCTGCTTCATATGGTATCTTTATGTTTAACATGTTGAGGAAATTCCACTGCAGCTTTCAAAAGCAGCTGCACCATTTTATATTCCCACCAGCAGTGTATGAGTGTCCCAATTTCTTCATATTTTTGCCAACACCTTTTATTATCTGTCTTTTTATTATAACCATCTTAGTGGGGTGAAATTTGCACTTTGTGGTTTTGATTTGCACTTCTTTTATGATCAATGATGTTGAACATCTTTCCATGTGCTCATTGGCCATTTGTATATCTTCTATGGAGAAATGTATACTCAAATCTTTGCCCATTTGTTTACTTGAGTTGTGTATCTTTTAATACATATGATTTGTAGGAGTTATGTGTATATTCCAGATACAGGTCTCTTGTCAGATATATGGTTTGAAAATATGTTCTCTCATTTTGTAAGTTGCATTTTCACTTTCTTGATATTGTCCTTTGAAGTGCAGAAGTTTTGAATTTTGATGGCATCCAACTTACTTTTCCTTTAGTTGCTTGTATTTTTGGCGTTGTATTTAAGAAGGCTTTGTAGAAGTCATTCTAACAGGTATGAGGTGATATCTCATTGTGATTTTGATTTGCATTTCCCTGATAATAACTGACGTTGAGCATCATGTACCTGTTGGCCTCTGTATGTCTTCTCTAGAAATGTCTATTCAAATCTTCTGCCCATTTTTAAGTTGGATTGTGTGTTAGGGAAGAATTTTTTTATTAACAATTCAATCTGATATAGCTCTTCTTAGATTTTTTATTTATCCTTTAGTAAGATTTAGTTTTTGTTTTTCTAGGAATTTGTCCATTTCATTGAAACTGTTTAATTTACAGACATATAATTTTTCATAGCACTCCCTTATTATCCTTTTTATTTCTGTAAGGTCAGTAGTAATGTTCCTTACTTTATTCTTGAATTTAGGAATTGTTATGTCTGCTTGATGGAGTGACACTTTTTTTTTTTTTTTTTTTTTTTTTGCGGTACACAGGTCTCTCACTGTTGTGGCCTCTCCTGTTGTGGAGCACAGGCTCCGGGTGCGCAGGCTCAGCGGCCATGGCTCACGGACCTAGCCGCTCCACGGCATGTGGGATCTTTCAGGACCGGGGCACGAACCCGTGTCCCCTGCATCAGAAGGCAGACTCTCAACCACTGCGCCACCAGGGAAGCCCCGATGGAGTGACACTTTTATCATTGTAAAATGTCCTTTGTCTCTATAACAATGTTTGTCTTAAAGTTTACTTTGCCTAATATTATTAGTCGAACCATTCTAGCTCTCTTTTGGTTACTGCTTGCATGGTATATCTTCTCCTATCAACTTACTTTCAACCTATTTGTGTCTTTGAATCTAAAGTGTCTATTATTGATAGCATACAATTGGATCATGTATTTCCAAACCATTATGCCAGTCTCTGCCCTTTGATCAGTGTTTTTAATCCATTCACATTTAATATAGCTACAGACAAGGTAGAATGTATATATGCCATTTTGCTATTTGTTTTCTATATGTATTCTGTCATTTTGTTTTCTGTTCCTCTATTACAGCCTTATTTTATGTTAGATATTTTCTAATGTACCCTTATCATTTCCCTTTCTTTCTTTCTCTCTCTCTCGCTCTTTCTTTTTTTCTTTCGAGTTATTTTCTTAATGGTTGCCCTAAGGATTACAATTAACATATTAAAATCTTAACAATTAACAACTTAAATTAATCTAGTTCATATTAATTCCAGCTTAATTTCAAGAAACTGGCTCCTATATAGCTCTTTTCTCTGCCCCCTCTTTTATACTATTAGTCATATAAATTGCATCTTTAGTTACTATAAGATCATTAACACAGTTTTAAATTCTCACTTTTAACAATTGTCATTTAAATCATATATGAGAAAAAAAGACTTACAAAAAATTACGCTTTCTTATATTTGTCTATGTGGTTACCTTTACTGGTGTTCTTTATTTTCATGTGACTTTGAGTTACAGTCTTGTGTCCTTTTCTTTCAACCTGAAGGTCTCCCTTTTAGGGAAGATCTGCTAGTGACATATTCTCTCAGTTTTGGGGTTTTTTTGGAGTATGCCTTAATTTATCTGTCTTTTTTTTTTTTTTTTTTTTTTTTGTGGTACGCAGACCTCTCACTGTTGTGGCCTCTCCCGTTGCGGAGCACAGGCTCCGGACGCACAGGCTCGGCAGCCGTGGCTCACGGGCCCAGCCACTTCGTGGCATGTGGGATCTTCCTGGACCAGGGCACGAACCTGCGTCCCCTGCATTGGCAGGCCGACTCTCAACCACTGAGCCACCAGGGAAGCCCTATCTGTCATTTTTAAAGGATGGTTTTGCTGGTATAGAATTTTTGGTTGACAATCTTTTTCTTTCAGCACCTGAAATATGTCATACTACTGCCTTCTAGTCTCCATATTTTCTGATGAGAAATCAGCTGTTAATCTTATTGAGAATTCCTCGTACATGAAAATTGTTTCTCTTATGCTCCTTTCCAGATTCTCATTTGAGTTTATACTACTTGGAGTTCATTAAGCTCTTTGGGAATGTAGATTAATAGTTTTTACATCAAATTTGGGAAAATTTCAGCCATTATTTCTTCAAATATTTTTTCTAATCCTTTCTCTCTCTCCCCTCCTTTTGGGATTCCCCTTATTTAATTGTTGGTATAATTGATTGTGTCCTATAGGTCTGTGAGGCTCTGTTCATTTTTGTTCAATCTATTTTTCTCTCTGTTCCTCAGAATGAATTATTTAAATCAGACTGTCTTCAAGTTTACTGATTTTTTTCTTCTGCCAGTGTTCATGTGCTGTTGAGCCTCTCTAGTGAATTTTTCATTTCATTTATTAATCTTTCCAACTTCAGAATTTATATTTGTTTCTTGTTAAAAAATAAGTTATATTTCTTTACTGATATTCTATACTTGGTGCAACATCATTCTCATATGATCTTTTAGTTCTTTAGATATGGTTTCTTTGAGTTCTTTGGACATATTTATATAAAAATTACTAGATGCACATAAATATTCCAACTATCTGTGCTCTCTCAGAGACTATTTCTATGGACTGCTTTTCTTCCTGTGTAGGGACAATACTTTCCTTGTCTTGTAAGTTTTAGTTGAAAACTGGACATTTAAAATAATATAAAGTGGCAACTCCCTCCCTCTTTTCCAGGGCTTCTTGTTGCTCTTTGTTGGTGGTGATGCTGCTGCTTATTTGTTTAATGACTTTTCTGAACTAATTCTGTAAAGTTTGTATTCTTTGTCATGTGTGCCAACTGAAGTCTGCTTAGTTGGTTAACTTGTTGGTCAGCTAATGACTGGATAGAGATTTCCTTAAATCCCCTAAACCAATAAGTCTCTCAGCCTTTGTCTAAGGCTCTCTGAACATGTTGAGGTACACTGTCAATTTTTTGGCAGACACTTTATAACTCTGTCTTAGCCTTCACATCATGATTGTCAGAGCCTCAAGATCAGCCAGAGATGAGAGATTCAGTCATCTCATATCTTTCCTGGGCATACACACCTCCCCACACATGTGCATGACCTAGATTCCCAAGAATATATTAGAGCTTTTGAAAACTCCCATGAACTTATCATTCCCCAGTTTTTCAAGGTTTTTTTTGATAGTTTCTTGTTTATCTCAGGTATTATCATCACCTGAAGCAGCTGCAATATTAAACAATTGCCACTCATTCCTTTTGACATTACCCTCAGGGGAAAAGGCTAGTCACAATTAGTTTATGCTGGGGAGAGGAGAGAAGGAATAGGACAGCTAAAATGCCACAAAGCTCACTGTTCTTACTGAAATTTGGCTCTCTTTATTCAATAGATGTTCCTTGGATTGTTTCAAGGATTTGTAGAGTTTTGAAAAAGTTGAGTTTGATAATTTTTGCCAGGGTTCTCATTGCTTTATGGAAGAGTGAATTTTTAAAGGCCCTTCCTTCACCACTCCAGAAGTGGCTTTTTTAGAAATTTTTTTTATGTTTTTGTCTTTGGGTTTTTTTGGCGGTGCCACATGGCATGCAGGATCCCAGTTCCCTAGCCAGGGATTGAACCTGTGTCCCCCTGCAGTGGAAGCACAGAGTCCTAACCACTGGACCACCAGGGAAGTCCTGGTTTTTATGTTTTTTAATTGTATTTCATAAATTTATGCTCTTATGTTTATTATTTTCCCCCTACTTCTTACTTAGTTTTGATTTTCTTCTCATAGTTTATTAAAATTGAAATTTAGATAACTGATTTGAGAGCTTTTTTTTCTTACAGAAGCACTTCATGCTATAAATTTCCCTCCAAGCACTGCTTTAGCTGCATACCCAACATTTTGATATATCATGTTTTCTTTTTCACTCAACTCATTTTCTAATTTCCATTATGATTTCTCTCTTGAAAAATGGATTATTTAGAAGTATGTTGTTATAAACCAAATACTTGGGAATTTTCCAGACACCTTTCTGTTTTTGATTTCTAGTTTAATTCTGTTGTGTTCTGGGAATTTATTTCATATGATTTCAGTCCTTTTAAATTTATTAGAATTTGTTTTATAGCCCAGAAATCGTCTATCTTAGTATTCCTTGTGCACTTATAAAGAATATGCTTTCTGCTGTAGAGAATGTCTGTTGACATTCTACAAATGTCAATTTGGTCAAATTTGTTGATAATGTTGTTCAAGTCTATATACTTACTGATTTTCTGTCCATGTGTTTCATCATGTACTAAGAAAAAGTGTTGAGAAAGAGGGATCAAGATGGCAGAGTAGGAAGAGCTGGAGCCCACCTCCTCCCACAGTCACACCAAAACTACAACTACATGTAGAACAACTCTCTTTGAGAATGACCTCAAGACTAACAGGACAGCACTTCTACAATTAAGGATATAAAGAGTAAAAAAAAAAAACACATCAAAATGGGTAAGAGGGACAGAGACACAATCTAGTCAGGGCCCACACCCACACCAGGCAACCCAAAAGCAGAAGGGGATATCACAAACTCAGAGATCCTCCCCAAGGAGTGAGGGGTTCGAGCCTCACTCAGGAACCCCAGCCATAGGGACTGGCACCAGGAAAATGAGCCCCCTTAACTGGTTTTGCAAACAAGTGGAACTTATGACCAGGAGAGCTGGAGGGCTGTAGGGCTGTAGGAAACCAAGACTCCACTTTTAAAGGGATCACACATAAACTCACTCAATCCAAGTCCCAGTACAGAGGCAGCAGATTGAAAAGCACCTGGTTCTCTGCTGGCCTGTCAAGAATACACCAGCTTCTCCTGCAGCCTGCACTGGGCTCCAGCTCCAACATCTCCACCTCAACTGTCAAGGCAGTGGCCCCTGGCATGCACCAGGAGAAGCCCAGCCTGTGCAGGGCTCTAGCCCCAGCCTCCTGCCCTCTGCCCCCTGCCAAGTTGCAGCTTCCAGCACACCCCAGAGAAAGCCCTGGCCCATACCTGCTTCAGTTTCAGCCCTCCCACCAAAGCCACCAGTCACACACAGTCTGCAAAGGGATGCTCCTACACAAAGACATGCCTTCAAGACTGGTAGAGATAACTGTTTCACCTAATTCATAGAGATAAAAACACAAAAAGTTAAACAAAATGAGAAGACAGAGATATATGTTCTAAATGGAAAGACAAGATAAAACCCCAGGAAAAAACCCTAATAAATAGAGGTAAGTAGTTTACCTGATAAAGAGTTCAAAGCAATGGTCATAAAAATGCCCACTGAACTCAAGAAAAGAACAGAGGAACACAGTGAGAACTTCAACAAAGAATTAGAAAATATAAAAAAGAAACAAGTCAGAGGTGAAGAATACAGTAACTGGAATGAAAAATACACTAGAGGGAATCAACAGCAGATTAGGTGATACAGAAGAATGGTGATACAGGACCCTGGAAGACAGAATAGTAGAAATTACCTGATCAGAACAGTGTAAATAAATAAACAAATGTGTTTTTTTAAATAAGGATATCTTAAAGGACATCAAGCAAATTAACACTACATTATAGCAGTACCAAAAGGAGAGGAGCAAGAGAGAGAAGGGGGCAGTAAATAATTTGATGAAATAATGGCTGTAAATTTGATGAATTTAATGGCTGTAAATTTCCTTAACTTGGAAACAGATAATTATTTCCAGTAATCATAGAGAGTCTCACACAAGATGAACCCAAAGAGATACACACCAAGACATATCATAATTACAATACCAGAAGTTAAAGATAAAGAGAGAATTTTAAAGGCAGAAAGAGAAAAACAAAGAGTCACATTCAAGGGAACCCTCTTAAGGGTATCAATTGATTTTTCAGTGAAAAGTTTGCAGGTCAGAAGGGAGTGGCATGATATATTTAAAGTGCTGAAAGGAAAAAACCTACAACCAAGGGTACTCTACCCAGCAAGGTTATTATTCAGAATTGAAGGAGAGGTAGTTTCCCAGATAAGCAAAAACTAAAGAGTTCATCTACAAAACTGGCCTTAAAAGAAATGTTAAAGTGTCTTCTTTAAGTGAAAAAGAAAAGACAATAACAAGAAATAAGAAAATACACGAAGAAAAAAAAATCTCACTGGTTAAGGGAAATATATATAAAGGAAGTGGATTAACCACCTAAAAACCTAGGATGAAGATTAAAATATAAAAGTCATAAAATCAACTATTACTACAATAAGTAGTTAAGGGATACAAAAAAATGTAAAATATGACATCAAAACATAAAACGTAGAGGGTGGAATAAAAAATATAGATCTTTTAGAATGTGTTCAAATTTAAACAACTATCAACTAAAACAGATACATGTAGAAGTCAATATACATGAAACTCATGGTAACCAGAAACCAAAAACTTTCAATAAATGCCAAAGAAACCCCAACAACAACAAAGAGAAAGGAGTCCGAACATAACACTAAAAAAAAAAAAAAAAAAAAAATCAAATCACAAGAGAAGAGACTAAAAGAAGAAAAAAACAGAGAACTACAAAAACAACCAGAAAACAAGTAACAAAATAGCAATAAGTACATACCTATCACTAATCACTCTAAGTGTAAATGGACTAAATACCCCAATCAAAAGACAGAGTGGCTGAATGGGTAAAAAAAAAAAAAAGCAAGACCCATCTATATGCTGCCTAAAAGAGACTCACTTCAGAGCTAAAGACACACACAGACTGAAAGAGAAGGGATGGGAAAAAGACGTTCCATGCAAATAGAAATGAAAAAAAAACCCAAAAAACCTGGGGTAGCAATATTCATATCAGACAAAGTAAACTTTAAAACAAAGACTATAAGAAAATACAAAGAGGTGCATTACATACTGAATAAGGTGTCAATAGAAGAAGACGATATAACATTTGTAAACATATATACACATAGGGGCATCTAAATATATTAAGCAAATATTAACAGGTATAAAGGGAGACGTTGACAGTAATACAATAATAATAGAGAACTTTAATGCCCTATTTACATCAATGGATGTATCATGCAGACAGAAAATCAATAAAGAAACATTGGCCTTGGGACTTCCCTGGTGGCACAGTGGTTAAGAATCTGCCTGCCAATGCAGGGGACGTGAGTTGGATTCCTGGTCAGGGAAGATCCCACATGCCATGGAGCAACTAAACCCGGGAGCCACAACTAGTGAGCCTGTGTGCCACAACTACTGAAGCCCGCAAGCCTAGAGCCTGTGCTCTGCAACAAGAGAAGCCACTGCAATGAGAAGCCTGCACACCGCAATGAAGAGTAGTCCCCACTCACCACAAGAAGAGAAAGCCTGCACACAGCAACAAAGACCCAACACAGCCATAAATAAATAAATAAATAAATAAAATTAAAAAGAAACATTGGCCTTAAACAATAAATTAAACCAGATGGACTTAATAGACATTGATAGAACATTCCATCCACAAAGAGCAGACTACACATTCTTTTCAAGTGCACATGAAACATTCTCCAGGATAGATCACGTGCTAGGTCACAAAACAAGTCTCAATATATTTAAGAAGATTGGAATCGTATCAGTCATATTTTCCAACCACAATGGTATGAAACTAGAAATCAGTTACAGGAAGAAAACTGGAAAAAATACAGACACATGGAAACTAAACCACATGCTACTAAAAAGCCAATGGATCACTGAAGAAATTAAAGATGAAATTTAAAAAATTCTGTGAGATGAATGAAAATAGAAACACAACTTTCCAAAATCTATGGGACACAGCAAAAGCAGTTCTAAGAAGGAAGTTCATAGCAATTCAGGCCTACCTCAAGAAACAAGAAAAATCTCAAATAAAGAACCTAACTTTATACCTAAAGGAATTAGAAAAAGAACAAACAAAGCCCAGAGTTAGTAGAATGAAAGAAATAATAGAGATCAGAGCAGAAATAAATGAAAGAGACTGAAAAAACAAAACAATAGAAAAATTCAGCAAATCTAAGAGCTCTTTTTTGAAAAGATAAACAAAATTGATAAACTTTAGCCAGACTCATTGAGAAAAATAGAGAGCCCAAGTAAAATCAGAAATGAAGAGAAAGAAGTTATAATCAATAACACAGAAATACAAACAATCATAAGACAATATTATGAACAACTATATGCCAACAAATTGGACAACCTAGAAGAAATGGATAAATTTCTGGAAACATATAATCTTCCAAGAAGAGGGAATGCTTTCAAATGCATTCTATGAAGCCAGCATTACACTGATATCAAAACCAAAGACACTACCAAAAAAAAAATTATGGGCCAATATCCCTGATGACCACAGTCACAAAAATTCTCAACAAAGTATTAGCAAACCAAATTCAATGATACATTAAAAGAACCATACATCATGATCAAGTGAGATTTATTCCAGGGACAATAGGATGGTTCAATATCCACAAATCAATCAATGGGGAAAAGATAGTCTCTCCAATAAGTGGTGTTGGGAAAACTGAACAGCTACATGTAAAAGAATGAAACTAGACCATTTTCTCACACCATATACAAAAATAAGCTCAAAATGGATTAAAGACATAAATATAAGACCTGAAACCATAAAACTCCCATGAAAACATAGGCAGTACATTCTTTGACATTGGTCTTAACAATATTTTTTTGGATCTGATTCCTCAGGCCAGGGCAACAAAAGTAAAAATAAACAAATGAGACCACATCGAACTGAAAACCTTTTGCACGGTGAAAGAAATCATCAACAAATGAAAAGACAGCATACTGAATGGGAGAATATATTTGCAAATGATATGTCTAAAAAGAGGTTAACAGTAAATATCCAAAATATATAAAGAATTCATACAACTCAATATATTAAAAAAAATCTGATTTAAAAGTGGGCAAAGGACTGAATTGGCAGTTTTCCAAAGAAAACATGCAGATGGTCAACAGACACATGAAAAGATACTTAACAGGGCTTCCCTGGTGCCGCAGTGGTTGAGAGTCCGCCTGCTGATGCAGGGGACACGGGCTCGTGCTCCGGTCTGGGAAGATCCCACATGCCATGGAGCGGCTGGGCCGTGAGCCATGGCCGCTGGGCCTGCGCGTCCGGAGCCTGTGCTCCGCACTGGGAGAGGCCACAACAGTGAGAGGCCCGCATACCACAAAAAAAAAAAAAAAAAAAAAAAAAAAAAGATACTTAACATCACTAATCATCAGGGAAATGCAAATCAAAACCACAATGAAACATCACCTCACACCTTTCAGAATGGCTATTATCAAAAAGAGAACAAATAGGGCTTCCCTGGTGGCGCAGTGGTTGAGAGTCCGCCTGCCGACGCAGGGGACAGGGTTCGTGCCCCGGTCCGGGAAGATCCCACATGCCGCGGAGCGGCTGTGCCCGTGAGCTATGGCCGTTGAGCCTGCGCGTCCGGAGCCTGTTGCTCCGCAACGGGAGAGGCCACAACAGTGGGAGGCCCGCGTACCGCAAAAAAAAAAAAAAAAAAAAAGAGAACAAATAACAAGTGTTGGTGAGGATGTGGTAAAAAGGGAACCCTAATGCACTTTTGGTGGGAATGTAAATTGGTATAGCTGGTGTGGAAAACAATATGGAGGGTCCTCAAAAACTTAAATATAGAACTACCATATGATTCAGCAATTCCACTCCTGGGTATTTATCTGAAGAAAATGAAAACACTAATTCAAAAAGATATATGCACTGCAATGTTCATTGCAGCATTATTTACAATAGCCAAGGTATGGAAGCAACCTAAGAGTTCATTGATAGATGAATGGATAAAGAAGATGTGGAATATTATACACAATGGAATATTAGCCATAAAAAGAATGAAATCTTGCCATATGCAACAGCATGTATGGGCTTACAGGGTATTATGCTAAGTGAAATAAGTTAGAGAAAGTCAAATACTGAACATTTTCACTTATATGTGGGACCTAAAAAAGAAAAAAGTATAATAAAACAGAAAAAAACAGAAACAGACTCACAGATACAGAGAACAAATTTGTGGCTGCCAGAAGGGAGGAGCGTGCAGGGATGGGCAAAATAGGTGAAGGGGATTAAGAGGTACAAACTACCACTTAAAAAATAAAAGTCACAGGGATAAATGTCCAGCACAAGTAGTATGGTCAATAATATTGTAATAACTTTGTATGGTGTATAATCTATAAAAATATTGAGTCACTATGCTGTACACCTGAAATTAATATAATATTGTAATATTTTTTAAAAAGAAAATAAATAGATGCTTGTATTACAAACAAAAAGAAAAAAGAGTTGATATCTCCAACTATAATTGTGGATTTCTTTCATTTCTACCAATTTTTGCTTCATGTATTTTGAAGTTCTGTTATTAACTGCATAAATATTTAGGTTTCTTATGTCCTCTTGATGAATCGATGCATTTATCATTACAAAATATACCTCTTTATTCTTGATAATATCCCTTGTTTTGAAGTCTATTTTGTCTGTTATTAATATAGCCACTCTAGCTTTCTTTCGATCAGTGTTCGTTTGGTATATCTTTTTCCATCCTTTAACTTTTAAAAACATTTTTTTTCTTTTCCTACTTTTGTTTTCTTCCAGTTTTATTGAGATATAATTGACATACAGCACTGTGTAAATTTAAAGTGTATAGCATAATGATTTGACTTACATATGTCATGAAATGATTATCACAGTAAGTTTAGGAGACATCCATAATCTCATACAAAATTACGGAATACAAAAATACACATACAAAATTAAAGAAATAGAAAAAAATATTTTTCCTTGCAATGAGGATGCTTAGGATTTACCTTCTTAACAACTTTCACGTGTAACATACAGCCGTGTTAATTATATTTATCATGTTGTACCTTACATATCTAGTACTTATTTTTATTATAACTGGAAATTTGCACCTTTTGACTGTCTTCATCCAATTCCCTCTCCCCCCACCCCCCACATCTGGTAACCACAAATCTGATCTTTCTTCTATGAGTTTGTTTGTTTTTGGAGTATAACTGACCTACAACACTATGTTATACAACATAATGATGTGATATTTCTATACATTTCAAAATGATCACCATGGTAAGTCTAGTTTTGATCTGTCACCATACAAGGATATTACAAAATTATTTACTATATTCTCCACAAAGTACATTTCATACCCATGACATTTATTTTGCAACTAGAAGTTTGTACTTCTTAATCTCCCTCATCTATTTCTTTCCTCTCCCCACCTCCCTCCCCTCTGGCAACCTCCTATTTATTCTCTGTATCTATATCTCTGTTTCATTGTTTGTTCACTTGTTTTATTTTTTAGATTCCACATATAAATGAAATCATGAAGTAATTTTCTTTCTCTGACTTTTTTCACTTAGCAAAATACCCCCTGTGTCCATCCTGTTGTCACAAATGGCAAGATTTCATTCATTTTTTTAATTTTTAAAGTATCAATGTCTTTATATTTAAAGTAAGCTTCTTGTGGACAGCATATAGTTGGATCTTGCTTTTTACCCAATCTGACAATTTCTGCTTTATGGTGTGTTTATGGCCCCGTCCTTCATCTTCAAAGTCAGGGAGAAAGAGAGAAAAGCAAGAGTCAAGTCTGTTACTCCTCATAAGATTGTTCCATTTCAGTAGAATCTCTTCTCTGGGCCAAGGTGAGTTCAAGGGATAGTAATTAGGCATAAAGCATAGACACTGTGGGACCCAGAAGAATTTTTGAAGAACTGCTTTCCTAAAGTCTTGTAGTGGGGAGAACCCAAGTAAGTTATAAAGTACCAACTGGAGAGGGGAAAGAGAGAGAAATTGGGCTGTTATGATATAGCTCAGATGTGGCTGGTTTAAGAAAGAAAAAATGGGGGTTGGGGGTGGGAGTAGATGTAAGGAGGCAGCACAGTTCAAAGGAGAGTCCATAGGTTTGAGTCAAAACATCCTGAACATAAGTCCAGGCTCTATACTTCTTGGTCATAAGACTGAGTAGTACAATTAATGTCTTGGTTTATCAATATGTGAAATGGAGGCCATATCTACCCTTTGTGATGGTTTGTGTAAGTGTTTTCTAGCCAAAAAAAACAAAAAACAAAAAACCTCCAAATAATGGTTCCATTTTAGGGAGAACACATTAAATGTCAACTCTGAACCTTCCTGACTGGGGATGGGGGAGGAAGGGTTGCGGGGGGTGGTGCAAGGGATTTTGGCCTTTATGCTATATAATCCAAACTTTTGATGTTTAAGAAGATGTCAGTATATAAATGTAGTGGGGATCAGGCTACTCTTGATATCAGGTACAAACTCCTTCCAGAATCTGATAAAAGCCATGGACTCTTTCCAGAAAATGGCCCCCACAAAAATCTAGGGAGGTTTTTTTAATTGACGTAGAGTTGAGTTAGAACATGTTAGTTCAGGTGTACAACATAGGGATTCAATATTTTTTATAGATACTCCAGTTAAAGTTATTACAAAATAATGGCTATATTTCCCTGTGCTGTAAAGTATATCTCTGCTGCTTATTTATTTTATACATAGTACTTTGTATCTCTTAATCTCATACTGGTACCCCCTACTGGTAAGGGAAAGAGTCAATAGACCCCTTGAACTCTCCTCATGGATCCCAATTTTAAGAATCCTGACTTATACCAGTAAATAAGGAGAATAAAAATCTAGTTTACCTGTATAAAAATAATTCAACTATGGTTAGACAAATAACTTATATTTCCATACCATGTGGTACAGTACCTATTTTGTCTATGTCAGATTGACTTTGCTATAAGTTTGATTTGGTATAAAACTAAACTGTTGGTCCTGGCTCCACCTTTATCATTTGCTGTTCATGTGGCACAGTGTTGCCTATGCACAACTTTAAAGAAAAAATTAGAGTGGCTTTTCTCTTAAAAGCTAATATTCTGCCTCCATGGTTTCACCTGTCGAAATAATTATTTCCCAGATTGGCAACTGTGTGCTCTTATAGAATAAATTGGGAGGTGAGAGGTCGTGAAGCAGAGTGGAAGGTGTTCAGGCTTCAAAAGACAGACCTGGCCTGGAATCTCAGCTCCTTCACCACTTACTAGAGCTCAGCCTTCAAGCTCTGGCCTTCAATAACTTCATTGATTAAATGAGAATAACAAATACCTACTTAAGGGGTTTCTAGGAGGATTGGGGACAATACGAACAAAGCACCCAGGCTGTATCAGATCTTAAATAAATAGGGCTATTGTTACGGTGAGTCCTTAGTGTTACACAACAGCACCTTTGTTGCTTAGGGCTCCCAATGCCATATAATGAAACTGGCATGAGATTCTTGAGTTCAGGGGACAATTGCCTACTCTGTTGAGGAAGCAGCAAATGTCAAAGGCTGAAAATTGTTGACATCCCCAAGGTGTCAGGGAGCTAGACTGAAGGTTATGGTGTGTCCTGCCTTTGGCAGTCCAGTGAAGCACGTCTTCATAATGGCATTTTGTTGACTTTTCCCAAGGCCAGTGAGGTATCTAACTAAGGTGGCTTAAAAATCCGGAAATAACACACGCAGGGGAAAACCCAGTGCAATAATGACATCTTTTCCTTCCTTACTGTTAGCTTCCTTGTTTCTTCTTTCTCTGGTTCAGTGAATGCCAACACAAGGATTAATAAATCTTGACACTTTTTTGCCTTCTTCCAAGAATATATTTTCAGGTCTGGGTAACCGTCATCACCTCCCCTGACTCCTTTGGGAAGAATGGGTGCATTCTGTGAGTCACCTCCACCGATTAGGAGGCCAAAGTTTCCCAGGATTCAGTGGAAGGCTGTGTCGTGTGGTGGAAAAAGTAGTAGTTGAGAACTCAGGACGCTTGCGTTTGGTGTCCATCACCATTTCTGTCTGAATCTGTATAAAAGCGGCCTCCAGCGCTGCTTTAGTTTCCTCATTTGTAAAGTGCATCAAGTCTGGCCTTGGGTGTGAGCGAGCTTCGTTCCCACTCAGGATCAGCGGCAACCCCGCACGAGCCCCAGCCGAAGCGTGCGCTGGCACCAACTGGCCTGCGCCTGCAACGGGCGGGGCTCTGCCGCGCCGCGTAGGGAACCGGGTTCCCGCCTCCCTAACCCAGCGTTTCCGTTGCCAGGGGAACTGGGGCGACGCGCTTTCCGGCGCAGTCGCGCGCAGCGCAGCTGTCATGGCGGAGACCGTCTGGAGCACTGACACCGGAGAGGCCGTGTATCGCTCTTGGGACCCCGTGCGCAACCTCCGCCTCCGGTAGTCGCATCACCCCAGAGCCCCGTGCTTTTATGCTGTCAGATAATTAGAGCCTGAACTTCGCTTCTTGTTTGCTGGGACCCTCACTTGGGTTTGCAGTCCTGACCGCGGTCACCTTGTCTCCCCGCGTCTCCCTCACTACCCGGCACCCTCTTCACTCACAACTTCCAGACCCACCCTTTCAGGACCCTGCCCCTCCCAAGTTTCTCGAGGCCCTGTGTCTCCAGTACACTCTGCCATCGTCTTCTCCTTAGGTCCCCGTGCCCCACTCACATCCCCTCTGTCGCCTACACCCCGCCACATTCTTGGTAACATTTCTGAGTTTTGTTTCTCCATCTTTGCTTTGCGTTCGTCTCCTGGTTGAGTGTTTTGTAACGAGTATTTTGGGCTTCTCTTTTCCTGGCAGAGTCCACCTGCAAAGAATCACATCAAGCAGCTACCTCCATTGCCAGCCTGCTGCCCAGCCTGGGAAGGACCTCATAGACTTGGCCACTTTTAGGCCTCACCCATCCACCAGTGGGTGAATGGTGGTGATGTGGCCGCGTGGGGATCTGGGGAAGGGCCTAGGGTGGAGGTTACCTCTTAAGACAGAGTAGACCCAGGTCTATAGTCTGAGAAAAGGTATAGAGAGGATGGGTTTATTGTCCAAGGTCACAGGGCTGGTAAATGTTGAAGCCAGGATTTGATCCCAGGCAATTTTAACTACTACATTACGTTGTGTAAAATTGAATAAGGCTTGATTCCTGCCGTCAAGATGCTGATCCGAATTGTGGTCAAATGTAGGGAAATAGCAAATACCATACTTTAGATACGTTATAAATTTGCCTGTCAACCTAAATACCATTTGTGGCAATTTTTTCCTAAGAGAAAATATCACTCCAAGCTTGAAACATACAACTAAACACTTTTTAAAACAGCTTAAAAATTGGGGTCTGCTTGGAAAATGTACATATTAACACCGTCTGTGTTCTAGCAGTTTTCCTTATCTGGGAAGCCAGAAAAGTGAGGAAGAGAGGACAGTGTGTTTGCGTTAGGTCACTGGTCTCTCTGCTTTTGTTGTTTCTGTTCAAAAATATTCCTGGGCAAGAGTGTGAGCTGGCAGGTTGTGAAGCATGTGTCTTTGGAAAAGGCACACTCAGCTAGGAGTGTGTGTATTAGATTTGGTTCTTTAAAAAAAAAAAAATCAGTTGTATGTCTTTCCTTTTCTCTCCTGATACTTGGTCTCTTAAGGTTATAGTGTTAGTGATTCTAGATATACGGCTTCAGGAATAGTGAAGATAAAAATGCCACAGTTCCTGTCTAGCAAATGTAGGCAGTTGGGATTGAGGAAGAGCTATTTAGCCTGTATCTAATAAATTTCAGCTCTTGACACTGAATTAGATCAAATAATTCCTGGAAGGCATGACTTCCTTTTATTCAAATCAGAGTAGTGATTAAGACTTCTTGGGTCCTAATCTTGGCTTCTACACATATCCACAGCCTCTATAGAGTAAGTATAGAGTGAGTGCTTCATAGATCAGTGAACTCCAACTGATTTTGTGGCAAATATAAGAGCAGGGACTTTGGTTATAACCAACCACAGAGTGAGAAGTGGTGCTAGTTTGGCTCAAACATTTGACTCACTCTGTTGTCTTTGGAGGTGGACACCGCCCGGAGGTAGATGAAGAGGAGGAGGTCGTGATTGGGTGGCAAGAGAAGCTCTTCAGCCAGGTGAGCCAGTGTCCCTTGTCTGCTCAGTCTGCCTCCCCCTGGTCCACCTCCACCTGACTAGTCGCAGGGAAGGATTCTTGATACATATGGCTAAACTGATTTCCAGAAAGCTTATAACAGTTTATACTTTCCACTGTTGTGCTTATGGGGTCAATGGAGTATAGTGCCTGCCACTACCCAGTTTTGTAATCCTGGGTGAGACACTTTTCATCTCTGGGCCACATACCAAAACAGCAGAATTACTGTTTTGGTATGTCAATTCTGTAATAGCAGAATTGAATTAGACTATCACTGTGGTTCCTTTTAGCTCTAACATTCGTTGGCTCTCCTGTCCTCCATTAGTTTAGATAAACGACAGTTGGCTATGAGAACATGTCAAGTTGCATCAGCTCTATAGAACTAATTTGACCAAACTGTTATAGGAGCAAAATTTGACATATTCTCAGTAGAACTTTGTTTCTTTGTGACCTCAGTTCGAAGTAGATCTGTACCAAAATGAAGCAGCCTGTCAGAGCCCTTTGGATCATCAGTACCGCCAAGAGATTCTGAAGCTGGAGGATCTGGATGGCAGGAAGAACCGACGAATCTTTACCTACACTGACTCTGATAGATACACCAATTTGGAGGAGGTAGCATTCTTCCCCAAGCACCGTAGCTCCCTTCACCTTTGTCTGCCCTAGCTTTCCGGCCTCTCTGTGTGTTAACTCGGAAGCCTGTTAAGGGGATACAGACCTTCTGGCAGCCAAGCTGGAGTAAGTGGGCACAGTCTGCTCCCGGCTCCATCTGCTGGAGGGCCTGGGGGAGCCGGCAGTGTCTCTGATCATAGGCTTGTAGCCTACAGACTGGGAGAAGCAACCACTGGGTTTGGCTTCCTCCATGCATCATGAGATCAGACAGGTGGATGGAGTCTAGAGCCATCTAGATAAAATTCATCACGGATTCAGCCGAGACTGAATATATGGGTTTGAAGAAGGATTCAGTACTGCGTGGGGAATGGCTTATATCCTCAGTTTGCCTATGACAGCTATACCCTCATGGACTTGTTTTACATTTTCTTCTGCATATTCTGTCTTAGTGAGATTTTAAACTCCTTGAGGGAGGGGAGTGCCTATATTATCTGATTTTTGTCTGTGACCTTGTAGATCTCTGCAAGGAGCCAGGTGTTAAGTGAATGTTTTTGAAAGGTTGATGCTTATATCAGGAAAGCTGTGGGTTGGTAGCATATAAAATTTGGGTTGTCTGTTTTGGTAAACAAAAGAAAATTACAGATAGTGTTCAGTTACCCATGGGAGGGTTTTCCACAGGATACCTGTGTTACACTTCACATCTTCCAGCTACCTAGCGATGTCAACGTCTACCAGGCAGACTCACCAAACCTTTTGTCGGTGTGTGTCTAGAGATTGCAGGCTCATTTTAAGATGAGCATAAATGAACTCACTGCTCAAGGATAATGTGCTGCTGTAACCTTCGGGCAAACCACGGCTTGGTTGGGCTCTTCCTTGGGCTGTTTGTGCCACTGTGCCCGCCGTCAGTGTGATTGTGAGGTGGCCGTGCGCTGAGGTTCAGGTTCTGTGTGAAGTTTCAGAAGGAAGACTTCCCTCCAGGTCCTTGGTCCCACATGGCCCTGAGCAGGCTTACACTGGGCTGCTCTGTTTTCCCAGCACTGTCAGAAGATGACCACCGCAGCCAGCGAAATGCCGTCATTCTTGGTCGAGCGAATGGCAAATGTCAGGCGGCGACGGCAGGACAGGCGAGGGATGTGAGTGCAAGTGTGTACAGGGCCGTGGCGGCCTCTGTGGTCCGTCCATGCCTGTGTTCCCTGTATGCCCACCAACTCGAGCGTCCCATCCTGCAGCGGGCCTCCACCTTCGTGTGCTCCCCTGAGCTTCTCCTTCAGGCTGTTCGGGGGGTGCCAGGGAAGTGACCCTTCCTGTGGTGTCTCCCAGGGAGGGTGGCATCCTTAAGTCACGAATCGTCACCTGGGAACCCTCAGAAGAGTTCATCCGGAACAGCCATGTCATCAACACCCCTCTTCAGACAATGTACATCATGGCAGACCTGGGTCCCTATGGAAAGTGAGTGAAGCTTCTTACTGCCCGGCTCAGACCTTCATTCTCTTCTCCTGTCACTAACCATCACTCTCCTGCTATAGTCATCCCAGGTATATGGGAGGGAGGGATGTTTTCCTTCTACTTTTTCTTTGGAAGAGAGTATTTTGCCATGACAATTCTCACTCCAGCCTCTGTCCTCTCCCCTGATATGTCCTGAGCACCTCTTCCTCTTTCCCTGGAGGTGGGGCAGCAGTCTTGAACCCTGGTGTTAATTCCCTGGTTTCTAGGCTTGGCTATAAGAAGTATGAACATGTCCTCTGTACTCTGAAGGTGGACAGTAACGGTGTGATCACAGTAAAACCTGACTTCACTGGCTCCAGAGGACCCTACAGGTGAGAAGAGGAAGAAAGGGATGGCGCAGACTGGCATTGCTTTCCTTGGCTTCACTTCTTGCCCCAAGTTGAGGAGATTCTCTGAAAGCCCTTCATGTGTTCTAACTTTTAAATTCCGAGCCAGTGGTTCATATTCTGTTCCAGGTCATAGACCCTTAGGACACTGGGCAACCTTTTCTCAGAAAATATGCACCTACCCAGATTTGAAAGTGATACCTTCATCAGTGTCGTCAAGTGAAAATAATTCTCTGTGCTGCTGCGTGTAGGGACTAATCAAAACTGGGAGAGATGAACTAGCCAGGTCTTCTCCTCTGGCCTGACTGTTCCTCATCTTACGTCTTAGAATAACAGAACTGTAAATCGGCTCCTCCCTGGGCTGGGTCTGGAGGGCCCCACCTCCTGTTTGCTGAGTTAGTCCCTTTGTGGCTTTGACCTTACAGAATCGAGACAGACGGGGAGAAGCAGGAGCTGTGGAAGTATACGATTGACAGCGTGTCCTCCCTTGCACAGCCTGAGGAGGAAGAGCGGGAGCAGCGTGCGCTCAGGGACGTAAGTGCTGGTTCAGTCTGGGAACCAGAGAGCTGGGAGCCGAGGCCGCGGCCGAGGTTGGGTCAGCAGCTGCAAGGCCTTGCTCTTAGAGGCCTCGCCTGACTTGGGAAGCGCTGCTGACATGTCAGATGTAAGGTTTCGATCCTATTATAAGATCATCACAATAATGACCATTTATTTGAGCATTTGCCATGCTCTGTGCTAGGCCCTTCACATACTTTATTTCATTTAGACTGTACCACAAGCCTTTGAGGTGAATATTTTTATTATTACCACTTTATAAATGAGGAAATGGAAATCAAGAAGCCAAGCAGTCTGTCCGAGGTCACGTAAGTGCGAGAGCCAGGTTGGTCCCAGACCGGTGGACTCCAGAGCCTCTGTGCTTCACTCTCAGGTGTCAGTGTCTGGGATGCTTAGGCCCAGCTTTCTGTGGCACGTCCCACTCCTGCTGCTTTTCTCCCTCCCGTGCAGATCTGGACCCTGGCCTGGCTGGGGTCGCACCTTGAGTTTCAGTGTGGTTTGTTTCCTCAGCTCTATGGCCGGCACAAGGAGTATCTCAACAGCCTCGTGGGCACTGACTTTGAGACGGTGAGTAGCTGGGTTTCCTGCAGCTCCGCCAGCTGGGTTTCTGTAGCCAGAGCGTTCTGACTGCGGCTCAGTGACAGTTCTCTCTTCAGGGTCCCAAAGACATACTCCTCAGTGGAAAAAAGTAAAAAACAACATTTAGAGTATAGTCCTTGTTATGTTTTAGAAGCATTGCATATTGATACAGAATTGTTAATGCATAGGAAAAGGTCTCAAAGGGCACACACCCTATGGGTGGCTTTCTCTGGGGAGGGGGTGGGATTGGGAAATGGTAGATGGCTATTGGGTGGTGAGAGGGACATGTCAGGAATGTTTACTTTTTATTCTCTAAACTTAGGTGGTTTTGAATTTTTATCAGTGGGAGTGCATTCATGTATTACTTTGTAATTAATTTTATAAATAAATATAAAGATGAAAAGTGTCTTCCTTGCTCTTCATGTAGATATTTTTCCTAATGCCCCATAGAGAGGGAGGGGTGTCATTTCTGTTTGTCAAATAGTTTGGCTCTTAAAACAAAACAAAAGAGTTTAAGTCCGTAATCCTGTGGTCCTATTCTTTGTCTTCTCTTATTCCAGGAGTTCCATTTCTAGATCTGGAAACAAGGAGAGAGTTACCTGGTGGTCTCCCTCTCTCTCTCTAAAAAATTAACTTTCACTATTTTTGTGTTGTATTAGCAACAGACTTTCAGTGTTAAAAAGTGAGATAAGATAGATACACAAATAATTTAACAAGGACACTTCCTGGTCTCTTGACCTCCCTCTAGAGGGAGCCGGGGTCTCTAGCCTCTCGCCCTACGGCGGCAGGCAGCTGTGTTTGCTTCTCTTGGCCGTTCTTGTAAATACCCCACACTTTGTTGCCTTCCCCACCATGTAAATTAGGTGCTTTTTCCATTACATTACACACTTTCAGAAATGAAGGAAACAGATTTATGGAGAAGTGGCAGGTAGGGAGGAAGCGGGATTAGTCACACACCTGGATCTGGCGTCCAGCGTCAGGTCCTCTGGGGATTTACGGGCAGGCTGGAGGAGAGGTGTCGCTTCCCTCAGACCTCCTGATCTGTCCCCACTTCTCTCTACCTCAGACGGTACCAGGTGCCCTCCGGCTCTTTGTAAATGGAGAAGTAGGTGAGTGTCTCACCAGACAGAAGCCCCTTGATGCTGGCAAGTGTCAGATTTAGCTGTGGAGTAATCCTCCCTGCCCCAGTAGAGCCCTTGGGTTGTCCGCAGCACTCGGGAGACTCAGGCATGTGTCTTTCCTGGAAGCACAGGGAGTTCCTGGCCCTTGAGGGACTCGCTTCCACACGTGGGTAGGCCCTTTAGGACTGGGGCGGGTGTTAAGGGTGATAGGAGGATAACCTGAAACAGTTTCCTGTTTTCTTAGTTTCAGCCCAAGGCTATGAGTTTGACAATCTTTACGTCCACTTCTTCGTGGAATTGCCAACTACTAGTAAGTAATATTCATAAGTCTCTCTTTTTACCCATTCTGACAGTTTTCTGGAGGCATTCGGTCAGACTTCCTTCCCCACTCCTCCACTGAAATTGTTACTGTTCTTTTCAGGGTCATAGATCACTTCCAAGATGTGAAATCCTGTGGTGACATCTCTGCCTTCGCCCTACTTGGCCTCTCAGCAGCATTCACCACAGCTCACTTTCCTCGCTGAGACTGTCCTCTTGGCTTCTGGCTCTGTGCTCCTCTCGTCTCTCTCACTGGGGGCTCAGCGGCCTTCTTGGCTGTTCCCTCATCTTCTGTTGATCTAAAACTATTAGAGTGTCCGAGGCTGGGCCTGGCCTTCTGCTACTCTCTCTCCACGGTCTTTCTAGGTGGCCTCATACATCCTGTGGCTTCAGTACTGTTTGTATGTCTCAGACTCCCGGATGTCCCTCTCTAGCCTTAGCCTCTCCCCTGAACTCCAGAGTCATGTCCACTTACCTCTTGTCGTTCCTGTTTAACATGACCAAAAGCTTCTTGATTCCCCCTCTTGCCTCACACCTGCCCTCATGGTCTTGCCCAGCTTAGCAGAATGGCAATGTCATCTACTTAGTTTCTGATACCAGAAACCTAAGAGACATCCTTGACTCCTCACTTGCTCTAGCTCCCTACCGCCATTCATTCTATCAGCAGTTCTTGGCAGTTCTGTCTCCAGAAGATGTCTTGAATCCTCTGTTCTCTCGAGGACCCTGGGCCAAGCCACCATCATCTCTTGCTTAGGCCAAAGCATTAGGTTTCTAATTTATCCTCTCACTTCCTGTCTTGCTCCCTCTTACGTTTCGTTTGCCACGTACACCACAGCCTAATGAGCCTTTAAAATGTAAACCAGTTGTGTCTCTTTTGAACTTAAAGCCCCAACAGCTTCCCTTCCCACTTAGAGCCAAATCCAAACTCCATTCTCTGAACGAGCTGGCCCCTGCCTATCCCTCCCCTACAGCATTGCAGTTGTAATTTCTGTTCTTGAGCAGGCCAAGTGCATTCCCACCTGAGGGCCTTTTCAGGGCCATTTCCTTTGTCTGAAAGCTTTTGTGTCCAGTCTTTGCACGACTGGTTCTGCCTTAGTTTAGGTCTCAGCCTCAGTGTCGCCTCTGAGTGGTGTTCCCTCACCACCCCGTCTAAATGCCTCAAGCCACTCAGTCCCTTCACCCTGTTTTATTTTTACTTTAGCATTTATTACTACTTGATAGTCTTTTTGTTGGTTGGTTTGTTGTCTATTCCCCCCTCCCACCCCCAACTGGAATGGTAGCCCCATGAGAGACAGGAAGCTTTTTTATCTGGTCACCAAGATGTCCCCAGTGATCGGTCATAGCACATGGCAGACACACAGCGAATGTGAAATGAATGATTGATTGCATGAATGAGTGAGTGAATGGAGACAGGAACTTTGTCTTTTTCTCAACTGCTTGCCTTCCTCCCCGTTGGCTTACTATATGTGGTCTTTGGTTTTCAGGCTGGTCAAGCCCAGCATTCCAGCAGCTCTCAGGAATAACACAGACCTGTGCCACCAAGTCCCTGGGAACGGTAGGGCAGCGAGAGGGGGCACCTAGGAGGGGGAAGGCATCTGAAGATTATCATGCTCACGGCCTGGGGAAGATTCCAGAGCTGGGTCCGGCCCTTCGCTGTGGGCTCTGCAGGGACGCCTGGTCCAAGGGTTCTCTCTGCCTTTTTGAGAGTGGTAGCAGCTCGGGTTTGGGTGTCCCTTCACCTCTCAGCCTTTTATTTCCTACCTGGGGTGATAGTTTTTCTTTTTCCCTTGGGATGGTGAGCTTGTCATTGGCTACAGGGAAAACAAATTCCAAGTGAGCCCTCGTCCACCCCATGACACTGAGTATAAAATAACATTCCTCTTTTTTAGGATAATGTGGCTTACTTCTCCTACCCGTTCACGTTTGAGGCCTCCTTCCTCCACGAGGATGAATCTGCCGGTGAGTGGCCCGGCAGGTGCTCGGCCTTGGGGCCCCTCAGACAGGCCCTCTCCTGGTGAAGGCCTCCCACGACCTGACCGCTTCTCCCCCTTGCTGCAGGTGCTCTCCCGGCATGGCCTGTGCTCTACTGCGAGGTCCTCTCGCTGGACTTCTGGCAGAGGTATCGCGTGGAAGGCTACGGGGCTGTGGTGCTGCCTGCCACCCCAGGTGACCGCTCATCCCCGCCCTTCATGTGGCCCATGTGCCCTAGCTCCTAGAAATAAGGCTAACACTTCAGAAGATTCGACCACTTCCTGTGAGGAGTAGGGATGACTGGGAATTAGAAGCACTTAACTTGCAAGATTTCCTTGCTCCTCTTGAGGAAATTTTCCCCCTCTGTTAGAGACAACTGGGTGAAAGGACAGCTAACTGGGAAGCTGAGCAGCTCTGGGCTCTGCCTCCGGCTCCTCTGACCTGACTCGTGGCCTCGAGGGAGCAGCCGCGTGGCAAGATGGGCTCTCGGCGGGTGTGTGTTGAGTGGGTCAGCTCCTTTTGAAATAATAGCCGCTGTCTTCTGTTGTGCGCCAGGCAGTGTGCTAAGTGCTTCTCATTTAATTCTCCCCACCACTCTGTGAGGCATAGGTGTTGTTATTAGGTGAGGAGAATGGGGTTCAGAGAGGTTGAGAAACTTGTCCTGGTGCCCGGGTAATAACTGGCAGAGCTGAGATCTGAATTTCCATCTGATTGATTTTCAAGTGGGTTCCCTAAACCACTCTGATGACCTTCACCAGAGGTCAGGCCATTACCAGACCAGGTGTTTTGGTGGTGGCGAGGCCCGTGTCATTGCCGGGAAGGCAGCAAGGGAGCACGTGCCATTTCCGGCCCCGTTCTCCGCTTCCTGCACAGGCTCGCACACCCTGACGGTCCCTACGTGGAGGCCGCTGGAGCTGGGCCCGGCGGCCGAGCTCAGGAGGTTTTTCATTGGCGGCTCTCTGGAGCTGGAGGACCTCTCCTACGTGCGGATACCAGGAACCTTCAAGGTGACTTTTGTCTTTGGGGAGACTTCATGCTGGGAACTTATGTCCCTATCTCTTCTGGAGTAAGGTGGAATCTGGGTTAAGGACTCTTAATTGTTCATTGCTTCATTATTGCTTAGTCCCTTCCCTCCTGTCTCGGCCACATCTTGCACCAGGTACAAAGATCACTGCTATCCTAGGAGAGCTCTGGAAAATAGTACACTTAGAGGTTTCCCCTGGTCCCTGTCGGAATAACTGGCCCCTCCTTCCAGTCCATCCCTGAGTCCTCAGGAATCAGAGGATTGGCAGGCAGTTTATAAGACTGCTGATTCTCGAACGAGGTCGGAATGTTCCTTGATTTACAGTTGGGAGGTGGTGGAATCTGGGTGTTGGGATGAAGTTTCCCCAACAGAACTGTTCTCCCCAAGAAGGGGAATAAGAATGGGAGTGAGGCCACTGTGGTGCCTGGGGTCTAGGAACCAACAGAAACCTGACGTTAACCGGGTGCCGCAGGGGGAGCGTCTGAGCCGCTTTGGACTCCGCACAGAGACCACAGGCAGTGTCACCTTCCGCCTGCACTGTCTGCAGCAGTCCAGGTGAGTGGCCATCGCCCTCCGCCTTGGGGCTTCTGACCCTGAGGGCTGCAAGAGCAGCCATGGCCACGTGGCGGGCTCCCCTGCAGGGCCTTCATGGAGTCAAGTTCTCTCCGGAAGAGGATGAGGAGCGTGTTGGACCGTCTGGAGGGATTCAGCCAGCAAAGTTCCATTCACAACGTGCTAGGTAGGCTTCCCCCCACCCAATTCCAGCTACACCCCCCTCCAGCATCCCCGTGGGCCCCATTTCCCCCACACCATGGCAGCTGACTCCTGTGTCTGCTTCCCTCACAGAAGCCTTCCGTCGAGCCCGGCGCCGCATGCAGGAGGCCCGAGAAAGCCTTCCCCAGGACCTCGTGAGCCCCTCGGGAACCATGGTCTCCTAGCTCACTGCAGTCCTGGCCCACCGTGCACGAGGACAAGACGGGTGATATCCAAGGCCTGGGCCCTCTTCGTCTTTCTGATTAGAGACCCCGCTGACCTGCTGAGAACCGGAAGAGCTGAGAATCCTGGGCTGGACCCCTGCCTGGTCTTCAGCTGCTGGGTGGCAACAAAGCCAAACACCCTGTGGCCCCCATATGGTCCCTGTCTTCATATGTCAGCCACTGCAAGTGACCATCGCAACAAGACAGGCTTTTTGGTTTGAGACCAGTTTTGGGGGGAAGCCCAAAGTTAGTTTTGTCCTTGACACAGCCTCCTTTCCGGCCTGTCTCATGGTCTCAGTGGCAGAGGGCAGCAGTACCACCTGCTCCACACCTGCTTTACACATGGAGGCCCGAGAAAGAAGGCGAGAGAGATCTTACACTCCTGGCCTGGGAACCCAGCCTCCTCTTCCCAGGGTAGCCTCCCCTTCCTGCTGGGGGCTTGTTTCTATAGTAAATGAAGGCTGAAGGCAATGCCCAGTCCTTTCTGCTAGCTAGCTGTCATCTTTTATTGTGCTTTTTGTACATAAAAAGTTTTTATACTGACTGACGTTCTGTCGGCTGGTTTTCTGCTTGGGTCGCTTTCACGGCCAAGCTATTCTCCTTAATGTCGGGGCCCCTAACGCTGCTGCCCTTCCCTGCCTTTTCCTACTCCACAGTGTTTCTTTTGATGCTCTAAACTCAGCCTCCAGGGGAGGCTTTAAGGTTAGTGCCAGCTGTGTCTTAGCAGCACTCCTTTTAAACATCTGGAGCAAAGCATGGGACTGAGGTCCAGCCCGCGCCCCCCCTGAGCCCAATGCAGAAACCAGCTTCTGCCCTCAGGGGTGCTTTATTGGTAGAAGCAGAGGGTGCTGTGCAGCCTGCAGGCTCCAGAGAAAGACCATGGGGTGGCTGGAGGCTGGGACTCTGTGGCCTCCCAGTCATAGGCAGGGGTCAGGGACAGGGTGGGAAATAGATGAAAGTGCCTGGAGATGAAGATGACTCCTCTTGCCTGGGCCTCAGGACCCCCTTGCTTGGCTCACGAGCCCTTGCACCTGGAGCTGACATGTGACCTATTACATAAGAGGCTCGCATGGCAGGAGGGTTCATTGCTGCTGGGAACCCTGGCCGTCACTCCCAGCCAGAGAACCAGCTCTGAGCTATAGCCAGCAAAAGCATCAGCAGGAAGCAGTTGCTCCAGGGGAGGAGGCGGCCTTGTGGTCTTCCCCAGGTTTCCTTGTCTCCAAGGTCTCCAAGGTCGGAGGCTTGGGATGGACTCCTGCGGAAGCAGCACAAGTGGCCAAGTGAGGAGCTTGCTGGATGTCCAGAGATTGAGCTGTTCTTAGGGTGTTGGTGACCAAGCTGAGGCTACTTGGATACTTCCTAATTGCCCCTCAAAGTCCTGGGCCCTGGGGTTACCTATCAACCCAGAGGCTAGCACACTGGGAAGCCACTGTGCAAGCGTGATCTGTTGCTAGAGACAAGTTCTGTTGTTTCTGCTTAGGGGCCTGAGAGGACTCAGCTGTCCTGTCCAGGGAAGGATGTGAGGGCCTGACCCAGCCCAGGGCTGTTGGAGGAGGTCCCCCTTACCTGCAGAAGCCTCATCTGCCTCTCCAGGCTGACAGATTCAGGCTGGGGATACGGGTGCAGGGCACAAAGCCCCGGGGGTCGGTGTTGGCCCTGAAGATGTCCCTCGGAACGGTGGTGATACCAGTGTTGTCACACACAATTCGAGACAAGGAAATGTGCCTCAGGGCCCTGCGCTGTCTCTTGGTGAAAACACCCCATTTCTGCCACCAGAACCTACCAAGACAGCGGAGAGATGTGGGTGAAGTTTGGCAGGGATGAACAGGAATGAGGACCTGCTGTGTGTGAGGTACTTTATATACATTATTTCATTCAATTCTCCAAAATCCCTGCAAAATAGGTATGATCCCCATTTTATAAAGGAAGAAACAAGTTCAGCAGTCTAGTAAATTGCCCAGTATTAATTGCACAGTAATTTAAGTAGCCAGGACTGGACTTGAACCCAGGTAAATGCCAAATCCAAATAAGAAGTCAAGTCTTAAACCACAAGCTTATTGGAGGGAAACCAGATTTAGCTTTTGTGCCCATGGTTTCTGGGATCCTTAAGCCTGGAACAGTGAGGCTGAGAAGTCTCTCTCCTGAGTTAAAGGTGCCTCCAACTCAGGCAAGTGCTCTCTCTGCCTCTTACCAAGCTCTCCGGGGAGGAGCTCCTGGTCTCAGATCCTGTGTACTTGGAAGAGATGAAGCTAAAAAGAGTACTTTCTCTCATTGCTGAGTCTTGAAATTCTAGTGCTTTTCTGCCCTGCCTCTGGGGCTGGTCCCTTTAGGGTAGGGGCACTTACCTGTCTCCACTTCGGGCTCTTCTGAACTGGTTCTCAAAAAGACAAGCCAGGAGAGGCCCCACTCGGGCCCCTGGCAAAAGAGGCTCTGCGATGGCCCCGATCCAGATGTCAATGTTGTCAGGTGTTCCATAGAGATCCAGGAACTTCCTTGCCAAACCCTGGTTTTTCAGAACCTGGCTGAGCTGTGCCAGATTCCGGGGCTGGGAGAGCCGGCAGAAGCGCCTCCAAGCATTGTACCCTGTGGGGAGAGGACAGGAGCAGTTCGGTCTTACCCCTGCGGATTCTCATTAGCTTCTGCTCGCCGCAATTTCTCCCGGGGGAGCTCTGTGGTCAGGCAATATTGGGCAGAAGAAAACCCCTGCTGGCAGAAGAGGCCTTGAACCTTCCAAAGACCAAACCACTGCCCTCTTAATTTGCAGTGCGAGCAGACAACCATGCTTTGCGCACACGCTGAGGAGTGTGTCCTAATGTAAGAAGCTGTCGTAACCCAACACTCACAATCACAATGATACTATCATGGCATTAATCAGGCACAAGTAAGACATTATCTAGAACAGGAAAGACTCTCAGATTTGTAGAATGCCCGAATGAATAAATGAGTGAATGAACCAAGAAATGAAGAACATGGATAAAATTTATCTACTCAGAAGAGGACCACATGCTATATGATTCCATTTATATGAAAGGTCTAGAATAGGCAAATATGTAGAGAGAGAAGATTGGTAATGGTCAGGGGCTGGAGTGGGGGTGGGGAGTGACTATTATTACTAGGTTTCTTTTGTGAGTAATGAAAATGTTCTGATATTAGATACGATGCACAACTCTAAGTATACTAAAATCATTGAATTATATGCTTTACATTGGTAAATTTTGTGATATGTTAATTATATCTCAATATAATTTAAAAATTTTAACTAAAATTAAAATTTTTTTTTCACCTACTCAGAAACTAACAAAGACCATACTGATTTCTCAGCCATCAGGATCCCACACCATGACAAGTCACATGATATGATGGGGACCATTAAGATAGGAGGAAGATAGCTTTGCCGTGACTCAAAGAAACACCAGCCCAACGTTGTCCATTGAACTACAACTCCCAAACCCCAGCCCCCAAGCTGAACAAAGGAAAACCACATAATGTTTCACCATTACTGAGCACTGCTGTGCGGCTCTCTCTCAGGATCCTCACATTTTTGTGAGGTACTTTGTAATTCCAGTGTTATCAATGGATATTCGCTGAGCTTGAGCAACTGTGACTTTTCCAAGGTCACCCCACCATTAAGTGGAGTTCAGACCAGGCCTTCCAATTCCAAATTTGGGAAGGGACTGGAGGAGACTGCAAGAGCTGCGATCAGTACACTATTTCTGGGACAGTTTAGAGGGTACAGAAACTCACTGTGTGGCAGCTTGGGCAGCTAGCAATGTCAGACCTCCAGCAGGGGGCGCCCACAACACTAGCTGTCAGGAGCACCCAAGCGTAGGGAAGGAAAGAAACTCAGGTTCTTGAGCGCCTGCTGTGTGCTAGCCAGGGGCTGTGTTAGGTGCAGTAGAAACTGCCCACCCTTTATTATTCACGGCCAAAAATTAGCAGAGGCAGATGGGGCTTCGGGTTGTGTTTAGACAGGGAAGTAGGAGATGGGGAGAGGGAGAGATGAGTGAGGCCGTGGCCAAAGCCTTCCCCTAACATCGTGGATTGAACAGGGGGATGGAAGGAGAAATTTTGAAACTGATTCGAATTTTACTACTTCCTAGTTATGTGGGCTTGGGCCAATTACTAGATGTCTCTGAGTTTATTTTCTCATTTATAAAAATGTCTGTCACAGCTGCTTTTCAAGGTCATTGGGAGGACTAAAAGAGTTACTATCCATTAAAGATCCTAGCAAAGTGCCTAATTTTTCTTATTTCCTGAGATGAAGTCTTTCTGTGGCCTCACCAAACAACCAAGGCCGTTACTTTTACTCCACCTGTTCCCTGCCTCTCAGGCTCTTTGCCCAATTAGAGCCAAGAGCCAGTTTCTATATCCCTGGAACTGCCTCCCTGGATCTTGCCAGGGTGGTGGGGCATGGAGCAGCTCTTCCCTGCCTTTTTTTTTTTTTTTGCGGTACGTGGGCCTCTCACTCCTGTGGCCTCTCCCGTTGCGGAGCACAGGCTCCGACGCACAGGCTCAGCGGCCATGGCTCACGGGCCCAGCCGCTCCGCGGCACGTGGGATCTTCCCGGACCGGGGCACAAACCCGTGTCCCCTGCATCGGCAGGCGGACTCTCAACCACTGCGCCACCAGGGAAGCCCTTCCCTGCTTTTTAAAGCCACTGTTTTTCTCTACGTGGAAAGTCCTGATCTCCTTTGTTCAGCTCCTGCGTCCAAGTCCTGGTCCTGTTGTGACCCTAAAGCTAGAGACCCTATGGAGGATGGAGAAGATGTGGCAGAATAGCAACAAGGAGGCCTCAGGGATGCTTTGTGGCATCAGCCTCAGCGCATCCTGTAGACAGTCCCAGTCAGAAAGGAGGCGCCAAGGGTCTTCTCTGAACCCTCCCCCCAACCAACCATCACCAGCAACCCTGCTCTGGGGAAGCCTGGGAAGGGGCGGGCAGCCCCCTCACCTGGGAGGCCATGGTCCCGGCTGCGTTGCATGTTGAGAGCTGCCAGGTCCAGCCCGATCCTTCTCACTTGCTGAAACAGCCGGTCTCGGAGCTCATCCACTAACATGGAATTTTGACAGTTCAGCTTGGCAGGGGTGGCCATGAGGCCTCGGAGGATGGGGTCGATGCCACCTGGTGGCGGGGAATATGAGCAACACAGATTAGACCAGCCTTTTGGAAGCCCCGAGGGTCATCACATGATGCCAAGCTAGCTCAGAGCTGGACAAGCCAGTCACTTACATTCTATAATGTTTGTATCCAGAAACGGTGGCCTGGGTGGACGTGAAGGGAGCTGGAGCCGGCAAGAAAAGCAATCACCCCCACTTCTCCGAGAAGGCAAGCTCCTTTCAGGACCACAACCACCAGTCTCCTCCCCTTTTAGAAATCCTCTAATCCCGGAGGGGACGGGAGGCCCGTGACTGAGGGTCTTGGTGGCGCCTGCCTTGTTTTCACTCACTTGGGGAGATGCTTAGCAGTAGCCTGGCCTCCGGCACTAAGCTGGGCCCCACCCCCTCGCCCTGTCTGCCTCTGGAAAACCTGGTCACCTTCGTGCACGATTCGCCAGCTGGCGAAGAAGGCGGAGCTGAGTGGGACCCGCGAGTCGGGTGCTGAGGCCTGGTACTGGCTGTCCAGGCGGAACATGAAGGGCTGGATCATGGTGTGGCCGAAGCGGAAGGCCAGCGTGAAGACGTTGGCCACGCGGGGGTCTACCTTGGGGCAGTACCCCTGGTAGGACCCCAGGGTTTTCCTGGCCCTGGCCTTGCCCAGAACCAAGGGCAGAAAGTCCCGGTAGGTGATGATCTGGAAGAAAAGATGGAGGAGGAACGTTGCCTTAGTGGCCACCCACCCCACTGCCCCGCCTTTGCACAGACCTTTTGCTTTTCGAAGCACTGCCCAGACATATTGATTCCTTATGGGCAGTATGCCAAATGTGGCGATGTTAATCTCCCATTGTCTGACGGAGATACTGAGGCCCAGAGAGGCTGGGTGACATGAACGGGGCCACAGAGAGAGCTAGCGGCAGTACTGGGGATACAGGTCAGATCTCAGGAACACTCTCAATCACCCAGACCTAGCTGACTTGAGGCACATCCCCCAGGATGGCTTCTCACGCCAGATTGCCTTCTAAGGGATGCTGAGACCCAGGGCCCCCTACCTGGACCATGGCCCCCACGATCTTCCGAGCCTCCTGGTACAGCTTGTCACTGGTCCACCGAGGATTCAGGTTTCTCAGCTCAGTTGCCAGCCGGTTGTGCTCTCGCATAAAGAGGGTGTGCATGGCTGCCAGTTTCGGGGTTTCAGTTGACCGGCTGTCACCTTGAAAACCCCAAGTTCAGAGTCACCATAGTCCTTCCCAGAGCAATGTCTTTCTGCTAAGGCAGACAGAGCTCTGGGGACTAGAAAGAGGTGGTGGGATTTTGTGACCTGGGCCAAATTCCTGGCCCTCACTGGACCTCCATCTCCTCAGCTGTGCTGTGAGGCTCCGCTGACAAACACAATGGGCCAGGAGTGGGAGGACAGTGGAGTCTCGGGCCCCTAAGTTACGGGAATGAGTTTGCGCGAGGCGGCACAGGGCAGCTGCTGGTCTTGGGCAGGAACCCTTTTGCCTAATGACTCTGCTCTGCAGGATTACCAGACCCACAGCTGGTGGAGGGTCCTGGGTGACTCTAGGAACCTGTCCTGTGGGTTGTATCCTTCTGCACGTTCTCTCCCGGGGGCTGGACCTCTCCCCAGCTTGGGCTTGGTGTCATGCTGCTCTCCCCAGGGAGCCCCATGGAAGGAGAAAGAAGGAAGGTTGGGCAGAGCCTGTTCCCGTAGCCAGACCTTCTCCTAGAGGCCGGGAAGGGAAGTACGTTCCTGAAGGTGGCCTTTCACACAGTCATTTGCTGGCTTTGAACTAAGCCCTTGTAATGTGGTCTTATTCAATCTACTCTTAAGTAAACCTCTGGTGAAGGCGCATGCCGCTCTTGCCAGGAGCAAAGAAACATACGATCCTTAGCAAAGGGGCTGGAGCTGACTCCCTGCAAAGGAAGTGGTGGAGCAGAGTGGAAAGAGCCCAGACCTGGCCACTACACTGACTTGAGTCCTCACTGTGGACTCCGCCATCTGACACTCTGCTCCGGAGCACATTAGTTATCTTCCCTGATGAGTGTCTCATCTGCAAAACGAGGGTGCTCCTAATGCTGTCCTTTCAGGGCTGCTGTAAGGATTAGAGACGGCACATTTAAATATAGTAAGTAACCAGAAGCGATGACCATCATTATGATAACCAGCAAGGGGGGCAGGGACAAAGACCCCCAGGAGAGTTCAGATTATGCCTCCAGAAGGAGGTACCAGGTGACAGTGTCTAGCAAGAGCAGGGGGGAAACTGAAGATTCTAAGGGAATTTAGCCCAGAGGAGAAAAAAAAGGTAGGCGAAAGTGAAAGCTACTTTCAGGTTATTAAAGAGGCTATTACTGTGTGAAAGATAGAGCTTTTTCTCCGAGGTTCTAGAAGCATGATGAAGAGCAACAGATGGGCATTGGATCAAAATGGGGGGGGAGGGGCTGTCTGCAGTCAGCACCGCACCAGATGAACAGCAGAGGGGGTGAGCCCCTTATCACCGAAGAGAGTCAAGTGGCGATCTCCGGCCACACACCGGGTTCACAAAGGGACTCCTTCCAACTTACTGATTCTGGGATGACTATGCACAGATCTGTGTGCCTAATATTGAGGTCTGAAGCCATGCACCCCCATCGAGTCCCACGAGGCTTTCCCAACCCGGAGCCCAGGGACTGGCTGTTTCGTCCTTCCGTCCCCCCAGTCTGACCTGCCAGGAAGCAGGGGATGTTCGCGGTGCGGTTGGTGAGCAGGCACGGGTCTTCGTGCAGGTTGTCAAAGGGCAGCAGGGCCCGGCCGTTGTCATGGAAGCGGGTGTTGACGGCCAGCAGCCCCAGCTGGTTGGTCAGGTTGCGCAGCCTCATGGCCAAGGGGTCCTCGCTGCCGTACACCATGCTGGCGTCCAGGAAGGAGGTGAGCGCGTTGATCTGGTTGCGGACTTTGTTCTTGTTTTGGGGGCACGAGGGTGCCGAGCGGAAGAAGGGGATGCAGTCACGCTGGTTCATGATGCGGGGGTCATTGGGCGGGATCTGAGGTGGAAGAGGAGCCAGTGACGCTGGGGCCCCTCCCGAGCAAGCTCACTCCTCCTGGTCATCCCCCACCTGCTTCAAAACCTTGCTCAAAACTCCCTTTTTCCAGGAAGCCCTCCTTGACTCATCCAGACTCACGCTGCTCACCAGGTCATCAGAGCACCCTTAGCACGTTGTGTCATAGAGGCATGAAAGGTTAGAAATGGACGAGGCCTGGGGCTTCCCTGGTGGCGCAGTGGTTGAGAGTCCGCCTGCCGATGCAGGGGACACGGGTTCTGTGCCCCGGTCCGGGAGGATCCCACATGCCACGGAGCGGCTGGGCCCATGAGCCATGGCCGCTGAGCCTGCGCGTCCGGAGCCTGTGCTCCGCAACGGGAGAGGCCACAACAGTGAGAGGCCCGCGTACCGCAAAAAAAAAAAAAAAAAAAAAAGGACGAGGCCTTAGATCCTCATTTTATAGGTGGGGAAACAGAGGCTCAGAGAGGGGAAGTGACAACTCGTTAGCGGGAGAGGAGGGATTAGAACCTAGTTCTCCTGACATGAGGCTTGTGCTCCTTTCATTCCATTCAATTCAACAGACATTTCCTAAGCCCCTTTCTGTGCCGGGTGCCTCGGAGACGGTGAAGGTCAAGGAAGCCCAGGACAGGTTGCAGGAAGCTGGCAATTCCATGAAAACAGACCTGCACATCGAGTAATGTAACTCTAAATTGAGGTGGCATTTGCTATGCTTGGCTTAAAAGTCAAGAGCTAGGGAGACCTTCAAGATGGTGGAGGAGTAAGACATGGAGATCACCTTCCCACAAATACATCAGAAATACATCTACGTGTGGAACAACTCCTATAGAACACCTACTGAACGCTAGCAGAAGACCTCAGACCTCCCAAAAGGCAAGAAACTCCCCACGTACCTGGGTAGGGCAAAAGAAAAAACAGACAAAAGAATAGGGATGGGACCCGCACCAGTGGGAGGGAGCCGTGAAGGAGGAAAGGTTTCCACACACTAGGAAGCCCCTTTGAGGGCGGAGACTGCGGGTGGCAGAGGGGGAAAGCTTCGGAGCCACAGAGGAGAGCGCAGCCAAGGGGTGCGGGGGGCAAAGCGGAGAGATTCCCGCACAGAGGATCGGTGCTGACCAGCACTCACCAGCCCGAGAGACTTGTCGGCTCACCCGCCGGGGCGGGCGGGGCTGGGAGCTGAGGCTCGGGCTTCGGTCGGAGAGCCGGGAGAGGACTGGGGTTGGCGGCGTGAACACAGCCTGCAGGGGGCTAGTGCACCACGGCTAGCCGGGAGGGAGTCCAGGAAAAAGTCTGGACCTGCCGAAGAGGCAAGAGACTTTTTCTTGCCTCTGTTTCCTGGTGCGCGAGGAGAGGGGATTAAGAGCGCTGCTTAAAGGAGCTCCAGAGAAGGGCGCGAGCCGTGGCTATCGGCGAGGACCCCAGAAACGGGCATGAGACGCTAAGGCTGCTGCTGCCGCCACCAAACAGCCTGTGTGCGAGCACAGGTCACTATCCACACCTACTCTTCTGGGAGCCTGTGCAGCCCGCCACTGCCAGGGTCCCAGGATCCAGGGACAACTTCCCCGGGAGAACGGGTGGCGCGCCTCAGGCTGGTGCAACGTCACATTGGCCTCTGCCGCCGCAGGCTCGCCCCACACTTCGTGCCCCTCCCTCCCCCTGTCCTGAGTGAGCCAGAGCCCCCGAATCAGCGGCTCCTTTAACCCCGTCCTGTCTGAGCGGGAACAGATGCCCTCAGGCGACGTACACGCAGAGGCGGGGCCAAATCCAAACCTGAACCTCGGGAGCTGTTCGACCAAAGAAGAGAAAGGGAAATTTCTCCCGCAGCCTCGGGAGCAGCGGATTAAACCTCCACAATCAACTTGATGCACCTGCATCTGTGGAACACCTGAATAGACAACGAATCACCCCAAATTGAGGAGGTGGGCTTTGGGAACAACTGTAGACCTGGGGTCTGCTATTTGCATCTAATTTATTTCTGGTTTTATGTTTATCTTACTTTAGTATTTAGAGTTTATTATCATTGGTAGATTTGTTTATTGATTTAGTTGCTCTCTTCCATTTTTTTAGATATATTTTTTTCCTTTTTCTCTATTTGTGAGTGTGTATGTGCATGTTTCTTTGTGTGAGTTTGTCTGTATAGCTTTGCTTTTACCATTTGTCCTAGGGTTCTGTCTGTTTTTGTTGTTGCTGTTGTTGTTTTGCGGTACGCGGGCCTCTCACTGTTGTGGCCTCTCCCGTTGCGGAGCACAGGCTCCGGACGTGCAGGCTCAGCGGCCATGGCTCACGGGCCCAGCCGCTCCGCGGCATGTGGGATCCTCCCGGACCGGGGCACGAACCCGCGTCCCCTGCATCGGCAGGCGGACTCTCAACCACTGCGCCACCAGGGAAGCCCTGTTGTTATTTTTACTATAGTTTTAAGCGCTTGTTATCATTGGTGGATTTGGTTTTTTGGTTTGTTGTTCTCTTCTTTCTTTCTTTTTTTCTATTGCTTAAGAATCTTTTTAATTTTTAATAAATTTTTTATTTTAATAACTTTATTTTCTTTCTCTCTCTCTTTCTTTCTTTCTTTTTTTCTCCCTTTAGCTCTGAGCCGTGTGGCTGACAGGGTCTTGGTGCTCTGGCCGGGTGTCAGGCCTGTGCCTCTGAGGTGGGAGAGCCGAGTTCAGGACACTGGTCCACCAGAGACCTCCCAGCCCCACATAATATCAAACAGCGAAACCTCTCCCAGAGATCTCATCTCAACGCTAAGACCCAGCTCCACTCAACGACAGGCAAGCTACAGTGCTGGACACCCTATGCCAAACAACTAGCAAGACAGGAACACAACCCCACCCATTAGCAGAGAGGCTGCCTAAAATCTTAATAAGGTCACAGACACTCCAAAACTCACCACTGGATGTGGTCCTGCCCACCAGAAAGACAAGATCCAGCCTCATTTATCAGAACACAGGCACTAGTCCCCTCCATCAGGAAGCCTACACAACCCACTGAACCAACCTTAGCCACTGGGGACAGACACCATAAACAACGGGAACTACAAACCCACAGCCTGAAAAAAGAAGGCCCCAAACACTGTAAGTTAAGCAAAATGAGAAGACAGAAAAACACACAGCACATGAAGGAGCAAGATAAAACCCACCAGACCTAACAAATGAAGAGGAAATAGGCAGTCTACCTGAAAAAGAATTCAGAGTAATGATAGTAAAGATGATGCAAAATCTTGGAAATAGAATGGAGAAAATACAAGAAACATTTAACAAGGATCTAGAAGAACTAAAGCGCAACCAAACAATGATGAACAACACGATAAATGAAATTAAAAATTCTCTAGAAGGGATCAATAGCAGAATAACTGAGGGAGAAGAACGGATAAGTGACCTGGAAGATAAGATAGTGGAAATAACTACCACAGAGCAGAATAAAGAAAAAAGAATGAAAAGAACTGAGGATAATCTCAGAGACCTCTGGGACAACATTAAACACGCCAACATTCAAATTATGGGGGTCCCAGAAGAAGAAGAGGGAAAAAAAGGGACTGAGAAAGTATTTGAAGAGATTGTAGTTGAAAACTTCCCTAATATGGGTAAAGAAATAGTCAAAATGGCCATCATCAAAAAAAATCTAGAAACAATAAATGCTGGAGAGGGTGTGGAGAAAAGGGAGCCCTCTTGCACTGTTGGTGGGAATGTAAATTGATACAGCCACTATGGAGAATGGTATGGAGGTTCCTTAAAAACTAAAAACAGTACTACCATATAACCCAACAATCCCACTACGGGGCATATACCCTGAGAAAGCCATAATTCAAAAGGAGTCATGTACCACAATGGTGCGCCACAATGTTCATTGCAGCTCTATTTACAATAGCCTGGACATGGAAGCAACCTAAGTGTCCATCAACAGATGAATGGATAAAGAAGATGTGACACATATATACAATGGAATATTACTCAGCCATAAAAAGAAACGAAATTGAGTTATTTGTAGTGAGGTGGATGGACCTAGAGTCTGTCATACAGAGTGAAGTAAGTCAGAAAGAGAAAAACAAATACCGTGTGCTAACACATATATATGGAATCTAAAAAAAAAAAAAAAAGGCTCTGAGGAACCTAACAGCAGGGCAGGAATAAAGAAGCAGATGTAGAGAATGAACTTGAGGACACAGGGAGGGGGAAGGATAAGCTGGGATGAAGTGACAGAATGGCATGGACATATATACACTACCAAATGTAAAATAGATAGCTAGTGGGAAGCAGCTGCATAGCACAGGGAGATCAGCTCGGTGCTTTGTGACTGCCTAGAGGGGTGGGATAGGGAGGGTGGGAGGGAGATGCAAGAGGGAGGAGATATGGGGATATATGTATACGTATAGCTGATTCACTTTGTTATACAGCAGAAGCTAATACACCATTGTAAAGCAATTATACGCCAATAAAGATGTTAAAAATTAAATAAATAAAAAAAAGTCAAGAGCTAAAGGTATAATAGGAAGATAAGGGACAGTTCCCCAGAGGAGCTTGAGGAAGGAACCAGCCAGCGGCCCTCACATGTCATGTCGCGAGAACACTGCCCTACCCAGTAGGGGCGAGTGAATGTGTGTGTGTGTGTGTGTGTGTGTGCGCGCACAGAGGGTCCCCTCTGTCCCCAGAAGAGGCTGTGCTCCCTGGAGCCCGTCTTTTCTTCCCTAGTGTCCCTCACCATCCTTGCCTCTCAGCTGAAGGATAGCACCGTGCTCACAGCCCGATCCCAGGAAATGGTGAGAACTGCAGGGCCCTCAGACCACCCCAGGAGGGAGAGAAGGGCAAGAGCTAAGAGACCCTAAAGGCTTCCCCTGTTGGAAAGGGACCCAGGGGTCAAGGCTAGTCTCAACTTCTTCCCCTTCTGTGAGGCCAGCTCCGGGACTTCCTGGCAGGTTGCCCCCCGCCCCCGCCCCAAACACACACAGAACCAGGCATCTGTGCCGGACTGTGCATCTTGTCTCTGTCTGATACTCCAGAGTCACAGGCAGCTCCTTAAGGCAGGTGCACTAGGTACCAGATGCCCAGCCCCAGCTCTCTGCCAGAGGTGGAGGCCACATCAGGAGCCTGGGAGTCAGGGTTGAGTACCTTGATGGGGAAGCAGGGGGGCAGCTGGTCACAGGTCCTCTCACAGTCGACGCCCACAGTGAAGGCCACTCTGGCTGGGGACTCAGGGACGAAGTCCAAGTCGTGGTCAATGAACTGGCCCCACTGCATGAACATGAGGGACCGGTCCCCGTCGGTGGTTAGCCTCTCGCTGGGGAAGCGCACGATCTGGTTGGAGACGGCTCGGACCTGGTGGGGAGATAGATCAGCGTGGGGCGCTGACTCTGCAGGGTGTCAGAGCCAACCCAGGACTCAGGGGGTGGCAGGTTGCCCCTGCTGGAGTTAACACAGTCCCTCCTCCTCCCCTGCCCTCCCCTCCCCTCTCCTGCTTTGTCCCACTTCCTATCTGGCTGTCATTCCTACAAGGATGCTCTCCAGCCCAGCTCCTGAGGACTCCAGGAGTAATTCCAGGAAGGGGACGGGCCAGGTTGGCTGGCTCAGACCCCACCAGCTTCTCCAGAGAGATAAATAGATGAAACTGATAGATCAATTTATAGACTAATGGATAATTAGATGGTAGAACTGATTGATAGATGCAAGGATTGGTTGCTAGGCGATGGATAATAAATAGAGAACTGGATAGATGGAAAGATCAATGGAAGAAAAATTGATAAATAGATGTTGATAGATGGGTAGATGACAGATTGTTATTTTGGCATATGAATAGAAGATTGATAAATTGTTAAATGTGAAATAGTTTAGGTCAATAGATAGAACTACATTAAGATGTATTGCTTCTTATATTTAGCAAGGTACTTTGACATGAATTCTTTCAGAAAAAAACAATATTGTAATGGCTAGCATTAATATATCACATCCTACATGGGTGTTTATATCAAGGACTTTATTTAATAGTCACAACAGCAATATTAAGTGGGTTTTACGGCCGTTTTACAGCTGAGGAAACTGATTCAGCTGGAGTCCTTGCCCAGAGTCATCAGCCAGCCTGTGGGACAGCCTGGTTCGAGCCCTGTCCGACTCTGGGCTGTGCTTTTACTCCCCACGTTTAGAAGAGATGGAACGTCCTCCAGCCCCTCAGCCCTGACTCACAAGGGGGAGGAGGAAGCCATTGCGCTTCTTGTCGGGGGTCCAGCCGAAGGGGAGCGACAGCCTGTCTTCATACTCGGCTGGCAGCCAGCGCGCCAGGGGCTGGTTGGAGGCCCCCAGCTGTGGTCTCCTCCTGCAGTGGTGGGTGGGCTGGGGTTAGCAGGGTTGGGGAGGAGAGGAGGGAACTGGGCCCCACCAGGTGAGGTGCTGCCCCAGCACCCACTTGTTGTTGCATCTCCCAGTGATGGTTCGGTACTTGTTACTGCACTTCTCGGCTTCATCCCGGGGTGCACAGCCACTGGCCTGGGACAGCAGCCGCATTTGGGATTTCGTTAGCACATCTGCGGGTGGGACAGTGGGCAGGGTTCTAGCTTCTTCTAGAGCTGGTCTGTTCTGTACCTCCCATCCCCTTCCCCTCTCCCCTCCCAACACCCCGAGGCGTGCACCCTGCAACCCCCTCCTGGCTTCCTTCCACTCTGCAGTACCAGTGACATTGAAGGATCCGGGCCCCTGGAGTTGTAACTTCTCTTCCAGCAGTCCCAAGGCCACATGCATATAATCGGCAGCCTGAACGACTCTCCTGGTGGCCGCTGCTTGTTGTTTGAAGTAGGACAGGAGGTCCATGGGGCTGGCCAAGCCACTGTGAAGCCGCTGCTTGATGCTGCCCAGAAGAGGAGAAGGGAGGGCTGGAGAGAGGAAGCAGACACACCCAGCAGAGCCCTAGCCTGGGCAGTGGACAGTCAGTACGGTGTAAACAGACAGAAGGATGGATAGAAGAGAGACTCTCTACCGACATGGCACTGTCCCAAGGTGCCCAGGGGCAGGTGATGGGTGAGATGACCTTGGCTGGAGTCCATCCATCCCCCATCGTCAACCCTTCCAGGCCCATGCAGTCCCCAGACCCAGGCCCGGGCCCACCTCCTCTCAGTCTGATTGTAGGCGGCATCCACTAGCAGCTTGGCCTCTGTTATGCAGCTCTGGAGCACTGAGGTCTCCACTACCCTAGGGGAGGCTGTTCAGAGGGAAGGAGGCTTAGGGTCCAGGGCAGCCACAGGTCCCTCAGACCCAAGTGCTTCCCCCTCCATTGCCCTCCTCCCTGGCTGTCCAAGGGGCTATTACCTGGGGTGGTGCCCTCAGAGAGCCGGGCCAGGGTGAGGGTGTCTAGGAGCCCAACCAGGGCCAGGAGCAACTTCATCTCTGCAGCGAGACCCCAGCCACAGGGGGGTAAGCGAGCACACCTCTCACCTCCTGCTCTTCTGTGGAAGTAGCTGGGAAGGGACTTTTATAGCCTGTCCTGGGGGAAGGAGGGGAGCTCTGGGCCTCAGAAGCCCAGCCTCTTTAGGTGGAGCTCTGGGACTTCCCTCTCGTTTGGGGGGCAGTTGTGACACTGAAACACCCCACTTTACCCCTCACCAACATGGAGATGTTCTTTCATCTGCTCACTCCATCCCCAGCCTCTTTGTTATCGAGTTCACTGATATATTTCTCCCAGGGCCCAGAGCAGTGCCTAGAACACAGGTGTCGCTCAGTGAATATTTGCTGGGTGTGCCTCAGAAGAGCGCTGTGCCTGGTCCTGCCCCTAACTATGTGTATGGTCTTGGGCAAGTCACTTCCCCTCTCTGAGCCTCAGTCTCCACATTCCTAAAATGGGACTTGGGCTAAATAATAGGAAAGGCCCCTCTCCTCCAACAGGGCAGAAGCCGGTCTGTCTTACTGTCCTATCTCCCCAGCCCCCAGCACAAGGCCTAGTGTTCGGTAGGTGCTCAGTAAGTTGATTGAGGGGATGAACGATGTGGGGTCAATGACTCGGTCCCTCCGCCTTGCTCCAGCTCTCTCCAAGATGCAGGGGAAGGTGAGGTGATGGCGGAAGCAGGGCCTAGCAGTGAAAATTAAGGTGCTGCCTCATGCGCCATCTGGGGGACACAGTGCGAAGTCACCGGGAAGCACCCCGCGGAGTGATGGCAGCAGGCTTCCGTGCAAGCTGAGGACCTGCCTGGAGCTTAGCGCTTCTCTGCGCGCTTCCTCAGTGCGCGTCAGTAGCAGGTTTGCACCACACGCTCGGTGTAAATTCTGACTTTCTATGGGCTTGGTCAGCAGTGGCTTCCTTAGGGGAGGCGGTGGGCTCCGACCCACCTGGGTTTGGAGCCCACTCGGCCTGCACCACCTTGGCTGGGCCTCCATTTCTGCATCTGAAGGGTAGAACGCCCCAGTCGGCGCTCCCTCCAGCGCCCAGGCCTTCACACCCCTTGGCCTTTCCTCCTGGTTTCTGCCACTGGATGAGCCAAGCTCATCCTTTGCTCCGACCCCATCCTGGTCTGCCCGGACAGCGCTCAGCCCCAGAGTCACCCTCGCTGCACCCTCCAGCCTGCCTGCGCTCGCCCCTTCTTCGGGTGGACGTGTCCATCCCTTCCTCGGAGCAGTCGCTGTGCCTGCTGGGTGTCCCCGCCTCCTGCCCTCCGAGCCCCGCCCCGCCTAACGCAGCCGCCGGGCCCTCCGCAGCCTCTTCCCACAGCAACAGCACTGGCCCGCCGGTTGCTCTCGAAACAGCCCCTTCAGCAACCCCTTTCACAAGCCCCAGTTGAGGGCCTGGGCCAGCTGATCTTATCTCCTTGTCTTCAGCGGGGGCCCCTCTCCTGCACAGGGTCAGGACGGACCGTCACCTTGCAGTTGCAGCACGCCCACCGAGTTCCTTGCTGCTGACCCGCCATGTGACCGGGGTAGACCGCACCGCTCCCTGGACCTCAGCTTCCAGGCCTGTGAGAGTGGGACAGTGACCCTCAGGAAGGAGAGAGATTGCAAAAGATGTGGAGTGCTCCCCAAATGTGCTCGCCTCCCCTGCCCTCAGGATCCCAGAGGCGCCCAGGAGATTGGAAGCTGGGGCAGGGCGTATGGAACGGAGGTCGCTCTCCTTCCAGGGTCCGCCCCGGAGAGGACTCAGACTGAGCTCTGCTCTCCCCCCGAGAGGACTCTCATTCTTCAGCAGTAGCGAGGTGTGCACGGGTTTTGCCGCAGCTGCGGGCTGCCATGGTCCCTGGGACAAGCTTGAGATAGAACCTGGGCTCTAGGCCCATCCCTGCCGTGTTGGCCCATCTCTGGGGGGTTTTGGCGTGCTGACCGCTCCAGGTGGTGATGGCGGAAAGCAGAAAGGAAGGAGCCGCCAAGAATCCCTGCACAACCAGTCTATGGAAGGCGGGTTCCCGGGGCTGCAGGGCTGGACAGGCAGGCAGTGTCCAGGCAAGGGACCCTGCCCCTCTTCTGCAACCACCTTGACCCTCTTGTCTGCTCCCAGGCTTCTGCTGATGCTGCAGGAAGGCTCCCTCTGGGAGCCACAGCACTTAGCACCCAGGAGCTTGTTGAGAGCAGTACAGAGAGGTGAGAGAGACCTGGCCTGGGTCCAGATCCCAGCACCATCATTCGCCTGGCTCAGCTGCTCAGCTTCAGAGCCTGCCTCCTCACTGTCTAACAGAAGGCCTTTCTCTGTTTACCTTGCAGAGCTGTTATGGAATAAAGGTGAAACGCTACCAGGGCCAGGCATGCAGCAGGTGCTGGACGGTGTTTGTCTGACAAGCCTTGTCGTTCTGCCCTATTGCTGCTTCCTTTGCTGAGCCTACTCCAGCAGTTACCATGAGGTGGAAGGGTGGGGGGCAGTGAGTGCAAGAGCTTTGCAGAGCATCCAGGCCCCGGTGCCTGGGAAGAAGGAGGGCAGGAAGAAAGGAAGGGAGGCCTCCAAAGTCAGGGTCGTTCAGATCCTGGTCTCTGAGCACCCTCCCGTCGGAGTGGGCGTGCCGGCTGCCCAAGCCAGGCCACTGGAAACTGAGTGGAGCGACAGTGATGGAGGGAGAAGCCCTCCTGGGGGTCTCCAGTTTGGGGATCCGCCCCCTCTCCCGCTTTGACCTTCCCTGGGGGGCAGGCCTGGACATGCGTGGCCCTCGCCAGGTCTCATAGTGGTCAGCTGTGTCATCTGCTTTTTTTCTGTGGTCAGGGTCAACCACACAGAGACAACAGGAGTGGAGTGTGGGCAAGGGCCACAGGTCCCTCAGAAGCCCCCATGGGCTTTTCATAATGCCCACTGGGACCTCGCTGGAGAGATTTTCCTTGGGGCTAAGTGTTGCCCAGTGGCGACCTGGAGTATCTGATATGGGAGCAGATTCGTTTTTGATACCTCCTCCTCTCCACCACAAAATTATTTTCAGTAACACTCATTAAATGAAAAAAAGCAATAATAATGGCTAGAAAGGAAATGTGTGGAAATTCTCACTTATTAAATTTGGACATAATCATCCCAGTAATGAAGTAAAAATAAAATACTACAATATAAAAAGGAAAAGAGTAGTGGATTAATACTTTTTAATGACATGAATGTGTTTAAATAAAGGGAAAAAACTACCTACATATTGGTAGTTTTAATACTTAATGTATCATTACAGTTTCTGTTTTCTTGATGCGTTTTTTTTAGTTTTAAAATAAAAAAATTTTAAAGAACAAATCTCAACATTAACGATATTCAAATTCAGTAAAATAGTCACATAATAATTTAAATTTTCACTTTAAAAATATTATACTTCACAATTTGCACTCTGTTTCACTGTTTTAAATCTTAAACACAAATTCTCATTCCAAATGGTCACGAAGAGTGACAGAATGGAAGAAAGTCAAGTTCTGTCTCTTCATTCTTCGCAATCACAGTAGTTAACACTGTTTATGTTAAGCCAACCGTTTAAAAGCAAGAATATGTGATGCTACAGGGGATGAGGGGCACAAAGCACAGCGAGAGCCAGCTCGGATGATTCTGAACCCTTAGAACTTACCCTCGAAGCCAATGCAGGTAACTGAGGGAGCCACCGTATAACTGGGAATTCTGCAAATTGACTTCCACGTGGAACACAGTACATATTAAAGGATAAGCAATAGGGCTTCCCTGGTGGCGCAGTGGTTGGGAGTCCGCCTGCCGATGCAGAGGACGCAGGTTCGTGCCCCGGTCTGGGAAGATCCCACATGCCGTGGAACGGCTGGGCCCGTGAGCCATGGCCGCTCCGCAACGGGAGAGGCCACAACAGTGAGAGGCCCACGTACAGCAGAAAAAAAAAAAAAAAGGATAAGCAATAAAAATGCATTCATTTGAAGCTTACACATAGAATTGTTAAAGCAACGGTAATTGCAGCAATTGTTTAGAATCTAGACCAACGAAAGATGTCTTTGGGGAGAAGCGTTTCATCACTGACATTGTTCAGAATTGCTGACACGTGACGAGCACAGGAAGCAGTCCAACACTTCATCGGTGCCGTTGGTACTTTTAAATTCCCTATAGACGATGCCCCCCATCTCCTGCTCGTCCTCTGCCCTGGCCTTGGTACTGGCATTTTGCCCCTTCCTCTTGCCCTCACTAAATGACAAGTCAGGAAGCTTTCAAATCCTTCCACACACATCCCAAGTTTGGGTCCCTGGGGAGGGGGTCGAGGGGGAGCACCGGGCTCTGAGTGCCTGGGGGTGGGGGAGGGGCTGCTCATGTGCTGAACCGGGGATGAGCCCGGGCCCTTCCAGGATCCTAGTGTGCACAGCCATGGTCTGCAGGGCCTATACACAATGTCCCTTCAGCAGCAGCCCAGGGACCCCCCAATCCTTCCACTCTCCCAGGCCCCATAGGACCTCTCCAGCCTCCACTCACCCCTCCCCACTGCCCACCACACTCCAGCCTTGACTTCCCAGAAGCTTTCTGAATGCACCATGTTCTCCCTCGCCTCTGGGTCCTCCTACACTTTCCCTTTGCCTGACTCACCTCTACTCATCTTCACAGCCCAGCTGAGACACCACTTCGTCCAGGAAGCCTTCCCTCATCCCTTTCCCATTCACCCCTCAACATGGTCTGTGTTCTGTTTGCAGAGCAACCTATGCTGATGCTCTGTCAGCACAAAATGGGCTGTACTGAACGCATGCTGTCACCATGTCCCCCTCCCGGAATGACCACGGGGACCCCAGACCCGATCTTGTTTGCACCTGTGGACCCAACACACGGGGCCTGGCCAGTGCTCAGAACTGTTTGTGGAGCATGAGTGAACCGTGTCATGTCCTGATTTAGCTCCATGAGTCCACGCGCCCTCTTTCACCCCGCAAAGGAGGACATGTCCCTTCCCCCACCAGATGCGATTTCCTCTTCCTTTCCCAGATGAGAGTTTGGAGCTCCCAGGGTCCTGACCCCGATAGGCCAGGTAGGTGGAGTGGGGCAGGGGGTTGCGCGCCACCATGGTGGAGACTCGGAGCCTTCGGGTGGGCACTAGGTGGGCCCCACGGCTATTCCCGGTGCAAGGCCAAGAGGCCAGGAGCTGGAGCTGCAGGCGGTTGAAGTGGGAGCTGCAGGAAGGGTGTGAGAACGGGCAGCCCACTGAGCATGGAGGCCAGGGCGGGATGCCCCCCTGGGTTGGGTGTCTGAGAAGCTCAGCTCCCTGCAAGGCCTGCGTGAGCTCCTGCCTCTATAGGCAGAGTCAAGAACCCGCTGCTGGGGATGAACCAGGCTCCTTACAGGCCGGGGGCCTGGCTGGACCTCAGCGGCTGGGGAGCTGTGGGAGAGCTCTTCCTCTGAAAGAGAAATGGGCAAGATAAGAGTCCAAGATGGGGCCCCACAGGAGGAAAAGCTTTGTAGTGAGACCCATCAAAAAGACCACTTGGAAAAAAAAAAAAGACCATTTGGGGTGACAGGAGATGAGGCTACTAAGAATAAGGGGGCCATAAGAAGGGTTGGGAACACCTGGGGACTGGGGCCCTGACCAGCCAGCTCCTCAGCTGTGTTCCACCAGCTCCCTCCCGGTGACCATGGGAGTATGAGGCCCTGGGGGACTTGGCACACTGGTCCCAGCATGCCGTCCCCTCTGGGACTCATCTTGGCCCTCCAAGCAGCGTCTCCTAAGGAGCCAGACTGGGTGAGCCACCCCCTTTCTCCAGAGCTCCGTCTCCTCTCTCTGTTCCTCTGCCCTCTAACCCCGCTGGCTTCGACTCCTGAGACAGGCCTCCCGCCACGTGCGATGGGTCTCAACCAAAAAGGCCCCCCTCCTTTGTGCCTGGTGCCTCCTGCTGACCCTCCAGGCCCCATCCACACGGAGCCTTTACTGTCTCGGCCCCATTGGCCATGACTCGGGTGGCCAGGTCTTCCTGTTCCTTACTCTTGCAGCTGCGTTCCTAGAGCTTAGCAGAGCTGTGATTATACATGTATTTCTGTGCTTGAATTTTATTAAGCCCCAGCTCCCTGCAGGTCTGTGAGAGCCGCACAGAGAAGATACGTACCTGCTCTGTTGCTCACTGTAGCCTCAGCATCTAACCCACCGCCTGGCAGGGCTTTAATACATATGTGTGGAATGGACACATCTACGGCCTCGCCTGTCACAGCTCTCGGGTCAGGGGATGGATTTGTGCCTGTACATCTATTAGGACCTGTGCCTCTGGTCAGGGGTGTTGCTGTCCCTGGGCCAGGCAAGCCCTGGGTCAGTGGATACTGTTGCAGGCCTGGCCCTACCAGGCTGACGCCCAGACCCTGGACCACAAGGGAGCCTTCCAACCCTGGCATCTTTCGGCTGCCAATACCAAAGAAACTTCCTTCCTGCCCTCCTCTGGCCATCTTGAAACCTCAAGATTCTGCAACTGCTTTCACAAGAACCGTCTGCCAGCCACGGTGGAGCTGCTGGCCACAGGCCTGATTGGATCTCTTTATCTGCTCGGCTCCAACGGCCCCTGTGGGGACAGCTGCAGTGGAGCGGGGCCCAGGGCCTGCTCCTGTTCCCAGGGGTGCCTGGGAATGGGGCGCTTGGCTCTGTTCTCATAACAAGAACACTGAGGTCTGCAGGGAGACTAAGGGGCTTGGCTCAAATGACAGCGGCTGCACCCCGGGCCAGAGGCCGGGGCAGGCCAAGGGTGTGTGAACGTGTAGTCCTGTGTGTATGGGTATGCACCGGAGCTGAGGGCTCCCAGAGGGAGGCAGCTCAGAGTGTTCTGTTTTTTGGGAAGCCAGGAAAAACACCACGGGGCTTTGGCCAGCTGGCCTGGGAGCCCAGCGCCACCCCGGCTGCTTGACCTCTCTGACCAGCTGGCAAAATCAGCGAAGGGCAGGGATGTTCAGGAGGCGGGGGTGGTCCCTGGTGAGCACTTGAGATGTGCAGGTCCAGGCTGGGGGTGGGGGCAGCTGAGGGCCATCCTTTCCCCTCCCGCCTGCCTTGGCCTTACCTGAGAGCTGTACCTCACCTCCTCCATCAGACTGGGGACTCCCAGGGGCAGGCACGGGGCTAGGGGAGGAGGACCGTGGGCTTGCACAACCGGCAGACCGTGTTTTGCCTGAGCGACGTCATGAGTGAGAGGACTCAGTGGGACATATGAGCCGCCGGGCACTGCTGCTTGTAGGGTAACAGGCCGGGAGGTGCGGGTTCCAGCAGGGGCGGGGGGCACTGCGGCTGGCTCGGGGTGGTCCATAGCCCTTGCTGCTTGCCAGCCTGTGCTCTGTGCTTTACTGCACTCATCTGAGTGCTCACAACACCCCTACGAGGCAGCTGCTACCGCCCGGGACCTCAGTTTTATTGTTGGGGTACAGAGGAAAGAAGGTGTCACCATCTTGGAGCCAGGAAGGGATTTCAACCTGGGTCTGACTCTACAAGCTGCTTCCTTCTCCCCCAGGCTCCCAAGGGCATAGGTGTGACCTGATGAGAGAAGCCTCCACACACAGGCTGGAAGGTGCCTCAGGCCTGAGAAGGTTGCCCCACGGGTGGGACTGGAGGAGAGGCTGACAGGCCGCCCTGGCTGCTCCGATTGTCTCTCCTCAGCTCCCCACCTCTAGGGTGGCCGCTGCAGCACGGGGATGGGAGCCAGTCTGGAGCAAGGGGGTGGGCGGGGTCCCAGAGCCTGAGAGGGACTGCTGCGCAGTTTCTCCACCAGAAAGAGCCCACACGCATCCATTTTTGCCTCCTGGCATCTCAATGCATCCAGAAGGAATGAATGCCTGAAAGCGGTAGGAATTTAGACACCCTGTTGAATGCAATAGTCTCTTGCATGGGGCGCTTACAATTTAGAAGGTTCAAAAATGCAAACAATGACTTGATCGATCGTGCAGGGTTTTATCCCCGTCCCGCCAGCCACAGCCTCTTCAGCTTCTCACTGGTGAGGTGATGCGTCTGCGGGTCTGTGGTCCCAGCCCCTTGGCAGCCCTGGAGGTGGCTGGAGCCAGCGTCCAGTGTCAAGGACAGAAAGTCCACTAGCCAGAGCCCTTTCTGGGGGGCTGGTGAGGGTTCCTCTCTCTCGCCCCTCTTGCTGTCCTATGCCCCCAATACAGTCTTCTGAGATGCTCACGGGAGGGAATAAGGCTCTGCCCTGCTCCTTCCCCCTCGTCCCTGGAAGGCACGTCGTCCCATGAATGCACCACAACTGGATGCCAGAGTGGGCTGTCCTGGGTCTGCCACTTGTGCTGGGCTCTGGGGCAAGGGCAGGTCTTGGCTCTCTTTGTGTCTATCTAGGCAGTGATAATGGTTCGGAATGGAATCAGGCCTCACATCCAGAATGGGTACAGGATTATCCCAGAAGAGACGGAGTCAGGTGCTCCCCCGATACTTCTCCCAGTTACTAAAGGCTTATTGGGTTGGTGGATACTGTCTTCAAGGACTAATGCGGGGCTTTACAATATTATTTGTTTGGTTGTGCTTTCAACAAGCATTTATGGAGCGCCTTGACAATCCAGGGCCTGCCCTGGGTGCTAGGGCTACGGTGGTGAACAAAAGCAGGCATCTAACAGAGGCGAGGCATGAAGCAAACACGCCCCTGTAGGTCTGAAGGAGGAAAAACCTCTACATAAATCCATATAAATGTAACAGCGTACTCCTGCCCTCCACTGTTAGGAGACTTGCCCAAGGTAACAGCTGATCAGTGCGAGAACTTGACGTTGAACCCAAGTCGACTTCTTAACCCACTCCACCAGGTTTGACCTCTGTAACCATTCTCTGCCTAGCAGCCAACACGACCTCTTTAAATTATAAGTTATATCATGCCACTACTCCCTTCTACACCCAAACCCTCCAAAGACTTTCACTGCAGTTAGAATAAAACTCAAACGCTTTCATGATCTGGTTCCTATCAACATCGGTGGTAATTTAAAGGTATGCCCACAAATTCTTTGAGTCTCCTCATCTAAAAGATGGAGTCTAATTCCCCTCCCTTGAATGCTCACTTCTGTCTAATAGAATGTGGTAGAAGTGATGCTATGGGACTTCTGAGGCTAGATGTAGAAAGAATTCAGCTCCCACCTCCTTCTCTCTCTTAGGACACTTGTCCTTGGAAACTACCATGTTGTGAGGAACCCCAGGCCACATGGAGAAACTAGTCAATAGCCTCACCTAGGCATCCAGTTGACACCAACATCAACAGCCAGACGTAAGTGAGTGAAAGTGCAAACGATTCCATCCCTGGCCTTTGAATCTTCCAGCTGAGGCTCCAGACATCTGGAAGCAGGGATGAGCTGTCTCCCCCATGCCCTGCCGGAATTCCTGGCCCACAGAACCTGTGACAGATGATACATGATCGCTTTGTTTTAAGCTGTTAGGTTTGAGGTTGACTTGTCAGGCAGTAGTAGATAACTAACATAACACCTCAGACCTCACCTCCTACCAAGAGCATTTTTGTTCATAACACTCCAGTTACACTGTCCCCTTTTCTTTTTCCTCTGGGCAAAAAGTTCATTCTAACCTCCAGGACCTCTGCACGTGCTGTTCCTTCTTTCTGGAATGCTTGCCCGTCACCTGGATCTTCGTCTGACTGTCTCCTTCTCATTGCCCAGGTCTTTGCTGAATTAGCCCCTCCTCAGAGATTGCGTCACCAGCCACATTTTACAATGCTGCCCATCCTATCAGTCACACTACCCCCTGCATTTCCTTCATAGCTTTTATTCTATGAAATTATCTTATTTATTTATTTGTCCATTTGTTACTTGTGTATCTCCTCACACTTCTTCCTTCCTCTTTCCAGCCCCTCCCGTCTGGTATTGAGGTGGGGAGGATGAGAAGCGGAGACAATATGTCCTTTCCCCATGAGAGTTCCCAGTGCAAAGCGGCAGGCCTCCTGGCCATCGTGGCTTCTCTGTCTGTTCGCACTGCGGGGTTAGCCCAAGGCCCATGGCCCCGTGTCCAGGTTCTTGGGAGAGCTATACAGGGACTCCTGGGGCACATTCTCTGTCATGGAAGACAGGCTGCAGCTTACCCTCCTCCCTCCCCCAAGCCTTCACCTCAGCGGCCACCCCACAGCCTTGCTGCTTTATTGACACCTGTGCAGAATCTAAGGGAGCACGTGATCCCCTCTTTCAACCGCTCACACTCCTCCCTCATAAGGCCTCTGCTCTTCCCTCTCTAATTCTAATTCTCCCACTTTCTCAGAATCCTGTCTGTCTGTCTGTCTCTCTCTCACACACACACACACGTACCAGGCTTATGAAGAGTAGGGAGCAACCCACCTGGCAGGGAGGAGTATTTTAGCACTGACATTATTTAGTGAGCATAGCAATTATAAAAGCACCTCCTGTTGTTTTAAAACTCAACAGAGAAAAAGAAAACCCTTATGGCCTGCACAGGCACCCTCTGCCCTGTCCTTGGTATGTCCCTGTGTCAATGCAGTGTAGGAGACACGGCCATAGGTGAAGATCCAGGCAGGCATCATTGCCCTTGGGTGCCCCAGCTGCCTCTTCTCCTGCTTTTAGCTCTCTCTCTATTCCAGCTCCCTCAGAAACAGCTGATGGCTCCTCCTGGGTCAGCCACTGCCACAGCCACCTGCGTCCTCTCAGAATGCCCTGCTTCCTCAGGCTCCTGTCCTTTCTTTCTTTGGTTCAGACAAAACAAATTCAGGAACTTTTCCAAGAACCTAGGGGTAAAAAGAACAAAGTAGGACAGAAGGAGTAAATTGTAGACAAAATAAATACTTAATGAATGAATAAAAACATGAATGTCTAGACATAACTAATGACAAGTTTCCTGGATAGTGCCAATTAAGAGGTGTGTTACTTGTTCCTTTCATGCCAGACATGTTTGGGGGGAGTCTGTCCACCCACACGCTCCTTCTCTGGGGACAACCCTCACCCACAATCCCTGCTGAAGGGGTGGGCTTGGATGGCCACACTTATGTCACACGACCTGCACATCCCTCAGCCACATGGGATATGTGGTCCAACCTCAGCCAATGAGATTATTCTCATAGAACTTTGGAATTTGAATCCAGAGACACTGACCTAGCTGACTGCTGAAGGAGCATGAAAAGGTCAGGTTTGGGGGCAGAGGCTCCCATGTGAGCCATGTACAAGGCGACTGCATAGGCAGGGACTGATGAATGGAGGAGGGGAGAAGGAGGGACTAGCTGCTGTGTCAGACCTGACAGTTGCTTATTCCCGTAATACCCAACTTCACTTTATTTCAAGAAGAGCTTTATATCCTTAAAATAAACACCCTCTTTTTATTTAAACTTGTTGGGTTTGCAGCCCCTTGCAACTCTAACCATAGCCTATTTCTTCTCTTCAACTCTGCTTAACCCCAAAGCCCCAGTGTGATAGTGGAGGAGAGAAATGATGGGTGTGTGGCATGGAGGTCCAGGCAAAGAGCAAGTAAGGCACACCAGTGAATTGGGGGGGAAATTCCCAGATGGATGTAAGGAAGACTAAACTGGCAGAAATCAATGTCGGGAGGGAGAGAGGGAAAGAGGAAGGGGAATGGGGGGCATATATAGAGATAGATAATCAACAAACCATTATAGAGCACTTTCTATGGATAAGTAATGCATTAAGCCCCAAATGAATGCTGGAATATTTACAAATATGAAGAAATGAATGAAGAAATGAGTGGATATTCCCATTCCTGTTTGCAAGAAGTGTTGAGTCTGAAAATGGGGGGCGGGATAGCAGTAAGTAGTCAGAGTCTTGCAGACATGGCCCTGAATTTTTTTTTAACGTCTTTATTGGAGTATAATTGCTTTACAATGGTGTGTTAGTTTCTGCTTCATAACAAAGTGAATCAGCTCTACATATACATATATCCCCATATCCCCTCCCTCTTACGTCTCCCTCCCTGCCACCCTCCCTATCTCACCCCTCTAGGTGGTCACAAAGCACCGAGCTAATCTCCCTGTGCTATACAGCTGCTTCCCACTAGCTATTTTACGTTTGGTAGTGTATATATGTCCATGACACTCTCTCACTTTGTCTCAGCTTACCCTTCCCCCTCCCTGTGTCCTCAAGTCCATTCTCTAGTAGGTCTGTGTCTTTATTCCCATCTTCCCCTAGGTTCTTCATGACCATTTTTTTTTTTTAGATTCCATATATATGTGTTAGCACATGATATTTGTTTTTCTCTTTCTGACTTACTTCACTCTGTATGACAGACTCTAGGTCCATCCACCTCACTACAAATAACTCAGTTTCGTTTATTTTCATGGCTGAGTAATATTCCATTGTATATATGTGTCACATCTTCTTTATCCATTCATCTGTCGATGGACACTTAGGTTGCTTCCCTGTCCTGGCTATTGTAAATAGAGCCGCAATGAACATTGTGGTACATGACTCTTTTTGAATTATGGTTTTCTCAGGGTATATGCCCCATAGTGGGATTGCTGGGTCATATGCTGGTTCTATTTGTAGTTTTCTAAGGAACCTCCATACTGTTCTCCATAGTGGCTGTACCAACTTACATTCCCACCAACAGTGCAAGAGGGCTCCCTTTTCTCCACACCCTCTCCAGCATTTATTGTTTCTAGATTTTTTGATGATGGCCGTTCTGACTGGTGTGAGATGTTATCTCATTGTAGTTTTGATTTGCATTTCTCTAATGATTAATGATGTTGAGCATTCTTTCATTTGTTTGTTGGCAATCTGTATGTCTTCTTTGGAGAAATGTCTATTTAGGTCTTCTGCCTATTTTTGGATTGGGTTGTTTGTGTTTTTGATATTGACTTACATGAGTTGGTTGTATGTTTTGGCGATTAATCCTTTGTCCGTTGCTTCATTTTCAAATATTTTCTTCCATTCTGAGGGTTGTCTTTTTGTCTTTTTTATGGTTTCCTTTGTTGTGCAAAAGCTTTTAAGTTTCATTAGGTCCCATTTGTTTATTTTTGTTTTTATTTCCATTTCTCTAGGAGGTGGGTCAAAAAGGATCTTGCTGTGATTTATGTCATAGAGTGTTCTGCCTATGTTTTCCTCTAAGAGTTTGATGGTGTCTGGCCTTACATATAGGTCTTTAATCCATTTTGAGTTTATTTTTGTGTATGGTGTTAGGGAGTGTTTTAATTTCATTCTTTTACATGTAGCTGGCCAGTTTTCCAAGCACCACTTATTGAAGAGGTTGTCTTTTCTCCACTGTGTATTCTTGCCTCCTTTATCAAAGATAAGGTGACCATATTGCGTGGGTTTATCTCTGGGCTTTCTATCCTGTTCCACTGATCTATACTTCTGTTTTTGTGCCAGTACCATACTGTCTTGATTTCTGTAGCACTGTAGTATAGCCTGAAGTCAGGGAGCCTGATTCCTCCAGCTCCGTTTTTGTTTCTCAAGATTGCTTTGGCTATTCAGGTCTTTTGTGTTTCCATACAAATTGTGAAATTTTTTGTTCTAGTTTTGTGAAAAATGCCATTGGTAGTTTGATAGGGGTTGCACTGAATCTGTAGATTGCTTTGGGTAGTATAGTCATTTTCACAATGTTCGTTCTTCCAATCCAAGAACATGGTATATCTCTCCATCTATTTGTATCATCTTTGATTTCTTTCATCAGTGTCTTATAATTTTCTGCATATAGGTCTTTTGTCTCCTTTGGTAGGTTTATTCCTAGATATTTTATTTTTTTTGTTGCAGTGGTAAATGGGAGTGTTTTCTTAATTTCACTTTCAGATTTTTCATCATTAGTGTATAGGAATGCAAGAGATTTCTGTGCATTAATTTTGTATCCTGCTACTTTACCAAATTCATTGATTAGCTCTAGTAGTTTTCTGGTACCCTCTTTAGGATTCTCTATGCATAGTATCATGTCATCTGCAAACAGTGACAGCTTTACTTCTTCTTTTCCAATTTGGATTCCTTTTCTTTCTTTCTTTTTTTCACTTTATAAAACGTTTTTAATGTGTAAAATGTTTGCAGACTTAAAGTGGTATTGAAAGATACAGGAAGACAAACATAATTTCAGAAAATATTAGATTTGCAAAATAAACAAATATGACCTATTCAATTAAAAATATGATTAAAAATTAAACAGGTGGATTAGACATTAGATGAAGAGAATTAATGAACTACAATGTATGCATATACATGTGATAACATACATATATAAAACAGAAAATATATGTAACACAAATAATAAGTTGTTAAGTATATAAACATAATGTCTGTGTGTATATATTTGTGTATTTATATATTTCAGAAAAATGACTGATATATTTCAGAAAATATTTCTTTTTTTTTTTTTTTTTTTTTGCTGTACGCGGGCCTCTCGCTGTTGTGGCCTCTCCTGTTGCGGAGCACAGGCTCCGGACGCGCAGGCTCAGCGGCCATGGCTCACGGGCCCAGCCGCTCCACGGCATGTGGGATCTTCCCGGACCGGGGCACGAACCTGTGTCCCCTGCATCGGCAGGCGGACTCTCAACCACTGCGCCACCAGGGAAGCCCCAGAAAATATTTCTGAAAAATTATCCAAAAAGGGTAATAGGTGATAGAGACCAGAATGAGAAGGGATAAGTAAATTTAATCTGAGATACAGAAAGAGAAGCCAGAAATAATAAGGTGGTCTTTTATTTCTTTTTCTTCTCTGATTGCTGTGACTAAAACTTCCAAAACTATGTTGAAGAATAGTGGTGAGAGTGGGCAACCTTGTCTTGTTCCTGATCTTAGTGGAAATGGTTTCAGTTTTTCACCACTGAGGATGATGTTGGCTGTGGATTTGTCATATACGGCCTTTATTATGTTGAGGAAAGTTCCCTTTATGCTTACTTTCTGGAGGGTTTTTATCATAAATGGGTGTTGAATTTTGTCAAAAGCTTTCTCTGCATCTATTGAGATGATCATATGGTTTTTCTCCTTCAATTTGTTAATATGGTGTATCACGTTGATTGATTTGTGTATATTGAAGAATCCTGCATTCCTGGGATAAACCCCAGTTAATCATAATGTATGATCCTTTTAATGTGCTGTTGGATTCCGTTTGCTGGTATTTTGTTGAGGATTTTTGCATCTATGTTCATCATGATATTGGCCTGTAGTTTTCCTTCTTTGTGACAACTTTGTCTGGTTTTGATATCAGAGTGGTGGTGGCCTCGTAGAATGAGTTTGGGAGTGTTCCTCCCTCTGCTATATTTGGAAGAGTTTGAGAAGTATAGGTGTTAGCTCTTCTTTAAATGTTTGATAGAATTCTCCTGTGAAGCCATTTGGTCCTGGGTTTTTGTTTGTTGGAAGATTTTTAATCACAGTTTCAATTTCAGTGCTTGTGATTGGTCTGTTCATATTTTCTATTTCTTCCTGGTTCAGTCCCAGAAGGTTGTGCATTTCTAAGAATTTGTTCATTTTTTCCAGGTTGTCCCTTTTATTTGCATATAGTTGCTTGTAGTAATCTCTCATGATCCTTTGTATTTCTGCAGTGTCAGTTGTTACTTCTCCTTTTTCATTTCTAATTCTATTGATTTGAGTCTTCTCCCTTTTTTTCTTGGTGAGTCTGGCTAATGGTTTATCAATTTTGTTTATCTTCTCAAAGAACCAGCTTTTAGTTTTATTGATCTTTTCTATCAATTCCTTCATTTCTTTTTCATTTATTTCAGATCTGATCTTTATGATTTCTTTCCTTCTGCTAACTTTGGGGGTTTTGTGTTCTTCTTTCTCTAATTGCTTTAGGTGTAAGGTTAGGTTGTTTATTTGAGATGTTTCTTGTTTTTTAAGGTAGGATTGTATTGCTGCAAACTCCCCTCTTAGAACTGCTTTTCCTGCATCCCATAGGTTTGGGGTCATTGTGTTTTCATTGTCATTTGTTTCTAGATATTTTTTTATTTCCTCTTTGATTTCTTCAGTGATTTCTTGGTTATTAAGTAGTGTGTTGTTTAGCCTCCATGTGTTTGTATTTCTTACAGATTTTTTCCTGTAATTGATATCTAGTCTCATAGCGTTGTGGTCAGAAAAGATACTTGATACAATTTCAATTTTCTTAAATAACCAAGGCTTGATTTGTGACCCAACATATGATCTATCCTGGAGAATGTTCCATGAGCACTTGAGAAGAATGTGTATTGTGTTGTTTTTGAATGGAATGTCCTATAAATATCAATTAATTCCATCTTGTTGAATGTATCATTTAAAGCTTGTGTTTCCTTATTTATTTTCATTTTGGATGATCTGTCCATTGGTGAAAGTGGGGTGTTAGATTCCCCTACTATGATTGTGTTACTGTTGATTTCCCCTTTTATGGCTGTTAGTGTTTGCCTTATGTATTGAGGTGCTTCTTTGTTAGGGGCATAAATATTTACAATTGTGATATCTTCTTCTTGGATTGATCCCTTGATTATTAGTAGTGTCCTTCTTTGTCTCTTGTAATAGTCTTTGTTTTAAAGTCTATTTTGTCTGATATGAGAATTGCTATGATTTCCATTTGCATGGAATATCTTTTTCCATCCCCTCACTTTCAGTCTATATGTGTCCCTAGGCCTGAAGTGGGTTTCTCGTAGACAGCATATATATGGGTCTTGTTTTTGTATCCATTCAGCCAGTCTGTGTCTTTTGGTTGGAGCATTTAATCCATTTACGTTTAAGGTAATTATCGATATGTATGTTCCTATTACCATTTTCTTAATTGTTTTGGGTTTATTATTGTAGGTCTTTTCCTTCTCTTGTGTTTCCTGCCTAGAGAAGTTCCTTTAGTCTTTGTTGTAAAGCTGGTTTGGTGGTGCTGAATTCTCTTAGCTTTTGCTTGTCTGTAAAGCTTTTAATTTCTCTGTCAAATCTGAATGAGATCCTTGTTGGGTAGAGTAATCTTGGTTGTAGATTTTTCTCCATCATCACTTTAATTATGTCCTGCCACTCCCTTCTGGCTTGCAGAGTTTCTGCTGAAAGATCAGCTGTTAACCTTATGGGGATTCCCTTATGTGTTATTTGTTGTTTTTCCCTTGCTGCTTTTAATACTTGATCTTTGTATTTAATTTTTGATAGTTTGATTAATATGTGTCTTGGCGTGTTTCTCCTTGGATTTATCCTGTATGGGACTCTCTGTGCTTCCTGGACTTGATTAACTATTTCCTTTCCCATGTTAGGGAAGTTTTCAACTATAATCTCTTCAAATATTTTCTCAGTCCCTTTCTTTTTCTCTTCTTCTTCTGGGACCCCTATAATTCAAATGTTGGTGCACTTAATGTTGTCCAAGAGGTCTCTGAGATTGTCATGAATTCTTTTCATTCTTTTTTCTTTATTCTTCTCTGCAGTAGTTATTTCCACTATTTTATCTTCTAGGTCACTTATCCGTACTTCTGCCTCAGTTATTCTGCTATTGATCCCTTCTGGAAAATTTTTAATTTCATTTATTGTGTTGTTCATCACTGTTTGTTTGCTCTTTAGTTCTTCTAGGTCCTTGTTAAACATTTCTTGTATTTTCTTCATTCTATTTCCAAGATTTTATATCATCTTTACTATCATTATTCTGAATTCTTTTTCAGGTAGACTGCCTATTTCCTCTTCATTTGTTAGCTGGGTTTTTGCCTTGCTCCTTCATCCGCTGTGTGTTTCTCTGTCTTCTCATTTTACTTAACTTACTGTGTTTGGGGTCTCCTTTTTGCGCTGCAGGTTCGTAGTTTCTGTTGTTTTTTGTGTCTGTCCCCAGAGGCTACGGTTGGTTCAGTGGGTTGTGTAGGCTTCCTGGTGGTGGGGACTGGTGCCCGTGTTCTGGATGAGGCTGGATCTTGTCTTTCTGGTGGGCAGGTCCATGTCTGGAGGTGTGTTTTGGGGTGTCTGTGGTTTATTATGATTTTAGGCAGCCTCTGTGCTAATGGGTGGGGTTGTGTTCCTGTCTTGCTAGTTGTTTGGAATAGGGTTTCCTGCACTGTATTTTGCTGGTTGTTGAGTGGAGCTGGGTCTTGGCGTTGAGATGGAAATCTCTGGGAGATTTTCACCATTTGATATTACGTGGAGCTGGGAGGTCTCTTGTGGACCAGTGTCCTGAACTTGGCTGTTCCACCTCAGGGGCACAGCCCTGATGCCTGGCTGGAGCACCAAGAGCCTGTCCTCCACGTGGCTCTGTTTGAGCTTCTATTTCAACAGCAACAATGGGACTCTGGACGGTGTGGGCCACTTTTTTTGCCAATTGGCCGAGGAGAAGCGTGAGGACGCCCAGTGTCTCTTGAAAATGCAAAACCAGTGCTGCGGCCGCACCCTCTACCAGGATGCGCAGAAGCCTTCTCAAGATGAGTGGAATAAAACCCAGGACGCTGTCGAAGTCGCCATTATTAAGGAGAAGAACTTGAACCAGGCACTATTGGATCTGTGTGCCCTGGGTTCTGCCCTCGCAGACTCCCACCTCTGTCGGATTGGGTTGTTTGTTTTTGTTTTGATATTGAGCTGCATGAGCTGCTTGTAAATTTTGGAGATTAACCCTTTGTCAGTTGTTTCATTTGCAAATATTTTCTCCCATTCTGAGGGTTGTCTTTTCATCTTGTTTATGGTTTCCTTTGCTATGCAAAAGCTTTTAAGTTTCATTAGGTCCCGTTTGTTTATTTTTGTTTTTATTTCCATTTCTCTAGGAGGTGGGTCAAAAAGGATCTTGCTGTGATTTATGTCATAGAGTGTTCTGCCTATGTTTTCCTCTAAGAGTTTGATAGTGTCTGCATGCCCCTGAATTTATGTCACTCTCTAGTCTCAGTTTCACCCTGGGGCATGTTGCATGACCCCTTTGGAGTTCAGCCCCCACTCTCTCCATGCCTCCGTCACTGCACTTAGGAATATCTGCCCTACTTCCAAAACACTACTCAACTGATGGAAGAATAAATGTCAGGAATAATGACAACAACAATAATCCTTACGTAGGTTCCATGGTTTACAAAATATTCTTACACATTTTTAAAATTTGAATCTTATAACAAAAGTGAGATTATTGAGACAGATATTGTTTTATGCTAGTTTGGTGAGGAAGAATCCATGAATGCAAGAGAGGTCAGGTGGCTCATTCAAGGTTACTAGTTTGGTAAGTAATGGGACAAAGGCTCCCAGTTTAGGGCCAAGTCTCCAAGTTCTGCACTTTCTCTATCACTCTGGACAAAGAACAAAAGGGTTATCGGGAAAAGAGATCAAAAGGCAGAAAACAGAACTGCTCTTCTGGGGAAATGCTGTCATCCTAAGGGAAAACTGTCCACCAGAGGCATAAAGGAGAGTGTGGCTTTCCAACATATTTCCAAGGGAACATATCTTACTGTCATAGAAGTGTTCAAATCAACCTTCACACACACAAAAAATAAAGATATTTTCCTTTTTCCTAAAAAACTGATTTGCTTAATTTCAAAATTATTAAGTTCTAAGATGAACTTCACAACATTTCCAAAGCTATGAAGCAGTAAACAGTGGCTGTCACTCCACCTTATAAATAGAAAACAAAGCCAAAGAGAAGTGATCCGCCCACTGTCACTCCCTTTTATAAACCAGCTGGTACCTCCTTAATCTTTTCACTGCTGCCTGCATCTCCTTGTTTCTCAGGGTGTAGATCATGGGGTTGAGCATGGGGGTCATGACAGTTTGGCTAATGGATACAGCCTTGTCAATGGAGAAGGAGGTAAAGGGCTGGGTGTAGAGGTAAATGCTTGGAACAAAGACCATAGACACCACGACGATGTGAGTGGTGCAGGTAGAAGCTGTCTTCCTCCTCACTTGCCCTGAATGAGACCTCAGGATCACCAGGATCGCTGAGTAGGAGGTCAGGAGAAGGAGGAACCAGATGAGGACCAGCACCCCACTATTGGAAATGATAAGGAACTCCAGGAGGGAAGTGTCCGTGCTGCCAAGTCTCAGCACTTGTGGAACATCACAGTAGAAATTATTTAGGACACTGGGGCCACAGAAAGGCAGGGGGATCATCAGAGTCAGTTGGGAAATGGAATGGATGAAGCCTCCCACCCAGTTAGGCACCACCAGCCCCACACAGCTCTGAGTGTTCATGATGGTGACATAGTGGAGGGGCTGAGAGATGGCAACAAGGCAATCATAGGCCATAAATGAGAGGAAGAAAACCATGGACCCTCCCACAGAGTGGAAGGAGAAGATCTGGGCCATGCAGCCCTGATAGGAGATGGCCTTCTTCTCAGCAAGGAGGTCCACCACCGTCTTTGGGGCAGTGACTGTGGAGAAACAGAGCTCTAACACAGCCAGATTTCAGAACAGAAAATACATGGGTGTTTGGAGTGGGAATCAAAGGTCACTGTGACCATGATGAGGAGGTTTCCCATGACAGTGGAGGTGGAGACAAACAGGAACACCAGAAACAAGAAGAGCTGGAGCTCCTGAGTCTGTGAGAGCCCCAGAAAGACAAATTCTGATACTCACGTGAGGTTCCCTGATTCCATTGTGTTTTCTCCATACACCTAAACAACACAAACCACAGACAGAGATGCATGAAGTCACTACTTGCCCATTTAGTGCCTTCAGTGTCCAGGTCTAGCTGATGGAAATTTATGTGCAGATCGTAATACCAGTTCTGATTAAATGGCCTTGTCTCTGGAGAGTTCACTAGTTGGTGCTGGAATACACATTCTTGAGATATCTTAAAGCCATCCAGAGACACATGCAACCTGCCTTTCCAAGATTCAGTGTAATATAGTGGTGGGAAGGCTCTTGGAGTCCAACGGACCTGCAGTCAAATTTCAAAGCCTCTATTTCCTTGAGATTTGGCCTTGAGCTAGTTACTTAATCTCTCTTAATCTCAGTTTCCACATCTATAAGGAAAATGTTTTCTTTACAGAAATTGTCTAGGGGATTAAATAAAATAACACATAAGGTTCCTAGAACAGTGCCTGGAATAATAAATGGTAATCACTCTCCTCTGTGTAGTCTCCTGCTCTAAAGACCTCCTCCCCTTTCCAGTCTCTAATACATTTTTGTACCAAACATTTTTCATACAACAGTTAGCACATCATAATGTTAATGAATTTTTCATGTGTCTATATTTTTCCTCCACAATTCACAATATGCTACAGACATAAGTCTTGATTCATAATTTATTTGTGCCCTGCAGTACCCATCCTTCCTCATAGTCAGTACTTAATAAATAGCTGGTGTTAACTGCTGAGTGGGTGAAAAGCTATTTTGTGTGCAGGTCCATGCAGGGGAGCCTCTGGATACAGCTGGACATCTGGGGCATTCCATTTCCTTCCATCCTTCACAGTAGGTGGTCCCTTACTAGGTGAGGCTCCCCAGATCAGAGGTGGAGACAAGAGGCAGAGGGGTAACTATCATTAGTGAAGAAATAGATGATGAATATATTGTTTGAAGGAGACTTAGAGCTCTTCTGAAAGGACAGCAATTTCAGAAGATGTTATTGAATCCAAGAGTAGAAGAGAAAAAAATATTGAAGGAGAAGAAATGGAAATAGACGAAGAATTAAAGGGAGGAAGGAAATTATAAGGAAGGAAAATGGGGGAATAGAATGAGTGAAGGAAGAAGAGATGGAAAGATGGTGGGCAGGGGAGGGAATGGGAACAAAGGGGAAGAAGGACATAGAGGTTGAGAGATAGGGGTGACAGGTGAGGGTTAAGTGCCCTCCCCACTCCCCCTGCCTCGTCTTATCTCCCACCGTGACCTCATGCAATCCATTATCTATCAGAGACCACTCCCTTATTTTTTTAAATTAATTTTTATTGGAGTACAGTTGCTTTACAATGTTGTGTTAGTTTCCACTGTACAGCAAAGTGAATCAGCCATACGTATACACATATCCCCTCTTTCCTGGATTTCCCTCCCATCTAGGTCACCACAGAGCACCAAGTAGAGTTTCCTGTGCTACACAGTAGGTTCCCACCAGTTATCTATTTTATACACAGCAGTGTATATATTTCAATCCCAATCTCCCAATTCATCCCACCCCCCCTTGGTATTCATACATTTATTCTCTATGTCTGAGAGATCACTCCCTTATTTTTCACTTCAATTTCTTTTCACTCCAGTCCACTTTCTACACAGCTGTCCATGAGACCTTTCTAAATGCTGAAATGATCACATTCCCCTCACTTCTATCCTTGTAGTGATGCTCACCAGAGCCCCTTAGGAGCCACATCCAATACTTTGTGGATCAAGTCAGGGTGGATACACGTACACGTGCATGCAACACAGCATGTCATACAGGGCTGTAAAACGTAAGCTCCATCTGCCTTTCTAATCGGTATCTCCGCCTCCGATGAACCACTAGCTCTTTAATTGATTAAATTCTTAAACACATTCCATATTTATTTATTTCCATGTTGGTTCCCTGGAATTCTGTTCATACCTTCTCAACCCTAGAAAAGGCCCACTAAAACATCACCCTCTCTGTCATTCCTGTCACCATTTCTCCCATACAGAACAAATTCCCCATTTTTCAGTGTTCTTAAACATCGAAAACATACTCTGCTATAGGTTTATCATCATTCATTTTTTCAGCTTCTCTCCTCAACTTACTACATCGTAATTTCAATATCTTGGCAACCCCAGGACTTGGAACAGCTGCTCTGATACAGCACATGCTCAGTAAATATTGTCAAGTTAATGTATTAAGGAGGTAATTGATTATGTGGAGATTTTTTAAGTGAATTTACTTATCCTATGTTCCCTATCTCATAAAGCCACATCTATAAGTGGTTGTTAAAATTACTGGGTTTTACATGCAACCTAAAGCAGCTGCTTAAAAGCACATCCCCTCAATTACTTCCCGAGGCTCTCCTCCAACTTTAAACTTAGTACCATCAAGTCTATATCACTTTTTTATTCTCTCCAGCCTCCAGCAGGTGTTTTCAAGAACCTAGCTACCATTGACCTATCCGGAAGTGTGGAAACCCTCAGGCTCTCACCTTCCTTCAGCCCCAAATGGGGGAAGAGAGTTCAGGTCTTACATATTTCTGGGAGGTCCTCTCTATGCAGCTTCACAGCTTTCTGATCTCTGCCCATACCTCACACACACAACTCATTGGCATGACCCTGGGGACGAAGGGATATCCTTAGGGAGAAATTATTGGACTGGGAACAGGAAGCAGAGCTGGAATGAGTCTTGCTGGGGACAAGGGAACAATGGGAGTTGCTAAAAAGTTTCTAAGTCGGGCTTCCCTGGTGGCGCAGTGGTTGAGAGTCCACCTGCCGATGCAGAGGACACGGGTTCGTGCCCCAGTCCGGGAAGATCCCACATGCCGTGAGCGGCTGGGCCCGTGAGCCATGGCCGCTGAGCCTGCGCGTCCCGAGCCTGTGCTCTGCAACGGGAGAGGCCACAACAGTGAGAGGCCCGCGTACCGCAAAAAAAGAAAAGTTTCTAAGTCTTTCAGAAACATTTGCTATTTGACCATACTCCCCAAGGCAACCTACAGATTCAGTGCAATCCCTATCAAAGTACCAAAGGCATTTTTCACAGTACTAGAACAAATAATTTAAAAATTTGTATGGAACCACAAAAGACCCCAAACACCCAAAACAATCTTGAGAATGAAGATCAGGGTTGGAGGAATTATGCACTCTGACTCCAGACTATACTACAAAGCTATAGTAATCAATACAGAATGGTATGGGTACAAAAACAGACACACAGATCAATGGAACAGGATGGCCAGAAATAAACCCATGCACTTATAGTCAATTAATCTCCAACAAAGGAGGCAATACAATGGAGGAAAGACAGGCTCTTCAATAATTGGTGCTGGGAAAACTGGATAGCTACATATAAAAGAATGAAATTAGAATATTCTCTAACACTATATAGAAAAATAAACACAAAATGGATTAAAGACATAAATGTACAACTGTATACTATAACATAGGCAGAACACTCTTTCACATAAATTGCCACAATATTTTTTGAGATATGTCTCCTAAAGTAAAGAAAATAAAAGCAAAAATAAATAAATGGGGGCTTCCCTGGTGGTGCAGTGGTTGAGAGTCTGCCTGCTGATGCAGGGGACACGGGTTCATGCCCCGGTCCAGGAAGATCCCACATGCCGCGGAGCGGCTAGGCCCGTAAGCCATGGCCAATAAGCCTGCGTGTCTGGAGCTCGTGCTCCGTAACGGGAGAGGCCACAACAGTGAGAGGCCCACGTACCGCAAAAAATAAAAAATAAATAAACAAATGGGACCTAATTAAACTTCACAGCTTTTGTAGAGCAAAGGAAACCCTCGATAAAATGAAAAGACAACCTACTGAATGGGAGAAAATATTTGCAAATGATAGGACCAATAATGCGTTAATAGCCAACATATATAAACAGCTCATACAACTCAACATCAATAAAACAAAAAAACCAATTAAAAATTGGCAGAACTTAATAGACATTTTTCCAAAGAGGAAATGCAGATGGCCAACACGTACATGAAAAGATTCTCAGCAATGCTAATCATCATGGAAATGCAAATTAAAACCACAATGAGACATTACCTCACACCTGTCAGAATGGTTATCAGAAAGAACAGAAATAACAAATGTTGGCCAGAATGTGGAGAAAAGGGAGCCCTTGTACACTGTTGGGACTGTAAATTGGTGCAGCCACGTGGAAAACAGTATGCGGGTTTCTCAAAAAACTAAGAATAGAACTACCATATGACCAAGCAATTCCACCCTTAGGTGTATATCCGTAAAAAACAAAAGCACTAATTTGAAAAAAATACATGCACCCCAGTGTTCCTAGCAGTATTATTCACAATTGCCAAAGTATGAAAGCAACCTAAGTGCCCATCAACAGATGAATGGATAAAGATGCAGTATATAGATATGACAGAATACTAATCAGCCATAAAAAAGAATGAAATTTTACCATTTGCAGTAACATGGATGGACTTCGAGGGCATTAGGCTGAGTGAAATAAGTCAGACAGAGAAAGACAAATGCTATATGATATCACTTATATGTGCAATCTAAAAAAGTATAACAAATTAGTGAAAAAAGCAAAAAAAGAAGCAGATTCACAGACATAGAGAACAAACTAGTGGTTATCAGTGGGAAGGGGGGTGAGGGGTGATATAGAGATGGGGAGTGGGAGGTACAAACTATTGGGTATAAGATAGGATACAGGGATGTATTGTACAACACGAGGAATATAGCCAATATTTTGTAATAATTGTAAAGGGAGTGTAACCTTGAAAAATTGTATAAAAAATAAAATTAAAAAAATTGCAAACTCCCTTCCCCCCCAAAAAAAGAATACCTGGAACATATTGGAAGCTTAATGAATATTAACTGAATTAACGCATGAGCAAATAATTTAACACATGGAGAGTATAACCAAACTACCTTCTGTTAATGCATCTGCTTAAGTGCAAATAAAATAATTCTATATGAAATCTCCAAAAACAAAACAACACAGCAACAAAAAATAACACTTACTATTTGAAAGGTCTGCCTTGAGGGCAAAAAGCAAGCAAGCAAACAAAAAATTTTTTAAAAACCCACAAAAAACAACAAAACAAAACCCCACCAATGACAATGAAAATTGTAGGGATTCATGACATGTAAGATTAGGAGATCAAGATTAGAAAGGCCAGAAACTCTCAAAATTTCTGGGAGTTTTGGAAGGACCCACTTCATAGACCAGTGGTTCACACACTTAAACATGCATTAGAATCACCTGGAGGGAATGTCAAAACTCAGACACTCCCATGCAGAATTTTTGACTTAGTAGGTTTGGGTGGAGCCTGAGAATTCACATTTCTAACAAGTTTTCAGGTGATGCTGATGCTGCTTATCTCACAGTTTGAGAACCACTGACTTTGAGTTTCACTGCTCTTGTCAGCAGAATGAACAGTTCTTTCTCACAGCATCATCAAGGCGACTGGTTTAATAGTTTACTTTTTAAAAAAGAATTAATTGACCTTGACTTGGACAACATTATAGGTGGGAAGATATTTGTATACTACATTGGAAACAAAACCTATAAATCTGTCTTTTATTTTGTCAACCGGATCCCAAGGTTGATTCCCCATCCATATCCAATTCTATTGCACCATCTATAACATTCTAGTACCCTTTATATATGAGTTATTACTCAGTAAGATCCTTCCTTTCATACAAGGACTAGTACAGGAAGTGCATATATTTTCTTATTATGATGAACCAGAATTGGAATTTCTAATCTGGGTGTCCAGTAGCTTTCCTTCCTACATGAGATTTCCAGGATGATCTGAGTTCTTTTGTTACAAATATTTATACTTAGCAAGAACATAGAAAAACACTATCAGAAGCTCTGGTTTTGTCCAAATACAAGAGATATAGATTTAAAAAAACATGAATTCTTCCTAATATTTAGAGCTTTATTCCACTTAAAAACCAACCACCCGTTAAAATAGCCTGGGTTGAGGCTGGGGAAGGGACTAGGTCTTATCAATCTCCTTGACTGTCAGATGTCACTAACTGTAACATTATTAACAATAACTAATTAAATTACCTGGACTAATTCATTATAATTCTGATTTGGTTTTCAATAAGAAAGCCATTATATCTTCTACTCTATATATTTCTCCTCTCAAGTCACATAAATGTTTGTAAACACATTTCAACCCCAAAGTTGATTCCTCAGAGCATGATTGTGGACGAGTTATCTGTTTTAGAAATTGATTACAATGTGGCTTATTGTTTTGGAGTTATTGTACTTGGGCCATTGTGAACATTCAATAAATGTGTAAAAATTAATAAACAGAAGCTTCAATTAAATAGTGTTGAGAGACCAGAAGGGGGAGCTCTCAAACCTTGTGACAATAGCAGAGCCCAACAGGAAAAAGAAAGACTCTACTTCTTTCCTGGCAAGAACTCAGCCAAAGAAAAGCCATGGGCTCTTTTTTTACTACAGCCTGCCACCTTCTTTTTTCTCTCTAAAGAAAGAAGTTCCCTTCCCACTGGGGACTTGCACGTGGCTCACTATGGGTGCAGACCCTGAATTGCAATTCTCTGCTGATCCTGAATAAACCCATCTTTGCTGGGAAATATTTGGCAGTCTATTTGTTAGCATAACTGAAAGTTATCCTTTTTTAAGAATAGGAGAGCAGTAAAAGGAAGGTTGGGTACACCTCAATGCACAATGTTGCGGATACAAAAATAAGAAATCCATTCTCCTCTCAAGGAACTCACAGGTTGATGCGAAAAACAGACCCAGGAACACATAAAGGCACTTCAGAGAGGAGATACCTCTACTAGCAGAATGGCCAATGGTTAAAAGGCTGAGCAGCTAACCATGACTGGAAGAGAAGGAAGACTTCGGAGAGGACATGACATTTAAACAGAGGTAAAGTTCAAATGTGTTAGGCAGACAAAGGAGGGAAAGTGTGTTTCTGACAGGAAGACCAGAGGTCCGGGGATGAACTGGCACAGCATACACTCCAAGAGCCCTCAGGGCCTTGACAAGGTTGGAGCACAGGGGAAGTGAAGGGACATTAGGGTAGAAAGGAGGCAGGAATCACTGTGAATAGTGTTAAGAGATCAGGCTCATACACTTAAGTTTTACCTTGAGGGAGGTGAGAAGCCGGTGGAGGACGTTATGCAGAAGAATAACCCACAGATGCGGGCCTCTCTGGCAGCAGGGAGGAAGAGAGATGGGAGAGTTGAGAGGATGAACATAGCGGTGCAGCTCCTCTGTTTATTCATACCCCATCCTGTTTCAGAAGAGACTTCGTGAGGGCAGTTAGGAGCTTATAAGTGTTCTGTGTTCGTTACCCAGCCCATCCCAGCTTCAAAATCATTAAAGATGTGAGGAGGGTGAAGAGCTAGAGGAGAAAGGGAAAAGGAGATGGGAGCTAAGAACAGAAGGAGGAGGATAAATAGGTAATTAGGAAAATTCAGAGTGTGAAAGCCGACGAGCCAACAGGGACCCATGGCTCAGTGATATCAAGACCCTGATTCAGTGGGTCTGTGGTGCCCTTGGCCTGTCCCTCATGAGCCGAGACGGCCTCCATGCTTCCTTATGGTGTAAGTCCTCACACATCTCATTCAAAGGTTGGTGGGGAGGAAACGGGTGGAGGGCAGTTTCTTTCTCCTCCTGCATCTCTTGCCTCTACTCCTGGAGGAGAAATCTTTCCCAGAATCTCCTAGGCTAACACACTGTTTGTTGTGATCACATGAACCGGATCACATGAACACATGAGCACTCCTGGCTTCTAAGTGTTCTGGGAAGGTGAACACTTATGATAGGGGACAAGCAAGGGGGAGGTGGTTGGCAATGGCTTTGGATAGACACCCAAGAACAAGGCTATCTTCTTATAAAGCACCTGGAAACGGGGATGAACATGATGGACCAGAGGCAAGAGAATACTGACAGGGATGCAAAGTCTGTTGTATGTAGGATAACTCTTCTAACAGTAGAGGTCATGAACTCAAATGTGAGGTCACAAACTCAAATAAGAAAAGGAGGTCAGCGGTAATTTCTCTGTCTAAGAGGTACTGAGGATCATCATGCTCCTCACCCCAGGACAAAATTTGAGCATCTAAGCCAAAGACAGGAAATCAAGATTTTTCTTTGCAGAAACAACAACTCCTGAAAAATAGATCTCCATGTATTTATACTTGGGTGTCCTCCAGTAAAGAGCTGATTTCCACCTGAACCCCTAAGGTAAAGTTTAAAAGCTTTAATACATAGAGGTATGAATTCATATTTTATTCCCTTACTCTTAAATGTAGATAGCCAAGGATCAACAGGAAGACCACTAATACAAAAGGGAAAAAAAATAAATAGAAAAATAAATGAGACGCAAACAGAAATGACATAGGAAATAGAAGAAAAGTTTATATAATTAACATCCTTTCAGAGAAACAAGAAGACATAGGATCCATAAATAAGAACAAGGTGGTATTAAAAATCATAGAACAAAAAAGCGTTCTTGGATATTAAAATATGGCAGAAATGAAAACTTTAATAGAGAGATTGGAAGGTAGAGTTGAGAAAATCCTCCTAGTGTAGAATAAAAACATAGTTTGAATAGAGTTTCCACAGGATGGGGCCCAGCATGGGTTGTCAGAGCCTGGATATCCCTTTTGGGAGCCACCAGTTGTGAACATTAAAGCACAGTGAGAAGAATATTCCCATAGTGGGATGACTCAGTGTGGGGAGCAAAACTCCAAATGGATGAGAAGGGTGTCTATGTAGAGGTGCACCCTGATGTCAGGTGTCAGAGCCCAAGCAGGGTGAGGAGGGTTTCCACATGGGGGATATTCTGATGGGGGTGTTGGAGCATGAGTAGGGTAAGGAAAGTGTCTGAGCAGGGGGCTGGTCTGCTGTATGATACCAAAGCCCAACTGGAGTGAGGAAAGCATCAGGAGAGAGAGTGGAAACATGGACAGAACTGCTATGGGAGATGGTTGTATACAGGGGGATGAATGAAGCAAGTTAAAAAATTAAGGATAGAGTGATGTCAGAGAAAATGGCAGAGTAGGGAACTCCAAGGGCCCATCCCTACACAGAATAGAATTGAGAATAGAATTGAGAGTCCAGAAATAAACCATATTTTTATGGTCAATTGATTTTCACCAAGAGTGCCAAGATTATTCAATGGGGAAAGAATTGTCTCTTCATTAATTGTGCTGGGACAACTGGATATCCACAAGCAAAAGAATAAAGTTGGACCACTACCTCATACCATCTACAAAAAATTAACTCAAAATGGATCAAAGTCCTAAATGTAAGAGACAAAACTATAAAAATCTTAGAAGCAAACATAGAGGCAAATCTTTATGAACTTGGATTTCGCAAGGCATACTCAGGTATGATAACGAGAACACAAGCAACAAAAGAAATAATGATAAATTGGACTTCATCCTAATTTAAAAATGTGTGCATCAAAGACCCTTATGAAAAAAGTGAAAAGATTTCTTCCAAAGAATGGGAGAAAGTAATTGCAAATCAAAATTTGACAAGGACCTATTATCCAGAATATGTAATGAACTTCTACAACTTGACAACAAAAAAGACAACCCAATTTTAAAAAAATAGGCAATGGATTTGAATATACATTTCTGCAAAGAAGATATACAAATGTCCAACAAGAAAAAATGCTCAACATGAAAAGATGCTCAACATCATTAGTAATTAGGGAAATGAAAATCAAAATCACAATGAGATACCACTTCATACATGATAGGATGGTAATAATAATAATAACAATAGAAAATTACAAGTGTTAGAGAAGATGTGAGGAATTTAGAAGCCTCATAATTGCTAGTGGGAACAAAAAAGGGTACTGCTGCTGTGGAAAACACTTTGGCTGTTCTTCAACAAGTTACATATAGAATTAACCATGACCTAGCAATTCTACTCCTAGGTATATACTTGAAAGTCCTGAAAACAGGTACTCAAACAAATACTTACAAAGGCTAACAGCAGCACTACACACAATAGGCAAAAGATGTGAACAACTAAAATGTCATTCGTCAGATGAATGGGTAAACAAAATGTGCTGTATCCAGACAATGGAATAGTATTCAGCCATAAAAAAGAATGGAGTACAGGGAATTCCCTTGCGGTCCAGTTGTTGGGACTCCATGCTTTCACTGCTGAGGGCGCAGATTCAATCCTTGATGGGGGAACTAAGATCCCTCAAGCCATGCGTCATGGCCAAAAAAGAATGAAGTACTAATACATACTACAGTGTAAACTAACCTTATTGACATTGTGCTAAGTGCAAGAAGCCAGACACAAATATTTTATCATTCTACTTTATGAAATATAGAGGTAAGTCCATATAGGTAAGTCCATATAGGTAATATAGGTAAGTCCATAAAGCGGACTAGCGGTTTCCAGGAGCTGAGGAGAGGGGAGAGAATGGGGAATGACTGCTTAGTGGGTATGGGAAATCCTTTCGGGGGCATGAAAGGTTTTGGAACAAGACAGAGGTGATGGCTGCACAACACTGTGAAAATACTAAATGCCACTAAATTGTACACTTGAAAAAGTTAATTTTATGTGAAGTGAATTTCATATATTTATGTAAAGGATTATGAGAGCCAGGTTCCTCAGCAGAGAAAATAGTTATAAGTGTGGAAAGGGAAAAACAGAATAAGTTCTAAGTTCTGTGATGCTGGATTGGGAAAGGAGAAATGTATATATATATATATATATACACACACATATATATATATATATGTATATATATATATGTATATATATATGAAACAATGAGCACACCCAGTACCCAAATTTGCCTTCTAAATACCATTCTCCACTCAAAGGAAGCAGGACTGTTTACTGAAATAGTTGATTCCAGAGCTGGAGCACAGAAAATACAAGATAAGCATGGGGCGTTTCATTGGGCCAGTAAGAAAGGAAGTGCTCAAAGAATAGAAAGAACATATGGGACTTCCCTGGTGGTCCAGTGGTTAGGAATCCGCCTTCGTAGGGGATACAGGTTCAATCCCTGGTCAGGGAACTAAGATCCCATATGCATGCCGCAGCTAAGCCTGCGTGCTCTAGAGCCCACGTGCCACAATGATGCAGCCAAATAAATATTAAAAAAAAAAAAAGAACATAGAAGCCAGCCTGAAGAGACTATGACTGGCCAAATCTGGGGTAAATTGAGCATCAAAGTAAATAATGATAATAATGGATTATAACTTAATGAATAAAAAAAGGAAAATACAAGTTCACACAGATAATAAATAAATTGGAAGTTTGATAAGAAACCAGATATTGACATAGTCTCAAAGTACCTTTCCACAAAATATTTACTAATTTCCAAGGGAAAATGAATAACTTAGGTGAGAAGCCTAATGAACACTTCTTAGTCAAGTAATCAAAGTGATGGGACAACAAAAAAAAAGAGTGATGGGACACTAGTAAAGAGACAAAGCAAAATCACTCATCCCTCATAGGTTGTAATAAGAACACAGCATGACTTCTGCGATATTCCTGGCAAACTGACAAAGATGCATCACCTGAGTCTAATCATCATGAAACATCTGACAAATCCAAACTGAAGGACATTCTACAAAATAATTGGCCAATAATTTTTTAAAGTTCCAAGATAATCAAAATCAAGGAGAAACTCTTCCAGATCAAAAGAGCCTAAAGACACATGACGACTAAATGCAACACATGGTCTTTTTGTTTGTTTAAGATTTTTTTGATGTGGATCATTATTGAATTTGTTACAATATTGCTTCTGTTTTATGTTTGGGTGTTTTTTTTCTTTTTCAGCCACGAGGCATGTGGGATCTTAGCTCCCCATCCAGGGATCGAACTGGCACCCCCTGCATTGGAAGGCGAAGTCTTAACCACTGGACCACCAGGGAAGACCCACAACACATGTTTTTGAAGCAGATTGTCTTTCTATGAGACTTTCTTGGGACATATGGCAAAACTTGAGTAGAGGCTAAAGATTTGATTCTAACAATGTATTGATGTGTATCAATTTTAGTGACTGTATGGCAGTATTGGAGGGAATGTCTTTGTAGAAAATACACACAAATATTAAGGTGGGCATCAGGTTGGCAACTTACCCGGTTTCCTCAAACCGTCAGGGGAAAAAAAAGTCCTTTATAGTATACTTGCAACTTTAGTGTAAGTTTGAGATTTTTCAAAAAGTTAAAAAGGTGTTTAAAGTTAAATTTTTAAAAAAGTTAAAATAGAAGAACTATTATATGTGGCTTCCCTGGTGGCGCAGTGGTTAAGAATCCGCCTACCAACGCAGGGGACACGGGTTCGAGCCCTGGCCCAGGAAGATCCCACGTGCCGCGGAGCAACTAAGCCCGTGCGCCACAACTACTGAGCCCGCGCTCTAGAGCCCGCGTGCCACAACTACTGAGCCCACATGCCACAACTACTGAAGCCCGCGTGCCTAGAGCCCGTGCTCTGCAATAAGAGAAGCCACTGAACTGAGAAGCCCGTGAACCGCAACGAAGAGTAGCCCCCGCTCGCCACAACCAGAGAAAGCCCACACACAGCAACGAAGACCCAACGCAGCCCAAATAAAAATAAATAAATAAACAAACTTTATATTTAAAAAAAGAACTATTATATGTAGCAGAATATCTTTTTGTCCTCTGGATAAGAAGCAATTTTTAAAAATTAGATCTCAATAAGAGGTCATACCAAAATAAAAGATTGATATACCTGACTACATGAACACTAACACCAAAAATAAAGAAGACAAACCACAAACTAGGAGAAGATATTGTAATAAATATAGCTGACAATAGATCAGCAAATTATATAAGAATTTCTACATTAACTAGAAAAAGTCAGTAGAAAAGTGAACAAAAGGCATTCATGGGAAACCTGAATGCAGTAAAAAATATGGAAAGAAATGTTAGAGGAATGCAAATTGACTACAGTGAAATATCATTGTTTACCCATACACTGGCAAAAATGAAGACGTCTGACAATATCAACTGTTAGGAGGATGTGAATCAATAGGAACACTTCAACTCTGCTGATGAACATGTAATGTGTTACAACTTTGGAAAACAATTTGGCACGATTTTGTAAAGGTAAGTCTTTGAAGATCTCATGACTCAGCAATTCCACTTCAAGGTAATGAGCCATAGCTCCTCAATATAACAACTGGAGACAAACAGAAAAAATATTCAAAAGAGCACTGTTTGCTAGAGCAAAAACTGGGAGCAACCCCAATAACTTATTCTCACAATGGAATATAATATAGCAGCGCAAATGAATGAACCACAGTCAAACAGAGCAATATGGGTGTTTAGAAACATAATGTTGAGTGAAAAACACCCTCAGAATATTAAGTACAGTCTGATATGTTTATCAAGTTCAAAAAAAGCAAAACAAAACAATACACTGATTATGTAAAAATGTGATGAAATTATTTTTATAAGCAATGAAATGATAAACACAAAATTCAACAATATAGTTTCATCCGGGGAGCAGTGATGTGATGGAGAGTACCTACAGGCAGGTATAAGCTATTGGTGCCATCTGGTCCTTGAACTGAGTAGTGTGCACATGAGTGTCCATACAATATAGTGTTTTATAGCTTACATGCATTGTACACATAATCTTTTGCTTGTAATAATTATTATACTGTATTAAAATGTACAGCAAAAAAATCTGAATATTCATGATAATTTCCAATTTGAAAATAAAAGATGGAGTAAAGAAATATAAGTTACAGAGAGAGAAATAAAAAGTAGATCTGAACTTGACAGGGAAAGAATAGGGTGCAAGAAAAAGCAGAAATGCCTCTCTGTATAAAATACTGTTCAAGGTGCTGGGAGGATATAAAGATGAATAAAACACACCTTTGCCCTCAAGAAGCCCTCATCCCAGGGAAGAAAGTCAAAGAGAAAGGCAAAAACCCATGAGGTGACAGCTTTGGACTGAACCCATGCCTCAAATCTGGACCACTAATAGACATGGCCCTGCCCTCTGACCTTGGTTCCCCAACCATACTATTAGCATCTTCTTCTCAGCCATATCATCCAAATGATGTAAAGATTAGGTTGGGAAAGTAGAATACTTTTCAGATTATCCAAGGAATTTTTCTAGAAAAGGAATAAATCCAAAGGGAAAATACTTTTATGGGAAATATTTAGAAAAATGTTAAAAGTGAGAACACTTCCCAAATACCGCTGTGAAGGAGGCAGAGAGGCAGGGAGCAGAAAAGAATGTGATTGTTCCAAAGTTGAGATGAAAGTGTTAGGCTGCAATTCAATTGAGAGAACATTAAAATGTAAGAGTTGATAGGATTATTAAAGTTGGAACACTTAAACAGGTTTTATATAAAGAAGTTGTGTGTCTTTTTAACTGAGTATTTTATGGAAATGGATATTATGTTTGGCTGTAGGAATACCACAAACAGGAATTTCTGGAACTCCTTGGTCTTTACCTAGTATTGTAAAGACAAAAATCTATTAATAAAGTCCTAATGGAGGCTATAAAAAAAAAGATGAAAGTGTTGAGCATTCATCACAGATATTCATCCATAGATGAGGAACTCTCTAAGTTTCCCCTTGTGATTGTGGGAGACCCTGAGTTTCAAACCCCACCCATATCTCCTGCCTCGAAACTTGGAGTCAGAGGAACAATCTCATGGCCAAGCTCTGCCCCTCCCTTGCTGTTCATCATTGAGCAGGTCACTTCTCTCTGAGTTTTCTCATTTGTAAAACTGTTTAATATAAAAGAACATATCCATTGTCAGTTTTGTGAGAATGAGATAAAAGTGCGAAAGTGCCTAACACAATACCTGCCACAGGAGTAGGTCCATAGAAATATTAGTTTAATCTCAACGGCTACACTCCATAAAGACTTTCCTCCACTTCTCACATGGGAAAACAAAAGTTCAGAGAGAAGATTTGTCATTTAAAGTCAACCTATTTTAAGTTCACTTCCTGCTGAAAATCACTAGGTGCTTGCCTAATCTCTTCATGGCCGCCTGCATCTCCTGGTTCCTCAGGGTTTAGATGATGGGGTTGAGCATGGGGATCATGACAGTTTGGCTGATGGGCACAGCCTTGTCCATGGGGAAGGAGGTGAAGGGCCAGGCATAGATATAGATACAGGGAATGAAGACCATAGACATGACGATGATGTGGGTGGTGCAGGTGGAAGCTGCCTTCCTTCTCGCCTGCCCTGAGTGGACCTCAGCATCATCAGGATGACAGTGTAAGAGAGGAGAAGGAAAGGAACCAGATGAGGACCAACATCCCACTGTTGGAGATCATACGGACCTCCAGGAGGGAGGTGTCCGTGCAGGCAAGTCTTAGCACTTGTGGAACGTCACAGTAGAAGTTATCCAGGATGTTGGGGCCACAAAAAGGCAATGGGAGCATCAGAACCAGCTGGACAATGGAGTGGAGAAAGCCCCCTACCCAAGCGGTCACCACCAGCCCTACACACATTTGAGTGTTCATGATGGAGACATAGTGGAGGGGCCGGGAGATGGCTATGTAGTGGTCATAGGCCAATACTGTGAGGAAGAAGACAGTCCCACCCCCCAGAAAGTGGAAGAAGATCTGGGCCATGCAGCCCTGGTAGGAGATGATCTTGGTCTCATGTAAGAAGTCCACCAGCATCTCTGGGGAAGTGACTGTAGAAGAGCAGATGTCTATGACAGACTGATTTCAGAGCAGAAAATACATGGGTGTGTGGAGCCGAGAGTCAAAAGTCACTGTGACCATGATAAGGAGGGTTCCCACAACGGTGGTGACATAGACAAATAGGAATACCACAAACAGGAATTTCTGGAACTCCTTGGTCTGTGAGAACCCCAAGAGGACAAACTCTGACACCTGTGTGATGTTCTGTCGTTCCATGGGATCTTCCCCACATGCCTAGAAGAGAAAATATGCAAAACAAAAACCATAAAAATTTACTCGTTCTCCTTTGGAGAGTCAGGATTGAGTTAATCAAAGTCTTGGTTGAGTACCATTCCCAAATGGAGCTTAGAAGAGCCTTCCATGGAGATAAATACATTTTCAAGTCTTTCACAGACTTATCTCCCTAACCATACCCTACATCGTATGGCGTTTATGGGTCTTTTTCCCTTTGTACCATGCTGTCCTTGTCCATGGGTTTCATGTCTGACTCACACTTGCTGTGCCTGTGAACCACAGGCTCTACAGATATAGATGAACAAATCAATGGATGAATACACATGTCACCAAGTACCTATGACCACAAACATCATCAACCTAGGTGCATCAATCTTGAGAGGATATAGAGGTTAATGATTTTAGATAAACAAATAGAGACTTCTTTTCAGTGAACATTTGAGGGGCTGCCTATGGTTCATTGCTGAAGAAAGAGAGATGTGTATTAGAAGAAATTGTCATGTACAAATTCAGAGGCAAATGTGAAGAAAAACAAGCAGATGATTTTGGCTGTAGTGAAGCTGGGATGATTAGAGCTTCTGAAACGTTTCCACATAAATACTTCTTGAATGGCATTTGTTGCCATGGGGCCATCTGCAGGGGTAACTCAAAGCAGCCCAGGACAAATGCAAAATCTCCTTGAACTCTCATGTTTTATATTTTAAAACTTATGTGAATTTTCTATTAAACACATATCTCTAGACAATCTTTGGGAGGCTTAAAATTTAAGTATTGTGGCTTGTAAAACTTTGTAAGACCAAGGTGTTAAAGAAAATACAGGATAGGGGAGGGAGGGGGATCAATATGGCAGAGGAGTAGGATGTGGAGTTCACCTTCTCCCACAAAAACATTGAAAATACATCTACAGTGGAACGATTCACACAGAACAGCTATTGAACACTGACGGAAGACCTCAGACATCCGAAAAGACAAGAAAACCCCCATGTAACCGGTAAATGATATTCAATTAATAAATACAAACTGGAAATCACAATTGTCAAGAACATTTAAAAATATATATTTGTAAATAACACTCTATGAGAAAAAGGACAAAAACAAAAGGTGAAGTATCATTGACTGATACATTAAAAATAAATGACGCATATTCTCTAGTAATCAAAGAAATTTAAATTCAAATTCAAATCAGCTTTAAAAAATCCACTTGTAAAGGATTATTGAGATAGGCCTTCTCACACCCTGGTGGCAAAAGTATAAATTAATATACTTTACCTGGAATGCAACTTATTAACCTATGTCTGAGTTTTAAAAATATGTATTGTGACTTCAGGAACTTGAGCCTGTAAATATACTATAAAATGTAAACAAACACTTATGAAAATAGATGTATAGTTCACTGTTATTTCTAGAAAAAATAGGAAATAATCTAAAATATAACAATAGAAGAAATAGAAGAGTCTACAATAATTAAGAGTTTCCATTTATTGAGTTTTCATAACATGTCCAATTTTGTCAAGGGCTTTGCAGATGTGATCTTATTTTGTCTTTATAATGACACAGGGAAGTAGGGACTCTTCACACTTTATATTTGAGAGATTTCTATCAGAGAGAGTAGGGACATAGTGGGCATTACCAAACTCACACGTGGTAAGGTTTGTATTCATGTGATTAAAAAGTGAATGTTCTTCAATATTACGTACTTCTTTCCTCTATAGTAATACTATGCATCCTTTTAAATGAGCTGTTCATTTTGTTGAATCATCACTGAATTGACCTAGAAATAATGCTGGTGAAGCGTAAGTGTTATTTCATTAAAGTTTGGTCATTGATATGGAAAATATATATGACAAGAAAGAAACATGCTTCTTTAGTTCAGTAAGTGAAAGTTCTAGAAGACATCCACTTAAACTGAGTTCTTTGGTGTTAAAATCCATTCCCTCAGATTACACTTTTCCAGAATTGTTTTCTGTAATTGTTCAGGAAATTTTGCCCTGAGGCCCCACCCTGCAAAGATAATAGAACATAGAAAGATTCCCACCTGAAGTATGGGAAGGGCAGCAGCAAATGCACTGAAGTTCTTTTTACAAGGGAACTGAATGAATATATGTAAAAAGATTTCTATCAACTGCTGTAGACAAATATAAAACAATTCTTTCTAAAATTATCTGTGAGCTATTACAGTACTCAAAATATTACCACATTTATCTCATCTAAAACTCACATTTATCCTCAAATATTTGTGTAAAAATGATGTTGCGGGAAGATGCCCTTTATTGTTTATTCAGGCTGCATCTACTCCCTGAATAGTACCATTGGAAATGCATCCCCATGGGCCATTGAGACCCCCACAGACTTTTGGAGGGAAATGATGTGATGAAACAGGGTTAAAATGGGTTTATCCTAGCACAGTAGGGCAGGAAGCCCTGAGACAGACAAGAGCGGAACAGCACTTCGGGGGCGTTGTAAGAGCAACCCCTACAAAGGGTAATACGCTTTAGTCTGGCTTTGTGTCTTCACTCCTCCACATGGTGTCAAGGTCAGACTGGGTAGGCAGCAGCTTCAATAGCATGGTTTGGCCTCTCTGAGAAAGCCCCTGACACCTAACCCTTCATTCTCAACTCTCGCACCTGATCATTGATTCCTAAAATGCCAACGGCATAGCTTGATTATCTCTATTTTTTTTCTTTACCCCTATTACATTGACAATTACACGCTTTTATATGCTTTTATCAGTCAGAGATGCACCCTGTGCAACGTTATACATAAGTCAACTTCCTAAAAGATATTTTCCCTCTCCTTCAAAGTTTTTTCAAAAAATTTCCATGGTTCTTCATTGTCTACAGGAAAATATTCAGGGTTTTCAGATGGATTTTCAGGGGCTTCCACACAAACTGGCTCCTACCTTTCTTTCCAGACCCACCTGCCACTTAATAGTAGTATAAGTAGTAAACATTCATTGTAGCAGTAGAAGTAATGATTGTTAACATTTACTGTGCGTTTATTATGTGCTAGGCACTATGCTAAGCATTATCCTGTTTAATTCTCATATATTATTCTCATGCTTATAAAGTATAGTAAGTACTATTAATTATCCCCACTTTACAGATAAGTAAACTGAGACTTAAAAGGGTTAAATAGGGCTTCCCTGGTGGCGCAGTGGTTGAGAGTCTGCCTGCCGATGTAGGGGACACGGGTTCGTGCCCCGGACCGGGAGGATCCCACATGCCGCGGAGCGGCTGGGCCCGTGAGCCATGGCCGCTGAGCCTGCGCGTCCGGAGCCTGTGCTCCGCAACATGAGAGGCCGCGGCAGTGAGAGGCCCGCGTACAGGGAAAAAAAAAAAAAAAAAAAGAATGCTTGATTGCTTGATAGTGGGTGGAGAGATGGGCAGACCTCTGTGTGAGGTGAGGAGAGAGAGTAGCCACTGAACAGAGGGGTTCAGTTTAAGGGACCTGGAAGGGCATCCAGGCATCCTAGGCATCCTAGGCATCCAGGCATCCAGGCATCCAGGCATCCTAGGCATCCAGGCATCCAGCAACACCAGGTTTACAATCCTAGAAGCATCATCTTAGCATGGCCAGAATTCTTTCTACAGACTCATAAATAATCTTTGGAAATGATTGTTTCACCTACATGTCTAGAGAATAGATTTAGAGGGATTCTAGATGGGAAAGAAAATAAAGAAACATGAAGGAGGGGCATGGACATGTGTGGGGTAAGGCAAGGATTCCAGACCCTTTTCTGTTATTACTCAGTCCTGTCTCCCATCTGACTTGCTCTCAGGAAATTAGTTTACACAGGACAAAGACAGAGGAGGGGAGGAGATATAAGTGGTTCCAAAAATGGGGGTGAATCTACTCTGTGGTCATCTTGGAAACATTAAGAGTTTTTATTAAACACAAGATTTAAGAGGAAGGAAAACATGGAGGAATAGCAACAGAGAAGGAATAAAAACCTGAAGTGAGTGGGAGAGGCAGCAAGCAGGAGGAAGAGGGAGAAAAGAGGATTAAAAGGGAAACATTAGAGGGCGGGAAGGGAGAGAGAAAGCCCTGGTTTGTTTTCTCTTAGGTGTGGGAAGAAGCTGTAGTACATGTGTGGGAGGTGAAGGAGAAACCGTTCACATCTATATACTGCTCTCCCTCCCACTCTGTCCTAAATTCCACCCAACACATACACCAGTACAGACAAAAGTCTTAGCTCCACATAAAATCAACTGTTCCTCAAATCCCATTCCCCAGCATTCTGCCCAAAGACTTCCCCATAGCTTCCCTCCACCCCATGCTTGTGTTACAATGGGCTTTGGCAAGAACCTTCTCAAGGCTGATTGGTCCATGGGAAGGACCCCGGAGCCATCACCAACCTCCAGCCCAAAGAGGCCAAGGGGACTTAGAGCTTCCCATCATCCAGGCCAGCCTTCTCCTGCAGCTCCATTTTTCTCTTGGCCTCTCTCAGACCAGGAACACATATAGGATTGGTCTTAAGCGGAGGGACATTCCTCGGGGGACAAAACTCAAGCTTCATTCATGAAATATAGCTGGGCTCAGGCTGCTGAGGGCGAGAGCAACGGGAGTTATTAAAAAGTATGTGAACTATTACATCAGATGTACATTATCATTGAGAAACTGTCTTGGGACAAAATACTTCAGGGGCTCTGATCATAGGACCAAGATGAAGAAGGATAAGAGTGCTTAAAGGAAATAAATGCCCAGGGAGTTTTACAAGAGCCAAATTCCCTGAGGTCAGCACCACGGGCAGTGCTCCACCCTCTCCTACCACCAGTCAGTGAAAAAGTGAGCTAGGTCCTAGGACCTGGTCCAGGTCACACCCTCTAGAGAGTAAACTCTGAAGCATTTTTCACATGTACAACTGTTTAGGTATCTCTCACCCCAGCCTCTGATCTGCTGTCCTTTCAGCCAGAGTGAATTTCTCAATATAAATCAACTAAGTTTACTCTCAAGATAGAATTCACATACCATAAAATTCATCATTTTAAAATGCACAGTTCAGTGGGTTTTAGTATATTCACAAACTTGTGTAACCATCACCATTGACTCCAAAATATTTTCATCACTCCAAAAAGAAACTTCGTACGCTTTAGCAGTCACTACCCATTCTGTTCTCTCCTTGGTCCTGGGCAAAACCACTAATCTACTTTTTGTTCCTACGGATTTACCTACTCTGGACATTTCATATAAATGGAACCATATGATATGTTGTCTTTTATGTCTTGCTTCTTTCACTTAGCATAATGTTTTCAAGTTTCATCCATCTTGTAGCATGTACTTCATTCCTTTTTATGACCAAATAATATTCTATTGCATGGATACCACTTTTGTTTATCCAGTAATCAGTTCTTGGACATTTGGGTTGTTTCTCCTTTTTGGCTATTATGAATAATGCTGCTATAACATCTGTACACAAGTTTTTGTACGGACATATGTTTTCACTTATCTTGGGTATATACCCAGGAGTAGAAGTATTGGCTCATGGTAACTCTATGTTTAACCTTTTAAAGAACTGCCAGTTTGTTTTCCAGTGGCTGCACCATTTTATATTCCCACCGGTACTGTATGAGCAGTGATGATTTCTCCATATCATTGTCAACACTTATAATCTGTCTTTTTACTTTAGCCACATTTGTGGGAGTAAAATGGTGTCTCATTGTGGTTTTGATTTGCATTTCCTTAATGATCAGTGGTATTGAACATCTTTTCATTGTTGGCCATTTGTATATCTTCTTGGGAGAAAAGTCTATTCAAGTCCTTTGTCCATTTTTAAATTGAGATGTCTTTTTGTTTTTGAGTTCTTTTCAAATTCTGGATATTAAACTCTTATAAGATGTGTGATTTACAGATATTTTCTCCCACTCTGTAGGTTGTCTCTTCACATTCTTGATAAGTGCTTTGATGCACAAAAGTTTTTTATTTTTATGAAGTCTAATATATTTATTTTTTCATTTTTTGCTCATGCTTTTGGTGTCAAATTTTAAAACTCTGTTGCCAAATTTGAGGTCAGGGAGATTTACTTCTTCTAAGAGTTATATAGTTTTTTAGCTCTTATATTTAGGTAGTTGATTCACGTGGAATTCATTTTTATATAGAGAGTGAAGTAGGGGCCCAACTTTATCGTTTTGCATGTGGTTATCCAGTTGTCCCATTTTTTGAAGAGGCTATTCTTTCTCCATTGAATGGTCTTGGCACCATTATAAAACAAATCAATTGACCATAGATGCCTTTGGTTAACTTCTGGACACTCAATGCTATTCCACTGGTCTATAAGTTTATCCTTATTCTGACACAACACTGTTTCGATTAACTGTAGCTTTACAGTAAGTTTTGAAATTAGGAAGTGTGAGTCCTCCAACTTTGTTTTTCCTTTTCAAAGTTGTTTTGGCTCTTTGGGACCCCTTGTAATTGCATATGAATTTGAGGATTGGCTATTCCATTTCTGAAAAAAGATATTTGAAATTTTGACAGGGATGGTACTGAATCTATAGATCACTTTGGGGAGTATTGCCATCTTAACAACATTAAAACCTTCCAATCTATGAACACAGGATGTCCTTTCATTTATTTAGGTCTTCATTAATTTCTTTTTAAAAAAAATTTATTTATTTTATTTTTGGCTGCTTTGGGTCTTCGTTGATGAACGTGGGCTTTCTCTAGTTGCAGTGAGCGAGGGCTAGTCTTCGTTGTGGTGTGTGGGCTTCTCATTGTGGTGGCTTATCTTTGTTTCAGAGCACGGGCTCTAGGTACATGGGCTTCAGTAGTTGTGGCACACGGGCTCAGTAGTTGTGGCTCACAGGCTCTAGAGCACAGGCTCAGTAGTTGTGGCGCATGGGCTTAGTTGCTTTGCGGCATGTGAGATCTTCCTGGACCAGGGCTCAAACCCATGTCCCCTGCATTGGCCGGTGGATCCTTAACCACTGAGCCGCCAGGGAAGCCCAGGTCTTCATTAATTTCTTTCAGCAATGTTTTGTAGTTTTCAGTACATAAGTCTTTCATCTTTTTGGTTAACTTTTTCCTAGGTATTTTATTCTTTTGGATGCTATTGTAAATTGAATTGTTTTCTTAACTTCTTTTTTTGATTGTTTACCAGTTTATAGAAGCACAACCTACGTTTGTATGTTGATCTTGGACCCTGCTTTGCCAAATTTGTTCATTAGCTCTAATAGTTTTTTGTGGATTCTATGGGATTTTCTGTATATATACAATCATGTCATCTGAAGATAGAAATACTACTTCTTTTACTTCTTCCTGTCTGATGTAGATGCCTGTTATTTTTTTTTCTTACCTAAATGCTACGGCCAGAACTTCCAATATAATTTTGAATAGCAGTGGGGAAAGTGGTCTTCTTTTTCTTGATCTTAGTGGGGGAACATTTTCAGTTTTTCACCACTGAGTATGACGCTAGCTGTGGGTTTTTCATAAATTTCCCCCTTGTATTCCTAATTTGCTGAGTGTATTTATCATGAAACTGTTGAATTTTTTCAAATGCTCCTTCTGCATCTATTGAGATGATTATGTGAGTTGTACCTTTGTTTTATTAATATGTTGTATTACATTGATGATTTTTTTCTTATGTTGAATCATATTTGCATTTATGGGATAAATCCTACTTGGTCATGGTGTATAATCCTTTTAATGTGCCTTTGGATTTGGTTTGCTAGTATTTTATTGATTTTTGCATCTATATTTATAAGGAATATTGGTCTATAGTTTTCTTTCCTTGTGGTATCTTTGTTTGACTTCGGTATCAGGGTAATGTTGACCTTGTAGAATGTGTTAGAAAGTGTTCCCTTTGCTTCTATTTCTTGGGAACATTTGAGCAGTACTGGCATTACTTCTCCTTTAAATGACAGAACTCACCAGCGAAGCCATTTGGTCCTCGACTTTTCTTTGTTGGGAGGCTTCTAAGTACAATTTTTACTTGCTATAGGTCTGTTGAGATTTTCTATTACTTCTTGAGTAATTTCTTTGGTAATTTGTGTTTTTCTAGGAATTTGTCCATTTAATCTAGATTATCTAATTTGTTGGTATGTAATTGCTTGTATTATTCCATTATAACCCTTTTCATTTCTATATGGTTGTAGTAACCTTCCCACTTTCATTTCTGATTTTGTTCATTTGTGTCTTCTTTTTTCTTAGTCAGTTTTGTTAAAGCCTTGTAAATTTTGCTCATTTTTCTTTTCTTTGTTTTTTAAAGAAGGTACTATGTTGAATGTGTACAAATTCCTCAGTCTGCTGAAGCTTTAAATCTCTATTATCTTGAAAACATTCTAAATATATTTTTTTATAAGTTTATTTATTTATTTTTGTCTGTGTTGGGTCTTTGTTGCTGCAAGCGGGATTTCTCAAGTTGCAGCGAGCTGGGGCTACTCTTCGTTGTGGTGCACGGGCTTCCATTGCGATGGCTTGTCTTTGCTGTGGAGCACAGACTCTAGGTGTGCAGGCTTCAGTAGTTGTGCCTCGCAGGCTCTAGAGCGCAGGCTCAGTAGTTGTGGCACACAGGCTTAGTTGCTCCACAGCATGTGGGATCTTCCCAGAACAGGGCTTGAGCCTGTGTCCCCTGCATTAGCAGGCAGATTCTTAACGACTGTACCACCATTAAGTCCCTGTTCATTTTTCAAAGAATCAATTTTTGGTTTTGTTGATTCTTTCTATTGTTTTTCTACTCTCTATTTCATTTATTTCTGCTCTAATCTATATTATTTCCTTTTTTCTGCTGGCTTTGGACTTAGTTTTTCTTCTTTTTGTAGTTCCTTACAGGGTAAAGTTGGATTGTTGATTTGAGACCTTTCTTCTTTTTTAATGTAGACATTTAGAGCAATAAACTTCCCTATAAGTACTGCTTTCAATGCACCCCATAAGTTTTGGTTGTTATGCTTTTGCTTTCACTTATCTCAAAGTATTTTCTAATTTCCCAAGTGATTTCCTCTTTGATTCATTTGTTGTTTAAGAATGTATGGTTTAGTTTCCACATATTTTCAAATTTTCCAGTTTTCCTTTTGTTATAGATTTCTAGCTTCATTCCATTGTAGTCAGAGAAGATCAAGCTTTTTAAATTTATTGGTAATTGTTTTGTGGCCTAACATATACTCTATCCAAAGAAATTCTCCATGTGCACTAGAGAAAAAATGTATACTTTGCCATTCTTGGGTGCTCTGTATGTGTTTTAAGTCTAGTTGGTTTATAATATTATTAGCCCCTTATTTCCTTATTGGATACTATTTGCATGGAATAGTAAATAGCTCTCTTTTGGTTACTATTTGTATGGAATACATTTTCCCATCCTTTCACTTTCAATCTATTTTTGTCTTTGGTTCTAAAGTGAGCCTATTGTAAGCAGCATGCTATGGTCTGAATATTTGTGTTCCCCCATTCATATGTTGAAACCTAACCCCTAATGTGATGGTATTAGGATGTGAGCCCTTTGGAGGTGAGTAAGTCATGAGGGCTCTGCCCCTATGAAAAAAGTTCAAGGGAGCTCTCTCACCCCTTCCTCCATGTAAGGACACAGTGAAAAGTTGCTGTCTACAAACCGGGAAGTAGGACCAGACACCTAATATGCCAGCATCTTGATCTTAGACTTCCCAGCCTTGAGAACTGTGACAAATAAATATTTGTTGCTATTAGGCTGCCCAGTTTATGGTATTTTGTTATAGCAGCCCAAACAGACTAATGCACAGCATATAGTTTGATCATATTGTTTTTCCATTCTTCCAATCTCTTTTTTTTTTTTTAGGGGCGCCAGGACCAACGATCACTAGCCGCCCAATTTTCAAAAAATTTCCAATCTCTTTTCATTGGTGAGTACAATCCTTTTATATTTAAAGTGATTACTGATAATGAAATACTTATTTCTGCCCTTGTGCTTTTGTTTTCTACATGTCTTACATTCTGTTCCTCACTTCCTCCAATACTTCCATCTTTTATGTTTGATTTTTTTTCAAGTGTACCATTTTTATTCCCTCTTTATTTCCTTTTCTGTATATACTTTAAGTTTTTTCTTAATGGTTACCTTGAGGATTACAGTTAACATCCTAAATTTATAGCAATCAAGTTTGAATCTAGTTGAATAGCATACATTAAGACTGCTCCTATCCCACTCCTTCCTCCCCACCTTTATGTTGTTATTTTCACAAATTACTTTTTTTTTTAACAGTAGTCTTCTATTCTGGTTGGATTTTATTTTTAATTAATTAATTAATTTGGCTGCATCGGGTCTTAGCTGTGGCACATGGGATCTTCACTGCAGCATGTGGGATCTTTTGTTGCAGTGTACGGGCTTCTCTCTTGTTGTGTTTCATGGGCTCCAGAGCGCATGGGCTCAGTAGTTACCGAGTACAGGCTCTCTAGTTGTGATGCACAGGCTCCAGAGTGTGCGGGCTGTGTAGTTGTGGCACGTGGGCTTAGTTGTCCTGCAGCATGTGGGATCTTAGTTTCCTGACCAGGGATTGAACCCATGTCCCCTGCATTGGAAGGCGGATTCTTAACCACTGGGCCACCAGGGAAGTCCCACAAATTACTTCTTTATGCATGTGTGCCTGTTAACATGGATTCATAATTATTACTTTATGTATGTGTCTTCTAAACCATATAGGAAACAAAAAGAGAATTTACACACCAAAATATAATGATACTAATTTTATATTTACCTATGTAGTTACCTTTTCCAGTGGTTTATATTTCTTCATATGGCTTTAAGTTACCTGGTGACCTTTTGTTTCAGCTCCATTTAGCATTTCTTGTAGGGCAGGTCTTTGAGCAATGAACTCCCTCAGCTTTGTTGACCTGATAATGTCTTAATTATTTCTTCATTTTTGAGAAATAAAATTCTTGGTTGATAAGTTTTTTTCTTTCAACACTTTAAATAGCATACTGCCTATGTTTTATTTGAGGAGTTTTATGGTTTCATGTCTTATATTTAAGTCTTTAATCCATTTGTAGTTTATTTTTGTTCATGGAATGGGAGAGTAGTCCAGTTTGATTCTTTTGTGCATAGCTGTACTGTTTTCCCAACCCCGTTTATTGAAGAGGCTGTAATTTCCCCAAGATATATTCTTGCCTCCTTCATTGTAGACTGATTGACCATATAAGTGTGGGTTTAAATCTGGGCTGTCTATTCTGTTCCATTGATCTGTCTGTTTTTGAGCCAGTAACATACTATTTTGATTATTATAGCTTTGTAATATAGTTTGAAATCAGGGAGCGTGATACCTCCAGCTTTGTTCTTCTTTCTCAAGATTGTTTTGGCTATTTGGGGTCTTTTGTGTTTCCATACAAATTTTAGATTTGTTTGTTCTAGTTCTGTGAAAAATGCCATTGGTATTTTGATAGGGCTTGCGCTGAATCTGTGGATTGCCTTGGGTAGTAGGGTTGCTTTAACAATAGTAAGTTTTCCAATCCGTGAGCATGGTATATCTTTCCACTTGTTTGTGTTGTCTTCAATTTCTTTCACCAATGTCTCATAGTTTTCTGAGTTCAAGTCTTTTACCTCTTTGGTTAGATTCATTCCTGGGTATTTTATTCTTTTTGATGCAATTATAAGTGGGATTGTTTTCTTAATTTCTCTATTGATAGTTTTTGTTATTGTATAGAAATGCAACAGATTTCTGTATATTAATTTTGTATTCTGTAACATTACTGAATTCATTGATGAATTCTAGTTTTTAATGGTATGTTTAGGATATTCTGCATATAGTATCATGTCATCTGCAAACAGTGACAGGTTTACTTTTTCTTATCCAGTTTGGATTCCTTTTATTTCTCTTTCTTGTCTGATAGCTATGGCTAGGACTTCCACTACTATGTTGAATAAAAGTGGTGAAAGTGGGCATCCTTGTCTTGTTCTTGATCTTAGAGAAAATGCTTTCAGCTTTTCACTGTTGAGAATGATGTTAGCTGTGGGCTTGTCATATATGGTCTTTATTGTGTCAAGGTATGTTCCCTCTATACTCACTGTGTTGAGAATTTTCAATAACAAATGGATGTTGAACTTTACATTTCTTATTAAGCTGGCAGTGGTGCTGAGCTCTTTTAGCTTTTACTTGTCTGTAAAACTTTTGATAACTCCATCAAATCTGAATGAAAGTCTTACTGGTTAGAGTATTCTTGGTCATAGATTTTCCCCCCCTTTTATCACTTTAAATATATTGGGCCACCCACTTCTGGCCTGCAAAGTTTCTGCTGAAAAGGCAGCTGATAGCCTTATGAGAGTTCCCTTGTATATAACTTGTTGCTGCTTTTAATATTCTCTCTTTATGTTTAATTTTTGCCATTTTAATTACAATGTGTCTTAGTGTGGCCCTTTTGGGGTTGATCCTGTTTGGGACTCTCTGTGCTTCCTGGACCTAGATGTCCTAGGGGAGGTTTCAACTATTATGGAAGGGAAGTTTTCAGTTATTATGTCTTCAAATATGTTCTCTGCCCCTTTCGTCTCCCTCTGGAACCCCTACAATGCAAATGTTAGTATGTTTGATGTTGTGCCAGAGGTCTCTTAAACTGTCCTAATTTCTTTTCATTCTTTTTTTCTTTTTGCTGTTCAGCTTCAGTGATTTCCAGTACTCTGTCTTCCAGCTTGCTGATCCATTATTATGTATCATCTAATCTACTGTTTATTCCTTCTGGTGTACTTTTTATATCAGCTATTGTATTCTTCATCTCTATTAGGTTCTTCTTTATATTTTCTAACTCTTAGTTAGACCTCTCACTATTCTTTCTTCTCCTGAGTTCTTTGAGCATGTTTATGATCATTACCTTGAACTCTTCATCAGGTAGACTGGTTATCTCTACTTCCCTTAGTTCTTCTGGGGTTTTATCTTGTTCTTTTGTTTGAAACATATTCCTCTGTTGCCTCATTTTGCCCTATTCATTGTTTTTATTTCTATGTACTTGTTAAGTTTGTTAAATTTCCCAGTCTTGGAGAGGTGGGCTTTTGCAGGAGAAGTCCTACGTGTCTCAGCAGCTCATTCCTCTCTGATCACCAGAACTATATGCTCTGTGTGCTATGTGGGTCCTTCTGTTATGGTGGGCTGACTATTGTGGGTGGTCTAGTAGGCATGGTTGACCCCCATCCAGTTGGTTGCCAGGCCATGCTTTGTGTGGAGGCTGCCAGCCCCTGATGGGTGGGACTGGATCACAGAGGAGCTGGTTGTGGAGCCTTGGTGGTGGTGGTGGTGGGGTCCCTGGGCTACAGCTGGCCGACTGGTGGGCAGAGTCAAAGTCCATGGTGGGTGGTTGCAGGGCCAGGGGTACCAGATTTAGTGTCAACCTGGTGAGTGGGGCCAGTTCCTGACATGTCTGGCTGCAGGGTCCAGGATGTCCCAAAGCTGGTGTCAGCCTGCTGGTGAGTGGGGCTGGATCCCAGGGTGGCTGGCTGAGGGGTCCAAAGTTTCTCAGAGCTGGTGTCAGACTGCTGGTGGGCAGGGCTAGTTGGGTGGGGTCCCAGGGCTAGTGTTAGCCCACTGGTGGGGGATTCAAGGCCCAGGGGGTCCCAGGACTAGCAGGCTCAGTGGTGGGTGGTGCTGAGTCCTGAGGTCTCTAGCTGCAGGACACTGGGGATTCTGGAACTGGTATGTTGGCCTACTGGTGGGAAGAGTCAGGGCCCAGAGGGTCCCAGGGCTGGTGCTGGCCTGATGGTGCGTGGGCTGGGTCCTGACATACAGGCCGTGGGGCTGTAGTGGTCCTGGAGCTGGTGCTTGCCAGCTTGTGGGGGGTGAGGGCTGGGGTCTAGGCGATTCCAGCTCTGGGGGTTTGTCTTTCCAGTGCAGGACCCCTGGGCTGGGGATCCCAGTGTGGGGCTTGGGCCCCTCACTCCTTGGGGAGAATTTCTACAATTGTAACTATCCTCACCCACCCAGGGGTATGAGTCTTGACAATACTGCATCTCCGCCCCTCCTGTCCATCTCATTGTGGCTCCTTCTTTATATCTTTAGTTGCAGATCTTTTCTGCTAGTCTTCCAGTCTTTCTCATCAGTAGTTGCTCTGTAAATAGTTGTAGTTTTGGTGTGCCCATGGGAGGAGGTGAGCTCAGGGTCTTCCTAATCTGCCATCTTGGCCACTCCTCCATATTTGGTTATATCATTTTATTTAATGATAAATTCTCTATTTTTAATGACTCTTTTATATTTTATTTTTATGATATATGTTTTCTTTTTATTTGTTATCTATTTATATACAAATAAATACACACACATATAAAATTTTACCAACTTTAGACAATATCTATTGACTATTCATATTAAAATATAAGGAAATTGATATATCCCCCTCTCCCAGGTCCCTTCCCCCCTTCTGTTTTATTTCTCAATTTTAGTTGTGTATACTATCTTTCTTAGTGTAGTGTTACTATTCATTCTTTATCAAATGTAAATTAAACTCATATGTCCATTACTTGATTTATCAGCTTTAAACAATGAAAAAGAAACTAGTATGCTAAGATTACTTCCTATTATTCTCTTCCACTTCTATTTCCACTTCTTTGTGGTCTATAACATCACTATGTTGTACACCTGAAACTTATATGACATTGTACATCAACTATACCTCAATAAATAAATAATTTTAAAAAAGAAAATACCTGAAATCCATCAATCAATCAATAAAATAAAAACATCTGTTTCCTTTAAATTTGAATGATGGTGTATCTGGATATGAGTGTAGCATCAGACTCTCTTTTCCTTAGGACCACACAGACATTGCCTCATTGTCTATAAAATTAAGTATTGTTCTGGAAAAGCCTAAGCCAGTCTGACTTTTTTCCTTACAGATGGTTTGATTCCTTCTCCTACGTATCATAAAAGTCTGTCATTACCTTTGAACTTCTATAACTTTATTAGGATTTGTTTCATTGTTGATCCATCTGCATCACATTTCTGTGGGATGATTTTGAGGAAGAAGCAGTGGTGGCAGCGGCACTGTTTTTAATTTTCCCAGAATCCCCATACTAAAACAGCAGAGCAGCAATATCATGGGGGTGATCTTACACTATAATTTTACAAAAGATTACCATTGGAGGAAATTGTACAAAATGTAAAAGAGATTTCTCTTTATTATTTTTTACAGCAACTGCATGTCAATCTACATTAATTTCAATTAACAAAAAAGCAAAACAAAACAAAAACAACACTGGACCAGGATTCAGAGGGCATGTGCACTACTGTCAGCTCGACTACAAATCAACTGTATGTTCTTTGGAATGTCACTTAAGTTTTCTCAACTTCTATTCCAAAATCTCTAAAATAAAAGAGTTAGAAAAAAAAAAAACCGCAGAGCATTAGATAGCAAAGTAAACATCCACGGACAACATTTACAGTAAAACTAGATAACGAGGTATCCCATGGACTCCAATAAGTGAATGAAGAAACTCCACGCACAGTATCAGCATCTGTGAAGGAGGAAGCAGAGGAAAGCAATGAGGTACCTAATGGACCTGAAAAGAATGAAAATGAAAAATAGCCAAGAGGTATTCTCTGGAAAGTATGGCAGACCAATTCGAAAACAGCAGCTGAAACTGAGATCAGTGGATAGTGAATGCAAAAGCCTAGAGTCACAAGCCAAGGGATGGAATGGTCTCAGTCACAGAAACCGTCAGAACCGACAAGCCAGAGCCTCCTTCCAGCACACATCCCACATGGAAGAGAAACTGTTGGGAGTGGGATCAAAGCCGATCCAGATGGAACAACAGAGACAAAGAAAATAGAAAGTACAGACCGAACTGGGGGAGGGGGGAGGGGGACAGAGCTAGCTCTAACAGAATTACTAAACCCAGAAAGCAAGAAACCACATTTTTTTGGATACTACATGAAAAGAACAGAAGAGGGGAATGCATGAATCGTGTTCCCTTCTAAAAGTTCAGCAAAACTACTTTCACGCAAAAATGAGCCACAGAAAAACATCACAGGAAAATCCAATACAAAGTTGTTGTAAGAAATGAAAGACTGCAGAGTACAATAATAGCTCAAGAACAATGAGATCACAGCAGAAAGACATTTCCATCACATGAGTCAAAACTATAACCTAGGAGTTCTAAGGCTCATCCAAATTTTCCCATTCATTGCAAATAAAAACTGAAATCTGAGGGCTCTGAGAAGAGAACTGCAGCAGGCAGTCTGGGGAGGGACGTCAAACCTTGAAGAACAACCAGCGTAGTTGTTGGCTCCCTGATTATTTTTTCCTTCCATAGCTATTGCTTAGACTCTAGAGCCCCAGAAGTGTAAACATCGACATGGACAAAAAGTCCAAGAAAAGCCTTCTCTTTGTGGCCAGAAGACTGGGAAAGGGGGCCCCTGCAGGACTGAGAATATGTGGGGAAATACCCATTTTTTTCCCTTTCTTTCTCTTCTCCTGGTCCTATCCCAACTAAAGCCCCGTCATGGAGTGACAATCCTGCACCTGCTGCACAAGCACTTAAAATTCTGAACAAAAATCCTCTTTTGCCAGAGGACCTGGCTAAACAGGCTCCTGGAGTCCAAATAGAGTGAGGGGAATCCTCGTATTTTTTCTCTTTAGTTTCACCACTTTGCCCCAAGGCAAACACAGTCATGGGAAGTTCATGACAACACAGGGAGGCTAAAACCCTGACTTTGTAGTCAGAACACTGGGAAAAAGGGCCCCTAGGACCTAGGAGGCATAAATCACAGAGAGAAAGAAATCCTTAAGTCTGTGCATGGGTGGAACTGACGTGAAGCAGCACAGCAAAGGCTTTGAGAACTGAAGTAGAGTGTAGACCACTAGCCAAGTCCCAGACTGGCCACTAGGTGGCACCCACCTGGCGCGGACTGAATAGCACTGCAAAGGCTTTGAAAAGCCACTGACCTTGGAACCACACCTCAGAGCAGACAGGTCAAGACTTACAGGGTTAACTGACAGCTAAAACAGACAAAAAAACAAACAAAATAAACGTTCTCCAGAGGATGCTGGCAGGACTCAAAGTCTTACAAAATAAAATTTCCAGGATGCAATCCAAAATTTTCCACTTTAAAAGAAAAAAAAGGACAACTTCAATAACTTACAAGGAAAAGACAACGAACAAACATCAACTCTAACATGAAGCCAATGTTGAAATTATCAAAAACTTTAAAGTAGCTATTGTTACCATGCTTCCTGCAATAAAATTGAACCCTTGAAACACATGGAAAGATAGCAGGTCTCAGCAAAGAAATGAAAGTTGTAAAAAGAATCAAATGGAAATATTAGAACTGAAAAAATACAACAATGGAAAAAAAATTCTCTGAAAGCATTTAATGGAGATGACAGAGAGAAGAGTCAGTGGACTTGAAGACAGAGCAATACAAATTATCCAGTCTGACAACAAAGAAACAAAAGATCACAGTCATGGTTGAGTTCACATGTGGTCAGAGTTCACCTTGGAGATGGTGTCTCTGGACCTGATGATCTAGACTCACCTCCTTCCCACCACTCCAGGGTCTCATTTCCTTGTGTGTGTGTGTGTGTGTGTGTGTGTGTGTGTGTGTGTGTGTGTGTGTGTTCCCTTCCCTTTTCTGCTTTAAATGTCACCCATTGCTGGAAAAAATGGAAGTTAACAGGAGCTCAAGAGCTCTGAGGTTTCTCAGCTTCCCTGGGCAATTGCCCTGGATTCGTTTTCTTTATTCAAAGGCTTAGCTCATTCCTGCTTTAACCTTGAGGCTATTTTACAGGTTCACAAAACTTCTGCATCTGCCCTTGGACAGGTGCCTCTCCTGTCTCCTCGCCATACATTATCTTTCAGAGATTGTCTCTGTTCATGAAATCAGACTTATTCTTATCTCACTCTTTTAAAATCTGCCTTACTCAATGATCGAGTTTCATTCCTTTCCCCCAAAAATGATTTGACCACTTTCTTCCCAAGATTTCCACCACTTACACCCTGGATCATGCTTCCTTACAGCCCAGATTTAAGTGCAAAGCTCTGTTCTTTTTTTATAACCCACCCTCCCATCCCGCCCAGCCCCTCCCTTTTCCTCCCCTCCAGCCAAGTCCTTCTATCCCAGTGATGGACAGGGAAGAAAGAGGTAAAAGCCACAGCACCCAGTCATTCTGGAGGAAATTCTCATGGAAGAACTCAGATTTTTTGTGGTGTGATCAAATAAGCATTGGACCAGGAGCCAAAAAACCTGGATTCTTGCCATGGTTCTTCCACAAACAAGCCATGTAACCTTGAACAGGACATAAAGTCATGGAATTTTGAAATTCTATGAAGCCTTAAGAGGTCATCTAATTCAACTTTCTACTTTCACATATGCAGAAACTGAGGCCTAGAAACATGATATAACCTACTCCAAGTCACATGATTGGCTAATGGCATAGCTGGCTCTTACACACAGGACTGTTACATCAGTACTCTTTCCATCACCCCTTACTGAGTGTCTCCATTCCTCAGCTGCACGACAGGCAAGATTAGGATTACAGATGAGAACAAATGAGCTAATGCTGCTGTTAGAATATGGAAAACAGAAAATAGTATTCAGATGAGAGGTTATTAACTTCATTGACAACCCCCACTGGAAACTGACTCACTACTGTACCCCAGAGGAAGGTCAGAACCCAAGGGAGGTCTAAGCTGGCTTGTCCACCTCTCCTGGGGCCCGTAAAATTTTAAGGGAAACAGCGGGCAGAAAGCCACGGCCACTGCAGCTAATAAGGCTCACTGGAACCACTTTAAAAGTTTTGTTCGAAAATATTTGTAGTAAATACCCAGATCTTAACAACAAATGTGTTAAGGGATGTGGGGTTATGGATGGTTTATCCTCTTCCTTTTTCTATTTTACAAATTGATTACAATGTGATTTATTGTTTTGGCATAATCATGCCTGGTCTATTACAGGCATTCAGCAAACTTTTGTTAAGTTAGGTATTAATAATTTGAAATTAAATTTCTTGAAGAGTTGAAAAGCAGTGTGAGGCAGTTCTGGGTAAACCTCTATGCTCAATGCTGAGGATACAAAAATAAGACATACATTCTGCTCTCAAGGAACTCACAGGCTTATGGGGAAAACAGATCCAGAAATATATAAATGCACCTCAGAGAGGAAATAGTTCTACAAGGGGAATGCTGACAGGCTAAATGGTTGAGCAACTAACCATGCCTGGGAGAGAGAGGAAGCCTTCCCAGAGGAGGAGACATTTAAATAAAGGGGAAGTTTATCCATGTAGGCAGAAGTGTGTCTCTGGCAGGGAGAACAGAGGTCCAGAGACGTAATGGCACAGCATACACTCCAGGAACCCCCTGAGTCTCAGCAAGGCTGGAGCACATGAGACATGGTAGATGTGTATAGAGAGGAGGCAGGGGCCAGACTCTGGAGAGCTTTGAGGGACCAGGTTAATGAGTTTAGATTTTACCCTGTGGGACATGAGAAGCCAGTGGAGGACGTCATACAGAAGAATGACCTACAGACGAGGGTCTCTCTGGCAGCAGGGAGGAGGAGAGAGGGGAGAGTTGAGAGGATGGACATAGTGGGTGCAGCTCCTTTGTTTATTCATACCCCATCCTGTTTCAGAAAAGACTTGGTGAAAGCAGTTGAGGGCCTATAACTTTTCCTGTGTGTGTGACTCAGCCCATCCCACCTTCAAAACTCTTAAAGATGTGAGGAGGGTGAAGAGCTAAAGGAGAAAGGGAAAAGGAGATGGGAGCTAAGGAAAGAAGGAGGAGGATAAATAGGTAATTAAGCAAAATCAGAGTGTGAAAGCCGATGAGCCAACAGGGACCCATGGCTCAGTGATATCAAGACCCTGATTCAGTGGGTCTGTGATGCCCTTGGCCTCTCCCTCATGAACCTAGATGGTCTTCATAGCTTCAATCATCATACATGTTTCCAAACAATCTCATTCAAAAGCTGGAGGTGAGGAAAGGCGAGTGGGACAAGATCTTTCTCTTTCTGAATCTCTTGACTTTAATCATGGAAGAGAAATCTTGCCCCAGAAATCCCCAGTGAACACCCCTATGTCTTATTGGCCAATACTAAATTGATCACATGACTACTCCTAGCTACCAAGTGGTTTGGGGACATAAATACCTGGCTTTTTTCGCTGCTTTGGTAGGAGGCAGGCAAGAGAGAGGGATTTGGAATGGAAGTGCTGGGTAGGCAATTTGTAGTGTCTGCCATGTTGTTGTAAAGTACCTCGCAACAAGAATGAACATGATGGGCCAAAAGCAAGAGAATCTTGAGAATGACACGAAGTCCATCTTGTACAAAAGAATTCTTATAATATCAGGGGTCACAAACTCAAATGTAGGCAATATAAATGAGAGGATGTAGGTGGGAACTTCCCTGACTAAAAGAGGACTTAGTTTCATCTCTTTCCTTAACCCAGTGTAAAACTTTAGCATCTAATGTAAAGGCAAGAAACCAAGATTTTTCTTTGGAGAAACAACAGCCTCAGAAAAATTGGCCTTAACATTCTGGCACTTGGAAGTCCTCCTGTGAAGTATTGATTTGGCCACCTGATTCCCTAAAGTAAAACATATCAGTATAAAAGCCCTGCCTATACACAGAGGTTCCAATCAACATTTTAGTGCCTTACTCTTAAATGGATATAGACAATCAAGGATCAACTGGCATTTAAGAAAGTCTTCGATAAAAGAGTGGAAAAAATAGAAAAATTAATGGGAAGTCTCTTCATGAAAGAGTGAAAACAACATAAATAGAAAAACAAATGGGACGAAAACAAAAATGATGCAGGGAACATAAGAAACCTTTAAAAAAAGTCTCTAGGTCATATAATTAGTATCTTTGGAGAGAGGCAAGGAGATATAATATCTATAAAATGAGAATAGGAAAAAACAGAAAGCAAGAAATAACTCTCAGAAATTAAAATTATTTACAAATGTAAAAACTTCAAAAGAGGGATTAGATGATAAAGTTTAAATTACTTTTCACTGTAGAATAAAAAATTAAGAAGTGGTAAACAACTGGAGAGAAAACATAAGAGGCTTAGAAATTAATTCACTAGGAATTACCCAAAGAATGGCAATTACAGAAGTGAAAAATGTCAAAGCAATAATACAAGAAATTTCCAAATATTAAAACAGTCCACCAAATATAGCAGAAGAAATGAAACCGATATCAAACACTTCATTGTAAAATTTCAAAACACTAAGGACAAAAGGGAAGTCCTAAAAGCCTCCAGAGATAAGGAACAGGCCACCCACAAAAGAACAAGAAGCAGAACAGCTTCAGACTTCTCAAGAGCAAACTGAATGCTAGAGGAAAATCAAGAAATGCCTTTAACATTTGGGGGAAATTATTTTCAATCTACTATTCCAATCTCAGCCAAAACATCAATTAAGGGACTGATGAAATCACTCTGCAATGGACTTTGACTTCCCCAAAATTATTATGTTGAAATTCTAAACCCAATGTGATGGTATTAGAAGGTGGGACTTTTGGAAAGTAATTAGGTCATGAGAGTGGAGCACTCATGAATGGGATTAGTGCCCTCATAAAAGGGACCCTGGAGAGCTCTCTACCCTGCTTCCACCATGTAAGGACACAGTGAGAAGATGGTCATCTATGAACCAGGAAGTGGACTTCATCAGACACTGAATCTGCTGGCACCATAATCTTGGACTCCCAGGAGTCCAAGAACTGTGAGAAATAAATTTCTGTTGTTTATAAGCTACTCAATCTATAGTACTCATGTGTAAGAAGCTGTGAGAATTGAAAAAAGCAAGGATGCCTACTCTCACTGCTTCTATTCAACATCATACTGGAAATCCCAGCCAGTAAATTAAAGCAATTAAAAGTATACAGGTTGGGACTTCCATCGTGTTGCAGTGGTTAAGAGTCTGCCTGCCAACGCAGGGGACATGGGTTTGATCCCTGATCTGGGAAGATCCCACATGTTGTGGAGCAACTGGGCCCATGCACCACAACTACTGAGCCTGTACTCTAGAGCCCGTGAACCACAACTACTGAGCCTATGTGCTACAACTACTGAAGCCTGCGTTCCTAGAGCCTGTGCTCCACAACAAGAGAAACCACTGCAATGAGAAGCCCGCACACCCCAAGGAAGAGTAGCCCCCACTCGCCGCAACTAGAGAAAGCCCACGTACAGCAATGAAGACTCAATGCAGCCAAAATAATTAATTTTTAAAAAAGTATACAGGTTATCCTTATTCTCAGAAAATATGATTTTTTATATAGAAATTTGGAAGGAATCTACAAAAATATTCCAAAAATTAGTAAGTGAGTTTAGCAAGATGGCAGATACTAGCAATAAATAATTGAATGCCAAAATGTAAAGAAGAACATTTTAAATAGCTCTAAAAATGAAGCATTTATGTATAAATCTTATAAAATGTGTGCAGGATTTGTATGCTGAGAATTACAAAACGTTGATCAAAGAAATGGAAGAAAATCTAAATAAATAGAGAGATATACTATGTTCAAGGACTAGAAGACTCATATTGTTAAGATGTCAATTCTCCCCAAATGGTGTATAGATTCAATGCAAACACAATCAAAATCCCAGCAGGTTTTTTGGTAGATATTGACAAGATGATTCTAAAATGTATGGGAAACACAAAAGAACTGAAACAGCCAAAACAATTTTGAAAAGAATAAGGCTGGAGTAGCAAAATCATCTATATCCACAAGAGTAGTTAAGGGAAGTGCAAAACAAAAAGATGTGAAATCTTTCAAAAACATTAAACATGAAGGAGGAATAAAAATGCATTCAAACTTAAGAGATCACCAACTTAAAATAATCCCATATATATATAACCCACAAATCAAAAACCTATAATAGGGCTTCCCTGGTGGCGCAGTGATTGAGAGTCTGCCTGCTGATGCAGGGGACACGGGTTCGTGCCCCGGTCTGGGAAGATCCCCCATGCCGCGGAGCGGCTGGGCCCATGAGCCATGGCCGCTGAGCCTGCGCATCTGGAGCCTGTGCTCTGCAACGGGAGAGGCCACAGCAGTGAGAGGCCTGCGTACCACAAAAAACAAAAAACAAAACAAAACAAAAAAACCTATAATAGATACACACACACAAAAAGAGAAAGGAATCCAAACATAACACTAAAGATAGTCATCAAATCACAACGGAAGAGAGCAAAAGAAGAAAAAGGGAACAAAAAAGAACTACAAAACAACCCTAAAACATTAGCAGAATGGCAATAAGTACATACCCATCAATAATTACTTTAAATGTAAATGGACCAAATGCTCCAATCAAAAGATATATACATATGGATTAAAAATATATATATATATGCTACTTACAAGAGACTCACTTCAGATCTAGACACACACAACTGAAAGTGAGGGAATGGAAAAAGGAATTCCATGCAAATGGAAACAAAAAGAAAGCTGGGGTAGCCATACTTATATCAGACAAAATAGACTTTAAAACAAAGACTGTAATAAGAGACAAAGAAGGACATTACATAATGATCAAGGGATCAACCCAACAAGAAGATATAACAATTGTAAGTATATATGCATGCAACATAGGCGTACCTAAATACATAAAGCAAATATTAACAAATATAAAGGGAAAAATTGACAGTAACACAATAATAGTATGGGACTTTAACACCCCACTTACATCAATGGACAGATGGCACATTAAACCAAATGACTTCATAGATATATGTATAACATTCCATCCAAAAGCAGAAGAACACACATTCTTTTCAAGTCCACATGGAACCATCTCAGGATAAATCACATGGTAGGACACAAAACAAGTCTCATTAAATTAAAGAAAACTGAAGTCATATCAAACATATTTTCCAAACACGACGGTATGGGACTAGAAATTAACTACAAGAAAAATCTGCAAAAAACACAAACACATGAAGGCTAAACAATATGCTACTAAACAACCAATGGGTCACTGAAGAAGTCAAAGAGGAAAATTTAAAATATCTGGATACAAATAAAACCAAAAACACAGCAAACCAAAATCTATGGGATGCAGCAAAAGCAGTTCTAAAAGGGAAGTCTATAGTAATACAAGCCTACCTCAGGAAACAAGAAAAATCTCAAATAAGCAATCTAAACTTAGATCTAAAGAAACTACAAGAAGGTGAACAAACAAAACCCAAAGTTAGAAGAAGGAAAGAAATAAAAAAGATCAGAGCAGAAATAAATGGAATAGAGACTTAAAAAATAAAAAAGATCAATGAAACTAAGAGCTGGTTCTTTAAAAAGGTAAGCAAAATTGATAAACCTTAAGCCAGACTCATCAAGAAAAAAAGAGAGAGGGTCCAAACAAATAAAATCAGAAATGAAAGAGAAGTTTCAATCAACACCACAGAAATACAAAGGATCTTTGGGATTAACATATACATACTACTATATATAAAATAGTTAACCAACAAGGACCTACTGTATAGCACAGGGAACTATACTCAATATCTCATAATAACCTATAATGGAAAATAATCTGAAAAAGAATATATATATATATATATATATATATAACTGAATCACTTTGCTGTACACTTGAAACTAACACAACATTGTAAATTAACTATACTTCAATTAAAAAAGAAATAGAAAGGATCATAAAAGAGTACTGTAAACAATTATGCACCAATAAATTTGTCAATCTAAAAGAAATGGATAAATTCCTAGAAACATACAAGCTCCCAAGTCTGAATCAGGAAGAAATAGAAAATATGAACAGACCAATTACCAGTAGCAAAATTGAATCAGTATTATAAAAAAAATCTACCCCCCCAATAAAGAAAAACTTGCTAAAAGCAAAAGTCCAGGACCGGATGGCTTCACCAGTGAATTCTACCAAACATTTAAAGAAGAGCTAACACCTACCTTTCTCAAACTATTCGCAAAAAATTGAAGAAGAAGGAATGATTCCAAACTCATTCTACAAAGCCAGCATCACCCTGATACCAAAAGCAGTCAAAGATACCACAAGAAAAGAAAATTACAGGCCAATATCACTGGTGAACATGGATGCAAAAATCCTCAACAAAATATTAGCAAACTGAATTCAACAAGGATCATACACCATGATCAAGTGGGATTTATCCCAGGGATACAAGGATGGTTCAATATCTGCAAACCAATCAATGTGATACACAGCATTAACAAATTGAAGAATAAAAATCATGTGATCATCTTAATAGATGCAGAAAGAGCTTCTGACAAAACTCATCATCCACTTATGATAAAAACTTTCAACAAAGTGGGTATAGAGGGAACAAACCTCAACATAATAAAGGCCATTTATGACAAACCAATGGTCAACATCATACCCAGTGATGAAAAGCAGGAAGCGTCCTCTAAGATCAGGAAAAGACCAGGATACCCAGTCTCATAACTTTTATTCAACATAGTATTGGATGATCTAGCCACTGTAATCAGATAAGAAAGAGAAATAATATGAATTTAAATTGTAAAGGGAGAAGTAAAATTGTCACTGTTTGTAGATGACATGATATTGTATCTAGAAAATCCTAAAGATGCCACAAAAAAACTATTAGAACTAATAAATGAATTCTGTAAAGTTGCAGGGTGCAAAATTAATATACAGAAATCTGTTGCATTTCTATACACTAACAACAAACTATCAGAAAGAGAAATTAGGAAAGTAATCCAATTTCAATTGCATCAAAAAGAATAAAATATCCAGGAATGAATCTAACCAAAGAGATAAAAGACTTGTACTCAGAAAACTATGAACATTGATGAAAGAAATTGAACAGAACACAAATTGGAAGATATACCACACTCATGGATTGGAAAAACTGATATCATTAAAATGACCATACTATCCAAGGCAATCCACAGATTCAATGCAGTCCCCATCAAAATACCAATGACATTTTTCACAGAACTAGAACAGAAGTCTAAAATTTGTATGGAAACACAGAAGACCCCAAATAGCCAAAATGATCTTGAGAAAGAACAAAGCTGGAGGCACCATGCTCCCTGATTTCAAACTATACTACAGAGCTACAGTAATCAGTATGGTACTGGCACAAAAACAGACAGATCAATGGAACAGAATAGAGAGCCTAGATTTAAACCCACACTTATATGTTCAAAGGAGGCAAGAATACACCTTGGGGAAAATACAGCCTCTTCAGTAAAAGGATGGGAAATCTGGACAGCTCCATGCAAAGGAATCGAACTGTACTACTTTCTCACATCATACACAAAAACAAACTCAAAATGGATTAAATAATTAAATGTAAGAGTTAAAACCGTAAAACTCCTAGAAGAAAACATAGGCAGTATGCTTTTTGACATTGGTCTTAGCTATATTTTTTGGATCTGTCTCTTCAGGCAAGGGAAACAAAAGCAAAAATAAACGGGGGACTTCCCTGGTGGTGCAGTGGTTAAGGATCCGCCTGCCAATGCAGGGGACACAGGTTCGATCCCTGGTCTGGGAAGATCCCACATGCCACGGAGCAATTAAGCCCTTGTGCTGCAACTACTGAGCCTGAGCTCTAGAGCCCGCGAGCCACAACTACTGAGCCAATGTGCCACAACTACTGAAGTCTGAGTGCCTAGAGCGGTGTTCTGCAACAAGAGAAGCCACTGCAATGAGAAGCGCACGCAGCACAATGAGGAGTAGCCCCTGCTCACCACAACTAGAGAAAGCCCACATGCAGCAACGAAGACCCAAAGCAGCCAAAAATAAATAAAAAATAATTGGGACAACTTCAAACTGAAAGCCTTTTGTACAGTGAAGGAAACTATCAACAAAATGAAAAGGCAGCCTGCTGAATGGGAAAGATATTTTCAAACGATATATCCGATAAGGAGCCAAAATATACAAAGAATTCATACAACTGAACACCAAAAAAAAAATATCCAATTAAAAATGGACAGAGGAACTTAATAGACACTTTTCCATAAAAGGTATACATATGGTCAACAGACACATGAAAAGATACTAAACATCACTAACCATCAAGTAAATGCAAATCAAAACCACAATGAGATACCACCTCACACCTGTCAGAATGGCTATTATCAAAAAGAACATAAAAACCAAGTGTTGAGGAGGATGTAGAGAAAAGGGAACACTTGTGCCTCGTGCACTGTTGGTGGGAATGTAAATTGATGCAGCCACCCTGGAAAACAGTGCAGAGCTTCCTCAAAAAATTAAAAATAGAATTGCCAGGGCTTCCTTGGTGGCGCAGTGGTTGAGAATCCGCCTGCCGATGCAGGGGACACGGGTTCATGCCCCGGTCCGGGAAAAGACCACATGCCGCGGAGCGGCTGGACCTGTGAGCCATGGCTGCTGAGCCTGCGCATCCGGAGCCTGTGCTCCGCAACGGGAGAGGCCACAACAGTGAGAGGCCCGCGTACCACAAAAAAAAAAAAATTGTCATATTATCCAACACTTTTGCTTCTGGGTATTTAGTCAAATAAAACAAAAATAGCAATTAGAAAAGGTATATTCACTCCAGCATTCATTGCAGCATTATTTACCATAGCCAAGACATGGAAGCAACCTAAGTGTCCATATATAGATGAATGGATGAAGAAGATGTGGTATATATACACAATGGAATATTACTCAGCCACCAGAAAATGAAAATTTGCCATTTGTGACAACATGGATGGATCTAGAGGGTATTATGCTAAGTGAGATGTCAGATAGACAAATACCAAATGATCTCACTTATATGTGGAATCTGAAAAACAAAACAAACAAACAAAACAGAACAAAAACAGATTCAGAGATACAGGGAACAAATGGGTAGTTGCCAGAAAGGAGGGGCATGGGGGTGAAATAGATGTAGGGGATTAAAAGGTACAGATTTCCAGTTATATAATAAATAAGTACAGAGATGTAATATACAGCATAAGGAATATGGTCGATAAAATTGTAATGACTTTTTATGGGGACAGATGGTTACTAGACTTACCATGGTGATCATTTCATAATGTATGCAAATGTCAAATCATGATGTAGTACACTTGAAACTAACATAATATTGTCAACTATATTTCAAGAAAAATTCTATTAGGTAGACACAAAAACTCTTAGATAAATAGTTGTGTTTTTTTGTCCTGCAGGAAATTGAAAGAACTTCCAGTCATTTGTAGTATTGTTGTGAAACCAGCAACTGATTCAGTTTGTAATTATTTTGAATTTCATAAAGATACTTGAAGTGTGGTACCCATACTAACATGAAACAATGTTAATCCAGTGGAGTTTAAGAAGGAAAATGTAAAAGAGCAATGTATGGGTCTATTTTGAAATATATAAGCCTTCAACATTGCATAAAGTTAATTTTAAAAATCTTAAGAAGTACAAGTTAGTGTGTCCATAGCACCTATACCAGAAACAACACAAGATTCAAGTGATGGGACTTCCCTGGTGGCACAGTGGTTGAGAATCTGCCTACCAATGCAGGGGACACGGGTTCAAACCCTGGCCCAGGAAGATCCCACATGCTGCGGAGCAACTAAGCCCGTGCACCACAATTACTGAGCCTGCGCTCTAGAGCCCACGAGCCACAACTATGGAAGTTCGCGTGCCTAGAGCCCGTGCTCCACAACAAGAGAAGCCACCGCAATGAGAAGCCTGCGAACCCCAACGAAGAGTAGCCCCTGTTCGCCACAACCAGAGAAAAGCCCCCACACAGGGAAGACCCAACACAACCAAAAATAAGATAAATAAATATATTTTTAAAAAAAGATTCAAGTGATTATTTTTTCTTTTTTGTACTTAAATTTTTTTTTACTGGCATTATACATAGATACGAAGTTCAATACAAGAAAATTTTTACTCTATGTTTCTTTTCAAGCCCTTATTATTATTTGTTTTGTTTCATGACTATTACTGTAAATAAAGTTGTCATACAGAGGAGTGTCAAAAAATGATCCTTGGGGGACTTCCCTGGTGGCACAGTGGTTAAGAGCCTGCCTGCCAGTGCAGAGGATGTGGGTTCAAGCCCTGGTCCGGGAAGATCCGACATGCCGCGGAGCAACTAAGCCTATGTGCCACAACTACTGAGCCTGCACTCTAGAGCCTGCGAGCCACAACTACTGAGCCCATGTGCCGCAACTACCGAAGCCCATGCGCCTAGAGCCCATGCTCTGCAACAGGAGAAGCCACTGCAACGAGAGAAGCCCGCGAACCGCAACAAAGAGCAGCCCCCTCTCTCCACAGCTAGAGGAAGCCCGCGCGCAGCAACGGAGACCCAACGCAGCCATAAATCAATAAATTTAAAAAAAAAAGGTCCATGGGAATTCCCTGGTGGTCCAGTGGTTAGGACTCCATGATTTCACTGCCAAGGGTCCGGGTTCAATCCCTGGTCGGGGAACTAAGATCCCACAAGTCGCGCAGCCAAAAAAAAAGAAAGAAGATCCAATCCACCTGTCATATATGCAATGTGGATATTGATTCAATGGAAAATGAATGATAATTATATATATTTGGAGTATGAGAAGTTGAGTGTATGCATATGTGTTAGGATGAGGACCAAGTAAAATACCTAGAGCCTCAACAGCAGGAAGTCAATGCTTTGCCGTGTGAATGTGATAGCAAAGGAGATTGCTGTAGGAGGTAGGGATTTGGAGCAGTGAGATTTGGGTGGGTGAAGACTTGAAGCAGAGAAATGCCGTTTCCTTTAGAGCTAAGTGGTAAAATTTGACTTTTTAATTATGTGCACATATTACTTTGAAAAAAATTATAAAATCAAAAGAACTTAATGGAGAAGACAGTATAAAAAAGACCAACCCTTATTATTATTTCTTTTATTTCATGATTATTAAAGCGATCAGCTTTAGATACATTTAATTATATAATATGGAACTTATGATTACCGAATGCAATATAAATAATATAAACCCCAATGAAAGGAAAAGCAACAGAAGTAACAAATTAGGAGGTTGATAACGGGAGGAGGAAATATAGTGTGCTAACCACCTCAGCTTTTAGAGCAGGGAATCAATCAATACTGTCTAAAACTGAACAATGGGGTTCGAAAATCAATGACTCTAACCTCTTTATGGTTTTATGGTTTTCATAATCATTTTTCTTTATCCTGGGGGGGGTGATCTTTCAGTAATTAATATCTCCTGTGAAGAAAAAATATTTAAAGTATAGCATTTTCTTCAGATCTACTTCAATTTCTCATGTTGAATTTTATTAAAATTAAGCTTAAATATTGATAAAATGTAGAGTAGGGACCAATTTTACAATATCATTTCTGTCTAACCTTATCTAAAATTTTCTCTCACTTCTCCACTCATTCTTCTTTTTGTATATAAGCACAGAAAGATATTTGAAGTCATGTTTATCAGAGTTTCTGTTTCATCCATTCTAAAATGCAGATTTATTTTTTCACATATAAGCAACTTTGAAATCTAGTAAGTTCATGCAATGGCTGCTGGACAGATACCACAAGTGAAGTACAATAGTTGACATTGGTGCCACCTTCTGGTAAGATGAAGACAGTGCCAGCATCAAAATGCATAACTGTATCAGTGCTTTGGAAGAAAAGTCCAGAGACGATTCGTGAGCACTCTTTTAAGAAACGCTGCATCCCCCATATTCTTTAAGCACAAAGGGTAAACACACCCCCCCACACACACACACACATACACACACGACTTGGAGTCAAAAAGTGATTCAGAAAAGTTGAACTCTAAATGTGAAGATGGGGACTTCCCTGGTGGTCCAGGGATTAAGACTCTGCTTTCACTGAAGGGGCTTGGGTTCAATCCCTAGTCTGGGAACTAAGATCCCGCAAGCCACACAGCGTGGCCAAATGGGGGGGAAATGTGAAGATGGTTTAGGAATATATTGCTCAATTTATTTCACATATATTTTCATTTTCATGTTTGCATAAGAATAATATAAGGGACTTCCCCGCTGGCTCAGTGGTTAAGAATCCACCTGCCAATATAGGGGACACGGGCTCGATCCCTGGTCTGGGAAGATCCCAGATGCCTTGGAGCAACTAAGCCCGTGCACCACAACTACTGAGCCCACATGCCCTAGACCCCGCGCGCCGCAAATACTGAAGCCCGCGTGCTCTGGGGCCTGCGTGCTGCAACTACTGAAGCCCATGTGCCTAGAGCCCATGCTCCACAACAAGAGAAGCCACTGCAATGAGAAGCCTGCACACCACAAGGAAGAGTAGCCCCTGCTCACTGCAACTAGAGAAAGCCCGCGCGCAGCAATGAAGGCCCAGTGCAGCCAAAAAAACAAAACAAAAAAACAATGTAAAACATATGTTTAAATAAGTCTAAAAGAGTTTTTCAATAAAAATTCTAAGTGATAAAAAGTATTGTGCCATGGTTTAATTGGCAGCATTTTTATATGATACAAAAAATGATTTGTCAGAATCAAAACATGGATTCGATGAAATATGGTATTTCTGAGTGATATAACTGGATGGTTTGTTGCTTTCATCTTTAAATTTTTTCTATATGGCTTAACTTTATAATGAATATATAATAAGGAATATTACATATTACATGTAATATTATATATCTTAATTACATATCATTTATAATATATTTTATGTATATTATACATTATAAATTCTAATATTATATAGTATGTATTAAACATATATAATATTTCATATTATAAATAGAAAAAATACATAATAATATGCAATGAAGATGTAAATTTTCATATGGCTTGATTTTATAATGAGTATGTGATAAGAAAATAAAAACTATGGGCTCGGGCTTCCCTGGTGGCACAGTGGTTGAGGGTCCACCTGCCGATGCAGGGGACACGGGTTCGTGTCCCAGTCCGGGAAGATCCCACATGCTGCGGAGCGGCTGGGCCCGTGAGCCATGGCCTCTGAGCCTGCGCGTCCGGAGCCTGTGCTCCGCAACGGGAGAGGCCACAACAGTGAGAGGCCCGCGTACCGCAAAAAATAAATAAATAAAAAAAAACTATGGCCTCTTTAGTATAATAACTGATATCATTTCATTTGAACCATCTTGATATTGCTCTCCCAATCTTATCCATACTCACCCACATTTGCTTAAGCTGGTGTATGAATTTCTCCATATTCTTCAGCTTTTCAGTATTTTGGACATTGTGCAAGTCTAAGGTGATTTCTTTCATGGTGGAAACAAATATTTCAAAACCAAAACTCTTTGGCACTCTTTTGGGACTGTGCCTTTCTAACAGCCTCTATATTTGCTCTCTCCCTCGACTTCTTCTATTTTCCTCCACCTTCTTATTCCTTACCTATTTCCAGATCTCTGAGAGGTGTTCCACAGGAGTCATTAGTGTCCCTGGGTTAGAAGAATCAGTCACATCCTAAAGAGCAATGATGATATTCAGAACCACGGACAGTAACATGCAGCCACAGATGCCCAAACAAGCTCCCAACCCTCACCCTGCAAGTTCCTCCAAGGAGACCAGTCAAGGCTGGCAATGGGTCAAATTCATGCTCTTAGCAGGTCAAATTCATGCTCTTCTTCCAAGTCAGGCTTAGAAAACCCTCCTGAGCAAGATATCATATAGTAAGTATTTGAGGAACAACAAGAGCCCGGTGTAGCTGTGGCAGCTGAGAGTGGAAGAGCATGCTGGGAAATTAAGTCAGTGAAGCCATGTTGATCATTTACAGACCAGCTCTGAATCACATGGAAAAATGCAAAGAGTGTAAAAAGGTATATACAGCCAAGTCTTCCTCACCCATGTCCTCCAGTCACTCAGTTCCCTTCCTAATAGGAAACTAATGTCATTGGTTTCTTGCATATCCTGTGCATATATAAGTAAATGCATACATTCATATAATAATTTCCTCCTGTTACAGAAATGGTAATGTGCTATACATTGTTATTTACTGTGCCCTGTTCCCTTAATTTTATATCTGAAGATCTTCCTAAATACTTTGCTTATGGCTACATATATTGAGAGGATGTCCTGTAACTTGTTTAACCAATTTCCAACCAGTGGATGTTTGTATTTTCAATCTTTTGATGTAATAAAAACCATCACAGCCTCTAGACATAAGGCCAAGGCTCAGAGTAAGTTCAACCAAGGTTTAAATTATGCTTTTATTTACAAGCCAAGTGACTTTGCGCCAGCTATTTGGGCTCCCTGTGCCTCTCTTTCCTCACCTGCAAAATGAGGATAATAATACTATCATGACATCCTTTTGGGAAGGGTCAAAGGAGAAAATGTACGTAAAGTGCTTAACACAATACCTGGCCCAAGAGAGTAATAATACTAACAATAGTCACCAAGTATTGAGTACTTAATATGAACTACACTCTGCTGAGAATTCACATATTATCTCTTTCCATCCTCATATCAACCCTAAAAGGTAGAGACCACTGTTTCCACATTTACCAAAGAATAACAGAGAGGTTAACCAATATGCCCCTCAACTCAGCTATAAGTAGAACAGGATTCAAACTCAGGGTTTCCCAACATCAGAGCCCTGTTCTGAACCATTACTTCCATCTGCTGGTGCTCAACAAATGTAGCTGTTATCATCCTCCCCATCACCATCATCACCACCACCACCACCATCATCACCACCACCACCACCATCATCACCACCACCACCACCATCATCACCATCATCACCACCATCACTGTCATTACTCTCACCTGATTTAGGCCTGTTGCTCTCTGAATTGGCCTGTGCCTACCTTTGCCTTCAGGCTCCCCAGCAGCTGGTGCAAGTTTTTCCAGAAACAATTGTTTTTTGCTGATTTCAGGTTATCACTTCCTCTGATCTCTCCTTCCTGTGCATGCATGTGTATGCATGCATGCACACGCACACACACTCAGGCAGATCTAGGGATCTTTATTACAATACAACATCCGTCTGAGATGGTCCATATTTCATGATTGCATTTGGCCAACATCACTAGCAGAGGCAGCTGAGCAAAGCGAAGTAGAATTTTGAGGTGGATAGGGAGGGTAGTCTGAAATGGTTGTGGCCCATCCTCTCCCCTACCCATCCACCACCTCCAGGGATAGAAGATGGAGGAAAAGAAAAAAAAAATCAGCAGCCATTAAATGACTGTCTACTACATGACAAGAGGTGTGCTTTATGTGTGTTACCTTAATCCTCAGGGTAGGTACTCTTCACTCCATTTTACAAATAAAGAAACTGAAATTCACAAGAGGTAAAGTGAGTTGCCAAAGCTAGTGAGTACCTGAGCCAAGATTCTAATCCAGGTCTGTGGAGATACAGCAGGTTTGAATTCTGGGGGAATAGTCAGTGTGTCACCATCCCCAAAATCCAGGGAACCAGGGTCAGCTGGAGAGAGGCACAGCCCCTAAAAGTGGTCTCTGTCTTCTTAGACCCCTCCCCTGCAGGACTTCTCTGAGGCTGACACACATGCCAGGAAACAAACTGAAGCTGTCTCTCCACCTTCCTTAAACATCTAAAATCCTCACTCCTCTGTTGTATCTTCAGGACAGTTTAGGTTATGCTGCTGTAACAAATAACCCCCAAATCTCATGGTCAGCATGGGAGGGTGGGCAGATCTGCTCATCATCATTACTCAGGAAACCAGGCTAATGAGACTTCATCCATCTTCACTACAGCCCATGGGAAAGGGGATGTGGCAACTCAAACACTGGCTTTTAAAGCTTCCACCTTGGGACTTAACTGGTGGTACAGTAGTTAAGAATCCACCTGCCAATGCAGGGGACACTGGTTCGAGCCCTGGTCTGGGAAGATCCCACAGGCCGCGAAGCAACTAAGCCCGTGCACCACAACTACTGAGCCTGTGCTCTAGAGCCCGCAAGACACAACTACTGAAGCCCGCAAGCCACAACTACTGAAGCCCGAGTGCCTAGAGCCCATGCTCCGCAACAAGAGAAGCCACCGCAATGAGAAGCCCGCACACCACAACGAAGAGTAGCCCCTGCTCGCCGCAACTAGAGAAAGCCCGTGCGCAGTAACGAAGACCCAACGCAGCCCAAAATAAATAAATAAATACTCAACGTGATTTTTTTTAAAAAGCTTCCACCTGGAAGGGACATATGTCACTTTCACTCACATTTCATTAGCCTCAGCAAGTCTCATGGTCTACCTACCTCAAAGCGTGCCTGAGGAGAGAAGAGGAGTGTCTGCTGGCCAGCACTGTGGGTATCCCAGCCAGCGGCACTGCCCCCTAGCCTGCCCACTTCTCTGCCACCCCACTGGTGCATTCACACAGCCTCTTTTGTACTCTCTTCCCCTCCCCCAAGGTCATGAGGTGCACTTGACCTTGCTCTAGAGCCCACAAGATTTTATTCAGCCACTGGAGCTCCACTTGCTTTGTCAGGGCCTCAGTCTTGGGCTGGAATTGCGGGGGATCCTGGGAAAGGCTCTCTGTGCCTGTCTCTGGGCCGAACGCACCACACAAAGACAGAGAATTCTCCCGATCCCCTCCCAGGGCCTGGGCTTTCTCCTGCAGCACTAGCTGCCTTTGTCACAATAAGGCAGAGCTTAGGTCCAAACTGGAAACCAAGGCTGTAGACAAGTGGTCACAGAAGCAATGTCCCTCAGAGTGTAATTCAAGGAAGAGCCAGGAATCTACCAAATGGGGAGCCGACTGGTGGTCTCCTGAGGCCTCTGTCACAACTACCCTCAGAGACACCTCCCCTCTCCTGTCCCTGAACGAGCTATACATACAGTCCGAGAAGCTGTCCCCTGAGGAACAGCAAAGCACACCCTTCTAATCCCCAAATACAATATCTTCTCTTCTTAACTGCCTCTACTCCCTGAGGTTTCCACCACTAAAGAGCATCTTTGTGTTTAAGGCTTCCAAGATTCCAATAAATATTATCCAGGAAAACTAAAACACCCCACATTCTTCCTATCCTGACCAAGATTCTCTTGATTTCCAGTAACAGGAACTCATCTAAACTATTTTGGGCAGAGAAGGGAAATTTACTGTGAGGACACAGGTCAGTCTCACAGAACTCGACAGTGGGGCCTCCCGGGGTGGAGAGTGAGGCAGTGTGTCTCTCAGATTGTCTTCCTCTGGGGCACTTCACTGAACACCAGTTCGGTACCAGGCACCCCAGAAAGCTCTGCGACTAGTCAAACACAAATGAGACAAGGTCTGTTCCCTCAGGAAGTTACAGCCTGAATGGAATGATCAGACATGACACATAAACTAGAGCAAGGAGGTGTTACAAGGGAGGAGGCATTGGCCATGCAGAAATGGAGGACAATCCAGGGGCCAGACCCAGCGGGGGCAAAGCCATGGTGCCCTTGGCTAAATTATGGAGGCAGTGAACCTGATCAGTGAGAAACAGGCTGGGAAAATAGGTTAGGATGAGATCATGGAGGGCTTGGATGCCAGGAAGATAAATATAGCTTTCATCTAGGAAAAAAAAGTCAGAAGACACCGAAGGTCTGATGACAGTAGAGTGGTGGGATCAGACATGAGCCCATCTGTCTTTGGCCTGAGGGAAAGATGGGGACAAAGGAGACCATGGAGGTAAGGAGGCTTCGAAGCAGCACGGAGAGAAAGGACCAACCAACTGAGAAGCAAGCTGGGTGGGAAGAGAGGTCAAGGGCACCTTCGAGCTCCTGCACACAGACACCGACACACAGCCGTCCCTTCCAAGCATCCATCAGCCCAGAGGGCCTGAGAGGAGGGTCCCAGGCCAGGGCCTTCTGTCTGGGGAGGGAGGGTGGGAGTATCAGGAAAGATCCAGAGCATGGGCAGCTCCACAGGGCAGCAGGGACCAGGGTAGGGGATGAACAACTGGTGGTGCTGAACACAGATGCACCTAATCGGAATCACACACGCATGCACACACGCCACACCCAGCATATGAGGCAGTGACTACAGGAAGAGCTCAGAGTCAAGCAGACCCTGGTTCAAGTCCTGGCTCTGCCTTTTGCTAGCTGTGAGATCATATGCAACTCTAAATGTCTCTGAGCCTCAGTTTTATTCTCATCTGTGAAACGTCAATGGTAAGATCCACCTCCTGGCTTGCTGTGAGGATTAAAGCGAAGTAATGATGGCTATTGATAGACTCATCCTAAAAAATCATACACATTCTCGCCCTCCTGTATTTGTGCCCTTGCAACGTGACCTCGTAGCTCCTCTCAACAAGAGGTGGAGTCTATTTCTTAAGCCCGTGAATCTGAGTTCGTGACTTGCTTTGGCCAAAGGGACGATAGCAAAAGTGATGCTGGAATAGACTTGAATCATGGAGCCTTGCTTTCTCATGCTCTTAGAACCGAGAGACCGTGTGAAGGAGGCCAGGCTAGCCGGCTGGCTGATGAGACACGTGGCCCATTGGCCCCATCGCTCCAGTCGACAGCCGGCAAATGCCCAGGAAAGAGAGTCACCTGGCTGACTCACAGCTGACTGCAGGCCCATGGGTTAGCCCAGCCCAGACAGCAGAACTGCCCGACCCAAACTGCCAAACTGCCAAATCATGAGCAAATAAATGCTTGTTTTAAGCCACTATGTCTTGGGTGGTTTGTTATGCAGTAAAATCTAATTGATAGACTTATGCTCCTGCCCAAGATGAAGTAACAGCGATCAGATTTATCTTCCTGCCTGAAAAAACCAAAATACTCAAGCAAGACTCTGGACATTGGGTGGGTACTGAAGGGTGGTGATCCCCAAAAGACGGGAAAACAAATGATGTGAGCCCTAAGATCACCCCCGCTTACTGTCCAGGCTTCAGTGCAGATGAGATGAGGGGACCCCGATGGAGTCTGAGCTGAGAAGACATAGCTGAGAGCCTGGGGAGACCAAGGTGGGTGCTGTTCTCAGGACAGAGTGCTGGAGAGGAGAGAGCTGCTCCCAGAGAGAACCCAGGAGACCTGCAAGTCCCCGCCTTGAGTACTCAGCAGGGTACTTAGCACATGCATGTCAGCAAACTACCTGAGGCCAGGGAAAGACCCATTTGAAAGGATGAGAGAACAGTGCCCCACACTCACCCAGAGCCAGAAATGGAGGCTGCTGTCTCCAGCCAGACTGTAAAGACTCAATCTACAGGGCATTGAGTGGAATACTCAGGAAGGTCACGCTTCAGTACTGGAGGGATAACTAGTCCTAAACAGAACACTCCTCCAGACCTGCCTAATAAAAACAAGATCTCAAATGATCAGACTGTGTCTAAGTAACTTCACTGCATCTCAGAAAATCTAATTGATACGAAACCTAAAACTTAAGGAGTGTTTATTATGTTCCAGCAACTTTACATATACGTAAACATTTTACATATATTACATTGCTATTACTTTATTAAAACCCTTTCAAATAGGTTTTTATCCCCATTGTACAGATGGCAAAGTCTAAGATGACACATATAAAGTGCTGGCATGTTCAATAAATGCTACTTCTCTTAACTCCTCACCCTCACTCTCTGCCTGCAGCCACGAGCAACCAAATGTTTTTTCCCAAGTTGCACATGTACTTCAAAGAAATTATGGCTTTTAAAACCCAAATACTCCAGACTTCAGGAGGCAAGTGTTCTCTGGCTGGGGTCCTGGGGAAAGTCCTGAATGAAGAGTTAGGAGTGCTAGTTCCAGTCTGGGTACTGCCACTATCTTTCCAGGTGACCTTGAGCCAGCCTTCACCTCTCTGATCCTGATTCACCCACCTGTGATAGGGGGAGGAGGTGATTCCTCAAAGCAACCCTCTCATTCCAGAAGCCAGGATGCCTCAATCATACTTTGGCTAATATTCTGATGTGACAGATGGCAGAGTTGGAAAAGCAGAGCGGTATCTACCACAGTTGGAATGCACACACACACACACAGGCGCGCGCGCTAGGAGCCTCTCGTTGAGCCTCTCTCCAAAGGTTTCTTGCACATAGAACTAGCTCTCCCTCACCAGCCCTAGTGCAGCATTACCACCTTAGGCCAGAAGGTGGTGTTGCTTCTCCGTGTGCGTTCAACCGCATTTATTATGTGCACAAGCCGAGCTGGGCACAGAGCGAGTGCAGAGGGTAACGGTGTGTCCCTTCCTTTCCAGAACACTCGAATCACAAGCACCAAGGACAATTCGAAATTAGAAGGGAATTGGGACTTTTCTGGAAAGAAACTAAATATTACCGGAACGTACCAGGTACTGTGCCAGCTACTTTACAACCCTTCTTTTAAAAACCAGGTCCGCTAATGCTCAGAGATGATAAAAGGAAGAAGTAGATGGTTAGTAAATGTTGATTTGATTTCCCCATCTTTGTAGCCTTCATAGCATAGGGCATTTGATTGATGATCAATGAGTATTGATTGACTGATTGATTGATTTGTAACTGCAGATAGAAAACCAAAGGCTGAGCTAGTGTAACAGGACCAAAGAGTATTCAGTCCAAAACTACAATTTCTAGATATAAAATGAAGGCCAGAGAGAAACAGAAAGAAAACTATGTGCCTGGCACAAAGCAGGTTCTCACCAAACATCTGCTGAATTAGTAGATGAAGTGCTTTTGCCCACATCATCCCTTACTCCATAAGGCAATAGTTTTTATCCCCACTTTACAGATGGAAAAACTGAGGCTGTCACAACGGACCTGGCGAAGTCACAAGGTGACTTCGAAGCACATTGAACCCTGCCCCTAAGAATAATGTTTGTAAGCTATTTCTATTGATCTTGATAAGTTGTCAAGCACTTTCATATGCACTCTTTCATTTATTTTAATCCTCATAGGAACCGTGAAGAGTATGTGTTACTATTTCTGTTTTGCAGATGAGGAAACTGAGGCTTAGCAAGGTTGTCTGCCCAAGTACACACAACTGCTGAGGGGCAGATATGAAGATGAGGTCCCGAGCCTCTGAGTCTGCCCCTCATCCCCTACACCAGTGCATTTTTAACTCGAGTGTTTATGGGGGTACAAGAACTCACTAGAATAATTTTTCACTTTGTGTTTTCATTGTTCCCTTTTCCCCCAGCTTTACTGAGATATCATTGACACATAACATTGTGTGAGTTTAAGGTGCACAATGTGATGATTTGACACCAGTATATATTGTGAAACGTTTACCACAGTAAGGTTAGTTAACACATCCTCCACCTCTCATAGTTACAAGTTTGTTGTTGTTATGGTAAGAACATTAATGTTTTACCATCATAGCAACTTTCAAGTATAAAACACAGTGTTGTCAACTGTAGTCACTAAGCTGTACCTTAGACCCCCACAACTTACTCACCTTATAATTGGAAGCTTGTACCCTCTGACCAACATCTCCCCATTTCCCCCACACCCCCCAAGCCCCTGGCCACCTTCATCCTACTCACTGTTTCCATGAGTTCAGTGGTTTTAGATTCCACACCTAAGTGAGCTCATAAAGTATTTGCTTTTCTCAGTCTGACATTTCACTTAGCACAATGCCCTCAAGGGCTATTCATAAAAGTTGTCAAAATGATAACTTTTTTTTTTTTTAATGAATGGCTGCTTTAAAACTAACAGCTGCCTCCCAATTTCAGTGTCCTCTTTTGTATTTTCTGGTAGCTTCGGCTACTTTAATTATTCAGCGCCAATGAGAGTTAGACCTAATACCTAAATGATGCACTCATACCACGTGAAAGTCAAATGACCCCAAGATGCGTTGTTAGAAGGGAAGATTTACAGGTGTTTAAATCAAGGAGGAGAAGTGAGTGATCTACTTGGCACACCCAGGGCAGCATGCCAGGCCAACCTGTGCTGTGGCTGGTGGGCACTCGTTCCCGGCGGGAAGTGTGACTTAGATATAGAAAGAAAAAATAGCATTAATGTCATTCATTTGAATTTTAGAAAATTTGTAATTTTGCTTGTATTTAATTTGTAAATTTGTTTCTGGTGTCATAGTCACATAAGAGCTATAAGCATACATGTATACCTAGTTTTATGCTTCTACATACTTAATATTATAATGAAATTAATTTGTCAACACCGAGAGACCCTGGGAATGTCTTTCCCTTTAAAAGGACTGTGCACACAGTCAGGTTAGAGAAACACTTCCTAACCTGACCACACTTCCTTCCCTCAAAGAAGAGGCTGTAGCCACAGATATTTTTTCTCTGGCTGGGAAGGAACTCTCTCTCTAGAGAACAGGGAAGAGTTCACTCCCAGGCCAGGTGCAGGGCCGTCGGGAGGCAATCCCTTCCCTCATCCCCAGTCTCGCCTGGCCATTGGGGGCAGGGACAGGGAGAGTTTGTTTTGAGGCTAAGAGTAGGTTCCCTATAGAAGATGGGCAACTCTCGCCTGGTTCAGTCAGGAAGGCAAGAGGGTGGTGCACCTTAAAATTGAGGGTGAAGTGGATCCATTTTCCTCTCACCTGACTCATTAATAGAACATCCGGGATCCACCTCCAGGCAAATGAGAGTGGCAACAGTTAGGTCCAAGATCTTGCCATTGGTTTCCTTTAGAATTTTACTAAACTATTCAAAAATCACAAAAATAACTTACGTTTATTGCTTCCAGTGAGACAGATGTATGTATAATACCCCCAAAAAAGGAATGTGATTAATCTCTTCCCCACCCCCTCAATATTAGCTGCTCGGATGTGACTCTCTACCCACGTCTCCATACTCACACAGCCGTGTCCAAACACACACATCCTATTTAGAGGGTGCTTTGGTCATGCCTTGACAACAGAGGATAATTCCACTTGCTTACCTCAACTAACATCATCTTAACTTTTCAGGTCAATGGGTAGACCCTCAACTCATTCTTTCTGAAGAGCTGCATGACATTGCAGAATACGGATGGGACACAATTTACTCACCCACTCTCCTAAGGATGGACAGTCAGGTGGTTTCCAAGTTTTCCTTCCTGACCATTTCAAGCAAGGCTGCAATATCCATCCTTGAACATATGGCTTCCTTCCTCACACCCCTTTCCAATGGATCCTAGAAGTGACCTAGGTCAATACATGTGGGTCATTCTGTTTTAGTTCAATGGCTATTCCCCGCGTTATTATTCATGTGTTCTTTTCACAGATCTGCACTGAGTGTCTGCTGTGTGCAGAGCACTGTGTTAGATGTGCAGAAGTAAATGAGGCAAGGCTTTGCCCTCAGTCACATAAATACTAAAGATTATTTACATAGCTGGTATATATTAGTTATATAGGTAATTATTAGTTGTATGCTAGTTACATAGTATATAACTAGTATTTATAGAACTCTTTTCAACAGACGAAGTGATAGCGCCCTAAGGGAGGTAGATATAGATTAAGGGGTGAAGGAGTGTATGTGTATCGATGTCCTTTTCCTCCAGGGCAGGCAGAGAGTGACCTGAGGAGGCCCTGCCCCTGGGCCCACCCTTCTCCTCATCCCTGGTTGCCCACAAGAGACAACCTCTGGAACTGGATGACATTTTTCCCACTCGTACTAACCACCATTCATCATGGTGGCCTTTTTCTTTTTTTTTTTTTTTTTTTGGCTGTGTTGGGTCTTTGTTGCTACGCACAGGCTTTCCTCTAGTTGCGGCGATCAGGGGCTACTCTTCTTTGCGGTGCGCAGCCTTCTCATTGCAGTGGCTTTTCTTGTTGCAGAGCACGAGCTCTAGGCACGTGGGCTTCAGTAGTTACAGTGCATGGCCTCTAGGGCAGCCAGGCTTCAGTAGTTGTGATGCACGGGCTTAGTTGTTCCGTGGCATGTGGGATCTTCCCGGACCAGGGATTGAACCAGTGTCCCCTACATTGGCAGGTGGATTCTTAACCACTGCGCCACTAGGGAAGTCCATGGTGGCCTTCTATATGTTAAACATCTCACATATATTCCCTTATTCACACTAATCCTTACAAACCCACTGAATTCATTATCTATTGCTATGTAACAGATTATCCCAAAATTTAGTGGCCTAAAACATAAACTTTTGTTATCTCACAGGTTTTATGTGGCCTTTTGTGTCCGACTTCTTTCGCTTAGCATAACATTTTCAAGGTTCATCCACGTTATATACATGAATCCACACTCCATTCCTCTTCATGGTCCAAAAAATTCCATGGTATGAATATACCACTTTCCTTCGTCTATACATCAGTTAATGGACATTCTTTTAAAGTTGCCTTAGAGATTATCATACTAAGTGAAGTAAGTCAGACAAAGACAAATATCATATAATATCACTTATATGTGGAATCTAAAAAAATGATACAAATGAACTTATTTAAAAAACAGAAACAGACTCACAGACAGAGAAAACAAACTTATGGTTACCAAAGGGGAAAGGTGGAGGAGAGGGATAAATTAGTAGTTTGGGATTAACATATACACACTACTATATATAAAATAGATAAACAACAAGGACCTACTGTACAGCACAGGGAACTCTACTCAATATTCTGTAATAACCTATATGGGAAAAGAATCTGAAAAGGATGGATATATGTATACGTATAACTGAACCACTTTGCTGTACACCTGAAACTAACACAACATTGTAAATAAACTATACCCCAATATAAAATAAAAATTAAATTTAAAAAAAGAAAAAGAAAAAAATTTAAACAAGCAAAACACCTAAAAATATTCTTAAAAAGGATAATGGCAGGTAACTATCTCTACTAGATAATAAAACATTTTTTAAAATCTATGATAATAATGTTGATACATTAAATAAATATATAAATACAACAGAATAAAAATTCTACATTATTTCCATTAAAAAAACAGTACTATTACAATAGCACAGAAAAAGGAAACACATAGATATAAACTAATAAAACAGGTGCAGAATCTGTACACTGAAAATTACAGAACAGTTATGGGAAACAATCAGAAGACCAAAAACAAAGAGAAATACCAGGTTCGTGGATCAGAAAACTCAATATTGTTAAGATGTCAGTTGTCTCCAAATTGATCTATAAATTCAGTGCAATCCAAACAAAAATCCCAGAAAGATATTTTGCAAATATTGATAGCATGATTTGTAAATTTATATGCAAAGGCAAAGAGACTAGAATACCCAAATTAATTTTGAAAAAGAATAACCTAGGAAGATTTACATTACCCAAGTTCAAGACTTACTATAAAACTACAGTACAATGTTGGCAGACAGACAAGTAGATGGATGGGACAGAACACAAAGTCCAGAAATAAAGATATGGCCAATTGAATCTTTACAAAGGTGCAAAGGCAATTTAATGGAGAACGGAGAGTCTTTTCAAAAATGATGATGAAGCCATTGGAAGGGAAACAATATGCAAAGGGAGGGGAGGAAGGGAGGGAGGAAGAGATGAGAAGAGAAATAAACCACGATCTATACCTCATACCATATACAAAGTTAATTCCAAATGGATTATAGATCTATATGTAAAACTCTAAAACTTTTAGAAAAAAAAAATAGGAGAAAACCTTTGTTACCTCGGGTTATGCAAAGTGTCCTTAGATATACCAAAAGCACTATGGAAAAAAGAAAAAAAAATTAGACTTATCAAAATGCTTTAAACGTTTTCTCTGTAAAAGACAATTAAGAGAATGAAAAGACAAGTCACAGATCAAGAGAAAATATTTGCAAATCTTATATTTGATAATGGATTTCTTTCCAGAACATATAAGAAATTTTGAAAACTCAACATGAGAAAACAAACAGCACAATAAAAAGATGAGCAAAGATATACAGGTAGTAAATAAGCATATGAAAAGATGCTCAACATCATTTGTCATTTGGGAAATGTAAATCAAAACCACAATATCACTATACACCTATTTGGAAAGTTAAAATTAAAAAAGAAAAACTGACAATAGCTAGTGTTAACAAGATGGAAGCCGATGAAACTCTCATACGTTGCTGGTGGGAATGTGCAATGGTGTGGCCACTCCGGAAAACAGTTTGGCGGTTTCTTTTAATGTAAACAAACACTTACCATAAAATCCAGCAATCCCACTCTTATTTATCCAAATGAAATAAAAACCGACATTAATATAAAACTTATACACAAATGTTTATAGCAACTTTATTCATAATCACCAAAACAGAAACCCAAGTGCCCTTCAGTTGGGGAATGGATTAATACATCTTATATATCCATACACTGGAATACTACTCACCAACAAAAAAGAATAAACTATGATACACAGAAGAACAACATGGATGAATCTCAAAATAATTATGCTGAGTGAAAGAAACCAGACCCAAAAAGAGTACACATTGTATGATTCCTTTTTTTTTTTTTTTTTTTTTTGCGGTACGCAGGCCTCTCACTGTTGTGGCCTCTCCCGTTGCAGAGCACAGGCTCCGGACGCGCAGGCTCAGCGGCCATGGCTCACGGGCCCAGCCGCTCCGCGGCATGTGGGATCTTCCTGGACCGGGGCACGAACCCGTTTCCCCTGCATCGGCAGGCGGACTCTCAACCACTGCGCCACCAGGGAAGCCCTGTATGATTCCATTTTTATAAAATTCTGGAAAATGCAAACTAATCTACAGGGACAAAAAGTAGATCAATGGTTGTCTGGTGACAGGGGCTGCAAGGGAGACAAGGAAGGGAGAGGGCAGGATTACAAGGGCTTAAGAGGAGACTTTTAGGTGTGATGGGAATGTTTCCTATCTTAATTGTGGTGATAGTTTTAACGGTATATACATGTGTCAAAACTTATTAAATCGTACACTTTAAATCCATGCAATTTATTGTATGTCAATTACACTACAATAAAACTGCTTTTAAAAATGACCTGCCTCTTTGAACATGTTTGGGTTCCTCTATGAGAAGTTACAACTTTCTCAGTTTACAAATTCTGTCAGTTGTTTTATGTGTCAATTTGGCTAGGCTATGGTACCCAATTATTTAATCAAATACTAATCTAGGTGTTTCTGTGAAGGTGTTTTGTAGATGAGATTAATATCTACAATCAGTTGAAAGAAAGAAGGAAAGGAGATTATCCTGGATAATATGGGTGGGCCTGATCCACTCAGTTGAAAGGCATTAAGAACAGAATTGAGGGCTTCCCTGGTGGCGCAGTGGTTAAGAATCCACCTGCCAATGCAGGGACACAGGTTCCATCCCTGGTCTAGGAAGGTCCCACATGCTACGGAACAACTAAGCCCATGCACCGCAACTACTGAGCCTGTGCTCTTGAGCCCCCAAGACACAACTACTGAGTCCATATGCCACAACTACTGAAGCCCGCGTGCCTAGAGCCTGTGCTCTACAACAAGAGAAGCCACCGCAGTGAGAAGCCTGCGCACTGCAACGAAGAGTGGCTCCCACTCTCTGCAACCAGAGAAAAGCCCACGCGCAGCAACGAAGAGCCAACGCAGCCAAATAAATAAATAAATAAGAACATAATTGAGGTTTCCCTGAGGTAGAAGAAATTCTGCTTGTGGACTGGAGCTTCAGCTCCTATCAGAGTCCCAGCCTGTCAGCCTACAGATTTCAAACTTGCCTAGCCAGCCTCCACAAACACATAAGCCAAGTATTTACAGTAAATCTCTTTACACAGAGAGAATATATATTAATATATTATATATCCTAACATACCTACTAGAATCATATACTGATATTATCTTATTGCTCATATATTATCAATAGTATATGTATGAATGTATATTATATATGGTTTGGGGGTATATACACATATATATAAATACCTATATCTCAGTTCCTTTTCTTTGGTACCAAGTGGCCCAAACACCCATAGTCCCTACTCCTGCCACATTGCCTTTTCTCTCCCAGCCTGCCTCTATGGCCTTATGGGGAGTTCCCTACAACCAGTTGACTGAGGAAGAGAAAACTCAGGACTGGTTCACAGATGGTTCTGCACGATATGTAGGCATCCCCCCAGAATGGGTAGCTACAGCACTGCAACCCTTTCTAGTGCATCCTGTAGGGCAGTGGTGAAAGTAAATCTTCCCAGTGGGCAGAACTCTGATCAGGGCACCTGGTTGTTCACTTTGAAAAGAAAAGGCCAGAGGCATAAGTTTGGTTCATGAGCTGTGGCCAATGGTTTGACTAGATAGCCAGGGACTTGGAAGGAATGTGATTGGAAAATTGGTGGCAAGGAATCTAGGTCATAGGCCTCTCTGAATGGGCAAGGAATGTGAAGATATTTATGTCCCATGTGAATGCTCACCAAAGGGTGACCTCCACAGAGGAGGATTTTAGTAATCAGGTGGATAGGGTGACCAGCCACCCCATCATTGTCCATTGGCTTATAAGCAAAGTAGCCAGATGGCAGGGATGGAGGCTATGCATGGGCTCAGCCATGTGGGCGTCCACTCACCAAGGCCTATCTGGCTACAGCCAGTGCTGAGTGCCCAGTCTGCCAGCAGCGAAGACCAACCCTGAGACCCGGCACCATTCCCTGGGGTGATCAGCCCGCTGCCTCGTGGCAGATCGATTACATTGGATTGCTTCCATCGTGGAAGGGATAGTGCTTTGTTCCTACTCTGGATGTGATTTGCTTTCCCTGCATGTAATGCTTCTGCAAAAGCTGCCAGCTGTGGACTCCCAGAATGCCTTACCCACCATCACGGTATTCCAGAGCACTGCTTCTAGTCAAGGGACTCACTTCACAGCAAATGAAGTGCAGTAATGGGCTCACGTTCGTGGATTCTCCTGGTCTCACTATATTGCCTGCCATCCTGAAGTAGCTGGCTTGCTAGAAAGGTTGAATGGCCTTTTTTTTTTTTTTTTTGTGGTACGTGGGCCTCTCACTGTTGTGGCCTCTCCCGTTGCGGAGCACAGGCTCCGGACGCGCAGGCTCAGCGGCCATGGCTCACGGGGCTCCGCGGCATGTGGGATCTTCCCGGACCGGGGCACGAACCCGTGTCCCCTGCATCAGCAGGTGGACTCCCAACCACTGCGCCACCAGGGAAGCCCTGAATGGCCTTTTGAAGATCCAGTTACAGAACTAGCTAGGTGGCAACACCTTGCAGGGCTGGGGCAACATCCTTCAGGAGACTGTCCGTACTCAAATCAGCATTCCATGTATGGGGTTATTTCTCCCACAGCTAGGATTCATGGTTCCAGGAATCAAGGAGTGGAAATGGCATGGCAGCATTCAATATTAACCCTAGTGATTCATAAGAAAAATTTTGCTTCCTGTCTGCAACCTTATGCTTGCTGATATAGACATCTTCATTCCAAAGGGAGGAACGCTTCCACCTGGAAACACAACAATGATTCCACTGAACTGGAAGTTAAGACTGCTACCTCCATTTTAGAGTCCTCATCCTTCTAAATATACAGACAAAGATGGGAGGGACTGTACTGGCTGGGGTGATTGATTCTGACTGCCAAGGGGAAAGCGGGCTGCTACTACATAACGGAGGTAAGGAAAAGTATGTCTGGAATACAGGAGATCCCTTAGGGCATCTCTTAGTACTCTCATAGCCCGTGACTAACGCCAATGAAATACTATAACAACACAATTCAGGCAAGACTTCTAATGGCACAGACCCTTCAAGAATGGATGTTTGGGGGCATCCCACCAGGAAGAGAACCACAACCAGCACTGAGGTGCTTGCTGAGGGTAAAGGAAATATGGAATGGGTAGTAGAAGAAGGTAGTTATAAATACCAGCTACGACCACCTGACCAATTTCAGAACTGAAGGCTGTATTATTATGAGTATTTATTCCTTATTTTATTGTGAGAATGTTTATTTGTGTATTTTTTCTTCCCTCTCTTATCCCCTTGTCATCTAACATAAAATGTATCAATAAAAACTAAGTTTACATTATTGAAGTTATAGGATTATCAAGGAGAGGAGTGAACTTCATCCAAAGGCTTTGCCTCCTCTTCTGGGGAAAGGGTTAGCACATTTTCAGTTGTACACAGGATCACTGTATCATGTTAGGTGGAAGTATGACTTTGTTATTGTCTTTATTTGGAGATTAAGTATGGTTTACGAGATGTGTATTGGTGCCAGGTTGACCAGATGTGGTCTGTGCTGATCAGTTTTATGTGTCAGGTTGGCTAGGCTCTAGTACCTAGATATTCAATCAAACACTAACCTAGGTGTTGCTGTGAAGGTATTTTGTAAATGTGATAACATCTACAATCAGTTAACTTTACGTAAAGGAAATTTCTTGGATAATCTGGGTGGACCTGATCCAACCAATTGAAAGGCCTGAGATTTCCCTCAAGAAATTCCACCTGTGTATTGCAGCGTCAGCACCTGCCTAAGAGTTTCCAGCCTGACCTTCCTCGTGGCATGCACTAGACTCCAGACCTGCCTACCTGATCCCTACAGTTACAAAAGCCAATTCCTTGCAACAAATATAGATGGATAGATAGATATAGATAGATATAATAGATAAATTGATTGATAATTGAAAGATAGAGGATGGATGGATAGATAGAATAGGTAGGATAGATATCCACAGCTTGCATCTCTCTATCTCTGTAGTGGAACTGACTGCCACAAAAACCACCTAAGAAAATCTTGCATCCCTTGAGAGTCAGAGCTTGTTTTTTTTTTTTTTTTTTTTTTGCGGTACGCGGGCCTCTCACTGTTGTGGCCTCTCCCGTTGCGGAGCACAGGCTCCGGACGCGCAGGCTCAGCGGCCATGGCTCACGGGCCCAGCCGCTCCGCGGCATGTGGGATCCTCCCGGACCGGGGCACGAACCCGTGTCCCCTGCATTGGCAGGCGGACTCTCAACCACTGCGCCACCAGGGAAGCCCCAGAGCTTGTTTTTGATCCAAAAGGGATCACTCAACATATTCATCAGGCATGCCCCCCAAAGCTCCTGGGCAAATCCCAGGAGTTCAAAGGATTATTCTAATGGAGGAATCAATTGGGCAGGTCAGGGTGACACTCCTAGAATAGTGTTCTGTCTTCCAGGGCATGCCTTCGGATATGTTAGTCCTTTCATATTTATTAAACTATCTGTAACGCAGTGGAACGCTACATGGCCACTTAAAAATACGCTCTTTATAGGGCTTCCCTGGTGGCGCAGTGGTTAAGAATCCACCTGCCAATGCAGGGGACATGGGTTCGAGCCCTGTCCGGGAAGATCCCACATGCCAAGGAGCAACTGGGCCTATGCGCCACAACTACTGAGCCTGCGCTCTAGAGCCCGCGAGCCACAACTACTGAGCCCGCGTGCCACAAGTACTGAAGCCCGTGTGCACAGAGCCCAAGCTCCGCAACAAGAGAAGCCACCGCAATGAGAGGCCCGTGCACCACAAGGAGTGGCCCCCGCTCGCCACAACTGAGAGAGCCGTGCACATCAGCAAAGACCCAATGCAGCCAAAAATAAATAAATAAATAAATAATTTAAAAAAATATGCTCTTTATCAACTGCCCCTGAAAGGGGATACAAAATCTCATAATATCAATTGCTTCTAAGGAGGGGAGCCCCTGGGCTCTGGGACAGAAGTGGGAGGGAGGATTTTCACTGTTTGTACTTTTGGAATGTTGGATTATGTGAGTCTGTCATCTAAATTAGGGCTTGGCAAACTGTAATCCACAGGCCAAATCTAACCCACTGCCTGTTTAAAGTTTTACTGGAACACATCCATGCTTATTTGTTTACATACTGGCTATGGCTGCTTTCAAGCTGCAATGGCAGAGTTCAGTAATCGGAGCAACTACATACACAACATACACTATGTCATACGGCCCACAAAGCCTAAAATACTTACTATCAGACCCTTTACAGAAAAAAATTTCCGATATCAATCTAGATTTTTTTCAAATAGAAAAGTAAACTGACATTTAAAGAAAAAATGACCCAAGAGAATTGAAAACATCTGTCCACACAAAAACTTATACATCAATGTCCATAGCAGCACTAGTCACAATAGGCAAAAAGTGGAACCAACCCAAAATCACTCAACTGATACATAAACAAAATGACAAAATATGATATAGCCACACAGTGGAACATTACTTGGCCAGAAAAAGGAACGAAGTACTGATAAATGTTACAACACAGATGAACCTTGAAAACGTTATGCTAAGTGAAAGAAGCCAGACACAAAAGGCCATATATTGTAGGATTCCATTTATATGAAATGTCCAGGCAAATTCACAGTGATAGAAAATACATTAGTGGTTTACAGGGGCTAGAGAGAAGGAAGAATGAGGAGTGACTGCAAATGGGTGCAAGGTTTCTTTGAGGAGTGATGACAATATTCTGGAATTAGATAGTGGTGATGGTTGCACAACTCTTTGAATATACTAAAAACCACTGAATTGTACACCATCACCAAGTACACGGCATTTCAGAGTTCAGTAGGGGGCTTAGCACCAAGTGATAAGTTAGTCCCCTCTACCACCTCAGGATCAGACCAGCCAGGGAGTTAGGAGACCAAGTTCTACATCCCAATTAACCCAAACATCCATGAGATCTTAGGTAAGTTTGTTTCCCTGTCTGGTTCTTAACTTCCTTCTCTATAATATGATACAATTGGACAATGCAGGAGAAGGCCAGTACGAGACACGAGGGGAGATTCAGGGGGGCCTGACTTCCCAGAATCCTTTATTCTTTCCCCAAGATTTATCATCACTGACTCTAATAACCAGCATCTTCATCACCATCATGATGTTCCAATTTGAAAGCACTTTCACATACATGATGTCATTTGATCCTCATAACCACTCTTTTGGGTAGATAGGTATTATCCCCATATTACAGATGAAGAAATTAAACCTCAGAATCAAATGACTTGCCCAAGTTCATAAAGTGGTTAAGTGTAGGAGCTGGGACTCAACCCCAGGTCTGTCCACAACACCACACTGTTTTTGCATGTTTGGCCTCTCTCTAAAGCCCAAGACAGCAATGTCCAGCAGCCTCACTATAAACACATCTTTGTTTGGGCAAAGCAAGGGAGGAGAGGCACAAGGACTTGGGTCCTCCTTGACCTTTTCTTATGAACCCTTCTATACTGGTACAGCAGCAGTCTGTGCATAGGAGTATGCATGTACACTGGTGTGGACACCAAGCTCATGGTGTCACAAAGATATACATACCGGTACACATGACCTCAACAGATGAGAGGTCACTCCTTGTTACCAGAGTGGTGGGGAAGCTATGCCTTTAGTTCAGGGGAGTCCTGAGCCAGAACTCTGGGAGTCTGCTCTCTCCTAAATCCAGAAGACTCATTACCCCTTTCATGAAGCTTCAAGAAGGAAGGGGCACTTCCTCAATGCTTGGTAGACAAGAGTAGTGAGGAGAAGAGAAGGCCTGGAAATTATCCTCATTGCCTTTGCTGAAGCGAGCCCAGGAAGGGGAACATCAGTGAACAGGGCATTCACTCCCAAGCTCAGAGAGCTGGGCCTAAATCTCAAGGAGTATCAGTGAGAACACTGCTGTCAAACCCAGGTCAGCCCTTGTAAGTCACAGTGCCTGGGCACTAGTAACGCTACCAGCTACATGTGCTTTGGCAAGTCACCCACCCTCTCTGATTCAGTTTGCTTATCCAAAGATGTGGCTAATGACTGCCTGGGGTCTAGCTCAGAGGGGTGCTTGGAGGTTTCAGGGACATAAACGGAAATGCTTTAAAAACAAAATGTACTTTAAGAACGCACTCTTTCATTCTCCCACAGCTGATAAGGAAGAAGGGCTGAGGCATGAACACACTTGGGGAATGACCCATTGATGCCTTTCCAGGGCTTGGCCAGCAAGGGGGAGTCAAGCCAAAAGCAAAAGTGTCTTCAGGAAAAGCCGGGTTGCCCATGCTTGTTTGCACTCTTTTTTCATTTGGCCAACCAACATTTATCAAGCATCCCCTACAGCACAGATGCTGTTCTGGGGGCTTGAAGATAAAGCAGTGAAGAAAAGAGAAAATGGCTCTGCTCTCAAGCTTATGTTCTACTTGTGAAAGATCAATAAGTAAACGAATGTCAAGCATTGGCAGGTGCTATGCTGAATTAAATTGGGTAAGGTTAACAGTGATGGGGGCGTGGTACTATTTTCTGTAGGATGTAAGCAGGCCCCTCTGATAAGAGGATGTTTGAGGAAAGACCTGAAGGAAGTAAGGGGATAGTTTAGGAGGCAGCCACACCTTGTCTAGGCTAGAGGACACGAGTTCTGGGGAGAGACAGACACGTTGTCCACAGCAACAGAGAATTTCCTACCATGCTGGCTTGGTTTGCCCCTCTTAGATTCATTCTCCTGCTACGTTCCTTGGGGGGAGGGGGGGTTGACCCCTACAGACTGTATCCCTGGGTCAGCCTTGTCCTCTGCCTGACTTTTGTTAGGTTCGGCCAAAAGGAGGTCCCCAGAAAACTGGAGAACAGGATGAAAGAGAGGTGGGATACTGAAGCTCCTGCTTCCTCTGCCTGGCCACAGTTCCGACAGTGGCTGCATTCCTCTGCCACAGTTCCCATCTGCCTTCCACAGCCCCTTCTGTAGTCGATCCTCCAGTGTTGCCCCTCCTGGGCCCCATGGGGTGGGGGCTCATCAGGAAGCCTTGCAGGATTAACCTTCTAGATGAGCACCATGTACCTACCTGTGCAGGAGTGTGCTGTCCATAGATGCTACCTGGACTGCCTCTCCCAACAGGACAGGATGAGTTTTGACCCTAGAGGCACCTATTGCAGATAAAATGTGGACCATGGCCTCCTCTCCTCCTCCAAAGCTCCAGCTCTGTCAAATCGTTCATACCAGCAAAGGTGGGAACAGAAGTTGAGGTTCTAGAGCCCCTCGTCTTATTCCCTTGGGACCTCGCTGCCCTGGAGGTTTTTCTCCCCAGGATCCAGCCCACCAACTTTCAACTTTGTGCAAGAAACGGATCCACCTACCTCCAACACCAATAGCTCATTGCCCAGTTTATTTCCTTGATAGTATTTATCACTACTGGCTTTTTAATGTGTACGTCTGCTCTGTGCACTACAATGTACATGCCATGAAAGAAGAGAACTTCCCTGTCCTGTTCTCCTATGTGAACAGCATCCTTGGCCTAAGTATAAAACTCAGAAACATTTTTCAGTGAATAACTGACAACAGAAATGAGTATAAAGCCATCTCTGCTCCCAAACACCCTCCACAAGAATTGTAGCCATAAGCCCAGACACCAGTGGCTTAGGGTCACAGGGGTGGGCAGATACTCTCAGAAGCGTCTCGGTACTGCTGACTTCTCCAGGTGTGTGTGGGCAGGAGCCCCAAGTGGGACAACCAGGATAACCCAAGAGTCAGAGACCACTCAGGTTCCACCTTTCTGAAGGTCCTCAGCTTCTCCGTTCCTGAGTGGCTAGAGCTAACAGAAATAGTCTCCAGGTCTCAGCATCGACTATATGGAAGACTCAAAATGAGGCTCACCAGACCACCTCCACCAACGACCCAAGAACTCCTGTGGGTGAGCGCCGCTGGTTATTTTCCTCCACTTAAGGGGCCCAAGCCTAGGCCCTCTGAGACCTGATTCAGCATCTCTTTGGACCCCGTTCTACTCCACCCTAGATGCCCACCCCTCCCACGTGTGGTACCACCGCCACCAGGCCATCCCCTTTACCCCCAAAGAAACCCAAGCAGCTCAGAAGTGCATCAATCGACCTTTAATGTCCAAAAGAGGCAGAGGCGTGGATGCAGAGCACAGGAGATGCTCCAGAAACGAGGGAGAGATGGACACACACCAGACATTTCCAACTGGCCGCACAAGTCTGGGAGGGCAGGGGGAGACAGATCTGGACACTCATAAAAAAATAAACCTCAACTCAAGCACTCAGTCTTGCGCCCACCAAAGGGTTTTACAGGGAACTCACTCACCATCCCGGTCCCCACCCTCCCTTGTCAGCATCAAAGAAAGCTCAGCACACACTAAAGGCTTGAGAAGGGGGCATTCTCCTGCCTCCCCACCAACCTCGAGGATGGAATCGGAAAAAAAAAAAGAGAATGAGCTGGATCCCAAACCCCCTCCACAGCATCAACCCTACACGTGAGAGTTTTTAATGCAATTTACAAGAATCAACAGCTCAATCAGTAATGACTCCCCCCACCCCATTCCCCACCCCATCACTGTTTGATCCACAGACAAGATTTCCCGAGCACTCCCCTTGGAATCTCCTTCCACTAGCGGTCCTGCTCCATCCCCTAATTCCTGGCTTCACCACTGCAAGACTGACCTCCAAAGTTCCCCCAAAGCCCCTCAACAGCCTTTATCACACTTCCACCCCTGCCTCCCACAAGAGGCTGCCACCACTCACAAAGTCCCTTTCCCTCTCCACTGAGACCCAGCTCATCCCGGACTATCCTCCTAAAGCCTTCCCGGGAGCAGACAGCCATAGGGCAAGCAGCGTCTAGGCCAGATGGCTGAGGGCGGGTAGGGTGATACCCATCTTCACCCCCAAAACAGAGGCCCCCAGAGGTTTTTAACATAAAGGCCCACTTGTCTACCGATACACCTTAGAGATTCCACAGTCCTGCCCCTCCCTCCCCTCTACCCTAAACCAAGATATACACACTTTCACACACACAGAGGAAAAACAAGGGACACATTAATTTGGTTTGATTGCTAAGACCTAGCTAAGAACTAGTCACCAGAAATTCCCTTGCCAGCCAACTACCAGGGGCTGCTCTAAGAGAACTCTGGAGGAATGAGAAAACAGAGAGCTAAGCAGGGAGCAGACAGAAGGAGAGAAGAATGAAAAGACAAAAAAAAATCAAGCTAATCCCACCCTCAACATCCTCCTAGCACGAGCTCTGGCAGGAAGAATGAAAGAATAAAAGACACAGCCCTCACTTAGAAACTCTTCTGACAAAGACAGCAAGATAAGTCTGCTCCCCACTCCCACACACCACAGACAAACACATCTCAAGGCCCCTTAAAGAATCCAGCCCCTGCCCCACCCTCTGCCCCAAGCCGTGGAATCACAGTTCAGTGGAATATTCTCCCTGGTACTAGATCAATCTCCCTACCCTCCTTCCTATCCCTCTCTCCTTGTCAATCCTAACGCTGTCCCCCCTGCAGCCTCCCTGGCCCTCCCAAAGCAGCATCCACCACCAGAAGAGGCAGCTGCACAGTTTTAGTTCCACCTCCAGACACCTATTTCTTTTCCCCAGCCCTCCTAGTCGTACAGGCTTTGTTGAGGGCTTTTTATTTGTATAGGGAGAGAAAGAGAAAAGAGAGGGGTGGGAGAGATTTCCTAGTGCAATACAACAACAACAACAACAACAACAACAAAAATTTAAGTCTTGAAAAATAAACGTAAAGCAGCCTTCTTCCCCAGGCAACTAAACAGAAAGAAGTTTGGTTTTGTTTACTGCGACATACACATGAAATCGAGTATACAGTCCATGCAGTAGCACAGCCATTGGAGAGGACATCCTGATGCTGGCCCCAGTGCAAAACAGTCCCAGCAACGCCGCCTGCTTGCCATCACTGCCGCCACCACTAACACCTTCACTGCGGCCACCTAGCCTGACTTGAAGAGGAGGATTGCAACTTGACCCAAGTAAAAATAGATGAAGTGCTTTGTCTCGTGTGTAACGTAGCTGCCAAAATTTCGGCCCACAATACAATGCCAGGTAGGGTTATATTTCTTGTCAAATTCCTAAAAGAAGAATAAAAAAGAGAAAAAAGGTGATTAGGACAGCTGGAGAATGAGAAATCAGAATGAGAGTCTGATTAGTTTAGCTGTCACCCCCACCCCACCCCCAGTCCACGGCCTCGGTTCTCTGAACCTCAGGAGCTCAGGTTCTAAGGTTGGCTAGGACACTCCTTCATTAATAATGTAACACCACAAAGGCTCCATTATTTCTCTCTAGCACTTTACAGCCCGTTCATCTCTCGTTCCTCTAGCTACCCTGCTTTTCAAAAGCCCACCCCGCAATCCTTCAGCAAGGGCATCAGAAAAGCCAGTGGAATAAAGGACCACTCCAGGGTCACACAGCACTGAGTAGAAGAGGAGCAAGCCTCCCTGGCATGCCCCTTGCCACCTCTCACATTACGAAACCAGCATTTCCAAACGCCAAAAGCCAAGACGCTAAAGCAAAACAGGGAACGAAAGTACCAGGAGTAGCTGCAGGAGAACCAGGAAGCGATTCTGTGTAAGCCAACATTAAAGACACTCCAGTGTGGCAGGCACTACGTGGGCTGTAAACACCAGAGAAAGGACCTCAACCATGAGATTAAGGCAGTTCCCTCACTTCTCTCAGGGCTAGTACAAGTTCAGCACCAAAGCCAGCTAGGAAATCCTCACGACCTTATCAGACAGACCTTCCCACTCCGTGGACCCAGCAGGAAACAGATGGCTCAGTTCTAGCTGCATCCTGCCGTGGCTGTGAAAGGACAGCAGCCCTCCACCACAGGCCCAGCAATGCAGCCAACCTTGGGGCTCTGGCCCCTAGGGGCTCAACCTGCAACTTGTTTAGCGTCTTCACGGCCCCCATACCACGTAACTCCAGAAGGTATTAGGAGACGGCGGAAAGGGCATGGGTCACCACACTCAGCTTTATTCCTGACTGAAGACCCTGTGTAACATAGGAGAGCCATAGTTGCTTCCCCATTTTCCCCATCAGCAAAACGAGAAAGCGATTCTTCTGGCCCTAGGAGTCCATGGTTCTACATTCGCTCCCTGAATAGAACAGAAAAACCATCACTCAACAAGGAACCAGCACGCCTAGCAGCCTTGCCAGCTCTGCACCCCCTGGCTACACACACAGAAAGAAAAAGTCTCTCAGGACCCCAGTTTCCTCTTCTCATACCACCCACACACACAGGAAAGAGTTCTGTGAAACTCAAGGATACTCTACCGCCTGTATGGACCAGAATGCCACGGCTCTTAGGCATCCTTGGGATACCAGAATTAAGAATATCAAAGACTGGGGCTCTGCCACCAATGGACATGGATCCTGACTGGGAATCAGGGACCCTGGGTACCACCTTTCACCTCTAGCTCAGCAGCTTCCTCACTATATATATGTTAACTATGTCCATTCACCCAGGAATTCTTCAGGGACTAAACCTATTGCCCCAATAATGATCATCTATTAAAAAATATCTATATATCTATATAACTATATATATTCAAGCCCACCCTTTCCTCAAGGAGGCAGGGAGAAGGGGACGATTTAGTGCGTGAGTCCCTTTTTCTTTGGCCGCGCAGCTTGGCTTGCGGGATCTTAGTTCCCTGCCAGGGATTGAACCCGGGCCATGGCAGTGAAAGCACCGAGTCTTAACCACTGGACGGCCAGGGAACTCCCCACCTGAGTCCTTTTAAAGAAAAGGAAACGTCCTACATAATGAGAATCACTTATAGGGCTATCCCACTTTAAATGATGCAGCTCCCTGAAAATTTGTATAGGATCTTATGTTATCCAATCAAACATCCTTGGTCTTCATTTTGAATAGTTCTGAATTGGGACAGTTATATCTAGTCCTTAAGCTTCACTCCCCATTGCTTTTGCAGTCACATTAACTATCTGTAACATACACACAACCCCAGCAGAGTTCCTATTAAAAACTCTTAAGGTAAATGCTTTAATAAATAAGAATCATCCCCTAACTTATCTCCTTTGCAAGTTCGTAGGGTTCTGTTTGCATGGAATATACCTACTTTCCTATGCCCCCACTCCAGCCCTCCCTGGGGCATAACTCAGCTATCCATCCCTATCCCTGACCAACCACAGCTCTCCCAGCACACCTTCTTGATATAGGCAGCAATGTCCTTCTCTATGTTGTACTTCTCCATAGCCTGCGTGGCGCAGTCAACGGCATCTTGTTGCATGTCCTCAGACATGTCCGCATTCTTGATCACTGCCTTCCGGTCAGACATCGTGACACTGCAGAAGAAGCAGAGAGGTGAGGCTGCAATCCCATGCTCTGGGCAGTGAACACTAACATCTGGGTGTGGGGCTGGGAGAGGAGCACAGAAGATGAGGGCAATAGAAAACACAGATATGAGGCATTAGAAAAGGGAGCTCCTAAGATTTTAGCAGACACATGGTTGCCAAGTCTGGGAAACACAAGGTAAATAATTAAAAAAACATAATAAGCCATCAGTTGTTATCACATGTAAAATGAGGCTTTTCCAACTCTAAACTTATCTAGTTCCAATATTTTGAATAGCACCAATAGCCAAGATATTACAATACACCATCTACCAGCTGTGTCCTTGGGCAAGTTGATTAAACTTTGTGCTCTCATTCATTATCTTAAAATGTGGACTTGAGTTAACCTCAGGGTAAACCTGGTGGTATAACACCTGAACATAATAGGCCCTTGATTTAATGACCATTATTATATCATTGGTATCAAAGTGGAAAGATGAATTAGGCCTGACTTCTGGTCTGTGGACAAGTTACTTAGCCTTTCTGCATTCGATTACCTCTATTTTAGCAATGAGGATATCTCTCTATCAAGAGCTGTTGTAAGGATTAATTAAGGTTATATGAGAACACTGCAAACAAGGACAGTCTATACAGTGGTCTCACCCATTAGCCAGATTCAGCCCACCACCTGCTTTTGTAAACAGTTTCATAGGAACACACTACAATGGCAGAGTTGAATAGTTGTAAGAAACTAGATGGCCTGTAAAGCCTAAAATATTTACTATCTGGTCCTTCACAGAAAAAGACTGCCAAGCCCTAAGCTACCAATGCCCAGTGGTGACAGAGACAACAAAAGGTAAAGAATTATTATTTTAATAGCACTCTTTCATATCCATGCTATCTAAGACATTGCATTCATCCTACAGCAACCAGAGTTGCAGAGCTCACCTTGCATGGTCCCCTCCTAGGATGACAGGAATTCCAGGAGGGCTGGCCACGGCCTGCCTAGAAGTCTATGGCATGTGAGGTGCTTTGCAGGAAAGGGGATGAGCTGCAAAATCCTATTCTCTGTCCTTGACCAAGTCCCATCACAGAGGGCAGTAACAATCCACCCCCCACCCCATGTGCTACTCCCCCAAAGCGCCACTCTGTGGCCTGCCCAGTGGATAAAAGATGTTGTCGTTGCAGCCCTGTCCGATACAAAGCTACACAGGGACCTGACTGCTCAAGGAGAGATCCCTGGTATCATTCCGGGCCACCCGGATCTGAGTCCACACTAGCCTGTGGGCTGGGTGGGCTGAAAAGGGAAGCAGAATTCATGACTACTTCTTCAGCCTGCACTAGATGCAAAGAATGCATGCGTGCCAGCTGCTAGTCAGGCAGCCCTTTACTGCATCCGGGGCACCTCTGTCTCACACTGGCAAATTAAGCAGGGCTGGTTCCACTTTTGCAAAGGCTGGCAGAGCAAAGGATTATTGCCCCAGTACCCTCTGCTCCCATACGCCCGAGAGGGAAAGTCAGAGCCTCGAGAGGAGTCTGTGAGCACCAGCTGGGGCTGAGGAAAAGGTCAGGCGAACCCTGTTCAAGGCCTGGCTGTCTATATGACCTGGGGCAAACCAACATCTTTTTAGAAAACAATGGCTGAAATAAGATAAATGTGGCAACTTCAATGGGTTTGCGCAAAGGTACGACAGCAGCAGTACAGGGAAGAAAACTAGTGTCACCGGGCGGCCTATCCCAGGTTACCACTCAGAAGGGGGCACTGTTTACAAATCCAAGGGTGGGGTGGGGCCTGATTAAAGGATGAAATCAGCACCCGTTTTCCCAGCAAGCTCACCTGCCCCACTGCCTCATTCCCAAAGTCCAAAGAAACAACTTTGTCACAGTAATTAAAACCACCTTACCCTCCAGGAGAGCCTGCAGTTACATAACGTTGGTCTTGTGACTACAATGCCACGATTCTTCACCCCTGACCCCCCAGGCGTCTGAGAGGTGAGGCCTAGCCCCAGTCTCCCCTGTCCAAGGTGCCAATGAGAAAAGGAAAGGGAGGGGCCAACGTAGTCCCTCCCCCCCGGGGAAGAGGGGAAAAAAAAAAGCAAGGGACCTGGGCCTCCAGATTGAAGGATGACCACAGGGCCCCAGGCCAGCTGCCTTAGTCACGAGCCAGGGGCTCCTCTGAAAAGCTAAGAGGGCACTCCAGGACAGCTCACTCTCCTCTATCCCCGGCCCTGCGACAAAAAGACCAGGCCTCCGAACGACACGACCCGCCCTCCCCGGCCCCCAACACGCACAAACGCTTGTATTTCCTCCCTTCGGACCCCAAGGGGCCGTCTCCCTCCACCACCCCATCCTCCAGTGGCTGCGATCCCGAAGGCCGGCACCTGGGCCGGGAGAAAGCCTCCTCCCCCCGCACCTCCGCCCGGCCGGCCGCCCTCCCCCGTCCGGCCTAGAGCAGCGCCGTAGTGACTGGGCGTCCTCGCTGCAGGAAGGACGCCCCAGAGGGTGGCGACGGCGGGACGAACCGCGTCACGCCCGAGCCCGCTCCGCGGCTCTCCCTCGGCCCAAACAGCAAGGGCCTCCGAGCCCGCAGAGAAATCCCGGGGCGGGGGGCGGGAGGCCTCACCTCTGCAGCCGGGGGCCCCGGGGTCGGGAGGGCACAGGGTGGCGCAGCCCTGGGCAGGAGAGGCGCCGGGGACGTCACGCCGAGGCCAGCACTGCTCCGGGCCTCGGGGCCGAACTCCGCGCGTCGGGCCGCCGCCCCGGGGCAGCCTCCACCCACCGCTTACCTTTACGGAGGCGAGTCCGCGCGGGGTCCCGGGGGAGCAGGGATGGCCTGAGGCAGAGCGCGGGCAGGGCGGTGTCCCCTCGGCTCCTCTGGCAGCAGCCGCCGCCGCCGGCGCCGCCGCGGTCTCCGGCTCCCGCAGGCCCGGGCCGAGCACAAGCGCCGCCGCCCTCCGCCCTCGAGCTTCTCCCGCCGCCCGCGCTCCGCCTTGCGCCCGCCGGCCCGCCTGCCTGCCAGCTAGCCAGCTCCGCGCTGGCACCTCGCAGCTCTGCTCCGCTCGGCCTCGAGCTTGGCGGACGCACGACCCCCCTCTGAAATAGCGCCCCGCCCCGCTCCCCCCACCGGCGCGCGCGCCGCCGTCCGCGCTCCCCATTGGCTGGGCCCGTTCGGCCCCGCACTGCGGGCTTCTCCCCGCGCCGCTCTCGCCCCACATCTTGTTTCCTCCCACAATGCCTCGGGGCGGAGGGAGGGGGTGGGGAGGGGGAGCTGGAAAAGGTTGGGGGAGGGAGACGTGGCCTTCAGAAAAGAAAAAAGAAGTATACAGACCCCACTAACCAGGGCTGGAGAGGCCAGGCCTAAAAAGGAATAAAGAGGCCGGGTTCAATGAGAGAGAAAAAGAGGGAGGGGCGTAAAGACCCTAATTCGAAGAAGAATAAAGGAAGAGAGTGGGATGGAGATTTCAGACCCTGGGAGCCCATGGGGAAGGGGTAGAGATCCTAACCTTAGAAAGAGGAAGGGGAAGGAGGTGAAGTCATCAGTTTTAGAGGAAAAGACAGGACTCCTTCCGTCCCCCCAAAACTGTGGGAAGGAGAGGACAGCCAGCCCTATGGAGAGGTAAAGCCATAAACAGCCGCAGGTCTCCCCTCCTCTCACTTTCTGGGAAGGCCCCTTCCCCTTCCTGCTCTGCCTTTGTTCCCGAGTCTCAAGGCCACGGGACCTAAACTCCAAGCTGGGGCCCCAGATGCTGTTTATCTTCAAGAGCAATGGAGGCAAACCCTAAGCACGATTGTGAGAGGGGAGGTTTGTCTTTGATACACAGGCCCCTGGAAGAGAGATGAGAGTAAGCCATTTCCAGTCAGTCTACCCGCTTGGTTAGACAGGACTAGAGGGGGCGTGAATAGAATCCCCTAGAGGTACAAACCAAAGCATGTCTGTACAGCCAGGAGCCTTAAAATTCACCCCATCCATATTCCTCACGTTATAAAGGAGAGAAACAAGGGACAGAGCAGGGGGGAGCCCTTGCCAGACCACCACAGGTGAGGCCTGGACCTGGCTTCTAGGCTGAAAAGTGGTGCTTCTAGGCAGCAGTCCCCCTGGGGTCTGTGGGTGTGTGTGTAAATGCCTGTGCACACTGGGGGAGTGCCTGCCCTCCATGCCACACCACCCACCTCCTAAGGAGAACAGGAAGCAGCTGCTCTTTTCTTTCCAAAGGAAGTGTCTACCTAAAGGGGTGGTGAGGGTCTTTATGGGAAGCCAAGCATTTAGGCCACACAGTAAGGATTAAGAAGCTTCCATTCATCCTATAACCCTAACCCTAACCCTTCATTGCCCCAAACCATGGTCAGGAAGTCAGGCTCGTTCTGGCCCTGACCTGCTCTGATTTGGGGCATCATAATTTAGTGTTCATTATGAGTCAGGGGAAACCTAGAAAATCATCCCTTCTCACTTACGCTTTCCCAACCTGCTCTATCATCTTCAACCTCAATGAGGAGATGTGAAAGAAATAGGCGAGGCCTGTGGTATCCCCTCACACCAAGGGTATTCTGATGTCAGCTTCAGTGTGAATGAATGGGGGGGTGGGGCGCGTGTGGGGAGGAGGAAACTACCTCTTCGAGAATTTCAGTAACTTACCCAAAATTCCCCAGCTTGTAAGCAGCAGTATTTAATTCCCAGTGCCTACACTTTTAGCCTTTCCACTATCCTCCTGACAAAAAAGATAAAACTGTAAACTAGGTGTTGGGTGCCCTATCTAAATTATACCAGCATTTCCTAAGCTTATCTGACTCCAAAGACCTTTTTTATCCAAGCATTTATTAACATCTCCAGGAGCTACTATTCCACAGGACACAGTTGGGGAAACTTGTGCTATGCTAATTACTACTATTTATGTAAACTGCTTACTGTTTAGGATAATTACTATGCAACATAGTAACTGTTATAATTAATACGTCTGCTTAACTTGGTGGACATTTCTATTTGATGCCACTACATGTTGATCGTCCAGTTTTCTGTTGCCGGGATAGCAGAGCCATGTCTTCAGATTTAAAAATCAGATGGGACTTTTGTTTTTGTCTCATCTGTGAGCCCCTTACCCACTGGCTACTTCTTTAACTTAGGGGTTCCCCCGGGCACTGGTCAACTTAAGTAGTTTATACCATGATCTGAGCCTTGATGACCTCCCTAAATCCCAGACCTCCACTGTGGGTGTCCCACAGGCTCTTTGGACTCTTCACATACACCTATATCCTGCCTGGTCATTAAGAGCATTGGCCCGGGAGCCAGAATGCCTGGATTTTAACCTCTTTCCACCACTCAACCAGCTGTGCAGATCTGGCCAACCTATTCAACATCTCAAAGTTTCATTTTCCTCATCTATAAATTGAGACTAATAATATCTACTTTATAGAGTTATGAGAAAAATGCACGAAAAACTCTTGGCACAACGTGTGGTCCATATAAGTGATTAATAAATGTTAGCTATCATCAACATCTCTCTTCCAAACTTATTTCCCTTTCCTGCATTTCTTTTTTTTTTTTTTTAATGCATTGGGGGGTTTTTTGTTTGCTTGTTTGTTTTTATTTATTTTTGGCTGCATTGGGTCTTCGTTGCTGTGCGCAGGCAGGCTTCTCATTGCAGTGGCTTCTCTTGTTGCGGAGCACGGGCTCTAGGTGCACGGGCTTCAGTAGTTGTGGCACACAGGCTCAGTATTTGTGGCTCACGGGCTCTAGAGCGCAGGCTCAGTAGTTGTGGCACACGGGCTCAGCTGCACCGCAGCATGTGGGATCTTCCTTGACCAGGGCTCGAACCCGTGTCCCCTGTATTGGCAGGCGGATTCTTAAGCACTGCACCACCAGGGAAGCCCCCCTTTCCTGCATTTCTTACCTCAGTTCCTCGCCCCATTATCCACCCAGGTACCAAGTCAGAAACCTGCGGTCCCCTCTGGATTTGTGTCTCTCCCTTCCCCACCACATTTCTATCATCACTCACCTCCTGGCCGTGTCTCCAGTCCATGCCCCTTTCATAAGGAGTGCCTCATTCTCATTGTGAATACCTTGCATCTAGTACTCATCATCACTTCCAGTAGGCTCCCTGCCCCCTTTCTTAGCTCCTCCTCCCCAAATCCACGCTGCTGTGATCTGTCTAAAATGCAAGTCTCCCAGGCCCTTCCCTCTTCCCTGCTCTGAAAAAAGACCCATGCTCCTTCCCATAATTTACTTCCCCTCCCAGCCACACACACCCCAGCCTCTCTGCCTTATCTCCTCACGCTTCCCATCTCCCTCTTCAGGCTCTAGTAACACCATCAGCTGTTGCCTGTGGTTTCCCCCCACGGACCCAGATTCCACACCTTTGTTTATGTGGTTCTCTTGCCTGTGAGGCTTGTGGCTTTCTTTCCCAGCTCTTTGTCCTCTAGGAAGCCTTCCCTGAATCCCAGATGGGAAGCATACCCCTCCTCTATGTTGTGGTAACATCCAGGGCTTATCACCCACCACATTTTATTAAACTTGTTGGTCTTATGTTTGTCTGTAGTTCCTTGCATACAGGGATCACATCTTATTTACATGTGGGCTGCAGAACCCAACACAGTTCTTGGAACATGGGAAATTCTCTGTAAGTATTAGTTAAACCGATCATGCCCATTAATGGCTGAAAAATACATTTTGGAAGGACACACTTCCTCTCTTCTCCACCCAAAGAACCTTGTCTAGGCTCTTCTGTCTCTTTCCCTAGAACCAGCAATGCACACTATTTACACTGGGCCCTTCCTGCCCAGTGCAAGTTGCTAATTAAGGTAAAACACTGTCAGCCCTGGGGAAAGTCCAGGCCTGATTTCTGAATTGATTTCCTTCTCACACTCTCTGGTTATTTGCCTGATATCCTTACACCTTACAGGTAAAAACTAGCAAGGCTCTCCCACCCCAGCTGACTAGGGCACCTACAGAAAAGAGACTATAGCAGTGACAGAGGTCATTTCACCAAGACCTTTTGCTATTGACTTGCTTCAAGAGCTCCACGAGGATGGAAAAGGGTGGGAACACACACAGTGACACACTGCAGTGCAAACCCTGTTATCAGTCCCTTCTGCCAAGTCCCCACTGGGAAAACTTAAGGAAGAAACAGTGTGACTAGAACTACTGGAATGTGCTCCAGTTCATTGCTGATTTCTTGGGTGGCCTTGCAAGACATACTTCCCTAGGCAACCATTTACCAAGCCCCAAACATTGCCCCTCCTCCTCTCCAATCCCCTGAAACTTAGAGGAGCCAGCCAAGGTCAACCACATGACTGGGAGCTAGTGAAGTGAGCCCTGGACTGGGAGTCAAAGGAGAAGTCTTAAACCCAATCTGGCTCTAGTTAAGTCATGTCTATAAGGTCCCTGTCAGCCCCAAAGTCTATGATTCTCTTATTTCAATACCCCATCCCAAAGGGCACAATCCATGTGGATGGGAGAAATTCCTCAGGCTAGGAGCCTCTACCTCAGGCCAACTTTAAATGCCCCTTTTCTGTTCTTTCTGTCTGTCCCTGCGGTCAGAATTCAAAGAGCATTTCTCTACACTCACACCACCCACCAAAGTTGGGAGGTAATTCTGTTCATCTTTTACTCCCTCAACTAACAAAGCAACTTGACATAGTTAAGATTCAATTAATGTTTAGAGCTTCAATTAAAATATTAAAGCAAATGGTCATGGGACTTCCTGGTGGTACAGTGGCTAAGAATCCGCCTGCCAGTGTAGGGGACATGGGTTCCAGCCCTAGTCCAGGAAGATCCCACATGCCTCGGAGCAACTAAGCCCGTGCGCCACAACTCCTGAGCCTGCGCCCTAGAGCCCGTGAGCCACAACTACTGAGCCCACGCGCCACAACTACTGAGCCCACGCGCCTAGAGCCCGTGCTCAGCAACAAGAGAAGCCACCGCCATGAGAAGCCCGCGCACCACAGTGAAGAGTAGCCCCCGCTCAGCGCAACTAGAGAAAGCCCGCGTGCAGCAACGAAGACCCAGTGCAGCCCAAAATAAATAAATACCTAAATTTATAAAGCAAATGGTCACCAAGAAGGAGCCAAAGAAAAGATGTTCCAATGGAGCTCGTGGTTTCTAGGTCATGACTCCTTAGGATTTAGGAGTCTTCCTCCTTCGTTGTATGGACAGTTCTGAGGAACCCTGCCCCTGCTGCGGGAGAACCAAGACAATGACGTGGAATGGGTCAGCCCTTGAATATCCAAAAGATGAAGTTAGGTTCTTGGGTGCAAGAAACACCTGAAGAAGAAAACAGGACCTGAATAGCTCCCCTGACTCCAGGCAGCAGGAGCCATGGAACAGTTTCCACGGGGCATCCCAGAGTGGCACATCACGGGCTTTTTCTTTGAGTCACCCGACTCTCAATTCAAATTCCCAAAGAAGGGCATCTGATTGGACAAACTGGGTCGTAAGTCCACGTTTTGGCCATGGAAATAAAGGGCAGCCAGACTGGTAGACCTTCTGAGATGGAGGGGGGGATAGCTGACAGAAGGAACATCTACATGCAGTTACAAGAAGCAAGAGAGTGGGTACTGGGCGGGCAGAAACCACAGAGATCTACCTTGGAGAGCCTCAAGAGTGGGAGCCAACGTTATTTATGAGGGAGATCGTCATCCCCACAGTCATAAAAACACTCTGCTTTCTCACCCTCAGTCCCTTAGGGTGAGGTGGGAAATGATGAGAGGAGCTCTAAAAAATGAGGTCTGCACAACTTTGCTGTCCTTTCAGAGGAAAATTTTGGAGGAAAACCTTGCCTTGTCAGGTATATTGTGATATACTCCAGTTGGCAAAAAAAAAAAAAAAAAAATTATCTTCCCACTAGGAAATGGAGGCCCACCTTACATTTCAACATAATCATATATATTTATAGACGTATATAACTACTTTATTGAGATACTGTTCACATATAAATTTCACCTTTTTAAAGTACACAATTTAGTGGGTTTTAGTATATTCACAGAGCTGTGCAACCATCACCACCATCTACTTTTAGAGCATTTTCACCACCCCCAAAATAAACTCCATACTCATTGTCAGTCATTCTTCCAGTTCCCCCAAACCTCACTAATTTACTTTCTGTCTCTAAGTATTTGCCTATTCTGGACATTTCATATATATGGAATCATAAAATATATGGTTATGGTCTTTTGCAACTGTCTTATTTCACTACGTATAATATTTTCAAGATTCATCCATGGTGTAGCATGACTCTGTACTTCACTCCTTTATATGGCTGGTTAATATTTCATTGTATGAGCATACCATATTTTGTTTAGCCATTCATCAGCTGGTGAACATTTGGGTTGTTTCCACTTTTTAGCTGTTAATGGGTAATGCCTCTATAAACATTCACGTACAAGTTTTGTATGGATATATACTTTCAATTCTCTTAGATAGACACCTAGGTGTGGAATTGCTGGGATTTATGGTAACTCTATGCTTAACTTTTTGAGGAACGGTCGGACTGTTTTCCAAAGCAGCTGCACCATTCTACATTCCTGTCAGCAGTGCGTGAGGGCTGCGATTTCTCCGCATGTTCACCGACACCTGTTATTACCTGCCTTTTTGATTACAGCCAGCCTAGTGTGTGTGAAGTGGTATCTCACTGTGGTTTTCGTTTGTATTTCCTTGGTAGCTAATGATGTTGAGCATCTTTTCATGTGTTTATTGGCAATTTGTGTATTTTCTTTTTTTTAATATTTATTTATTTTTTTGGCTGCGTCGGGTCTTAGTTGTGGCACACGTGGTCTTTGTTGAGGCGTGTGGGATCTTTCGTTGCGGCGGCTCTTCATTGTGGCGCGTGGGCCTCTCTCTAGTTGCGGTGTGTGGGTTTTCTCTCTCTAGTTGTGGCGCACAGGCTCCAGAGCGCGTGGGCTCTGTAGTTTGCAGCACATGGGCTCAGTAGTTGTGGCACTCTGGCTTAGTTGCCCTGTGGCATGTGGGATCTTAGTTCCCTGACCAGGGATCGAACCCACGTCACCTGCTTTGGAAGGCGGATTCTTTAACACTGGACCACCAGGGAAGTCCCAATTTGTGTATTTTCTTTGGAGAAATGTCTATTCAGATCTTTTCATTTTTAAAATTAAGTTGTCTTTTTATTATTGAGTTGTAAGGGTTCTTTATATATTCTGGATAACAGACCCTCATCAGAGGCATGGTTCAGAAGTATTTTCTTCCACATTATGGATTGTATTTTCACTTTCTTGACAGTGACCTTTGAAGCACTAACGTTTTCGATTTTGATGAAGACCAATTTGCCTATTTTTCCTTTTGTCCCTTGTGCTTGTGATGTCACATCCAAGAAATCATTGCCTAACCCAAGAAACCCTATGTTTTCTTCTAAGAGTTTTAGCTCTTGCTAAATGATCCATTTTGTGTTAATTTTTGTGTTTGGGTCTGACTTCATTGTTTTGCATGTAGATATCCAATTGTCCTACGTCTTTTGTTGAAAAGACTATTTTTTCATTACTAAATGGTCAAAGATCAGTTGACCATAAATAGGAGAGCTTATTTCTGGACTGTCAATTCTTTTCCACTGGTCTATATATCCTTATGCCAGTACCACACTGTCTTCATTACTGTAGCTTAGCAGTTAAGTTGTGAAATATGGAAGTGTGAGTCTTCCAAGTTTGTCTTTTTCAAGATTCTTTGTCTAATCTGGGTCCCTTCCATTTCCATATGACTTTTAGGACCAGATTACCAATTTCTGTTAAAAAAAAAATCAGCTGGGATTTTGATAGAGATTATGTTACATCATAGATCAATTTGGGAAGTATTGCTATCTTAACAGTATTAAGTTTTCTGGTCCATGAACATGGAATTTCTTTCCATTTATTAGGTCTTCTTTAGTTTCTTTCAATAATGTGAAATAATTTTCAGTGTACATGTCTTGCACTTCTTTTTGTAAATATATTGTTAAGTATTTCATTCTTTTTGCTGTTATTGTAAATTGAATTATTCTCTTAATTTCATGTTCAGGTTTTTCATTGCTACACGTGTATAGAAATACAATTGATTTCTGTATATTATATTTTGTATTCTGCAAACTTGCTGATCTCATTCATTAACCCCTAATAGTTTGTGTGTGTGTGTGTGTGTGTGTGTGTATTCTTTAGAATTTTCTATATGCAAGACCATATTATCTTAGATAGTGTTACTATCTAAGATAGTATTACTTCTTATGCGGGCCTCTCACTGTTGTGGCCTCTCCCGTTGCGGAGCACAGGCTCCAGTCACGCAGGCTCAGCGGCCATGGCTCACGGGCCCAGCCGCTCCGCGGCATGTGGGATCTTCCCGGACCGGGGCACGAACCCACGTCCCCTGCATCAGCAGGCGGACTCTCAACCACTGCGCCACCAGGGAAGCCTAGATAGTATTACTTCTTTCTGTCCAACCTGAGTGCCTGTTTTTCCTTTTTCTTGACAATTGTCCTAGCTAGAACTTTCAGTACAGTGTTGAATAGAATTGGTGAGAGCAGACATCCTTGTCTTGTTACTGATCTCAGGGGGGAAGCTTTCAGTCTTTCACCATTAAGTCTAATGTTAGATGTGGAGTTTTCGTAGATGCTCTTTATCAAGTTGAGGAAGTTCACTTCTATTCCTAGGTTGTTGAGCGTTTTTATCATGAAAAGGTATTGAGTTTTTTCAAATACTTGTTCTGCATCTATTGAGAGGATCATATGGCTTGGTTTCTTTAACCTATCAATATGGTGCATTACATTGGTTTTCAAATATTAAACCAATATTTCATTCCTGGGATATGAGGATTTTTGTATCTATATTCGTAAGTGATATTGATATATAGTTTTCTTGTGGTGTCTTTGTCTGAGTAATATGGGACTCATGGAATGAGTTGGAAGTGTTCCCTCCTAATCTATTTTTTGGAAGCGTGTGAAGGATTGACATTAACTCTTTAAACATTTGGTATAATTCACCAGTGAAACCATCTAAGCCTGGATTTTTCTTTGTGGGAGGTTTTGAAAATACTAGTGCAATCTCTTTACTTCTTTTAGGTCTATTCAGATTATCTATTGAAGTAGTTTCAGTAGTTTGTGTCTTTCTGAGAATTTGTCCATTTTATCTAGGTTTTCTAATTTCGTAGCATATACTTGTTCATAGTATTCCTGTATAATCCTTTTTATTTCTTTAAGATCTCTTCTTTCATTCCTGATTTTAGTAACTTGAGTCTTCTCTTTTTTCTTAGTCTGTCTAGCTAAAAGATTTGTCAATTCTGTTCATCTCTTCCAAGAACCAACTTTTAATTTCACTCACTGTTTTCTATTGCCTTTCTGCTAATAAGGTGTTTCTTGAGCACCCAGATGATACAAGCTGCTTAGGTCAGAGGAAGCTCGGACTGGGACTATTCCTTTGAGCAGCTAGATTCAAACTCATCTCCTTGTCTATTTCCCTCTAAAACAGGGTTCTCTCTATTTCAGTGTCTTCCTCATCCCCCCGGAGTAATATGACAAAAAAGACAGAGACCACATTGTTACTTGGAGGCTGTGAGGGACAACAGTTCCATTAAATCCATAAACATTTCTTAAACATCTGTTACAAGCTATGTGGAAGGCACCGAGGACAGGGCTGAGTAGCGAGAAGCAGCCTCACCGTCTAGCTGGGAGGCACACAGGTACACAGCCAACTTTAACACAGGCTGGACTACAATGAGGGCTGTGATTGAGAAAAATGCTCGTGGGGGGCTGGGGTTGGGGGGTCTTCTGTCTGGAAGAGCCAGGGAACAGAAGTGCTGGCATTTGAGGTAAGTCTTGAAGCATGGCAGGATTGGGGGAGAAAAAGGGAAGGAGGGAAGGTTCTTCAATCAGAGAGAAGCACACAAGGCAAGGCAGGGAATGGTAGGAAGCCAGGCCTGGCAGGGACAGAGTGTGCTGGGGAAAGGACAGGCTGGACAGAAGAGCTAGGGCCAGACTTTGGAGGAGCCTAAAGGATGTGCTAAGGAACTAGAACTCTGTCCTTAAAACACTTGGAGTCCACTGAAGGGCACTGAGCTGGAGGATGACATGACCAGCCTTTGCTGGAGTTTGGGGCCACAACAGAAGCCTAGGTTGATTTATTCAGCCTCCCTGGTGGCCTCCTCATGCTTAGAAGCAAGCAGAGACAGCCGTCTTTACCCCGGTTGATCACCACGTCCCTGAGACGCTCTCCTCCCTATGCTTCCGTGGTGCAGCACTTCCCTGATTTCCTTCCTACCTCTCTGGCTGCTCCTTTGCAGTCTCCTCAGCAGGCTCCTCTTCCTCTGCCCATCCTCAGTGTTGCTGTTCCTCCGAGTTCTGTTCTAGATCCTTCCTCTCTTCACTAGAACATTCTCCTTTGGAGATCTCATATGTTGCCATGGCTTCAAGGACCAAATATGGATTGGGAACTCCCAAATCTCTAGGTGGCTTTCTCAGACCTCTCTGCTTACTTAGACCTATCAGATCCAACTGTCCATTGGACGTCTCCATTTAGGTGCTATTTTCATTAAAATTAGGTCCAGCTGTGAGTAGAGGGGAAACCCCAAGTAAAATGGCCCAAACAAGACTTCTCTTTCAGATAAAAGGAGTTCAGAGGTATTAAGTCCAAGCCTGGGATGACAACCTGGGGCTCATATCTCTGAAATCTGTCACTTTGTCTCTATCCCCAGGCCACCATCCTCCTCCTGGTCACCTGCAACAACTTCCCCATTCCTGCTCCTCTCAAGTGCATTCTCTGCATCTACACTGTCTGACATGTTAGCCACCAAACACATGTGGCCACTGAGTACTCAAAAGGTGGCTAGTCCAAACTGAGATGCACTGTAAGTGCAAAATACACACTGGATTTCAAAGGCTTAATATGAAAAAAATGTAAAGTATCTTAAGTTTTCTGTTAAATGATAACAGCTTTGATATATAGGATTAAATAAAATATATTATTTAAAATTAATTTCACCTGTCTTTTCACATTTTTAATGTGGCTACTAGAAAATTTTAAACTACGTTTGTGGGACTTCCCTGGTGGCACAGTGGTTAAGAATCCACCTGCCAAGGCAGGGGACATGGGTTCAGTCCCTGGTCCGGGAAGATCCCACATGCCACGGAGCAACTGAGCCCGCAAGCCACAACTACTGAGGCCAGAGAAGCCACCGCAATGAGAAGCCTGCGCACCGCAACGAAGAGTAGACCCTGCTCGCCGCAACTAGAGATAGCCCATGCGCAGCAACAAAGACCCAACACAGCCCAAAATAAATAAATTAAATAAATAAATTTCATTAAAAAAATAAAATAAAAAATAAAACTACATTTGTTGCTCTCCTTATATATCTATCAAATAGCACTGCTCCACACAAAAGCAAAAAGCATCTTTCTGAAACACAAATCTGAACACATCACACATCTTCTGAAAACCTTTCATTGTCTTTAGGCTAAAGCTCCTTCCACTCACTATGGCTTTCAAGCCCTCCACGGCCCAGCCCCTGCCTTGCCCTCCAGCCTCATCTTTCACCACCTCCTCCTTCCCTCCACCTTCCCCTCGCACTCCTTTCAGTTTCGTAAACGTACCAGGTGCTCTCTAGCCTCCGGGCCCTGTGTCTGTGACGCTCTCTCCCCTCTTGGGTGGCTTAACACTCCGCTCATCACTCCAGCCTTGGCTTAGATGCATCTCTTCCCAGCTGCCCTGATTCTCTGAGCTCCCATTACTTCTCTATCCTGACCTCACCCCGCCCACCCGCAAATGACTGTGCCCGCTAACTGTGTCCTTTTCCAGACGGATCAGAAATGTGCCTGTCGTGTTCACTGTAGTATCCCCAGCACCTAGAGCTGGCACGTGGTCAGTAGGCAACAAGTGTGTGCTGCATCAATGAATGACTCACTCCAAAGCCAGATAAGCAAAGTTTCAGGGTAGGGCCAGACTAGATGACTTCTAGGTCTCGCCACCCAGTGACCATTAAGCTCCCAGTTTGGGAGGTGAGGCAAAGGGAAACTTGTCACACGTGGCCTGGTCTGTTCCAGGCCTGCACAGGCCCATCTGTGGAGACCCAGGCCACCACTGTCCCGTCCTCCATCCCCGCAAGGGCAAACAGCACTGACTCTCCTCCCAGGAAAGCTCGCTGGCATGTCCCCAGCATTTTCAGAAAGAGCTATGCTGAGGATTCTCACAGAGGTGAGCTTCCTCCTGGGTGGGGGTGAGGTGGGTAGGAATAGGGGGAGGCGCTGAGGAGGGTGTCTGTTTACCCAGCACCAGGAGAATCCACGTGCATGTTGCTAATGAAGTGTGAGCCTCTCAGGAGATGAGAGGTGAAGGAGATGGGGGATGGGGACCCAGAGCTTAAGACAAAAGTGGGTTTACACGAAGGCAGAGTGGAAACCACCCTCCCAAGCCATGGCCCAGCAGCCTGCTCTGCCCGTTCTAAACTTGGACCAGAAAAGCTGAGTCCTGAGCAGAACCTTGGAGAAGGTTTGCCCGGGTGGTTCCCTAACCTTGGGGCCTGAAAGAAGCCCAGTCCGATTTTGGGTTCCCTCACTGCTTCTGACACACTCAGGAGAGTATGAACACACAGGCACACACAAACACACACCCTGTGTGGATGACGCCCACACTCCAGGTTCTCTGCCCAGTGCCTTGCACCCAAGAGCCTCTAGTTACTCCTTCTCAACTCAGAAGGACTCCCAGCGGATTGACCCTGCCCTTAACCCAGCCAGAGACCACCGTGCCCTGGGCTGTTCCGTGTGGAGTCACTGATCACTCCACTGACTTCTGTGGAGTCTGGCACAGAAAGGGTGACTAGAGTCCCCTCCGCCCTGCGCAGTGGGTCTTGAAGGTGGGATGCACGCTGGAGGCCCTTTCTCTCGGGTCAGACCCTGCACCTGGCAAAGCCGTCGCTCCCAGGTTTTATTATCCTCTTCTCTCTTTTCCTTTCACAGCCATCAGCTCACACAAAGCAATTGGTAGTACCTGCAGTTCCCAACCTGGAGAACTAACTGAAAACACGTTCCCCAGCGTGCTGCCAGCGGCAGCCGGCATGAAGAGGCTCTGTGATTACAGACATGCAGGGGTTTGCGTTCCTGTTCTCTCTCATCTATGAAACGCTTCTGTTCCCTTCATTTCCCATGGTGCCTTTAAAAAGGAAATGTGAAGCTGAGGCCTTTAGAAAAGTTAGTTCCAACGCCCTGCTCCACCATGGGTAGACATTAGCCCTCACTATGATTCAAATCCATTTGGTCGTTTATTCATTCTTTCATTGGAAACAGATTTCATGGCCTCCTGCCATGTGCTAGCACTGAGCCCGATGCTGGGGACACACCAAATGTGACCCAGGCCCTACTTTTGAAGACTCACAGTCTAGTGAGAGAGTGAAAGCATATGATCTAAGTAGTTGCAGTCAAAAATCAAAAAGCGATGCGAGGGCTTCCCTGGTGGCGCAGTGGTTGAGAGTCCGCCTGCCGATGCAGGGGACACGGGTTCGTGCCCCGGTCCGGGAGGATCCCACATGCCGTGGAGCGGCTGGGCCCGTGAGCCATGGCCGCTGAGCCTGCGCGTCCGGAGCCTGTGCTCCACAACGGGAGAGGCCACAACAGTGAGAGGCCCGCGTACCGCAAAAAAAAAAAAGCGATGCGAGAAAAGGAAAATGCAGATAAAATCCGAGTTAAGAGAAAGATAGTTTTGGAAAGGGTCGCTGTTTCTTGAGAGGTAATAAAGTGTAGTGGCTGAAAGTATAGACCCTGGAGACCACAGGCCTGGGTTCAGATCCTGACTTTGCCTCTTGCTGTGTAACTTATGGAGAAATGGGGAGAATTTTGAGGTTATTGCGAAGATAAAGTGCAGGGTCCAGCACCTGGTAGAGCTCAATGGATGTCAGCTGCTAGAATCAGGGAAAGTGGCTTAGGACACGGGTTTTCTGCACGTGTGGAGCAGGAGGGTAGGGCATTCCAGAACAGTCAGGCCACAGGAAGAAAATGTGGTGCTTGTATGGAATTCCTTTTGGCTGCAGCCTGTGAGAAGGGAAGAAAGAAGAGATGAAGCCAGTAAATCGTGTTGGGGTTAAACCTTGGAACACTGAATGCCAAAATGAACCCAAGGAAAAGTACAATAACATAGACAACCTTAATAAGGCAGAGTGCCCACCTTGCCTTGAGCAAGGGTCCTCATCTTTTTTATTTATTTATTTATTTTTGGCTGCGTTGGGTCTTTGTCGCTGCGCGTTGGCTTTCTCTAGCTGTGGCGAGCGGGGGCTACTCTTCGTTGCGGTGCGCGGGCTTCTCATTGCAGTGTCTTCTCTTATTGCGGAGCACAGGCTCTAGGCTCCTGGGCTTCAGTAGTTGTGGCATGTGGGCTCAGTAGTTGTGGCTCGCAGGCTCAGTAGTTGTGGCGCATGGGCTTAGTTGCTTCCCGGACCAGGGCTCAAACCCATGTCCCCTGCACTGGCAGGCAGATTCTTAACCACTGTGCCACCCGGGAAGCCCTGGTGCTCATCTTTAGAGCTATGTTCAGTTGGGTCAAACTTCAGGGTGTCCAAAGATGAGGAGGCAGCCCCTGGGGCTTGGTGCAGCGTTGGCCTGTCTCCTGTATTCTACCCACCTAGAAAGGCTTATTTCTGCCTGTCTGGCAGACTGAGCTCTGGAATCAAGGCTGAGGGAGAAGAGCCAGCTTCTTTCACAAGGCTGAGTAGACGAGGGCATCTCGGCCCACCTGAAGTCTGATGTTGGGTTACAAAGGCTGGGAGAGGCCTCATGAAAGATGGCCAGTAGGGAGGGAGGTGGGAACGCAGGGCGTTTAAGGCCAGGTGAAGCTGAGCAGACTCCTGGTCATTATCAGCAGACGCCACTCTCCTCTGTGGTTATATAGAACTTTTTCAATCCTATTTCGGAGTGGGGCAGATGGAGAGCAAAGATTCATCAGGTCAAAACAAACTAAGGAGAGGCCCTGCTGGGAGACTGCAAAAGGGGGCAAAGGTCTCAGAGAGTGAGTCCCAGCTCAGGGGCATCCCTACCTCTGGGTTGAAGGGCCAGACTGGGAGGCAACGTGGCACAGCTCAAAGGGTTCTCGTCAGGGGAATCAGGAGGCCTGGCCTCGTTTTTGTCCAGGGTGTGCCACTGTCTTTGCGCAACTTTGGGGAAATGACTTCCCCTTGGCCTCTGTTCCTTCTCAGGAAAACCAAAGGTTTTTTGCTGGGAGGATCTCAGAGGTCTTTTACAGCTTGGAAATTTAACATCTATGCTTGAGTGAAGCAATGTCCTGCTGTTAGGATTTGGGGTGCTGGAGTGTGCCCTAAATATTGGAAGGAACCCAGAACGGCCAGGCCTGAGAAAAAAAGGAAACTAGAGGGGCTGTCTGGAGCCCCCAACCCTCAGGGTGCACAGGGGTGAAGGGCAGAAGGAGTGAAGAAAGGAGGAGGAATGAAGGGAGGGTGGGGACAGCTTATCTGAGCGCCTGGTATCTAGAGGGCAAAGGAAGCTAACTGGTGAGAGGTTTCTTCTCCCAACTCCAGCGACCTCGGGATCCTGTGGAAAAGCTGCATTCGAATCGATAGCCTCGTAAATAAATAAAGAGTTAACGCGTCCTGTCTCCAGCTCAGGGCTTCTTCAGGAAAATCGAACCTCAACCCACTTCTGCTCACCCATTCTGGATTTCTACAGAGGCCTCCAGAGGGAAGGAAACCTTACAGGTCATCGTGGGCATCTCCCTGCCTCCAGGCTGGCCTGCCAGGTACCCCATCCAAGAAGGTCAGGGCTGGGGCCTGTGCCCTCTGCCTCCATCCCCACCGGGGAGGCCCTCCCTCTGCTGGCCGTAGTCTCCCTCCTCCCTGTTCCCTGGGGCTCTTACCTTCATTCTCTCACCCCCAGTAAACTGTCCCTCTCTTTCAGCTCCAGCTCTTTGCTTCTCACCTCTCCTGACTTCCTACTGTCCTCCTGACCTACTGCTTGTCACCGAATGGAATCAGCAGCAAGAGGAAGGGAGTGGCTCCCCACTCCTCTGGGGTCTCCCCTCTATACCGCGCCCCGCCAGACTCTTTGTCATCCACTGTATATGAGCCCCTCAGGGTCGGACAGAGGAAATGCATCTCTGGAAACAATGGATAAAGACCTTTGTAACTTCACAGAACCGATATATGTCAGCAAGCTGACTGCAAGGCAGCCCTTTCTCTCTCTGACTTTTGTTACAACAGAAGAATATTCTTCTCCTAGGAAGAAGCAAATCTCCAATAAAGCAAGTTCGATATTTTGGACCCCAGAAACCACGACAGTGGTCAGCCCTGTGTGATGATGGGCAACTGCCTTCTGGGTGCACCTTGCAACACCTCAGGACCGGTCTACTGCTTCGGAGCCTTGGTCTCCCCTCCAGCTCCCTGGCCCAGGCCTAAAGATGCCTAAGGGCTGCTGGAGCAGTTAGTGCAGAGAAGGGAGTTATAGGGTTGTGACAGCCTCTCTGTTCATAATTCTTGGCCACGGTCAGCTCCAGCTGACCCCTGGGGACTGAACATTCCTTTAATTAAAGGTTTCCAACTAGCAGACATCATATCCCTGCTTTCTCTGTTCTAAGTATAAAATGTAGACTATTTCATTTTCTCCTGAATTATCCATGGAAAAATTTCAGCCCCAGCTTCCCAACCCCACCTGGTCTCCTCCTGTCAGCAGTCATTACGTGAAAGAAACAGTTAGGATGTGAATCTGTAGCCAACGTACCCACAACGCTTCCCGGCGCACATAAGCAGAAGAGTGTTGTTTTGAGACATCTGCTCTGCAGTTCTTTTCCCCCATGATGGCTGCGGTTTAATTGTTCCAGGGGGGGAACTCAGGCCTGGGAAGCAGTCAGTAGTCCAGGCTCTTGGCTCTGGTTTGACTACGTCACAGCTGACTGACTGGAGGCAGATTTGGCTGCCCAGAAAGTAGCAAAGGATTCATTCCCTGGTATCTCCTAAGAGGTGGCCGGTAGCACAGTTTAGTTGTCTTGGAAAGCTGGTTACTAATTTGCAAGGCGGCGCTAATGACCCTCCTCCCCCACGGCAGTCAAGTATGGGAAACATGTTTACACAATGGACTTCCTACCCGAGGAACAGGCTGTGAACGCAGCACACCAACCTTCAGGCATAGATAGCTCTTAGAGCCAAGAGGGCCTCAAGAAATCATTTGGTCTGCCTTTCCCTTTGACCAGCCCCCAAGGCCCAGCCTTGAAGTGATTGGCCCAGGATCTCCTGCAGGAGACTGAGGTCCAGCTCCCGGCTCTACTCACAACACAGGCTGGGGCTGGAGCTGAGCAAATGGGTTATGGCTGTCACCAGAGACGAGCTGGCAGCAGACAGAGCAGACTATGTTTTCTTTGCAGACTGAGGGTACCTAGAGGGAGCTGAGAATTCCTCTGCTCCGCTCCGCTCCGCTCTGCTCAGCCTCAGGTGGGCAGGCGGCAGGCAGGCAGGACGAGGGGAGAGGGAAGGCCAGCGGCTCTCACGCCGAAGGAGGAATCTTCCCCCCCTAGGATAGGCGAGGTAGTACGGACCAAAGATGGAAGGGAAGACAGCCTTAGGGCCCCATGGAGTCCCTGTGGAGGATGTCAGGAGCCTGGATCCCCCGTCTGGAGCTGCTCTTGGGGAGTCACAGTGAGAGATCACATTTACAAACACTTGCTCTGTGCCAGGCACCACGCTGAGAACTCCGTTGCATTATGAAGGCAGTTTTGTGTAAGGGCTGGGAACATGGCCTAAGTGACACAAGACTGGGCTGAAGCCCAACTTTGATACTCACCAGCTCTGTGACCTTGGGCAAGTCACTTAACCTCTCTGGGCCTCAGTTACTTCACTGATAAAATGGGAATAATAATAGCACCCACCTGACGAAGTCATTGGAAGATTAAGTACATTCGCAGACATACAGCTCTTCAAACAGTGTCTGCCGTACAGTAAGCTGTAGGTAAGTTATTGCTATTACTGCTGTGTTGAAGCCTCACACAAAGCTCTGAAGTATATAGATACTTAGCTCTGAGGCTCAGAGAGGTCAGATGACTTGCCCCGGGTCCGTTTGATTGACAGCATGGGTACCCTCCTAAGGTCCTCTTCGGTGGGAAGCAGCTTCAGCTCCCCAGCTCCCCACCCCAGGTCCATTTCTGTTTGGAAACTCCACAGCTGCTTCATCACAGCAGAAACAAAGGTGGATCTCTATCCTCCCTCTGGGGACCAGGCTGGCTGGTGGCTTCGGGCCCAGCCAGAAGGTCCCTCCCACAGACTGTGGCAGCACCCACTGCTGGGAGCCTCCCAGATGGCTCACCCCGTACCACCGTCCCAGGCCTCCCCTGGGGCCTCCACCTTCTTCTGCAGTCTCCCCTCCTCGTGCAAGGTGCTGGCTGCCAGACGGGAGGGACCCCTTTCGATCTCAGGATAAACAAACTGTCTCTCTGGCCCAGCCCTCCGCCGGCTTGCCGCTCCCCGCCCCCTCGATCCGCAGTGCACAGTCGCTCTGCTCTCCTGCCAACTTGGCAGCTCGGCTCTGCTGTTACTATCAACACCTCCAAGGGAAAAGGGAGAGGACTCAGCTCTGATCGCCTGGCGCACGGAGCAGCAAATTCATGTCAGAGCCAGCGCTGGAATGTCTCCCAAGCTCCCAAGGCTCCTGGTGGGGAAGGAAAGGTGGGCCGATCGGAGCAGCCCTGATTGCAAACCAGCCTCCCAGCAGAGCTGCTGGGCCTGGCCAAAGCTGCAGGCCTGGGGGCTTGGGGGGCGTGGGGAGTGGCAGCTCTGACAGAAAGGGCTGCAGGAGGATGCTTTGAGGCCGTGCAGGTGTGCAGGAGAGGGCTGGGGGGTCTATCTCACCCCAGCTCTTGCCGCGGTCCAGGGTGGGACAGGCTGTGGCCAGGATGGAAGAAACTGGTCTCTCTCTCCAGACTGTGAGCCCTTGGAATGCATGGACTGTGCCTTCTTTCCTCTGTCTCCCTTGGACTCCTGGTGTGCAGAGCTCTTGTTGTATTGGATTGGGAGCCCCTAAGGAACACTTTCCCCACTGAATGGAAACTTCCTCTAGGCAGAAGCCACCTTTTCCCTTTCCCAACCGTCCTCACCACAGCCCCTCAGGTCCTGCCCATGGGCTCCCTAAAGCAGCTGATGGCTTTCTCTGGCTCCTGCCAGGACTCCTGGGGCCCAGCCTAAAAGAAGAAAGAGCCCATATCTTCAGGGACCCAGTGCCCACAGCACAGGGTCTGTGGTCAGTCATCTACCCCTTGACAGACCCAAGGATGGTCGCTACACAGCCTCTCCCAGGAGGAACTGCCTTCCCAGCTTTCTCTCTGCTGTCAAGGGAAGGCCTTTGTGCCCTGCTCGAGGGCTTTGGCATCAACAGAAGTGGTGGGTTCAGGGTCAGCTTCTTAATTCTTACACCACCCGGCCACCTAGTCTCCCCAAGGATGCAGGTGTAAGCTCCCACTCTGTTTCCTTCCCTGTTACATGGAAATAACATTTCATAACTGACTGGGTTACAGCTGGTGGTGATAAAGACATGAAGATGATGCTAGAAGCTTCTGAGACTAGAAGTGCTTAGCATTTAGAATCAGTATGTTTCCCTTCCCTCCTTCCTCCCCTCCTTCCTTTCTCTACTCCCTCCAGGAGCCCTTCTCCCAGATGTGAACCTGATCCTAAGACCCCCTCAATTCCCTGCTCCAGAGGTCTGAATACCACCACCCAGAGAAACACAGCCACCTTTCTGGTAAGAAGCCCCCAGGCCCCTGGAGGCCAGCTGCCTTTCAGGGACCAGGAACCAGGGAAAGAGAATGCATTCCATGTGCAGGGTTGTAAATAAGCCACGAGAGGCTGCGCCATTCCAAGCTGCACCTGTGAGCATCCTTCTGCTGAAGCCCTGTCGGCGTTGCCATGACAAACTCGTGTTTCTGCATGCCTCTCTTCCAGCTTCGAGAGGATGCCTTATGACGAGACTCAACACTGAAAATGCCTTCATAATTTTTTTTCCCTAAAACAGGTTGCATGTTCTAAAAATCCACCTGCTTGTTATATGTGTTTGCTTTTTATTTTGAGAGTTTTGTGAGTACTACATTTGTACAGTATACATGCAAGCGTATGATATACACGTGGGAGTTCTGTGGTGGAGAGCTGTCGTGGCAAATACACAACCACCGCACAGCGTGATAAGACATCTCTCCTCCTAAAACATCTCCCACATCCATTGGCCCATCCCAAAGCCTGAAATGCCACCACTAGAGATTTACCACTTTTGAACTTGAGTGATTATCCATCCCTAAGAGTCTACTGTGACAATGTGCCAACCCCTAAAAGGGACTAAGTTACCATCGGATGAGGGGTTAGCAAAAGAACCGTGAGACATCGGGGAGGATGACCGAAGGGTTAGTAGAAGAGCCCTGAAAGAGGAGATGAGAGGCATACAAGACATATTACCTACTTTAAAGGTTTGCAAGGCCTGCTTGTGAGAGGACACATGCGTGTACACACACATACCTGCATGCACACATGCACACACACAGTGCTCTTTATAGAGAGCAATTGGTCCAAAAACCTAAGTCATGTTCAGATATACCTGGGATGCTTCCCAAAATGCAGGTACACAGGCCCTGCCCCATTCATACTGAATCAAAGTTTCTAGGGCTGGAGCCGAGCCCAAGACATTGGACATGGTAGGGGAGCATCCAGGTGCTGTTGCTGATCGGTCAGGTTTAGAAACCACTGCTGTAGAGGACAGAGCCCCAGGAGAGGAAACAGAACACCTGAATTTGGGTTGCAGCATTACCATTTATTGAAGAACCCTGGGCACTGCACTCTCTAAACCCCGGGGGAAACATGTGTGTGAGACCTAGGTGCCATGATCTGTCTGAGGCAAGTGTTACGGAAATGCCCGTTGAAAGCCATCAGACAATGCAAATGCTGTTATCACATACGCACACGTGGTGTGTGGCTTGCGTGGGTATGTGTCACGTATATCCGTGTACCTGGATTTCCTATAGAGAGGGCAGGACTGATCTTCATTGCCCTCCTTCACCTAAGCTCGTGGCTGTCTTCACATCTGAATAGAGTTTCTCTCTTCAGGACTTGCCCCCTGCTCTCCTCTCCCAATAGCATGGCACAGTCCCTGATTGTTTTTTTTTTTTAATTTCTATCTAATAGGTTTATCTATCATCTACGATCCCTCCTGGAGAGTAAGAAGGAAGAGAAGTAGTCACTCCTGCTTTACAACAAGGGGAAACCCAGGCAGGGGGCCGTTAGAGAGCTTTACACCATTTAAACATAGAGCAGTGATACTTTCCTTTAGAAAACCTGGTGAATACGTACACACACAAAATTTCCCATACAGTTTCAGGGTTTCATGGACTTTCTGACACCTTTCCTAGGAGTCCAGTAACCCCAGGCAAAGAACATCTGCCCCATCTGGATCTGCCCTCTGAGCTTCCAGAGGGTCACGTTCAAGCACATGAGGCTTCCTTTCAGCTGCGTCTTTGCTGAATGACTAACACATTACCCTCTCGCCCCGAGCTGCAAGATTAACTTGCCTGACCTTCCCTCCCTCCCCAAGAAAGAGGGTCAAAACCCAGTGACGCAGTGACACATCACTGTGTCAGGACAGGATCTCACACCAGACCGTGCCTCTCCATTCCTGAGCCTGCAGTACAAAGTCTGAGCTGCCGTTAGGTATCAGGAGGATGGATGACCTTTATCGCAGTAACAGAAGACAGCTCAAACTGACTTAAACAATAAAAGGAATCTACCGGTCCCTGACAGTAAAAAAAAGTTTGAGGTGGCTGGGCTTTATGCAAAGTCTGATTCATTTGCTCTATCTTGTTTCCTTTGGTCTCTCCACCCTCCTCCACGGTGTCAACTTCATCCTAAGACTCACAGCCTTCAAGGTTGCAACATGGTCGCCAGCAGCCACCAAAGCTCTATCCACCTTCATTCATTCTCGGGAGAGAGAGCAAGCTGCTTTTTTGATAGTTTCCATGAATGAAAGTGGAAGCTTCTTTCCAGAACCCCTCAGTCAATGTGTCCCCACATCTCATTAGCCCACGTTGGGAAACATCCCATCCTGATCAGAGCCTCTGTCCTTGGAGTGCTGCCTGGCTGGGAAATTCAGAACATGGTACAGATGGCTTGCCTCAGTGCTCAGACCTCCAAGCCCTTGGGCTTAGCCTCCTCTGCCATTTAAACTGCTTTCAAGAAAGGAATGAAGGACTCAAAAGAAACGATTTTATAAAAGCTCAGGCTCTGGTTTTGTCCCACACAGACCCTGGGCAAAAGCCTGGGCCTTCTCAGGAAGGAAAGAGGAGATGGATTTTCACTTTCTAGAAAGGTAAGGCAATGGAATCTGCAGCCAGTCAGCTGAGTGGAATGAGGGCCACACAGGGAGTCAGGGAGCTGGGGTTATGCCTCTTTCCTCCTCAGAAAGCTTGGATGATCATGAACGACGTGTTTATCCTCTCTGGCCTCTCTACAAAAAGAGTGAAATGGTCATCCCTTCGCTTTTCCAGTGATCCTGTGTAAGGTACGACAGCTTGGAATGAAGCTGAGTCCTCAGAAGTTCCCAGGATTCTGTGCTACATCACAGAGGATCGAGAATGTGGTAGGTGGAGTGGTTTTGGGCCAGTCCTCTATTGCCAGAACCATCCAGAAGGTCTGTTAGTGTAACTCCAAAACTTCAGGTCCCATGTGGCTCTGGCACTGTTTGGAGCTCATATAAAGAAACATGGCTCAGCAACTGAAAGTGATGTTTTTTAAAAAAAAATCCAATTATTTATTTAAATCTTTTGAAGAGATATAAACACTTTGCAAAGTTTTTCTAAAGCCCCCTTTTCTCCTCCCTAATTCTGTCACATCCCTAGCTACTCAAGAGCATTTTGTATGTCAAAAGCTCCCATGCTCTCTCCGGCACCCAAATGTCTCCCCTCTTTTGGAGCTCTTTATTATTTTGTTTTAATTGATTTTTACTTATTTATTTATTTATTTTTGGCTGCATTGGGTCTTCATTGCTGTGGGCTGGCTTTCTCTGGTTGCGGCCGGAGTGGGGGCTACGCTTCGTTGCGGTGCACGGGCTTCTCATTGCGGTGGCTTCTCCTGCTGCGGAGCACGGGCTCTAGGCGCACGGGCTTCAGTAGTTTTGGCTCGCGGGCTCTAGAGCGCAGGCTCAGTAGTTGTGGCGCACGGGCTTAGTTGCTCCGCGGCATGTGGGATCTTCCTGGACCAGGGCTCGAACCTGTGTCCCCGGCACTGGCAGGCGTATTCTTAAACACTGCACCACCAGGGAAGTCCCTGGAGCTTTTTATTATGGAGGGTGATTTAATCTCTTGTGTTAGGTCCTGTTCCATTTCCTCTGGGCTCTCTTCCTACTCATTCTCGAAGTTCTACATCCCAAAAGATCTTTATCAAAGTTGAGCCAGAACTCTTCTTGGAGTACTCACACACTTCAATAAACCTTGTCCCTGTCACATAAGCATCATTGGGGAAACAGACTTCCAGTCTCATATACATATAAATTATTCTAGTGCTATGTATTCCAGGGAAAGAGCCCATAGGGTTTATTAGGATTTATATATATATATGAGATTTATTGTAGGAATTGGCTCACATGGTTATGGAGGCCAAGAATTTGCATGATCTGCCGTCTGCAAGCTCAAAAACCAGGAAGGCTAGATGCTGTCAGTCCAAGTCCAAAGGCCAGAGAATCCAGGGAGCCACTGGTATAAGTCCTGGAGTCCGAAGACCCAAGAGCCAGGAATTCCTATGTCTGAGGGCAGGAGAAGTTGGACATCTCAGCTCAGGAACAGAGGGGGGAATTCAACTTTCCTCCACCTTTTTGCTTTATTCGGGCCCTCCTTGGGCTGGATGATGCCCACCCACACTGATGAGGGCAGATCTTCTTTACTCAGTCTACTGATTCTAAATACTAAGCTCTTCCAGAAACATCCTCACAGACACACCCAGAAATAATGTTTTACTGGCTATCTGGGCATCCCTTAGCCCAGTCAAGTTGACACATAAAATCAACATCACATACCCCATCTGGAAGTAGGACATCAGCTTTAGTGGTTTTGGCTGTTGGGGATGGGGGGGCGTCGGTCACGAACCGTCCACCTGGAGAACATTGCCTTCTCATACCTTCTACTCCTGTGGTTGTTACTCGGAACAAGTCCTCAGGATATTCTCCACTGGCTCCTCCAGCTCCACTCTCCAGCCTTCTCGACCCTGCTCTGAGATCCAGGAGGCCGATCTGTGTGGTCTATACCTAGAGGCTCCCTCACAGTCTGGCTCCTGGTTGGGTTTGGCCAATGGGAGGCATTGACAAGAGATGGGAAGCAGGAGGTTGGGATGTTTATTCTGCCAGATCCCCCGCTGCTGGGCTGATGGCTGGCCTTGACTCCCATCCCAGGCCCTCTAGCTGCAGCTGCCCCTGGGCTCTGGTCACTACTCCCACTTTCCCCTTCAGCCTGGAGGCAGTAGCGAGTCCCTGTAGCTGTTGGTCCCTGGGACTCATTACCACCTTCCCTGGCATCCTCACCCTTGTCGCTCGTCTGAACCCTGTAAACAGCTCCTTCATCCAGCTATCCTCACTGCCTGGAGTGACAGGATGTGGACTGATTCAGTGCCCCTGACTTTGACAGACTTGTTACCTCCTGGAGTCTCACCTTATCGTTGTGAAGTGGAGAGGGGAGGGAGGAAGCATTACATTCTTATTTATGGAGGTTCTGACATGTAAAACTTTCAACAATAATTCAGCCAAATGTCAAGGTCTAACTTGCATCTTTGGTCTGGAATATCTACCATTTTTGGCCAAGTTAAGGATTTAGTCAGTGGCTGAAGAACAGTGTCTCTCTGAAAAGCTCAGTGGAAAATGAATCCACAGCTTGTCACTATCGTGATCTAACTATGGGACTACCCTAACCAGACAGGAACCATTAAAATTCAGGTGGAACTTTGCTGCACTCCCCAGCCAGTTTACCTTATCCTGACCACAACAAGACCAAAAAAGATAGAAGAATGCCAAGTACATATCACAGAAAGACTGAGTCAGGGATCAACATGATCTGAGCTACTCCGAAAAAGCCTCTCACTCCAAAAAATCCACACACATCCCCCATTTCCATGCCAGGCCTGATTAGGATGAAACCACGTCTGCCCGTATCTGAAATTTCATCAGTAAAGAGGTATAACTTCGCCTTTAGGCCAAATGTAAATATTGCCCTGGACTGGCCGCAAGGGGGAGGGGCACGTACTTGACGCAAGGAGGTCGTAGAGCGTTCCCGCCATTGGCTGCGGTTAGGCCGTTTACGCAACGGCCTGACGTAGGGGAGGAGGCGTTAGTCGGGGGAAGGTTCTAGAAAAGCGGCGGCTAGGGCAGCAGCAGCAGCGCCGGGTCCAGAGTGGAGGTGCTCCTAGCGATGTCGTTTCTCGACCAGCGGCAGTTCTCACTACAGCGCCAGGGCCAGCGGCAGTTCTCACTACAGCGCCAGGACGAGTCCGGTTCGTGTGCGTCCGCGGAGATCTCATCTCGCTCGGCTGCGGGAAATCGGGCTGAAGCGACTGAGTCCACGATGGAGAGAGAAGAGGAACAATTCCGTAAACTCTTTATTGGTAGCTTGAGCTTTGAAACTACAGAAGAAAGTTTGAGGAACTACTACAAGCAGTGGGGAAAACTTACAGACTGTGTGGTAATGAGGGATCCTGCAAGCAAAAGATCTAGAGGATTTGGTTTTGTAACTTTTTCATCCATGGCTGAGGTGGATGCCGCCATGGCTGCAAGACCTCATTCAATTGATGGGAAAGTGGTTGAGCCAAAACGTGCTGTTGCAAGAGAGGAATCTGGAAAGCCAGGGGCTCATGTCACTGTGAAGAAGCTGTTTGTATGTGGAATTAAAGAAGATACTGAGGAACATCATCTTAGAGATTACTTTGAGGAATATGGAAAAATTTATGCCGTTGAGATAATTACCGATAGGCAGTCTGGAAAGAAAAGAGGCTTTGGGTTTGTTACTTTTGATGACCATGATCCTGTGGATAAGCTTGTGTTGCAGAAATACCATCCTATCAATGGTCATAATGCAAAAGTAAAGAAGGCTTTATCTAGACAAGAAATGCAGGAAGTCCAAAGTTCTAGAAGTGGAAGAGGAGGCAACTTTGGTTTTGGAGATTCTCGTGGTGGTGGTGGAAATTTTGGACCAGGACCAGGAAGTAACTTCAGAGGAGGATCTGATGGATATGGAAGTGGTCGTGGATTTGGGGTTGGCTATAATGGGTATGGAGGAGGACCTGGAGGTGGCAATTTTGGAGGTAGCCCTGGTTATGGAGGAGGAAGAGGAAGATATGGTGGTGGAGGACCTGGATATGGCAACCAGGGTGGGGGCTGCAGAGGTGGTTATGACAAGTATGGAGGAGGAAATTATGGAAGTGGAAATTATAATGATTTTGGAAATTATAACCAGCAACCTTCTAACTACGGTCCAATGAAGAGTGGAAACTTTGGTGGTAGCAGAAACATGGGAGGACCGTATGGTGAAGGAAACTATGGTCCAGGTGGAGGAAACTATGGTCCAGGTGGAGGAAGTGGGGGGTATGGAGGGAGAAGACGATATTGATCTTCCTATTTACCATGGGCTTCACTGTATAAATGGGAGAGGATGAGAGCCCAGAGGTAACAGAACAGCTTCAGGTTATCGAAATAACAATGTTAAGGAGACTCTTATCTCAGTCATGCATAAATATGCAGTGATATGGCAGAAGACACCAGAGCAGATGCAGAGAGCCATTTTGTGAATTTAATTTATTTAATAACTATTTAATTTAATTAAATAATGTTTAATTATTTAACATTATTTAATAACATTACCTTACTGTGGAGGAAGGATTGTAAAAAAAAAAAATGCCTTTGAGACAGTTTCTTAGCTTTTTTAATTGTTGTTTCTTTCTAGTGGTCTTTGTAAGAGTGTAGAAGCATTCCTTCTTTGATAATGTTAAATTTGTAAGTTTCAAGTGACATGTGAAACCTTTTTTAAGATTTTTCTCAAAGTTTTGAAAAGCTGGTGTAATAAGACCTAACGTTTTTCCTTTAAAAAAAATTTAAGTGCGTGTGTAGAGTTAAGAAGCTGTTGTACATTTATGATTTAATAAAATAATTCTAAAGGAAAAAATATTGCCCTGAAGGGAGACATTGAGTTACATTTGAAGAATATTTCCATTATGTGCAAGGCACTGCTGAACACTAGTTAATGCTTTAATCCTACCAGTTACCCTGGAGTAGGAATAAACTGAATATGAGAAGAAAGTGAAACCACAGAGGTGGGGAGAAACATGGCAAAAGGGGAGGAAGTTGAAGACACACGTTGCCTTTATTCATCCTGGGCTCAGGGGAGAGGCTCTGGATTAGAGATATAAACAGGGAGCCTGCAGCATTATGGATGGTGCTGAAAGCCATGGGCTAGATAAGACACCCAGGAGGAAGGACTGAGCAGAGAAGAGAACAGGGCAGGAAAGAGAGGAGGGGTGAGGATAGACAAGAACTGAGCCCAGGGACACTCCAATCTTAGAGCTTGTGAAAGGGGGAAAAAGTGAATCCAGGAAAGAACATGGAAAAGGAACAGCTGGTGACGTAGGAGGAAGATCGGAAAACTCAGGTGTTTGGAAGCAACTGAGAAATTGTTTCAAGAAGTGAGTGACCAGACGACTTAAACTGTTGCGGATGGGTCAAATAAGAATGGAGAATTGACCATTGAATCTGTCATCATAGAAGTCCCTTGATAAATGTGGTTTTACTGTCATGATAGGGACACAAGCCTGACTGGAGGGTGTGTGACAAAGAATAGGAGGTGAGGAAATAGAAACAGTCCAGATAATGTTTTTAAATTTTGCTCTGAATGATTAGCAGGCAAATGGTGAGGTAACTGGAGGGGAAAGTAGGGTCTAGGATTCTTTTTTTAAAGATGAGAGTTATATCCCATTTAGTATGCTAATGGATATGGTGCACTAGAGAGAGAAAATTTGACAATGCATATGAGAGAGCAGATAATTGCTGGAGTGATACCTTTGAATAAGCAGGAAGGGAAGGGATCCAGTACACAACGGGGGTGGGGTGGGGGACCTGGCCTCAGATAGATGCATGGATGGTCCATTCATCATAAGAGGATGGAGGCAGAGTAAAAGGACCTGGATACTGGAGGTTGGTATTTTTGGTGGTGGGATGGTAAGGTTTTGTTTTGTTTTTTTCTGATTTCTTCTATTTTCTCAGTGGGGAAAAAAAATGCTATCATTGGCTGAAAGTGAGAAGCAGGGATAGTTGTGTGAAGGCCTGGGAAGGGAGGAGTGTGATACAGTTATCACAAAAAGTAGGAGAGTGACTTGCCTGGGGAGAGATTGTAGGATTGCTGGGCAACAATATGGTCCTCCTGAGGTTAAAGGCCATGATTTTAGAGGGAGACCTTTCATCACAGTCATGTGTTTTCCTCCAGCCACTTTCGGCAGCTGGAGTACAAGCGCGGGATAGATGAAAGTTAGATTTGACTAGTGTTGGGGCTTTGCTAGGCCCACAGGTTGGGAGGGAAGAAGGTCAAGGTGGTTGTATTAGTTATCAATTGCTGTTAAAAAAATGTTCCCAACACTTAGTGGCTTAAAACATAGACATTTATTATCTCACAGTTTTTGAGAGATAGAACTTAGAATTTGGAAGCAGCATGGCTGGGCAGTTCTGGGGTCTGTCATGAGGATGCAGTCAAAATGTTATCAGGGCGACGGTCATCTGAAAGCTTGACTGGGGCTGGAGACTCTGCTTCCACCATGGCTCACGTACGTGACTGGCAAACGAGGTGGTTGTTGGCAAACGGATTCAGTTCCTCTTCATGTGAGCCTCTGCACAGGGTGTTCGTGCATCCTCACAACATGACATACGACTTCTCACAGAGATAGCAATCCAAGAGGGAGAACTAAGATGAAGCTATCTTTTTCTGACCTAGACTCAGGTCACAATGGATTGCTTGGCCACATTCTATTTGTTAGAAGCAAGTCACCAAGTTCAGCCCATGTTCAAGGGGAGGGGAATTAGACTCCACCTTATGAAGGGAGAAGTGTTGTTATGAACTGAATATTTGTGTCCCCCCAAAATTTATATGTTGAAGCTTTAAACTTCCAGTATAGCTATATTAGGAGATGGAGCCTTGAAGGAAGTTATTAAGGTTATATGAGATCATGAAGATGGGACTGTGATCTGATAGGACTATGTCTTTATAAGAAGAGACACAGCTGCTCAATACTCTATAATAACCTAAATGGGAAAAGAATTTGAAAAAGAGTAGATACACATATACGTATAACTGAATCACTCTGCTGTACACCTGAAACTAACACAACATTGTTAATCAACTATACTCCAGTATAAAATAAAAATTTTTTTAAAAAGAAATATATTTAGAACTAAATTAACAATGAAAAAAAAAAAGATTTAACATTTTCTTAGTGATTAGAAAAAAGAAGAGACTCAGCTCGCTGCTTCTTCAAGCCGAGAAGAGAGCCCTTACCAGAAACTGAATTGACTAGAACTTTGATCTTAGACTTCTAGCCTCCAAAATAGTGAATAAATTAATTTCTGTTGTTTAAGCCACTCACTCTATGATATTTTGTTATGGCAGCCCAAGAAGACTAACACAAGTGTCAAAGAACTTGCAGACATATTTTAATGTCATTACAAAGGACAAAGATATATGCAAGTGAGTTTCTTGTGATGGACCATGAACTCTAAGCTGAGAAGGGAGAGAACTGATGGTCTAGAGGGATGAATGAATGAACTAGAGAATCACTGAATGGAAGAGAGGTCACTGAAGGGGTGGAAGAATCTCGGAGTGGGAAACAAATTGAACAGATATGAGGTAGTGGCCAGAGAGAGCGGCTTGAAATGAAGATTTTTTGGACTTGGCACAGTTGGTGCTGGTGACAAGATCTAGGATAAGATGACAGAAGTAGGTGACTGAGGTGGGAGGAGATTAATTGGAAAGGTAGATCATCTAATAGGCATTGAAGGGTGCAGGAATGATGCCAAGTGTACGGATGCTAGAGTGACTCACAGAACTCAGGATAACACTGTACTTACACTTATTGAGTAAAGAACACAAATGAACAGCTGGATGAAGAGGTACACAGGGTAGGTCAGGAAGGGTCCTGATGCAAGAACCTCTGTCTTGTGGAGTTGGGATGCCTCACCCTTCCTGCGTGTGCATGTGTTATTCACCAACCCAGAAGCTCTTCGAATCTTGCTGTTGAAGAGTTTTTATCTTGAACAGTCTTGGGACCTCCTCTTTCTCCAGAAATTGGGGGATGGGACTGAAAGTTCCCATCCTCTAAATTTACCTGTTAGGTCTTTCTTGCGGCCAACCTCCTCCATCCTGAAGCTATCTAGGGGCTTCACCCTGAGTCATCTCATTAGCATAAACTCTGGTGTGGTCCAAAAGAGCTCATTATGGATAACAAAGGACACTACCATCACTCGGGAAATTCCATGAGTTTTAGGAGCTCTGTGCCAGAACCAAGGACAAAGACCAAATATATTTTATTATACCACAGCCTGCCTCAAAATAAGTGCTATGTAAGGTATTAATAACTCCTTGTTATAGATGAAGCCACTGACGTACAGAGAGGTTAAGTAACTTGCTTATGGTCACACAGCTAGTAAGGGCCAGGGTGAGGGACTCAGACTCAGAGTCATGTTAAATGAGAGAAAGAGCCGATCTCAGAAGGTCTTAAGTGAACCCTCCCTGAGGCTCCATTGGTCAGTTTTGCCTGGGTCCCCCACATCTAATGATATCTGCTACCATTCTTTTCTTCTCCTTCTTGAGACAATATGAGTTGGTTTCTGTTATTTAGAACTGAAAACATTCTGGGATAGACTATGTGACCAGTGAAAGCCAAGAGTGGCTGGAAACAATATTTAAAGGGCCAATGGCAAAATTCCTCTTTGGAAGGAATTGTTTGAGTCTAAAATATAGGCTTTTCGGCATAATCTGAAAGTAGGGGGCAGAACGAAAGGAGAGTTGAATTGCTTTGCTTAAAAATAAAAAGGAGGGACTTCCCTGGCGTCGCAGTGGTTAAGGCTACACGCTCCCCATGCAGGGGGCCCGGGTTCGATCCCTGGTCCGGAAGCTAGATCCCACATGCATGCTGCAACTAAGGAGCTGGTGAGTCGCAACTGAGGAGCCCGCCTGCCACAACTAAGACCCAAAGCAACCAAATAAATAAATATTAAAATATAAATAAATAAAAATCAAAAAGAATTTGTTTTTTTCATTTGGCCTCCCAAGGAGAAATTTTAGGTTGTCTTCAACCTGACTTTGTTATGAAGCTGTCATGAACAAATAAGTACTCAAACCTTGATCATATCTCTAATTATTTCCTTAAGACCAGATTCTAAGAAATGCAATTACTTGGTCTAAGGGCATGGATATCTTAAAAACATTTTTTAACAAATTGCCCTCCAGAACGAGTGAAACAGTTTATATTTCCACCAACAGTGAATGAGTCTTGGCTTCTCAGTGTGTGTGTGTGAGTGTGTGTGTGTGAGTGTGTGTGTGTGAGTGTGTGTGTGAGTGTGTGTGTGAGTGTGTGTGAGTGTGTGGGGTTTTTTTGGCCGCGCTGCGCAGCTTGCAGGATCTTAGTTCCCCGACCAGGAATTGAACCCGAGCCCTCCACAGTGAAAGCGCAGAGTCCTAACCACTGGACCGCCAGGGAATTCCCTATATATTTGTAAATCTTTGACAAATAGGTGAAAATTGCTTTAGTTTGTATTTTGATATTACCAGTAATTTCAAACTGTTTAAATGTGTTTATTGGCCATATCTATTTCTTCTTTTAAGAATTGCCTTCCTGCAGGCCTCTGGAAAGATGCTTCCCATCTTTCTGCTGAACAAAATCTGACCAAGTCCTCTTTCCTTCCTACTTTGTCCACATGGGTTTACTCATCACCACTCCTTATAGGGTGATCCACCTGTCTGGTTTTAAAACTGAAAGTCCCATGTCATGGAAATCCCTCATTCCTGGGCAAACTGAGACAGTTTGTCACTCTACCTCTGGGCCTTAGGCCTTCACCTGGAAAATGAAGACCAGATGCCCTTTCTTGTCCCTCCCAGCTTCTCACTCATTCACCCTGCAGCTATGGACCATGTTCTACTCCTCTGAGCAGGCATTCTGCCAGGGACGCATTAGGGATTCCTCAGTGATCCAGACCAAGTATCCCTCATGGTTATGATGGTTCCTGGAGGGATACCATCTTGACGGATTTTCAACTAAGACCTTAATGTGATTGGTTGATAGCAGATAAGGAAGCCCTAATATGGAAGCAGGAAGAATGGTCCCCAGAGTACACTTGAAGGAAGTTAGATGTCAGGAAGGGTGAAGAGGGCTGAAGAGGCAAAAGATAAACCTGAAGGACTCTGAAGTTTGGCCCAGGAACAGTAACCAGTGTACCTTTTCTCAGAAGCAGATTCTCTACAATCTGAGGCTACTTCCTGATACCCTTCCCAAAGCCCTTAAAATAGGCATTTGAGGGAATTCCCTGGTGGTTAGGACTCCTCACTGCCAAGGACTGGGGTTCAATCCCTGGTCGGGGAGCTAGGATCCTGCAAGCTATGCAAGCAGCCAAAAAAAAAAAAAAAGGCATTTGAGAAACTCTCCTGGGTTCCAAGGTTTATAGTGACTTTATGCGTCTCTCTTGTTGGCCCAGGTTTACATGTCCCAAGATTTGGAAAGAGTTCCTCTCCCTGTGACATCCTGTAAAAATGAGCACCATTCGAGATCATTTATACAGAGCAAGCGCTTTTGTACCCCACATTATTAAAGGTCAGAAATAAATTCTCACCATGCCCAAGAAAGGGCCTCAGAGGGAAGCAGCCGAGGACACGAAGCTGTCCAAAACCTCTCTGCTCTCTGCCAGGCTCAAATAGGTCTGGTGTTTTTGATTCTGATCAATAGACTGCTGGGAGAATGGTGAGCTCACTGAAGGCAGGGACAAAGTTCTGCTTCAGATACCCCCCCTGCAGCACTGAACACAGCCTGCACGCCTCAGAAGCTAAGGAAACACTCACCGAATTAGACCGACCTAGCTCACCTAGCTCAGAGAGGAGGGAGCAGAAAGCGGGAAGGGAGCTGGAGCCCAGAGCTCCTGCCACTGCCTTCAAGAGGCAGGGAAGTCCTGACGAAAAGCCTGCCAGGCCTCTAATGAGAGCTAAACCACCAGCAGGCTGCGACTGCTCATTGTTTGGTTATAATTAGCTGCATATTCTGCGATGGCAAAGCTGCAGCCTACATCAAGCAGGAACAGGGCTGTGGGAGGGCTGCCACCCTCGCAGCCACCAGCTTTGGCCCTGGGCTCCGAAACCTGGACCCCTTTGCTTCCTGGCCCTGCCTGCCCTGCACCCAGGGGCAAGGCCCATGGCTGGCCTACGTAGATCATTGATACTGGGCCAACACCAAATCCTGTTCTTAGGCCAAAGGGGAACTCCTTACTGTGCCTGCATGAGAGCATGAGCTGAAAAACCAGGCACGCCTGAGTGTGAGACCAAGTTGTCTGCAACTACAAGCTGTGTGACCTCAGGCAGCTTATTTAACCTCTTGAGCCTGTAGACTTAAAAAAAAATGCATAACGTGAGAGTTGCAAGGTTTTTTTAAAAAATAAATTTATTTTATTTACTTATGTTTGGCTGTGTTGGGTCTTCATTGCTGCGGGCAGGCTTTCTCTAGTTGTGGCGAGCGGGGGCTACTCTTCGTTGCAGTCTGTGGCCTTCTCATTGCGGTGGCTTCTCTTGTTGCGGAGCACAGGCTCTAAGGTGCGCGGGCTTCAGTAGTTGCGGCACGCAGGCTCAGTAGCTGTGGCTCGCAGACTCTAGAGCGCAGGCTCAGTAGTTGTGGCGCGCGGGCTTAGTTGCTCCACGGCATGTGGGATCTTTCCGGACCAGGGCTCAAACCCGTGTCCCCTGCATTGGCAGGCGGATTCTTAACCACTGCGCTACCAGGGAAGCCCGTGAGGTAAGTTTTATTTGGGGCAAAATGAGGACTGCAACTCGGGAGACAGCATCCCAGATAGCTCTGAGAAATCGCTCCACAGAGGCAGGGGAGAAGCTCAGTATATATGTGATTTTGGTAAAGGGGGAGTACATGCAGTCGAGCATATATTTTTTTACAGAAGGTTTCTGCTAGTCTCTTGTGGGTTAGTGCTACTCAGGAGGAGCAGACGTCACCATGAGGGATTTTAGCTTTTCTAGATACGAGGAGATATAAGAATTGGGCTCATAAAATTAGCTCCTGAAAATATCTATCTGAAGACCTGTTCTGCCAGTTTTTCCCAGAGCACAGAGTGCCTCATTTCTGCTCTCCACCGGAACTCCTTTCAGGGGGTGTTGAAAGTCAGCAGCTGCAGCAGCACATGATTTAATCCTTGTAGAGGGAGATGGCAAGTGTCAGTGGAAAATGCCAATTTGTAGTTGACAAGCCGCAGCTTCCCCATCTATAAAATGGGACAGTAATAATAGTACTCTTCTTCCTTATGAGGTGTGGAGAGACTCGAAAGGGATAACTCATTTAAGGTACTCAGCAGAGTGCCTGGTGTGCTGTTGGCCCTCAGTGTGTTGTGGCTGCTGTGGTGGAGGGGATAGGAAGTGGGCTTCTACTCAGGCTCCTTCCTACTTTCTGCACTTTGTCCTCACGCCCTTGGTCAGGCTCCATCCCCCCTCCCCCACCCCACCCCCTGCAGCCTACTCTTTCTCCTTCCCTAAGGAACCAGCTCTGGGGGAGGGTCTGCCTTAGCAGTTTCAGTCTCAGTGTGAGCTCTGTGACCTCTCCTAGGAGGGTAGTCTTGAACTTTCTATTCCTGTGACCCACAGGAAAAAAAAAATACATTTTACATAGTGACCCAAGACACACATACATATAGGTAGATAAAACAGGAGACACAAAAGTTTCATGAAACAATACTTATCCAAATCAAGTGTAATGTATTCTGATATGTTCTCTTGATAAATTGATTTCATGACCCAACAGTGGGTTGAGACCTTTAGTGTGAAAAACAGTGCCCCAGGTGGAAGAGGCCAGTTAACTCTCATTTCTCATTATAGAGCAAAAGATTCTGTTCCCTCTTAAACGGATTTTTATCGGGGAATTAGTGGAAAAGAAAATTCTGAAAAGCTGAAGCCACATAGCCACATCCGAGACTTAAAGGTAGAAGCAAGTTTGAATCACTTTCATTATGAGGATGGGTTTTTGCGTAAGTTTTGGGGCCTTCAGAATCAAGCTTCAAAGTACAGGAGATCACCTATCCTTTGCTCCTACACCAAACCACAAGCTAACTTTTCCTTAGCTGGGATTCCAGCAAATCTTCCAAATGCCACTATGCCTAGGTGCCAGGGAAGGGCAAGGTTTATATAGATTCAGCTGGACAGGAAATACTCTGAGCTAAGATTGTACTCACAGTTTTTTTCCAAAACAAATTCAGGGCATGTGGCCTCACAGGTACTTATGAGGACAATAGGATAAAATGTTTAAAACTGGAACTGTCCTGGAAACCCCCAACATAGGATCACAAGGTAACCATAAGAAGTGAAGAATTTGATGCCAAGAGACTCAGAAGAAGGGAGAAGTCCTTCTTCCCATGCACCTAGGTCTTGTCTTCTGGTTGGAGGAAAGGAGCCTTGGGCTTCCAGAACCTTCTGGAATACCAGAAACTTCTCCTAATACCCTTGAGGGTGCTCAGTAATTAAATACATAAGTGGATTTATAGGAGGACTGGCTCCTGATTGGGAAGAAGAGAAGTAGAGAGAGTAAAGGGAAGTAGAAGGCTTCCGGAGTGTGTCATGATTTTGCTTACAGCTACTTGGGCTCACAGCTTCTCGCTCGCCCTGCCCTGCTCCAATCTCCGCCTCCTGCGTGCCGCATCCCCACAGCTCTCTCAACCATCTCTGCCCTTAACAACTTGGCTTTGGCCTAAAGTGGCTGTTGTTACTGAAGAATGAAGAAGGACCAGGCTGGGCTGAACTTTCGCACTTGGCTCTTCTTGGATCAGTCCCGTGGAGGAGAGGGATATAATCATTTCCTTGTCATTTGGGCCCTCGAATGCTGGGACTCCTCCCTTCTATACTGCAACCTAGGATTCTGAAGCTTGAGTAGGACAACAGTCCCTTGTAAGGCTCTAAGGACACTCCTCCTCCCGAGGACATCTCTACCTCACAATCCTCTACTTCCAGCCCTAGCTGTATACACTGCCTGCATCTACACTTTCCAGTAGGAAACATAGTCAACGGGAATGGTCATCTCCAGGTCTGGGCCTCGGTGAGTCCCTCAGAAAGGAGGTTGATTCCAATATATACATAAGGATTTGCTTAGGGACCCAAGGGAGGAAACCAGGTGAGATTAAAAAAAAAAAAAAAAAAAAAAAAAAAAAAAAAAAAACCTCCTCTGAGACCTTCCTCCCATAGATCCCAAGGAGAGAAGGTGAAGCAGACAGGGAGTCATCTCTCAAGACCTCTTTCAGTCCCTACTGCTATTAAACCAATTGGCTCAGCCCAGCCCATGAGATCAATGTTCACAGACCCCAACCTCAAGGCCAGAAAGTAAAACTCAAGTCCTTTTAATCATTTACCCAGTTACTTTGTTCCAAGCTCCGACCTCGCTCTTCCTTGGCCCAGCACCTTTGGAAAACAGCGTGTCTGATGAAAAGCCCTGACTGCTGTTACTTTCGGCCATCTACCTCCTTTGCCTACTTGTTTCCTATGCCTGTTTCTGAGAGTCTAATTGGGATTAAATTACAGGGTAATACTAATAGAGGGGGGCGAAAACCCAGCTAACGGCTCCCTGTTCCACTAGGCAACAATTGTAGTCATCACAAAAAGAAAGGCATTAGCTGGAGGTGGTTGGGTTTCCTGGTCTGGCTTCCTCCACACCCCTGTCTGAGCGAGTGAATATGGTTCACAGGGTACACCAAAAGCCCAGAGACGAGTGAAGATGAAATCAACTTTATTGAAAGAATCAGGAAGAAAGCAAGAAAACTCTTTTAGAAATGAGAATTGGCATCACAGCAAAAGTAGAAGCAAAGAGAACTGGGTTCAATCCCTTGGAAAATGAACCGAAGTAATCACATAAATCGCTAAAGAGCTTTGGCTTGGGTTTTCTGGGATGTGATGAAGTTGAAGAAGCACTGGTCCTTCGCTCACTTTCTGCGGGTTAAGGCTGATGGAGAGCACGTGTGAAATAAATAGGCCGCTCCGCAAAGTAAATCCACACCACAAACGTTCCAAAGAGACACAGGCCAACAGCACCATCATTCCATCCAATAAACTGTACTCACATTGAGACAGAAGAAGAACAACATGACACGGACCCTGATGTCAAGGTCCACACAGTCCAAGATGGGGGACTAAATAGTGTGTCTACTGACAAGTCCCTCTTCCTGACCCTCATGACCCATTTCTCAAATTAGAAAGCACTTCACAGGCTCTCAGCTGCGAGGAACATAGGGATTCCTGCTCCCATTCTACAGATGTGGAAACCAAGGCTCAGAGAAGTAAATTGCTCAAGGTCATGTATTGCCCAAGTTTCCCAATTTCTTTGACTCTTGCCTCTTCCTGCAGGGAGTCCCCAGCGATGCCCCAGTCTGCCGTTGAAGAAGTCTGCCCTTGTCACTGCTCCACAACCTCACACCACACCCTGCAGATGCTGGAAAGCAGGGAGGGACAGCAACTCCCCTCCGGAGTTAGAATACCACACAAGGATGCCCCCACGGCCTTACAGAGTTTACTTGAAACGCTGCCTCTCTTTCTTTTTAATTAGAGCCTCCTCTCTCACTACAATCCAGATTTGGATCTATAAAGGCAGGGTGTCGAAAATACATCCAAATGGTAGACAGTATGTTATGCTAAAAAATAGAGGTAAATGTCATATCAACACTCAGCATTCAGGTAATAGAAGCATTTTTGTTCAAGATGTATCCTAAATCAAAGGAAAGCAGATATTAAAATAGAAGCTTCCGCTGAATCACAATAAATACCAAATTCCAAAGTGAAGTGCTACACACCAGGATTTACAAAGTAAGCGGCAAAAGAGTTGAGAGTAAGATTTTAGATGAGAATTTCTTTGGAGAAAGCTGTGTTATGAGTTCCACTCCACCCCCTATCTCAGAGGTGTCCAGACTGAGAAACCAGGGGAGTTCCCCTGTGGTCTGGTGGTTAGGATTCGGCGCTTTCACTGACGTGGTCTGGGTTCAGTCCCTGCTCCGGGAACTGAGATCCCGCAAGCCGAGTTGTTGGGACAAAGGTGAGAGCTGTGAGTGGGAGAGAGAGAGGGCTGCCTAGGATAGTCAGAGATCCTATCCAAGAGGACAGCCTAGAGGGGCAAAGAGAACTCAGCCAGGACAAGCTTGGAGGTATGGCCAGATTCCTAGGGATGGAGGAAGGAGTAAAGGATGAGCCTGAGGAAAGTACATCCCCCAGGCTAAAGGACTGCATATGTTATGGGCTGAATGTCTGTGTCCCCCCAAAATTCATATGTAGAAATCCTAACCCCAACGTGATGGTGTTAGGAGGTGGTACCTCTGGGCGGTAATTAGTCATGAGGGTGGAGCTCTTCTGAATGGGATTTAGTATCTGTAGAAGAAGAGGCCAAAGAGCTGTCTTGCTCTCTTTCTGCCACGTGAGGATACAATGAGACCGTTCAGCATTCCGCAACCCAGAAGAGAGCTCTCACTAGAACCCACCCATGCTGGCCACCAGATCTCAGACTACAACCTCCAGAACTGTGAGAAATAAAATTCTGTTTTTATAAACCACCCAGTCTATGGTATTTTGCTATAGCAGCCTGAACTAAGGAGGGGATATAAAGTATCCACAAAAGTCAGCTTTAAACACCTGCAAGCCCAGAAAACACCAATGCCAGATTCCCACCCCTGCACCAGTCAAGGGGGACTTCCCTGCTTGTTCCCACTCCAACACTGTAAGCAACAAAAACCACAGTTAAAAGGATGGAAGAGGAGAGACAGAAGTGTTGTCGACCGTGAGTGTTCGGTCTGAGCTGAAGGAGAGGGGAAAAGCCTTAATTTTACATCATATTTGGAATTTTAATGATTATATGAACATTTTAGACACTGAGTTGTGTCTATATTCAGGCTTAAGGTGAATACAGCCTCCTAAGAAAGATCAAGGAAGTCACAGGGCCTGAATTTTTATTCAGGTGCAGTAGACGCAGCAGCCCTACCGAATTCAAAGGCTTAACAAGAGAGAAAACTTAAGTTTCTTTATAATTACTTCCCATGAGTTGTGCTTGTTTAATGTAACAGTTGTTCAAAAAATATACTGATTGGGAACCATATTCAATATTTTGTAATAACCTATAAGGGAAAACGATCTGAAAAAAGATAGATACGTATGTATAACTGAATCACTTTGCTGTACACCTGAAACTAACACAATATTGTAAATCAACACTTCAATTTAAAAAAATACTGATGTGTTAAATTGCTGTCCTAAGAAACCTAGAAACAGTGATGCCATTCATAAAGAGAACCCACTCCTCAGACTGACTACTGGGGAGAGAGAAGCCAATGAGAGAGCAGCCTCCACTCTCACTAAGGGACCTGAGGGGAGTGTCCGGCCAGGAGCTGCCTGCCTCTATAGGGTCGAGCTGGGGTAACCGGTACCCAAGGTCGCCCCGAGCACAGTCTGCAGCTGGTGGAACACCACCGGCCTGTTCTGAGGATGCCCTGAGTGTCCGCCGGCTCTCCTGCGACAGGAAGGATGGAGAATTGTGAGCTGACTCTGGTGCAGGAGGAGCCAGGAGCACAGAATCTGCTCCAGTTGTCGGGATGGGAGGAATTCCGCTCTGGGCTGGGTGCGAGGGCCTGTTGAGCTGTTGGTGCCACTTGCTTCTTTGTTCACAATGTATCATCAATAGGCCTCTTTGTACGTAAGTGCCTGGGTTGAAGCAGACCGATTTCATCTGAGGCCCGCAGGTGGGCAAGGGAAGATGGAAATAGACCTGCTGGAAATTACTGAAGTTTAGAGGTCATGCTTCTGGATGGCAGCCCAACCTGTTCCCTAGTCAAGTCCTGACAAGTCTGAGCTCCAGGTGAGCATCAGGCTGAGACCTCTCTCTCTCTTTCACACACACACACACACACACACACACACACACACACACACACACTCTCTCTCTCTCTCTCTCATACATGCAGCATTAGGAAGTAAGACATAAAACCGCAGGATTTCTAGCACACGCCTTCCCTATCTTGTCCTCACTGGCCTCTCTGCTTTAAAATATCCCTCCTCAAATGCATCAAGCCCACCGCAACCAGATTAACATCCCTCAGTCCCATTTTTACACGTCCCTTCCTCAGGTGTGCTCCTGGATTCCCCATTGCCTTCAGGCTGTAGCCCAAGTCCTAGGAGGGTTTCAATCACCCACTTTCTCAACCTTCGGTGGCGCTTTCTTCCAAACAAACCTTCTTCGGTAGCTTTGCTTCTCTGTTTACCCCCAAAGATGCTTTGTGCTTCCCGCCTCTCTGGTTCACGTGCTTCCCCGGGCCTCAGCCAGGCGGGCAGAGCTGCCAGCAGCGGACTGGAACTGAGGCCCGGCCACCGCCTCTGGCTCTGCCACTGCCTCTCTTCAGACAGGTGACCTTCAGGAAGCCACCTCACTGTCTAGTCTCCTTTTTTCTGTCTTAAATTATTAGACTGAATGATTTTGACTTTTTTGTTTGTTTCTAGTCTAAAGTTAGTGATTCTCCTGCTTCTAAGCAAACCTCTGCCTCTCAGATGATTTCCAGGCCCAAGTGACATAAATCCCATGACAATCACTTCATCTCTTCTGTTACTCTTTATACACATTTTTCTCTCCTGGGCAGTAAAGAGCTTGCTTTCCTTTTATGAGCAGCTCTACCAGAAAAGGAAATTTTGTCTTTTTCTTTTTTCTTAGTATCTTCTGGGTCCCACTACTTGTGTTTTTAAGGCAACAACTTGACTTGAAGCCCTTTCAAATGGTTCAAGCATTTTAAATTTTCTGCTAGCCAAGCTGTAACATCACAAAAGGCTCTGAGTTCATTTGGGGCCACAGGAACAGGGTTCTAAAGGAGAGAAGGGCAAAGGGTTAGTTGCAATGATATTTTCAAAACCCAAATCAGACTGAAATTTCATCACTCAGGAAAGGCTGGAGACTCCCACATTCCAAGAACCTGGCCAAGAGATGTTAGGATTACCTGCTTATCTGGTACTAGGTGACTGTTTTGGTCCCACTCTGGGTATCAAGGGTCACAGGGCCTATCCTCCTTCCTCTCCCGTTTGAGAACCCTATTCAGATGGACGTAGGATCATCAGAACATTAGTCCTCAGAAATGCAACATTTGCATTAAGGACTGGGCGTCTCTGGGTACCAATGCTAGACAGCTATTTTATTTGCTGATTGGTGTTGGACTAGAGTCTTACCCTCGCAGTGCCTCAGTTTATTGCTTATAAGAGAGAAAGTAACAATAGGGTTATGAGAATTAAATAAAATAATGCATGTGAAGCTGTTAGCACTGTGCTTGGCCCTTGTGGTTCACATTACAATAAGATTAATCAACATACCAAGGGTTCAAGGTCACCTGGCTCTGTGCCCTTGAGAGTAGGGTTGGGTAATGAGAGGACACAGAGAGAGAACACAGAGGCCCAGGTTCTAATCCTTGCTCTCATTTCCTTGCTTTCAACATGAGTCCCAAAGCACCCCCTCCAGCACCAATGCTATAAAAATCAAAAGTAACATACAGGGGACAGTATGATCAGTTATCATGAGCAGCCATTAGAAAAGGCTTACGTGGGATCAAGATGGTGGAGTAGAAGGACGTGCTCTCACTCCCTCTTGCAAGACCACCAGAATCACAACTAACTGCTGAACAATCATCAACAGGAAGACACTGGGACTCACCAAAGAAGATATCCCACACCCAAAGACAAAGGAGAAGCTGCAATGAGATGGTAGGAGGGGTGCAATCACAATAAAATCAAATCCCATAACCCCTAGGTGGGTGACTCACAAACTGGAGAAAATTATACCACAGAAGTCCACCCACTGGAGTAAAGGTTCTGAGCCCCACCTCAGGCTTCCCAACCTGTGGGTCCAGCAATTGGAGGAGGAATTCCTAGGGAATTAGACTTTGAAGGCTAGCGGGATTTGATTGCAAGACTTCGACAGGACTGGGGGACACAGAGACTCCACTCTTGGAGGTCACACACAAAGCAGTGTGTGCAACAGGACCCAGAGGGAAGGAGCAGTGAGCCCATAGGAGGCTGAACCAGACCTACCTGCTAGTGTTGGAGGGTCTCCTGCTGAGGCGGGGGGTGGCTATGGCTCACCACAGGGACAAGGACACTGACAGCAGAAGTTCTGGGAAGTACTCCTTAGTGTGAGCCCTCCCAGAGCCCACCATTAGCCCCAACAAAGAGCCTGTAGGCTCCAGTGCTGGGTCACCTCAGGCCAAACAACCAACAGGGAGGGAACTCAGCCCCACACATCAGCAGACAAGCAGATTAAAGTTTTACTGAGTTCTGCCCACCAGAGCAAAACCCAGCTCTACCCACCACCAGTCCCTCCCATCAGGAAGCTTTCACAGCCTCTTAGATAGCCTCATCCACCAGAGAGCAGACAGCAGAAGCAAGAAGAACTACAGTCCTGAAGCCTGTGGAACGATAACCACATTCACAGAAAGTTAGACAAAATGAAAAGGCAGAGGACTATGTACCAAATGAAGGAGCAAGATAAAACCCCAGAAAAACAACTAAATGAAGTGGAGATAGGCAACCTTCCAGAAAAAGAATTCAGAATAATGATAGTGAAGATGACCCAGGACCTCACAAAAAGAATGGAGGCAGGGTCTTCCCTGGTGGCGCAGTGGTTGAGAGTCTGCCTGCCGATGCGGGGGACACGGGTTCGTGCCCCGGTCTGGGAGGATCCCACATGCCACGGAGCAGCTGGGCCCGTGAGCCATGGCTGTGGAGCCTGCACATCCGGAGCCTGCGCATCCGGAGCCTGTGCATCCAGAGCCTGTGCTCTGCAACGGGAGAGGCCACAGCGGTGAGAGGCCCGCGTACCGCAAAAAAAAAAAAAAAAAAGAATGGAGGCAAATATCGAGAAGATGCAAGAAATGTTTAACAAAGACCTAGAAGAATTAAAGAACAAACACCTAGAAGAATTAAATAACAAACAAACAGAGATGAACAATACAATAACTGAAATGAAAAATACACTAGAAGGAATCAATAGCAGAATAACTGAGGCAGAAGAATGGCTAAGTGACCTGGAAGACAGAATGGTGAAATTCACTGCCATGGAACAGAATAAAGAAAAAAGAATAAAAAGAAATGAAGACAGTCTAAGAGACATCTGGGACAACATTAAACACATCAACATTCGCATTATAGGGGTCCCAGAAGGAGAAGAGAGAGAGAAAGGACCCAAGAAAATATTTGAAGAGATTATAGTCGAAAATTTTCCTAACATGGGAAAGGAAATAGCCACCAAAGTCCAGGAAGCACAGAGAGTCCCAGGCAGGATAAACCCAGGAGAAACACACCGAGACACATAGTAGTCAAACTGACAAAAATTAAAGACAAAGAAAAATTATTAAAAGCAACAAGGGAAAAACAACAAATAACATACAAGGGAGCTCCCATAAGGTTAACAGCTGACTTCTCAGCAGAAACTCTACAAGCCAGAAGGGAGTGGCACAATATATTGAAAGTGATGAAAGGGAAGAATCTACAACCAAGATTACCCTACCCAGCAAGGATCTCATTCAGATTTGATGGAAATGTCAAAAGCTTTACAGACAAGCAAAAGCTAAGAGAATTCAGCACCACCAAATCAGCTCTACAACAAATGCTAAAAGAACTTCTCTAAGTGGGAAACACAAGAGAAGAAAAGGACCTACAAAAACAAACCCAAAACAATTAAGAAAATGGTAATAGGAACATACATATCAACAATTACCTTAAATGTGAATGGATTAAATGCTCCAACCAAAAGACACAGGCTCACTGAATGGATATAAAAACAAGACCCATATATATGCTGTCTACAAGAGACCCACTTCAGACCTAGGGACACATACAGACTGAAAGTGAAGGGATGGAAAAAGATATTCTATGCAAATGGAAATCAAAAGAAAGCTGGAGTAGCAATATTCATATCAGATAAAATAGACTTTAAAATAAAGAATGTTACAAGTGACAAGGAAGGACACTACATAATGATCAAGCAATCAATCCAAGAAGAAGATATAACAATTATAAATATACATGCACCCAACATAGGAGCACCTCAATACATAAGGCAAATGCTAACAGCTATAAAAGAGGAAATCAATAGTAACACAATAATAGTGGGGGGTATTTTAACACCTCACTTACACCAATGGACAGATCATCCAGACAGAAAATTAATAAGGAAACACAAGCTTTAAATGACACAATAGGCCAGATAGATTTAATTGATATTTATAGGACATTCCATCCAAAAACAGCAGATTACACTTTCTTCTCAAGTGCACATGGAACATTCCCCAGGATAGATCACATCTTGGGTCAGAAATCAAGCCTTGGTAAATTTAAGAAAATTGATATCATATCAAGCGTCTTTTCTGTCCACAACACTATAAGACTAGAAATAAATTTTAGAGAAAAAAACGTAAAAACCACAAACACATGGAGGATAAACAATACTTTACTGACTAACCAAGAAATGACTGAAGAAATCAAAGAGGAAATCAAAAAACACCTAGAGACAAATGACAGTGAAAACATGATGATCCAAAACCTATGGGATGCAGCAAAAGCTTCTAAGAGGGAAGTTTATAGCGATACAATCTTACCTCAAGAAACAAGAAATCTCAAATAACCTAACCTTACACCTAAAGCAACTAGAGAAAGAAGAGCAAACAAAACCCAAAGTTAGTAGAAGGAAAGAAATCATAAAGACCAGAGCAGAAATAAATGAAATAGAAACAAAGAAAACAATAGCAAAGATCAATAAAAGTCAAAGCTGATTCTTTGAGAAGATAAACAAAATTGATAAACCTTGGGACTTGCCTGGTGGTGCAGTAGTTGGGAGTCTGCTTGCCGATGCAGGGGACACGGGTTCGATCCCTGGTCCGGGAGGATCCCACATGCCACGGAACAGCTCAGCCTGTGCACCACCACTGCTGAGCCTGTGCTCTGGAGCCCGCTAGCCACAAATACTGAAGTCCGCGTGCCACAACTTCTGAGGCCTGTGCACCTGGAGCCTGTGCTCCACAGCATGAGAGACCACCATTGTGAAAAGCCCGCACACCATGTCGAGTAGTGGTCCCTGCTCGCTGCAACTGAGGGAGCCCACGCACAGCAACAAAGACCCAATGCAGCAAAAAATAAATAAATAAATAAATTTATTTTTTAAAAAGATTGATAAACCTTTAGCCAGACTCATCAAGAAAAAGAGGGAGAGGACTCAAATCAATAAAATTAGAAATGAAAAAGGAGAAGTTACAACCGACACCGCAGAAATACAAAGCATCATAAGAGACTACTACAAGCAACTCTACGCCAATAAAATGGACAACGTGGAAGAAATGAACAAATTCTTAGAAAAGTATAACCTTCCAAGACTGAACCAGGAAGAAATAGAAAATATGAACAGACCAATCACAAGTAATGAAATTGAAACTGTGATTAAAAATCTTCCAACAGGGCTTCCCTGGTGGCGCAGTGGTTGAGAGTCCGCCTGCTGATGCAGGGGACACGGGTTCGTGCCCCGTTCCGGGAAGATCCCACATGCCACGGAGCGGCTGGGCTCGTGAGCCATGGCCGCTGAGCCTGCGCGTCCGGAGCCTGTGCTCCGCAATGGGGGAGGCCACAACAGTGAGAGGCCCGCGTACCGCAAAAAAAAAAAAAAAAAAAATCTTCCAACAAACAAAAGTCCAGGACCAGATGGCTTAACAGGTGAATTCTATCAAACATTTAGAGAAGAGCTAATACCCATCCTTCTCAAACTCTTCCCAAAAATTGCAGAGAGAGGAACACTCCCAAACTCATTCTACAAGGCCACTATCACCCTGATACCAAAACGCGAAAAAAATACTACTAAAAAAGAAAATTACGGACCAATATCACTGATGAATATAGATGCAAAAATCCTCAACAAAATACTAGCAAACAAAATCCAACAACACATTAAAAGGATCATACACCATGATCAAGTGGGATTTATCCCAGGGATGCAAGATTTCTTCAGTATATGCAAATCAATCAATGTGATACACCATATTAACAAACTGAAGAATAAAAATCATATGATCATCTCAATAGATGCAGAAAAAACTTTTGACAAAATTCAACACCCATTTATGATAAAAAAAATCTCCAGAAAGTGGGCATAGAGGGAACCTACCTCAACATAATAAAGGCCATATACAACAAACCGACAGTAAACATCATTCTCAATGGTGAAAAACTGAAAACATTTCCTCTAAGATCAGGAACAAGACAAGGGTGTCCACTCTCGCCACTATTATTCAACATAGTTTTGGAAGTCCTAGCCATGGCAATCAGAGTAGAAAAAGAAGCAAAAGGAATCCAAATTGGAAAAGAAGAAGTAAAACAGTCACTGTTTGCAGATGACATGATACTATACATAGATAATCTTAAAGATACCACCAGAAAACTAGAGCTAATCAATGAATTTGGTAAATTTGCAGGATACAAAATTAACGCATAGAAATCTCTTGCATTCCTATACACTAACAACGAAAGATCGGAAAGAGAAATTAAGGAAACAATCCCATTCACCTTTGCAACAAAAGGATAAAATACCTAGGAATAAACCTACCTAAGGAGGTAAAACACCCCAGAAAACTATAAGACACTGATGAAAGAAATCAAAGATGACACAAACAGATGGAGAATTATACCATGTTCTTGGATCGGAAGCATCAATATCGTGAAAATGACTATACTACCCAAAGCAATCTACAGATTTAATGCAATCCCTATCAAACTACCAACGGCATTTTTCACAGAACTAGAACAAAAAATTTCACAATTTGTATGGAAACACAAAAGACCCCGAATAGCCAAAGCAATCTTGAGGGGAAAAAACGGAGCTGGAGGACTCAGACTCCCTGACTTCAGACTATACTACAAAGCTACAGTTATCAAGACAATATGGTACTAGCACAGAAACAGAAATATAGATCAATGGAACAGGATAGAAAGCCCAGAGATAAACCCATGCACCTATGGTCACCTAATCTATGACAAAGGAGGCAATGATATACAATGGAGAAAAGGCAGTCTCTTCAATAAGTGGTGCTGGGAAAACTGGACAGCTACATGTAAAAGAATGAAATTAGAACACTCACTAACACCATACACAATAATAATCTCAAAATGGATTAAAGACCTAAATGTAAGACCAGACACCATAAAACTCTTAGAGGAAAACATAGGAAGAACACTCTTTGACATAAATCACAGCAAAATCTTTTTTGACCCACCTCCTAGAGTAATGGAAATAAAAACAAAAATAAACAAATGGGACCTAATGAAACTTAAAAGCTTTTGCACAACAAAGGCAACTATAAACAAGACAAAAAGACAACACTCAGAATGGGAGAAAATATTTGCAAACGAAGCAACGGACAACGGATTAATCTCCAAAATATATAAATAGCTCATGCAGCTCAATATTAAAAAAACAAACAACCCAATCAAAAAATAGGCAGAAGACCTAAATAAACATTTCTCCAAAGAAGACATACAGATGGCCAAGAGGCACATGAAAAGCTGCTCAACATCACTAATTATTAGAGAAATGGAAATCAAAACTACAATGCGGTATCACCTCGCACCCATGAGGTTAGAATGGGCATCATCAGAAAATCTACAAACAACAAATGCTGGAGAGGGTGTGGAGAAAAGGGAATCCTCTTGCACTGTTGGTGGGAATGTAAATTGATACAGCCACTATGGAGAACAGTATGGAGGTTCCTTAAAAACTAAATAGAATTATCATATGACCCAGCAAGCCCACTACTGGGCATATACCCTGAGAAAACCATAATTCAAAAGACACATGCACCCCAGTGTTCATTGCAGCACCATTTACAATAGCCAGGTCATGGAAGCAACCTAAATGCCCATCGACAGACGATGAATAAAGAAGATGTGGTACATATATACAATGGAATATTAATCAGCCATAAAAAGGAACAAAACTGGGTCATTTGTAAAGACGTGGATGGACCTAGAGTCTGTCATACAGAGTGAAGTAAGTCAGAAAGAGAAAAACAAATATCATATATTAACGCATATATGTGGAATCTAGAAAAATGGTACAGGTGAACCGGTTTGCAAGGCAGAAATAGAGACAAAGATGTAGAGAACAAACGTACGGACACCAAGGGGGGAAAGTGGGGAATGGTGATGGTGGGATGAATTGGGAGATTGGGATTGATATATATGCACTAACGTGTATAAAATAGATAACTAATAAGAACCTGCTGTATAAAACAGAAGAAGAAGAAGAAAGAAAGAAAAGGCTTATGTGAAGGTAAAGGTAATAAGAACTGGAGTAGCCTCAGATAATCTGGACTCCGTTCACTCTTGAAGTCTTCTTTCTTTATAGATAAGCAAAGAAAGCCCAAAGAGTGACATCAAGCCAACAGTAGGACAAATTCAGGGGATTTTGGTAAATTGGAGACTTGGGGAAATATTTCTCCATCAAGTTTTAGGGAGTTGTGAAGAAATTAATATTTACTGGGTTTTGTTGGTGGGTTGATTTTTTTTTTAATTTTAAGTAAGTTTTTACTAAAGCGTAGACCTGACGTCCAGAGAGAAAGAGCATTTTGTCATTGATTAAGGGACCTGAGGGAAAAAATGGTCTGGCTTGGACCAGAGAAAGAAGAGAGGGACAGGAGAGGCAGATGTGTGTCTTGGAAACCTCCAGCTAGAGCTGTGTAGTGACCTCAGAGGTGGAAGGCCCAGATACAGCCTGTGCAGAGCCTGGGTTATCAAACTGCTTCAAGCTAGTCACTTGCCCCTCAGCAATCAAATGAGTGTCATCTAAGGCTGTCCTATCTTAGAAAGTTACTTTGAGGGTGACAGCAGGCAGCAGAAGGGGAAAATCTAAAGGGTGTGGTATTTGTGTGAAAAGAGAAAATCTTGATTGCTAAGATAGTGGTAGGTAAAATCCTGTCAGAGGTGAAAAAATCTAGGAAGTCTTTCAGGGGTGTCCTGGGTAGGGGAATTTGGGGAAGAGGAAAGGGAAAAAGAACTTTTAATTCAGTCTCTGCCATGGGCAAGGCACAGTGCTAGGTGGCATTTTTTTTAATATCAATTTTAATGAGATATATTTCACATATCATACAATTTACCCATTAAGATGTACAATTCATTGTTTAAATGTGCAATTAAAAATGTACAATTCAGGGCTTCCCTGGTGGCGCAGTGGTTGAGAGTCCGCCTGCCGATGCAGGGGACACGGGTTCGTGCCCCGATCCGGGATGATCCCACGTGCCGCGAAGCAGCTGGACCCGTGAGCCATGGCCGCTGAGCCTGCGCGTCCGGAGCCTGTGCTCCGCAACGGGAGAGGCCACAACAGTGAGAGGCCCGCGTACCGCAAAAAAAAAAAAAAAAAAAAAAAAAAAAAAAAATGTACAATTCAATAGTTTCTAGTGTATTCTCAGAGTTGTGCAACCATCACCAGTATCTAATTCCAGAACATTTTCATCACCCCCAAAAGAAACTCCACACCCACTGGCAGTCACATACCCACATCACCATTTTCTCCCAACTTTCACCCTAGGCAACCACTAATCTACTTTGTCTATTCTGGACATTTCATATAAACAGAATTATACATTAAGTGGTCTTTTGTGACTGGCTTTGTTCACTTAGCATAATGTTTTCAAGGTTCATCCATGTTGTAGTATATTTCAGTACTTCACTTCTTTTTATTGCCAGATAATATTCCATTGTATGGATATACATTTTGTTTATCTATTCATCAGTTGACGGACATTTGAGTTGCTCTACTTTTTGGATATCATGAATAATGCTGCTATAAACATTCATATACAAGTTTTTATGTGGACATATGTTTTTCTAGAATATATACCTGGGAGTGGAAGGGTTGGGTCACATGGTAGCCTATGTTTAACTATGTGGTGAACTGTCATACTGTTTTCGAAAGTGGCTGCACCATTATACATTCCTACCAGTAGTATATGAGGGTGCTAATTTCTCCACATCCTTGCCAATACTTGTCATCCGACTTTTTGATTATAGCCACCCTAGTAGGTGTGAAGTGGTATCTCACAGTTTTAATTTGCATTGCCCTGATGCTAACAATGTTGATCATCTTCTCAGGTGCTTATTGGCAATTTGTATATCTTTGGAGAAATGTCTGTTCAGATCTTTTGTCCATTTTAAATTAGATTTTGTCATTTTATTATTGATTTGTAAGAGTTCTTTCTATATTCTAGATACAAGTTCCTTTATCAGAGAAATGATTTGGAAACATTTTCTCCTATTCTGTGGGTTTTTTTCACCTTCTTGATGTTGTCCTTGGAAGCACAAGATGTTTCTACTTTTCATGAAGTCCAATTTATCTATTTTTTTTCTCTTGTCACTTGAGATTTTGGTGTCAACATCTAAGAAACCATTGCCTAATCCAAGGGCATAAAGATAATTATTTGCTTCTCTGGGTGTTCTGCTGATGTGTGGCAATGTTGGATGAGCTATAAAATAAATATATTTAGTTGAATAATGATTATATCTTTATTCCATAAAACAATCCCAAAAATTCCAATGAGAATTTAGCTCCCACCATCAGCCATCCATCTACTTAACTGTTCAATTCCAGTATACACATGTAGTGATTTCAGATTTGTTAAAATGAGAAGCAACTTTTTTTTAAGATTTATTTATTTATTTATTTATTTATTTATTTATTTATTTATGGCTGTATCTGGTCTTAGTTGTGGCATGCAGGCTCTTTGTTGTGGTGCACAGGCTTCTCTCCAGTTGTGGCGCGCAGGCTCTAGGGCACGTGGGCTCTGTAGTTCATGGCACACAGCCTCTCTAGTTGAGGCCCAAGAGCTCAGTAGTTGTGGCGCGTGGGTTTAGTTGCCCCACGGCATGTGGGATCTTAGTTCCCTGACCAGGGATTGAACCCATGTCCCCTACATTCGAAGGCAGATTCTTTACCACTGGGCCACCAGGGAAGTCCCAGAAGCAACTTGTTTTTTATTAACTAGTGTACAGTGCTTACGTACAGTTCCTTTTGCCTTTAGTTTTATAGACTCCACTCATTTTCTTTATTCCCCTACCTGCTTCAGAGAGGTTGCTTCATATATTTGCAATATATTTAGATTCTTTTATCACACTTTGTATTTCATGCTGGGTTCCCCAAACCTCCTGAATGGTAATTAAAACTTGTATACATTAGCACTATTTACAATAGCCAAGATATGGAAACAACCTAAATGTCCATCGACAGATGAATGGACAAAGAAGATGTGGTATATATACACAATGGAATACTACTCAGCCATTAAAAAGAATGAAATAATGCCATTTGCAGCAACATGGACGTGACTAGAGATTATTATACTAAGTGAAGTAGGTCCGAAAGAGAAAGACAAATACCATGTGATATCACTTATAAGTGGAATCTAAAATATGACACAAATGAATGAAACAGAAATAGACTCACAGACATAGAGAAGAGACTTGTGGTTGCCAAGGGGAAGGGAGGTGCAGGAGGGATGGGTTGGGAGTTTGGGATGAGCAGATGAGAACTAGTATATACAGAATGGATAAACAACAAGGTCCTGTTGTATAGCACAGGGAACTACATTCAATATCCTGTGATAAACCATAATGGAAACGAATATGAAAAAGAATATATATGTATAACAATCACTTTGCTGTACAGCCGAAATTAACACAACATTGTAAATCAACTATACTTCAATAAAATTTTTAAAAAACTTGTATGCATTAAACTTTATACTCTTCGTGCTATAAAGTTTTACAGGTTTTAGGTCTTATATTCATAGTATCATACAGAATAGTTTCATCACCCTAAAAAAAATCCCATTTGTTTCACCTATTCTACTCCCCTCCTCCTGAGCCCCTGACAACCACTAATCTGTTAACCATCTCTATAGTTTTGTCTTTCCCAGAATGTCATATAATTGGAATATATACAGTATGTAGTCTTTTCAGACTGGCTTCTTTCACTTAGCAACATGCATTTAAGATTCATCCATGTCTTTTTATAACTAATTTCTTTTAATTGTTGAGTAATATTCCATTGTATGGATATACCAACCTCATTTTTTATGTACTTAAATTTCTTTGAACTTGAGTTAAATCTTGCAATACTCCCCAGTATGGAAATGTTTCATTACAAGCTTTACATGATCAATTTTTTCAATGATCTATTTGTTACTTTTTCCCCTGCTAGAGGCACCACACCTGTACTTTTTCATTGGCCAGCTCCAATCTAGACTAGCTGTCTTCTAAAGAAGCTACAGAATTATGCTTTTGGGTCTATCCTTTGACATCATGCTGGAAACTTCCTTTCTCTCTCTATATATATATAAACCTCTTGTTCCCTGCAACCAATGTCTTCCTTTTTCTTGGTTTACTTCTTTCTTCTAGCTCCCCAGCAGCATCCTGAGAAATAGTGAATGGAAGATAACATCACTGAAAATTTTGGCTTCATTCATTGAGCGTTTGGCTCAGTATAGGGTTGAACACTGAAAATAAATTTTCACTCAGAAAATGTCAAGGGATTTGCTCCATTATTGCTATTGTTGTTGTTTTAGCTTCCAGTGTTGTTACTAAGAAATCTGACGATATTCTGATTTTGGGGGTGGGGGGGAGAGGTTTGTATGTGATCTATTTTTTTCTTTAGAAGCTCTTAGAATACTTTATCTATGGTATTCTAAATTTTTACAGTGATGTAATTTGGTGAGAGTATTCTTTTTGTTCATGGTGCTGGGCATTTTGGTGGTCTCTATCAATTTGAAGATTCTTATCCTTTAGTTCTGGGAAATACGTCTCTTTGATGATATTCTTCTTACCGTTCTGCCTTTTTGGAATGCTCACCAGTAGTTTTTAAACTTCTTGAATTAATCCTCTAATTTTCTTATCCTTTCTCTCCTTATTGTCATCTATTGGTTTTTCTGTTCTAATTTCTGAGAGGTCTCATTTATTTATTTATTTATGTTTTGAGGTCTCCTTGATTTTATCTTTTTACTCCTCTGTTTAGCTTTTTCTTTAATTTTTACGATCATATCTTGAATTTTCAAGAGTACTTCTTTCTTATTCCATGATTACTTTATATATACACCACGTGTACATGTCCAATCTCTTTTTCCTATTTATTCACTTCAGTCTCTCTCTCTTGTTAGATATTTTCTTTAAATGTCTGGCAGCCCTTGACTGGCCATTCATATACAGGAGTAAGGCACTAAAAACTTTTTATTTATTTATTTTTTTAATTTTTGTCTGTGTTGTGTCTTCGTTGCTGCACGCGGGCTTTCTCTAGCTGTGTCGAGCGGGGGCTGCTCTTCGTTGCAGTGCATGGGCTTCTCAGTGTGGTGACTTCCCTTGTTGCAGAGCACGTGCTCTAGGCGTGCAGGCTTCAGTAGTTGTGGCGCAGGGGCTTAGTTGCTCCGTGGAATGTGGGATCTTCCCGGACCAGGGCTTGAACCCGTGTCCCTTGCATTGGCAGGTGGATTCTTAACCACTGCGCCACCAGGAAAGCCCCAGCACTAAAAACTTAATTGAAAGCACCATTTATGGACAGGACTTCACTTTAGGGAGAGCTGGCTACAATTCTTTTGCTTTTGGTCAAATTGAACTTTTCCAGAGAGTCTATCTCCTATGTCAGCCTCACCCACCCAGAGACCTGAAACCCCTGTTTCTGAGCCTTTCATGGGTTTTGTGAGAATTCAGCTTATTGTTTAGGGTGTCCAGTTTTGCCCTTCTGTAACTCTGCCAATCTGCCAAGTCACCCATGTACTTTCTACTTTCCTGTATGATTTAAGGCCTCAGATGTCTTCTACTTTCGTCAAAGACTGGGTTTGCATTTCTGATTTCTGTACTTGTATTTTTTTATTTTTTTTTTTGCAGTACACGGGCCTCTCACTGTTGTGGCCTCTCGCATTGCGGAGCACAGGCTCCGGACGCGCAGGCTCAGCGGCCATGGCTCACGGGCCCAGCCGCTCCGCGGCATGTGGGATCTTCCTGGACCGGGGCACGAACCCGTGTCCCCTGCATCGGCAGGCGGACTCTCAACCACTGCGCCACCAGGGAAGCCCTGTACTTGTATTTTTTCAGATGAGAATGGGACAGAAATGTCTATACTCTGCTATCTTAAAATAAGAAGTCTTCTAGAATCATGATTTGTTTGAAAAGTTTTGATTCATATTTGTGATTTTAATCTGAAAGTTGAAGAGAATTTGGTTAATTCTCTAAATAGAATTTTATAATTTTCTAAATAGAATTTTACAATTAAAAAAAAATATTCATTTATTTATTTGACTGCACCAGGTCTTTAGTTGCAGCTTGCGGGATCTAGTTCCCTGACCAGGGATCAAGCCTGGGCCCCCTGCATTGGGAGCACGGAGTCTTAACCGCTGGACCACTAGGGAAGTCCCAAATTTTATAATCATTGGGTTGGCTAGTAGTGTTACATTAGGAAATTTTTCTTTATATTAGATTTGCATGATGGCCATGAGCGTTATATACGGGTACCATTCCCAACACGTTTGTACAGTTAGGGCTCTGGGTATAAATGAAGTTAGATGTACTGGTGCCCTGATATAACAAACTATAAAACTTTCTTTTGTGGACAACCACTACGAAACATCTATTACCAGCAGATGGTTTTTTTTGGGGGGGGGTATTTATTTATTTGTTTGTTTATTTATTTATTAACATCTTTATTGGAGTATAATTGCTTTACAATGGTGTGTTAGTTTCTGCTGTATAACAAAGTGAATCAGCTATATGTATACATATATCCTCATATCCCCTCCCTCTTGCGTCTCCCTCCCACCCTCCCTATCTCACCCCTCTAGGTGGCCACAAAGCACCGAGCTGATCTCCCTGAGCTATGCAGCTGTTAACCACTAACGATTTTACATTTGGTAGTGTATATATGTCAATTCTACTCTCTCACTTTATCTCAGCTTACCCTTACCCTTCCCCGTGTTCATCAGCAGATGTTTTTAACCACATGATAATGTCTACAATGGTTGTCTCTGACAAATTGCCAATGGAAGTGATCCAGTTCTTCAACAGTACTTACTGTGCATGCTCAGTTGCTTATGGTTGGCACACTGGAAGTTGAGCTGCAGGAGATGGGGGATTAGAATAATCAATCAAAACCAAGGCATCAAAATGACAGCATCAAATACCTTGAGTACTGAATACTCAAGCATTGATGTATGTTTACTGAACAAACTCTGTGTGCCTGTGCTACAGGCTGAAAAATAAAAAGAAATCATGACGTCTTTCCTCATGGAGGTTTCAATTCACTTAAAGGAATCACATTATACACATGAGTAACAATGATCAAATAAGTCAGAAGATAGGAGTGTGGCAAGGTCCATCTTCCTGACACTTTGCTGTGTGTAGTGCTGGTAAAATTTGGAGTTGCCAGTCTCCAGTCCCCAGCCTCTTGGGTGTTGAGAAGCAATTGCAGCAGTGGCAGAAAGCACAATTCAGTGACGAGGCAATTGTGGTAGTGGCTACTGCAGCTCCGTGATCCCTGAATAGCATTTTAGGCAGTGTGCCAAGATTTTTTTTTTTTTTTTTTTTGGCTTAACTGTTCAGGTTCTGGCCCCCTGATCTCCACTTTCCTGATTGTGGCAGAGGAAGCAGCATTCTTGAGAGGTCAGTTCTGCAATGTTCAGGGAGCCACACCTAGAGGTACGCCTTGAGCCCACTCCTCCATTTCTTCCAACAATTTTGTAAGTACCTAACTTCCTGTATTTAATCCCTTTCTGCTTAAAACACCTGGAGTGTTTCTGTTTCCTGCATTGAACCCTGACTAATGTAGAACTAATATTAAGAATTCGAAGTGTTTGGTAGAATCAGATATATTAAATGTGTACTTCAAATGTTTAATAAAATTTGATGAACTACTTATATAATATGCTAAATGTTTGAGGATTTAATCTTTTTTTTTTTTTTTTCTTTTTTGCGGTATGCGGGCCTCTCCCGCTGCGGAGCACAGGCTCCGGGCGCGCAGGCTCAGCGGCCATGGCTTACGGCCACAGCCGCTCCGCGGCATGTGGAATCCTCCCGGACCAGGGCACGAACCCACGTCCCCTGCATCAGCAGGCAGACTCCCAACCACTGCGCCACCAGGGAAGCCCGAGGATTTAACCTTTTAAATGTAGGTATTAATTGAATATTAATCATAGAATAAGTAAAAATAATGGATCTTACCCTTATACAACGTATGATTAGATTAATAATTATCAAGATTTTTAAGTTTAAGAAAAACTAGAGTTTAAAACTTAAGAATTTTAATATACAGTCATCCCTCAGTATCCGCAGGGGATTGTTTCCAGGATTCCCTGTGGATACCAAAATCTGTGGATGTTCAATTCCTTATATAAAATGGCATAGTATTTGCATATAATCTAAACACATCCTCCCATATACTTTAATCATCTCTGGATTGCTTATGTCAACAAAAAATTAATCAATCGTCAATCTAAGAGAGAAATGGAAAATTTTATTCAAGCCACCTGAGGATTATAACCTGGGAGACAGTCTTTCTGAAAGCTCTGAGGACTGTTCCTCCTGTTGGAGGTCAAGGCACAGTTACATAAGTTTTTGAGACAAAGGGTTGTACATCAAAGTAACATATTGATAGTTTGCATAGTCCAACAAGGTGAGTAGTGGGTTATTGTGACACCTTACAGGATTGAGACAGGAACATTATCTCCTAAGTAGTTACCTTGAGGGCACCAGGAGGAAATTGCTTTTTTTTGGTGAGTAGGCATCTTCTAAGGGGATCTAGTTAATGTATAATGAAGATGCACAATGCATACTAAAGGGGAGTGGGATAGTGGCTCAAACAGGCAGAGAGAGAATTTTATGTTTAAATTTTCTTGTAATTTTTCTTGCCTTAAAATAATCTTATTCCATCACTTATAATACCTAAAACAATGTAAATACTATGTAAATAGTTGTAAATCCGATGTAAATGCTACGTAACTAGTTGTTAGCATACAGCAAATTCAAGTTTTGCTTTTTGAAACTCTCTGGGAATTTTTTTTTTCAAGTATTTTCAGTCCGCTGTTGGTTGAATGCGCAGATATGGAACCTGCAGATACAGAAGGCCAGCTGAATTGAATATCAATTAAAACATAAGTAAGTATAATAGTATCCGCCCCAATGGAAGTTTCCCCTTAGTAAAAAACACAATGGACAGAGATATGGGGGATTGTTTTATTATTGAAGCATTACCCAACAAAAGTTTGTTGGTATAGGTGTCTTTAAATACAGTGCCGTAAACTTTGAAAACCACTTTAATAACATGGTACAGTGCAAATCATGCTTAGTGAGAGTCTCTATTACTTTATACCATCCCCGAACAAGTACTTACTTTTACTTAAGACAAAGGCTCAAAAGTGCTTGAAGCTCTGCAGGAAAGACCATGAGTCGGTCGGGGCATGGCTTTGGCATTCAAATAGTTGCATACAAATTGGTGCATAAACATCTAAAGAAATATATTCTTTTTTGTTGTTCTTTTTTTAAATTGAGAAAATCTTTTAAATCTCCTATTTAAATCATAGTTGAGAAACTAAAGAATATCAGTTTGAAGGGACACCAAATTACAAGTCATCTTGGAGGCAGGGGGCAAATAGCTTGGTCTAGCCTTCCTTATACAGCTCATATCAAAAGGGGGCTATTTTTGGTGGAATTTCAAAGTCACAGAGATTGAGAGACAGTCTCCTTGACTGGGGAGAGACAATTATATTCTCTTAAGGGCAATTAGAGAACTTTAAGAGTACACTGTCAGTGGGCTTCCCTGGTGGCGCAGTAGTTAAGAATCCACCTACCAGTGCAGGGGTACGGGGTTCAAGCCCTGGTTCGGGAGGATCCCACATGCTGCGGAGCAACTAAGCCCGTGTGCCACAACTACTGGGCCTGTACTTTAGAGCCCGTGCTCGGCAACAAGAGAAGCCACCGCAATGAGAGAAACCTGGGCACTGCAACTAAGTGTAGCCTCCGCTCGCCACAACTAGAGAAAGCCCGCACGCAGCCACGAAGACCCAATGCAGTCAAAAATAAATAAATAAAATAAATTTAAAAAAAAAAGTACATTGTCAGGTGGGAACTGTAACTAGAGTCCCAAATATTTATATATTTACTTGCAAACTAAGAATTTATAAGAAACGTTCTAGAATTGTGACTTGATAAAACATTAACAGAAATATCTATAGTTTTTTTAAAACCTGGATTTAGTTGAAGCTAGGAAAACACATTTTAAGGTGATAAGCAGTTACTGTATCTATAAAGGTAGAAGATATGAATAATCCTTTAGACTGTTTCTTTTCTTTTGTGTTAGGAAGCCTACCCAATGGGGCTCTCCAGTTGCACAAATATAAAATAACACCCACTTACCTTGGGAAAAATTATAAAGAAAGCTCATTTCTGACCGCAGATATTTTAGACTGAGAAGCTGAATATATTATCAGTACTTGGGCATGTAAATCATTGTTTCTGGCAAACACATGCTATACCACTGCAAAATTATTATGGGGAATTAGGAATGTATAGACAGAAATACTTACCTCTATATGGATGTAGATATGTTTTTGCGGGGATGTGTGTTCCTGTTTAAGCTGTGTCTTGCACTATAACAGAAACAGATCCGGGAGACCACATAAAGGATGTTCAAACTTGTTTTTCATCACTTACTAGAAGAACTGAAACTGGAAAAAGAAAAATGTACTGGACCATGTTTGGCTGATGAGGTTCAACCTTGACTATGCAGTGAGAAGGCCCTACATGTGGTATTAATTGCAAACAATCCAGACTTTGGAAAATATATCAATGTTGGCCCATAAGGAGGCAGAGGGAGAGGTTATATTCCTGCAGAAAAGAGAGAGAATTCCTTTAGAAGCAAATATTCTCATTCTCAATTGTCTTATATAAAGATAGATCCCAAGACAGGAAATGGAGACTCTAAATTAAGGGAAAGAACTTTTCCTCCCCTGGAGTCTGGATACTACAAAGGGTAGAAATTAACTTGGAAGGAATTGCAGCTGGTGAGCTCCTGACCACATGGAGGCAGGTGGGGGCCAGACAAGGAAGGATCCCATGGGCATGGGTCTAGACTGTAGACTACACAGGTATCCATATCTAGTAGTCCTCTGGGGCGAGTGGTGGTACTAGCAGCAGCCTGAAAGCTGCTGGGCTCCCCGAACTGTGGAACACAATCTGCAAATTTTGGAAATTTACCTACGAATTCCACAGTGAGTGGACATTAACAGATACTTAGAACAGAACCTGTATGGACTCTTTGCATACGACATTGCGTCAATGCGAGAACAATTACAGAAACCTGCACTCTTAAGACGAGAAATTTTGAGTCAACGAGACGACAAAAAAATGCAACCGGTTGGAACAGAGCAGCACCTTCCCTTCTGGGCTGGGCAGGCTGGCAGGTTACCTTAGCATTACACTGTAGTAATGGCTGCTGAAGCATGTGTAAGCAAAGTATCACTTGAAGAAGTGTACTACTTATGTTTACAACTATTAACAATATATTACCCATCAAAAACACCTACTAGAGAAAGAACATGACAAAACTGAACTTATAAATTAGGTTTAGGCAAAAATTACAAAAGCAGGTTTTTCCCTCTTGGCCAGAGGTTGGCAAACTTTTTCTGTAAAAGGCCAGATATTTTAGGCTTGTGGGCCATGCATTCTATGTTGCAACTACTCAACTCCGCAAGCAAATTTAGAAAAGTAATTCTGAGTTTTCAGCTAATCTAACTTTTAAAACAATAAAGGGGGAAAAAACAGTCATACTCTCAAAATTTCAAATAAAAAAATTTTTATTGAAATTATTTCTAACATGACAGCCACATTAACATATAATACCATTACTACTACTAATAATAATAGCTAACACTTATATAGGACTCATAGTATAACATAAAATTGCCAAAAAAGATAGCATTGTTAGCAAATAAAGGATATCTGCCATATTTTTATTATAATTCTTTAAACAGCCATTTACTCCAATTATGTACAATATGATTTGGTGTTTTAATTTTTAAGAGAAAGAACTTAAGCAAGAAGAGGGAGAGAGGGAGTAATAATATCAATAGGAAGAGGGAGACATGGAAGAAATATATCTCTTTGTAATAGATCATTTTGAGAGCTGTTTTCTGGGAAAATCATGTTATTGTTATCCGTAATAGGACAGTAAAGATGGGCAGAATTAGCCAAAAACAAAACAAGAAGAATCAAAGAATGAGGGAGGCCAGTCCTAAAATAAGATTACCAAGACTATATTATTAGATGATTTACTTGGGCTTGAAAAGTGGCTATTATTACACTGTGAAATGAAAAACAATCCTTGTACCCATTGTGTCTATCCACTGACAGAAACATGATACAGTTTCCATAGAAACAACATTCTGCTCATCTAAAGTCCCATTATTTTCAAAGAGCAGTCAGGAAATAGTCAATAATATTCATTTTAACAGAAAATGTACTCGTAATAAAGGGAATTACAGCAAAAATCTGTCCTCAACCTAGTTTACTAGGGAAGATGAGACAAATATAAATGAAATAAAAAGATATACCATTAATATTTCTTCTTTTCTCAGAGAATACTAATCACTAAACAGGTGGAACAAGGGAATAGAGAACTATGCAAGTGAACTCCTTCTGGAAGTAACTGCTATTCATGGCAGAATTAAGTACTCCTAATCTTTGTGTCTCTTCACCTAGTAAAGCTAACAGTTATCCCCAGAAATGACAGTAAGGATTGATACACAAATACTGAAAACAGAATTTCCAGATTAGGGAAGGCATATTTCAGTGCAAATTACTCTAGAACACCTCCAAGCCTTAATAACACCTTTAGAGGAATGGTACTGGAGAGTGATTTTGCTGATTGTGGAGATATTTCTTTCCCCAGTCATTTAAAAAATTTTTTATTGAGTTATAATTTATATACCATACAATTCACTTGCTTTACTTGTACAATTCAATGGTTTTTGGTATATTTACAGATTTGTGTAACCATCACCACAGGTAGATTTTAAGTGTTAGGAAAATCACTGAAAAACTGAGTCTTGTGATTTCAACCCTTACGGTAACTAACTCTTTGAATTTCCTTTTTTCCCGAAGTAATTATTTCCAGGGTACAGTATAGTGCTTACACTAGTTTATACTTACAGGATTGAATCGAAAGCATTTAAAGTTTCTTTTTGCGGAAGTAACTTTACATACACAGCAACAGTATTGAAATAGGCAGCTTCTAAGAATTAAACTGGTAAAATCCATACTTAATGAATTGTGAGAGCAATCCATAAAACTGTCTGTGACTGTGTAACTGAGGAGTTTAGAAACACTCTAAAGCCCTAATTAAGATGAGGAGGTGATCTCAGGAGGCAAAACGAAGTGGCTGTAATCTGGTCAGCAAAGATCTAATTAATTGTATAGTACACTGTTCAGAGAAAATTTTGCATGAAGATTAGCCTACAGACAGAGAATTGCCAATCTTTACCCAGCACTATTCGGGGAACAGAGATGCAAAGTCCAGAGGGTATGAATCTTCCTGTCTTTGAAGAGGTACACTCTGCTGTGGGGCAGGGATCATTTATCAGGTTTCACCAGGATCTGAATGAGACATCTCTCAAAGCGATTCACCTCATTTTGTTTTGATTCCTTATTTACTAAGAAACTGTCTGATTTGCTTTCCAGACCTGACAAAAAGTTTTCTTGGTGTGTACAATTTGAACATCACGGTTATCAAAAATGAATCTGTTTCACCCCCCAACAAATGAACAAATGGTTTGGTTTATTCGCTTTCTTGTTTTTCACTCTTGTGTCCTAAAACATGCCAATCTACTCTGGGACACTGATAGTATAAGATCATACCCTTAAATGCAATAATTTCCAAGCTAATGTCACCCAAGGAGACCTTGATAAACAGCCATCCAGACTTTTCTTGCTACACCCTGACCTTGTCATAGTGAAATAGACCAGGACCCTATGGTCCTTGCCCCCCCCCGCACCCATGTCCTTAGCCTGCCTTTTTAAAAAATATTTATTTATTTATTTATTGGCTGCGTTGGGTCTTCGCTGCTGTGCGCGGGCTTTCTCTACTTGCGGCGAGCGGGGCTACTCTTCATTGTGGTGCACAGGTTTCTCATTGCGGTGGCTTCTCCTGCTGCAGAGCACAGGCTATAGGCGCGCGGACTTCAGTAGTTGTGGCACGTGGGCTCAGTAGTTGTGGGTCACGGGCTCTAGAGCACAGGCTCAGTAGTTGTCACGCACGGACTTAGTTGCTCTGCGGCATGTGGGACCTTCCCGGACCTCGGCTCAAACCCGTGTCCCCTGCATTGGCAGGCAGATTCTTAACCACTGCACCACCAAGGAAGTCCCAGCCCGCCTTTTGTCTGTGGAAAAACTTTAGCCAAAGGATAAGTTTAATCAGAGAAGTGAGAAAATGCAGAAACAAAGAAAACATAGGAGACCAAATAATAATAGTTTAGTCATTAAGCATAGTCAAGAACCTTTAGTTCCTCCTTAAGGGCTATAGACAATATTCTGAGCCACATCCTGTGAGCTGTCTTATAGACACTGAAGCCCCCACCAGGTGGAAGAAGTTAACTACATGATGACCAGGCTGTAGCCATGACATAAGCTTCCACAATTCCGAAAACTGGCCTCAAAGAAATGGAAACAAACAGAACCTGGAACTGAAGATTAACTGTACCTAAAACAATCAAGATGACACTGGTAAGACCACTGATGACCAATTTCAAGATGACTGTCAGAGCTGACTGTATTATTTCTGCATGTGGCCCCCTCCCTCTGTCTATAAAAGCTCTTGCCCCAATTGTCGGGGGCGGAGGGGTGGGGGGAGTCGGCCTTTTGGACAGGCATCTACCCTCCCCCACAGTCACTGGCATCCAAAATAAAGCGAACATTCCTTTCCACCAACCTGGCCTTTATTGGTTTCTGAGCAGTGAGCAGCCGAACCCCACTTTCGGTTACAAGAGACCCCAGAACCTACAATTTGGTTACACTCAAACACGGTAAAATAGGCCAAGAGAGAAACAAGAATGTCCTATTCACTCTCTATTAAATTTTACCCTGTATTCTTCTGAACTGAACAGAATCAGAAATGACTGCATTAAATTAGACAAGAATAAATCAAAGCAAATTCATGGTTTTCTTATTTTTCTGGAATGAAAATGCCTTGAAATCAAAAGCACCTATGTTTAAATCACTTCAGTTATTACTGACTTAACATTAATCAACCAAAGATGAATCTGAATAATCATAAATGGATGGATAAAATTAGATAGAAAATGTGCTCAGTAAATAAATATTGAATGTAAGAACACATACATGATGTGCCTGGAATTCTTTAAAAACTCTCATCTCTTCTGCTGCTAACCAAGTAGGATAGTGCTAGAAGCTGAATAAATCTGTTGAAATAGTGTCCCTTTTGGTCAGCTTCTCACTGAAAAATTATCAGGGTCTTCTCTTTTTTTTTCTTTTGGCCGCACTGCGCATGTGGGATTCCCTGACCAGGGATGGAATGATGGAACCCATGCTCCCTGCAGTGGAAGGAAGAAGTCCTAACCACTGGACCTCCAGGAAATTCCCAGGGTCTTCTCTCTTTAAATTGAAAGTTCAGTTTAAAAATATGTCATTGAAGGATGAGCTAAAGCAGCGGTTCCCAACCTTTTTGGCACCAGGGACCAGTTTCGTGGGAGACAATTTTTCCGTGGATGGGGGGGTCGGGTGGGAAGGTTCAGGCGGTAATGCGAGCAACGGGGAGCGGTGCGAAGCGGCAGATGAAGCTTTGCTCACTCGCCTGCAGTTCATCTCCTGCTGTGCGGCCTGGTCACGAACAGTATCAGTCCTCAGCGCAGGGGTTGGGGACTCCTGAGCTAAAGGACAGACAAAAAAGTACATGCACATATACTCATAATTTTGGAAACCACCAAAGAGATTTCAAGGACTACCAAAGATCCTCTATGGATCTGTTGAGGAGCAAATTAAATTTGTATTTTTGGATTACTAGAAACATTTGTAAAATACATTCAGTCAACTTTCAGAACTGAAAACATGCCCTTCTGCTAAACGATCTATTTTTTTAAATTTCAAAGGCACTTTGGATTTTGAACATACTGTGTTCCTTTCTTTACTGTGACTTCCGGGATGGCCACAGGCAAATTTGCAGTCCATCTCTAGGAGTTCATCAAATTATTACTGCAGGCATTTTGTGTACTAATCTTATCGATGCCTTCATTTTAATCCTCCACCCTTATTTTCCCCGTGATTTCTCCATCCAGTTTTAGTAATGTTTTATGGTATCTCTGTAAACTGCCTCACATCCCTGGGGAGAGGGAGTTGCAAATAAATACATAATATGAAAAAAATTCCTTACACTTAGGGTGCAGATCTGTTTTAGCATATTGATAACTGCAGGGTTGTTGTTTTTTTTAATTTGAATTCATCACTAATATTTAAAAACCCCAGCATTTCATATAAAAATCTAGATTTCAGATGTCACTGAGGAAAAAATGTAAAAAGTTCTTATCTCCCTGGACCAGCATGCTACCAGGATCAGTCCTGAGCAGCAACTGTGGCCTCCAGTGGTCCCAGTAGTACTCACACATTCATTGTGCTCATTCATATTACTTGAGAAGCCCGGTAATGACTTGAAAAAAGGAAGGAACTTCAGGATTCTGCAATACGCAGAGGCAGGAGCGCTTTTCCTCGTTCTTTGAGAGCAGCTGGAGAAATAACAGGCACAATTCATTCTGCGCCCTTCACTGGACCTTTCCGCTGCGTTGGGCCTAGCGATAGGCTGTTGAAGAGAGAAGCAGAGGTCTGGGTCCTGTGTGGCAGGTACCACCAATGACTGGTCAGAGCACGAGTCACCGCCACTAGCACAAGGAGTGTTTAACTGAGCTATATACAAAGCTCGGTTCTGCACCGAAGGTGTAACGGTACTTTAGTGTAGTCTATTTACTAAGGAATCTAAGCTGGGTTCCCCTCCATGAGACACTTACGTAAGCAGCTCACGGCCAGTTCGCAGGAGATGCGGCGGAAAGACAAAGTCACGGCTTGGCTCTGCATTGAATCACAGACAACGCAACTCCTGAACTAGGCGCACTCTCCTAGGACGCCCCCGTTTCCGGAGCAACCGCCCGGTCCCGCCCCCTTAGACTCCGCCCCCGTGAGTCTTTCCCGCCAAAGGCCGTTAACACCGCAGAGCATGGTGGGACAAAGCTCTCGGCTAGGTTTCACCAAATCCTTTCAGGGCGCCGTTGCTTTAAGAGACCCATTCCTGGGGAAACTGATTATTCTTTAGTACTCGACAGAGGTTAATAGCCCCTTTTATGAGGGCTCTGTATTTAATCTTTACCACTCAGCCGGTCACTTCATTCGCGAACCTCTCCACAAAATCGGGAACGCGGGAACTTTTTTTCCCTTCGCGCGGAGGGTGACGTCGCGCGTGCGCCAGCGTCCCTTTCGCAGCACCCGTTACGCTTCTGCGCGTGCGTAGTGAGATCGAATAGCTGCTTCCTCCCGCTTCTCTTCCTCCCTCCCCCCATATCCGTGCGCCGAGCTGATAAAGGCGCCATTTTGGAGGGGCCGCGGGAGACGTGGTGTAGCTGTGGGCTCGCTCTGCTGTTCGCTAGGCTTGGTGGGAAGACCTGTTCTCGAGTCCGCGCCTTTCGTCGCCGCCATGTCGGGAGGTGGTGTGATTCGTGGGCCGGCAGGGAACAACGACTGCCGCATCTACGTGGGGAACTTACCTCCAGACATCCGAACCAAGGACATTGAGGACGTGTTCTACAAATACGGTGCTATCCGCGACATCGATCTGAAGAACCGCCGCGGAGGACCGCCCTTCGCCTTCGTTGAGTTCGAGGACCCGCGGTGAGGCGGTCAGGGTCTTGCTGCCTTGAGGAAATCGGTTGGAGTAGTTGGGGAAGGCTCCAAGGCCTTCGCATAGAGAATGGGGAGGTGGGCTCTGAGGTTGGGAGCAAGACGAATCGCCCATGCAGGAGTGGAGTGAGGAGCCGAGTCGTCGAGGCTTCTCTTGTGGCTGGGCCCTCCGGACGGCCCCAGAGCCGACTTGCAGGCTCGGAGCGGGCAACTGGGGCGCCGAGGGCTGCCGTAGTGGTCGGCAGCCTGGCGTGCTTCTGGGTGGGGGAGGGGCCCTTCCTATTATGCAGCGCATGTGGGCTCTTCCACGCCAGGTGCGCATGTGCGGGGGGCCGCTAGCTCTCCGACCGAGTTAGCCGCCCCTCCCGGTCCTTTTCCTTACCCCTTTGCTCTTCTGTGATCACGCAGGGATGCGGAAGACGCGGTGTATGGTCGCGACGGCTACGATTACGATGGATACCGTCTGCGGGTGGAGTTTCCTCGAAGCGGCCGTGGTACAGGCCGAGGCGGCGGCGGGGGTGGAGGTGGCGGGGCTCCCCGAGGCCGCTATGGTCCCCCGTCCAGGCGCTCTGAAAACAGAGTGGTTGTCTCTGGTGAGTTGACCGTTCCGTGCGAGTTGATGAAAGGGGGCAGAAACCATTTTAAAGTTTTCCTTGCATGACCAGTTTGACAAATGCGAGTTTTCATGCCAGGTCTTAAATTATTTTAGTCCTGTGGGTGAATTTAGTAAACAGGGATTGCTGTATTTGAGATTTGCCAAATTAGGTTGCAGTACCTAGAATATGAAGATCCTTACTTTGCAAATAATTTTGGGCTCTTGATTCCAGAGTCTTAACAGCTCCTTAACCTAGGATGTTAAAAATAATCGTTAATTTTAAAGTAATCTTTGTTCTAATGTAAATTTTAAGTTTAATGTGAACTTTAGGATAATTGGTATTGAAAAAAAATAACTTTTTCAGGACTGCCTCCAAGTGGAAGCTGGCAGGATTTGAAGGATCACATGCGTGAAGCAGGTGATGTATGTTATGCTGATGTTTACCGAGATGGCACTGGTGTCGTGGAGTTTGTACGGAAAGAAGATATGACCTATGCAGTTCGAAAACTGGATAACACTAAGTTTAGATCTCATGAGGTAGGTTATACACTTATTCTTTTCTTTGGCCAGAATTGGATACAGTGGTCTTAACAGTGGAATTTGAAGGTAAGATTCAGGCAAGGGTGTCCGAGTAAACCCAGTAAAGTGCCTCTGGTTTAAGTTACATTGAATTCAGCATGCCTGAAGACAGGTGAAAGCTTAGATCTTTCAATCGAAAGTTCTGTCTATTCAATAGGGAGAAACTGCCTACATCCGGGTTAAAGTTGATGGGCCCAGAAGTCCAAGTTATGGAAGATCTCGATCTCGAAGCCGTAGTCGTAGCAGAAGCCGTAGCAGAAGCAACAGCAGGAGTCGCAGTTATTCCCCAAGGAGAAGCAGAGGATCACCACGCTATTCTCCCCGTCATAGCAGATCTCGCTCTCGTACATAAGATGATTGGTGACACTTTTTGTAGAACCCGTGTTGTATACAGTTTTCCTTTATTCAGTACAATCTTTTCATTTTTTAATTCAAACTGTTTTGTTCAGAATGGGCTAAAGTGTTGAATTGCATTCTTGTGTAATATCCCCTTGCTCCTAACATCTACATTCCCCTCATGTCTGATAAATTGTATTTTAAGTGATGTCATAGACAGGATTGTTTAAATTTAGTTAACTCTCCATGCTCTTCAGACTGTGATATTATGTAAATGTCTATTCTGCTCTGGTTTGTGTGAACTGGGTTGTTGGGGGTGTTTGTGGTTCTCTTACCTGGGGAAGTTCTTATGTTTATCTTGCTTTTCATGTGTCTTTCTGTAGACATATCTGAAGAGATGGATTAAGAATGCTTTGGATTAAGGATTGTGGAGCACATTTCAATCATTTTAGGATTGTCAAAAGGAGGATTGAGGAGGATCAGATCAATAATGGAGGCAATGGTATGACTCCAAGTGCTATTGTCACAGATGAAATTGGCAGTATTGACCTTATACTAAAAGGCAAGGGTTTAAAATGATTGTACATCTACCTTAAAACACTTGCAAACATCTTATGCAGTTACCTTTAGCTACAATTGCTTTGCTCTTTAAACCTTGGCAATTGTGGCAAAATTACGTTGCCCATTTTGTAACAATTTATTTTACTCCCTACCCTTTTTTGTTTTAATAGGGACTAATGTGGGAAGAACTGGCTAATTTGTCACAATGCTTAGTTACAACTGTTAATGTGTGACCTGCTGTTGGTGTACATGTGGGTACAGGGTGTCTTTAATTCCAACCGGATAGAGTATAATATCAATACTGCTAAATCTGCATGTCCTCTGTGTGACTGATATAGCGTTGCTACTTCATTTTTTTTAAGACAAAATGAAAGCAAAATATAGAGTTCCAACGTATTGGTGTAGATAATCTAGTTGGGAATACTTTTAAGTCTCACCTTCCCCTTTAAACTAATATTCATAATTGACTCATATGTTTAAAACACTTTAATTTACAAATTAAATTACAGATGGGAGCATTAGATTTAGTTTAGACTTAGGTGGGTAGCAATACCAGTAAACTCAACTACATGACTTTTTGCAACCACAAAACCTGTAATACGCTGTACAGTAACAAGTGTTGGCATTATCAGTTGAACTGTAAATATAAAATGCTTCTTCCAGTTAGTCTCTATGATGATTAAGTTTCTAAAATTTATCTGAACACCATTCAGAAACTTGTTTTGGGGAATTTGATAGTTATTGATGTACATCTGTTAAACTGATGACAGACATAACTCATCATTCCCCAGAAACCTTTTTTGATTACAGTATCTAACATTTTGCCTCCTCTTTTTTGGTTTTGCTGGTTATAAAGGTTTGGATTGGAGAGGGCTCACTGGATCCCAATCCTTGGAGCTGGATCATTGGATTCAAATCATAATGTGGATAGGATAGGGAGGATGAATTACAAGGATTCATGGAGCGGGATCAGATTACCAGGAACATAGGAGTGGATTCCTGCCCCAACCAAACCGCATTCGTGTGGATTTTTTTTTTTTTTATTCAACTTAATTGGCTATTCCAAAGATTTTTTTTTTTTCCTATTTTTGACGATTGGAGCCCTTAAGATGCACGATGGAATTGTGTTTTGCATTTTTTGGTAAAAGGAGCAAAGCGAGGACCTGGAGATATACGCTGGAGCAATCTCCTTGGAAGGATTCAGCACGAGTAGATGGTAAACATTTAAAGGGGAAAGGGGGGGTTTGTTTAAAATAGTAAAACAGTAAGTCACTTCTAAATTTAAAGAAAACAAAATTGGAGTTGAAGACTAAGTAGGTTTCCAATTGGCTATTGCCGTTTTTCTTTGAAAAAATAAACATTTTTTTAAAAAAACTATGCATGGTTGTCCTTTTTCCTCTTGTAAGAATTTTTACTGGTTGACTAGTCTCAGTTAATACTTTAAATTGATAAGATTCCGATTCTTGTGTTTATGTGTTAGTAAATTAAAGGTTCTTGAAAGGACTTTTCTAATAAATGCTATTAGCTATCTGTTAATTGTTGTGAAAAGTCTTCAGGGGAAGATAAAAAATGAGAATAAGGCAATTGTGTATGTAATATGGTAAGTGAGGCGGTGATCTAGTCTCTGAAGGATAAGTTTCAGAGCTTTGATTTAAAAATGATGAAAAGCTTATAGATGCTGCTTATTTTGGGTGATCATCTAGACAGCATAGGGTTTTGTGCAAAATTGGGTGAGGACTAGTAAATTAATGGTGTTATTAGCCTTTGAGTTTCTCAATAAAACTAAACTCATCTAAAAAATTGGTAAGTTTTAAATTCAGCACAGATTAGGATTCTTAACGTAAATTACATTTTCTGTTCAAAGTGTGAATAGCACACTAGAAGATTAACTGCTTATTTGAGTAAATCATTGCTAATAAAAAGCTGGGCATTCTTTAGAATTTTGCCTTGGAAGTCTTCTCAACCATAAAGTTATTCTGTATCCAGAACATACCAAAGCAGTGATTACATCTTGTAGTCTACTGGTTTTTGTATCTTTACCTCATAGCCCCTTGGTGCTAAGTTTTCAATTTAGAGTTGGGGAGGGGTTTTTACTTAGAATTCCTAATCTTCTGATTTCCTGATAGCTAGTCAAAACCATCAAACCATTCTTTTTCTACACCCAAAAGGTAGCTAAGTCGTAACATTTCCCTTGGGTGTTAATTATCCTTGGAAGCAGAATTTAAGATTGCTATTCAGTTGACGTAATTTCAAACCTAGGAAACACTAGAAATCTTGGTAGTAGAGAAAATGGGCCCAAAGGGATTTGCATAAGGTCACCCAACCAGTACATTTAAGTGAACCTTATGGAATGTCAGGAGGAAGAGGAGGGATTTTGGAATGTCAGGAGGAAGTTCAAAATTAGGATTCCATTTTAAGTATTTAAGCAAAACACTTGGTATAGATTCATTAAGGGAGTAACTCTAGTTACGTGAGAATTCAAAACAACTGTTCAAGAGCAGACAGGCACGTAAAACAAGTTCTGTTTCATCTGTAGAATATACAATTGGTATTTTTTAATGACTAGTTTTGGGAAGATTAACATGAGCTAGACTTAAGCAAGCCTGGGTTCATTTGTGTTCATTGAATATTTTGGAAACAGGACCAAAATGAAAATTGCCATCGCTCAAAGTTGGCAAAGTTAAGTTGCCATCACTTAAATTGCATTTAAGCTACGCTGAAAGATGTGCTCTACTACAGGTAGTTCCAACCCCTGACTGAAGTGAGGTAGAAAATATTACTTCCCTAGTATATAGGCTGTTTAACATTAGAGAGGACTTAACTGTATGAAAGGTAGAAGGATGCAGGTTTTCCAGTTCAGTAAGACCAGACAGCTAAATGCTGTAAGGGGAGAGGCAGACTTGCTGTTTTTCAGTCTTAGGAAATGGACCTTAAATCTCTACCTAGATTAGCAGCTATTAGAAGAAAGTCACACCCTTTTGGAACTAAAAAAGCTGTCTTGGATTTTCCCCTTTTCTCCCTATTTATGTCCCCTTAGATATTGTAGGGAGCCTATAATTAGTTTATTATTTTCTAACCAAGGAAAAACTTAAGTCTCTAAGAAGCAATTATTTTTCATAACGTCAGATTGAGTAACCCACCTTGCTGTTCAGCCCACATCCTTCTGGAAACAAAAGGTAAGAAACCCATTTTCTGATTCCTAATTGTTTGGGATCTGAATTTTATTAATTTAAAAAACTCTTTGGAATATGGACAGATTTCCCTCATTTAAAATGTTTTTTCCCCTAAATTTTATAGTTTAATAATATATTCCATTATTCGTGTATCCACGCATAGTGCTTAAGTTCCATATGATTCTAGAATTTTAACTTTCTCAGTTTTGTCTTTGAAATATATTTGCTCATTAGGGCTGGTGTTCTTTTTTTCAAGTTTCTGTGAAGATGAATTTCTTGTGTGCATTTTTGCTTACTTTGTACATGAAGTTGTGATGAAATTGCAAACAAAATAAGTTATATGTCTGTATTTACCATAAATAGTATTAAAAGGAAAGAAACTCCATGAGACTGAAGTTCTGTTATAACCATCCTATGGTTTAGCTTATTTCTGTCATGGTATGAAGAATGCAAAGGCAGAAAACAGGTTCACAATCTCTTATCCCAAAACTCCAAAAACAAAGTTTTTTGTTGTGGAGCAAAATTGAATATAAAATGTGACCAAAATCGATGCCTTTGTTTTGCACTTAACTGTGACTGAATTGTCTTCCTGCAGAAATATTGATGTGTCAGTTGCCATAGGTTTTGCTGAGAGTGTTATGTGATAAAGGGTCTATATATGATATATGGTATATATATGCATTTTATAAAGTGCAAAAAGCTCTGAATTTCAAATACATCTGCCCCAGAGAGTTCCGGATAAGGGATTGTAGAACTGTTACAGGATACACAGAGCGAAAGCTTCTGTGTAGTTTTGAGCATGTGAATGAACACAAACCGGTTACTGTGGATCCTTTATTGATTGAGCTGTAAGTTCCCCGTCTTTTTAGACTGAAGCAGCCACAAGAAAAGGTATGACTCACATTTCTTTATGTTCTGTTGCTATGGTGGACTCTCATCAGTTGTACTCCATTGAAGGAAATATCCTGCCATCCCATCCTATATGGTGGAATACTCTATTTGGGGGTAATTTTTTCTGGTACTTTTTTTTTTTTTTACAGGAACATTGATCAATATGACCCTATAGGAAAAGGTGGGATTGGCATGAAGTAAAGAGATTATAAGGAAACATCTGTTCATTGTGTCTCTCGTGATTGTCTATTGAATAAATAGTAATCCTGGCAAAAACTTTTGCTTTAAATATAGATCCAAGAAGTTAACGGTATACTTCAACCAGCTTATTCTTGTGGTTGAGAACTTGGGGGGTAGGGGGCGGTGCTTCTTGCTAACTTTGAAAGCTATACCCGACAACCTTGAATGTGGTTGTGATTTTGTAGGGATGGAAGGAGAGAAGGATTTTTTTTTTATTACAAAAGTCGCTTGGTGCTTCTGTGGTCTCTGTCAAATACTAGTTAATTTAGGCAGAAGTAACCTCATAATAAACATTTCAAAATAGATGCCTCACTGGGTTATGGGAGAGAAAAATCAAGCATACCTTTGCATAAGGACGTTCCCGGTTAGGTAGGTATGCAAAACACAAATGAAGCAGAACAAACATTTAGAGTTAAGTAGATCCTGGGTGTTTCATCTTCATTTCTTAGAAAAAGTTCTAACATTCAACCATCAGGTTAAAGTATCTTTAACTCCTTTTACAATTATTAATAGAATTACCAATGTGAAGATAGTAGAAACTGAGAGCTTTTCTAGAATGCCTTATTCATCCTCACCAAGTATACTTTGAACAAACACTAATTTTGTAGGGATGCCAAATGCCTAATGAGTTGTTTGGGTTTTTGTAGGGTTTTTTTTACAATGGTCTATTCCACTCCCTATTTGAGTAAACGCTAGGGAAATTTACTTAGCCACTAGAGGGAGCTATGATACAAAATCAACCAGGAAATACCCTAGGGTAAAGAATCCATACAGCAAGGTGGAAACTATATTAATCCTCTATATCAGCTCCATAGTTAGGGTTTTTTGGTCTAAGTTTTTTTCCTGAAACTTTACCTTTGCCTCCCCATCTGTTGGGCAGAATTCTTTCCCTTTTCATTTAGGTTTTGAATAGTACTTGATGAGTAAATCTGTAAATCAGAAAACTAACTGGGTTCTGGGACTTAGGAGAAAATGCAAAAGATGTGAATCTGCTTGTTTTTCTGCCTACCTTGTATATCTCCAGGTATGGAATAGTAAGGCCAGAGTGTAAGAATTGGGTACAGGAGTAGATGTGTGTGTGCCTCCCCCCCCAAATCTAGCCCCAAAATTGGTCATATAATGTAAGAATGAAGTATGCTTTCAGAAGCCTTTATCATTTGTTTTTATGGTGTGAAACACTTTGGGGAGTGAAATTAATCTTTATTTCTTGGCATTACTGAGACTTCCAATGATTGTTAGTGTGCCTTAAAACCCTGTTTATTCATCAGGTTGGTTAGCCTTATTTTTCTGTTCTGCAGGCCTTGTTTCAGTAGGCAGAGTATCTTGTGATCAGAAAGTCAGTACAGACTTCTCTTGACATGTTTATTTAATGCCATTTTATTTTAAGAAAGCCAAAATTATTAGGAACTAACACTTCAGCATTTGTCATTCCCACCACCCCCCCTTCAACTTTACATTGCAAAAATGTAAAGGACACAGGCTTCCTGTTTATTGTCACTAAGAATATTGTATTAAAGTGTTTTAGGCCCACTTGATCCAATTTAGTCAACACCAATATGGGAGCACTTGCCTTAAAACACAAATGTTAGGAACTTGTCTACTTTGAAGAATAAGACACTAAAAGAGGACAAATAAAGGTATTTTAGAAGAGAAAATACAATCAGGTTTACAAAGTGGAGATTACTTTGCTAAACTCACATTTCATGTAGCAAATGAGGCTACAGAAGGTAGTTGCGGACTAGCAGCCTTGCTGCAAATTGGATTGAGAGAACTAAAAGTGCACTAGATTATGCCTTTCCTTAATTCTAAAAATCTTAGCTCTGATATCTTCCTGATTTAACTTGTGAAGAGAGACCATAAATCCTAAATTGCTCAAATGAAAATCTAGAATTCTCTTTAAAATAAAAAGACTAAACTTGGAGATTGTTTTAAGTGCCAGATGGCATGGCAGAATTGTACCCTGAAGTGCTGGGTATTAGGAGAGCATTTGTAAGTTTGGGATAAGCTTTCAGGTGGTTTATTTAGGTTTAATCCTTTGGAATGGACTGCTACATCAGTTGAACAAAAGACAACCTACCGCCTTTAACTAGGACTTGGAAGTCCTGGACTGAATCTGAGGCCATTGGTAACCTGGCCCCTGGCCTACCTTTGAGTCTGATCTCTAGCCTTCCCCCTGATATACTCTATAACCCAGGACTTGGCATTGTCCAGCATTTCTTGTATTTGGTCCTCCTGTTTCTTCCTTCTGCAGTGCCGTCCATCTCTTCTTCATTCGGAGTCAGCCCTCTGCAACGTACCTTGAATAATCTCGAGTCACCTCTCTGAAAACTAACGTCTGTCATACTGTGTTGGCACAGACTTCGTGTATGTCTAGTATAGCATTTATCACCTACCTTGCTTGCTCTATCCACTTATCTACCTCATCTTACTTGATTCATGAGTTTTTACTTTCTAAGGAACCAAGACAGTGTCTGGCACATGATAGTCACTGAATAAGCACTATTGGTCCTTCATCATTGTTCCTGAAGAGTATTGTTCTACTGTATCTTAAAACTTAAGCCAATCTGCCTTTATCAGTGAGTTGTTTATATATATATCTCCTTTCTAACAGGTCATAACCTCATCCCCTTTCTTCCCAGGTACATAGCACAATGCTGTGCACCGAGGAGTCACTCAGTTCAATTGCATTTGAAGAGAAACCTAGAAATTCACATTACTTTACTTCCCTTTCTGAGTATCTTGAATAAGTAACCAGTTAATAGAGTCCCAGTTTCTTGTTTCCAAGTTAGAAATAAATCCTTATTCAGTTGATACTTATAGAAAAAGCTAAGTAACATTAAGACATTTTCCATCCTTTTACCTCCTGGTATGTTTCTAACAATTTTTGGAGACTTTTTCTTAACTTGAATTACAAAATAAGAGTGACGTCCACAGCATAAGACTAGGAATGTAAAATGTTGGTTAGCAGTACAGCAAGCACACTACAAAAAAAATCTTCAGTGACTCATTTGTCCTCTAAAACTAGGTAGTAAACATGCAGCAATGTGAGAGTCAAGTGCTGCGACTTAATCTCACCAGTTATTAGCCACAGTACCATTGTATCTATGACTTGAGCTAGATAGAGATTCTGTTTACTTACCAGATAGAGTTATTCAAAATGCTGTTTGGATTTGTGTCCCATGTTCATTTGCCATACTGGCATCCTTGTCTGTGCACCCAAATTCATTACTAAAGTAATGAAAAACTAGTTAACTGGTTTTGACGACCCGTCTCCATCCTGGCCATCAAATCTGATCTTCCTAAAACTGTCACTCCCTAGTATGAAACAATGGGTTATAGTCTACAATTTAGCACCATTTGCAATCACATCTTCCCCTGCTCTGGCTGATCTGGTAAATATTTTACTGACCATGCTTGTTTTTCCTTCTGTATTTTATGTTTTCAGACTTTTCTCCTTCCCTCTTATTAGCACTCACCCTGCAGCTTCAAATCCTTATCACTATCAAGTTAAATTTAATTTCTGAAACTATAAAAAGCAAGCTTCTAAACCCATATAATAGCTCTCGTCTCTGTGATGCATTTAGTCTCCTCCCAATCTTATCTTATTACTGTTGAAATTTTTGTGTTAATTTTTTCTACCCAGTGGAATTTTTGTCGTGTTTGTATTTCCCAGTGAGCCAAATGTTTACTTGCCAGATAGGGTTCTTCAAAATGCTATTTGGATTTGTCTCCCACCTCCATTTGGCCAAGTTTAATAAACATTGATTGACAAGAGAAAGAACTTAGTACTCCTTAAAAGCAAAGTGCTATAGAAACCTATTTTACGAACTGTTGGTTAACTGGGTAGATTACTGGAGAAAGTAATAATCCTAACATTGCATCAAATAATTCCTCAGATATGAAGCTAGGAAATGCAAATTACTGTTGACCCTTAATGCCAGGGTCAGGGGTGACCCTCCACGCAGTGTAAGATTTCCAGATAACTACAGTCAACCCTCTGTATGTGCAGTTACGCATCTGTAGATTCAAACAACCGCGGGTTGTGTAGTATTGTAACATGTACTGAAAAAAACACGTATAAGTGGACCTGTGCAATTCAAGCCTGTGTTCAAGGGTCAACTGTAACTTAAATGCGAGCCTAAGCCAAGTATAATTGGAAAAGTAAATGTTGCCCCCAAAATCATTCTTGCAAAGTCAAAAAGAAAGTTGTTCTGTTGCAAAAGTTGTTACTTTTCAGTACAGATCTCAAGAATTGATGCCATTGTCTCCTAAAAGAGCAGAGGAGTTCGCTCTCTTGCTGCTTTCTCCTGGGTCTCCTTTTTCCATCTTTCTTGCTTAAGCGTGATTCTTAAAGAAGCCTTAAATTCTCTCTGAATTTAGTGGTCCTGTATCAGTGAGAACTTCTACAGATTTCTCGTTGGGATTGAATTATTTTGGTTCTTTTTTATTAGTAATCTATAGAGGCATTCACGTACAGAGTGAAAAAACTGGATAGTATGTCCTTGGTTTGGGAATCTTAACATTACTCCAGGACCCTGACCCTGGTCTTTAGGCTGATAGAGGATCAGCTAGCATAAGCAGTTCTCTCAAAGCCAAGAGACTCAGCAAACATTTAGCAGACACCCACAAGTCTTACAAGCACCCACATTCCTTGTGCCATTAAATATTCTTCCACCCCTTCATGATCAGCTAAAGACAAAAGCATTCTTGGACTAACTGCACTGTATTTTTCCTTTGCTTTTCTTCAGCATACTTAGTGTCACATAATGCATACACTTGCATGTTGCCATTAAGTTGTCTGGTTGTCTCATGTATGTTTTATTTCCCCCAACTACATGGTAGACTCTTAGCGAAGACTATGTTAATAACTTTTTGACACTTTTTCCAGGATAGTATGTTAGTACATACACACCTTAATAAATATGTATGGATAAATAAGTATGTTCATGAAATCCTTGGCAGGTGGACTGCATAGCTTAGATCTGATATGCAGTGTGGTCCTCCAATCAGATTGGGCTTATTTCCAAAGTAGTGACTTAAAGGGTTCATGCCCTTTCTACCTTCTTAATGGCAAATTTGGAGGGAAAAATGCAAGGACATAGGACAAATACTTCATCATTCTTAATGGAAGTAGTTGTTTTATGAAGTGCTTTGACTCCTTTTAGTTCTCAAATGTTATTAGCCTTATTTTGGGGTTTGAGGAAATAGGCTCAGAGATGTTAAAGTGACAGGCCCAGAAATTGAATCTGTTTTCTAGTGACAAATTCCTGTTTATTTTATTACTACATTGCTTTTTTTTTTTTTTAAAGGACAGCGTTTTTCCAGTGGGGAGGTTGTTGGGGGGGAAGGTAAGTCTTTGACCCAAGTGATCACTACCTGTAATGTCCACCTGATGCCACCAGGGTGTCCCATGGTGCTGTCTTTGATCCATGTTCTTATCCGAGTTGATGGGGGCTGTTTCAAAGCTGGTGTTAATCTTGTCAGAGTGGCCATGGCCCAGAGCCCAGCAGCAAGAAAGTGGGTCTTTCCAGTGTGCAGTGCACAGCTAGCATCAGAGAAGCTTTTGACCCCCTCTGGTCAGGTTGGCCCCACAGAAGGATAGCAGGTCAGACAGCGGCCAGAGCCTGGTCAGTCACTCTTACTAGGCAGCAGCCCCACAGACAGTAGCATAAAAAAGGTTCTGAGAATGGGTAAATGTTTATAAACATGCATTTGTTTTGTTAGCTGAGTATACACTTACACAAATTTGTATTAGCAAAATAGATCCAATACACAAAACTGGACTGAATTCCTTTACCAGTTTTAAAAGCCAATGCATGGTCACTTCCCACTTTCCAGTTTGCAGTAACAGTCTGGATTATACTTAGCCCTGAGCATACAGCCTCTTAAGCATTAGTTTTGATATTCAGCAACCTTAGATGACAATCTTCAGTATCAAAGCTATCATGTGAGAACCAATGAGGTGCAGTCTCATTTAGTATTAGAGCAAGTAGCCCCTTTAAAATTTTCCTTCCCAGTGATCTTATAAGCACTTTGTATAAACGTCTAACTGTTCTATAATTATTTCTTTTCAAGTTTTGATTTTTCTACTGGAGGAGATTCTTAAAAAGTATTCCAGTAACTGACTGGTACAGTTCCTGGCGTTTAATAGATGCTTGATAAATATTTGTTTACCGAAATAGGATAATAGTTATGGCATAGTCCTACTCATGAGCCATTTTTCTAAGAGAATCCACATTAGGAGGTCTTTGTTTTGTCTTCAAATTGATTAGAATCCATTATGAACTAGGAAGTTAGTCCCTGGGGTGTCCTGGCTGGCCTTTCAAAACCTTGAGTATGTCATTCTGGGTTGGAATTAGCACAGACTGAATTTGGTCTGTATCTGCTGATTCTCTTTAGGTATCATCCGTGCAATATCTCTAGGACCAGGTGTTTACCAGGGCTCTTAGAGCCACCAGGAGAGACTAAATTAAACTTTACTGATTGGAGCTCTTGGACTTCGGGGTGCCCTTTTCCCTCTCCCCTCCCTGTTTCCCTGGGTAAGTTTCCATCCCAAAATTCCTGCAGTTTTAAGGTCACTGTGGAACAAATCCCAAACCTACCTCTAGTAGTCAAGGTTTCCTTTCAGTTTTTGCAGCTATTCTCTGGGGAGAGGGCTAAACACGGATTGTAGTACCAACATGGATCCTTCCATATGCTTTCTTTGTTTAAGTGATCAGAGTAACTGATCTTTAGCGAAATGAACTTTTGTATAGGACATATATGGGGGATTCCTACAGCTTCATGAGTTTTGCTAAAGGTACTATTTAGGTCCTGGACAAATTACTTTAGGAGTAAAAGTCAATTCTGATGCAAACAAAAAAAATCCTCTTGTCCCTGAGAAACATAACTAAGTATAACTAATTAATAAGCTAGTTATTTATTTAATAAATTGGTCTGAAGATATTCTTCCATATGTGAAGAATAAGCATATTATGCCTTTCCCATCTAAAGTGGAAATCACTAAAAGGCAGAGAGTGTGTGTATCGCAACCCCTAGGATTCCTGTTTCTGGGATTGCCTCGTACCTGATGCTCAGGGAGCATTTTCACTGGCTTGAATTGAGTACTCGCCATCTGCTCTCTGAGCATTCGCTGCTGAATGAAAGGGGAGAGAAAGTGAAATGAGAGGTTGGGTGGGGGGCAAGGAAGCTGGAAAAATAAGAGGAAGCAGCTGGGAGCTGGGGAGTTGGGGGGGACTTATGTAAGGTCAGTAAAACAGAAAGCTAGCAGAGGACAGTGTCAGGCCTTGGAGGTAAAGGGCTAATTCTGTCATCTAGTTGAGTAGAGCCATGTGTGCTTTGTTAAAGAGACTAAAATTACTTCAGAGAAAAATCTAGATTCTCTGAATCTGACCCATCTTCCCTGTGTACCATAGTAAATTGTTCATCAAGTCAAAATCTAGGAATTGTGGTCCTCTTTCTTCAGGTCTAGCAAAGAGCTTACTGCCACTGCTCAGGCAACCAAGGGTGAAATGCTTCAAGTAGTATTTGTGGATAGCTGGTAAGCTTGATGTTTTATTCCCCAGCTTAAGGAGTAAATGCTGAGTACAGCTGTTGTCCCTGTGTAGAGCTTTAACAACCAGCTTGCCAGGTTCCCTGCACCTGCTTACATGGCTGGATCAGATAACTGACTGGAGAACTTTAGGCAGCTTCTAGTTGAGAGACTTTTGAGTCAAGAAACATCCTTAAAGAAGCAGATCTCTCTCCTGGAGCCTTAGCCAGATCTTATGCTGTTCTGGCCTTGTGTTGCCATCTCTTGGCATTGCTGCCTAGAATGGAGCAGCCTACGTAAAGCTTAGTCTAACTAGTCTTGTGATGTCACATCAGTGTCTTAGGTCACCACTGTTCATGTCCCTCACCCAAGGAACATACTGCATAGGTTCCTCAACACTTGTTTCATTATTTCCTGTTTCCTTCACTACCAGGAATGGAGGGATCCTCAGTCAAAGATCATATTGACCCAATGAGGCTTTTTTTTTATCTAGGCCAATGAAAGGGAGAGGAAGGAGCACCAACTCAGAAAGAGGGAGCCATAAGATCTGCATGTATTAATATGGTAACTCTTTGGAGACTTCTGAGAAACAGAATCCCATATGAACTCTGGACTATCCTCAAGTCTGATAATGAAGAAGAAATTGAAGAGATGTTTCTGTTGGGAGTTTGGGTAAAGAGTATTCACTTGATATATGTATGTTTTTGCCCTGCCCCACTCTTCACAAGAACATTTGGACAGGCATTAACAAGTACTAATTTTTATTTTTTAATTTTTTTTGCAAATGAATCATTTTTCTGGTAACGCAGTTGGCTACTAGCACAATGCTGTTTAGTGTCATTACATCCCTCTTTTAACCAGTGGAATATATTTGGGGTGGAGGCTATAACCACTGAAAAGAGCTTTTCCTTTGTACCAAAATAACTGCTTATGTAGGGATTTAATTTATGTTTTTGACTTATTAGCATGATGTAACTGAACTAAGCTTTTTTTGCGGTACACAGGCCTCTCACTGTTGTGGCCTCTCCCGTTGTGGAGCACAGGCTCCGGACGCGCAGGCTCAGCAGCCATGGCTAACAGGCCCAGCCGCTCCACGGCATGTGGGATCTTCCCGGCCCGGGGCACAAATCCGTGTCCCCTGCATCGGCAGGCGGACTCTCAACCACTGCGCCACCAGGGAAGTCCTGAATTAAGCTTTGTAGTTGTTGGTTAAGGCCCACGAAGTTTGCGTGACCTGTTAAGTGGCAACTTTTTTTCAAGCTCAGCCATTACCCTGGACTTGGGGCATCTGAGGGCAGGGAGGAACAGGTGTCCAAAGGAGAAATGTTGGTGCCTGAGCGTATGTTTTCCAGTTGTATTGAATTTCTTACTTGGTGTATTTTTGACCTATCTTAGTTTCTTTCCTTCTTGCGTCCTATGCTGTTTTGCTTGCTATTTGTTGGATGTCCTCTGACAGGAGTTGTAAAACGGAAGGTATTTCTACTCAAATGCTTTGTGGAAGAAACTGATAGGTTAAGCATTGATTTCTGGCAGCTTCTTTCAAAAAGAGTTAAGGTGATAAATGTGTTTCCATTGGCTTTGGATATGTTTTGGGCGTCTTGGGTATATGGCCCTTCTTACAAACAATAGAGTGTTTAAGGACCCTCAACTACCAGTTAAACTAAATGTCTGCTAGGAAAATGGGTAGGTTTGTTCCCTGTCCCTTTGTTCTCTGTGACTGTTCCAGCCGTCAAGGAACTTAAATTGGTGTTTAGGAAAAAAAATTCTTCGTTGTTTCCCCTTCCTCACCTTACCAGTTAAAACAGAAATAAACTAGTGATGACACTTCAGGTGGTAGAATTGAAACACAAATCCAGCTTCTGGCCACATGGGCCACAGGCAAGTGGCTTAAGCCCTTAGTGTGGGGAGGTGGGGTGGGGAGATTACTTCTGCTTTCCTCCCAGAGAGGCTTGTTTTTGTCTCTTTTTTGGGCGTGTGTGTGTGTGTGTGTGTGTGTGTGTGTGTGTGTGTGTGTGTGTGTATGTGTGTGTTGTTGCCTTTGGTCTGGTAGGGTGTGTGTCCCTTCTCCCCGATTACACTGAGGCTGATAATGCAGGGTAACATTTCTCTCTGGCCAATGTTTTTGGTATTTCTAAGTATTGCAGTCTTGCCTTTTACTAGTAGATCTGTTCATTGTCACTTCCAGCTTTCTTGCATGAAGAGTTTGTTCATTAACTGCCAATTTGAAGCTGCTTCTAACTAGATAGACTCTATGGACAGTTTTGGATTTGATTTGGTTTTGGTTTGTTGATTAGTCTTTCTTGGGAAGGGTAATTGACAATAGCAGAGATAGTTTCTATGCCTAGGATTCTGCATCTAATCTTAATCCTTAACGTACTCACAGGATTTTAAAATCCTTTCCAAAATGGGAAGGAAATATCCTGTTACTTTCTAATGTTTGCTACAAGTTGTCCTTGTAAATGCTGATCTTGGTAGGTTTCTTCCTTTGTCATGTGTCCTTAGCCTTTTGGCCCTTTACCTTAGGGCTCTTCAAAGGAGAGGGGGATGGGGCAGGGGGAAAACCTGTTACTTTGAGAGAAAGTAAGAACTGGCTTAGAGCTCTTATGCAGAGTTCCTAGCCCCAGAATTAATCTAGAACCTGACTCAGTAGCACCAATAAAAACATCTACTTAGCACCTGTTATATTCCAGGAAATGTTCTAAGCTTTTTATACACATTTCTCATTTAATCCACAGTCCTGTCTCTGTGAGATAGGTATTTATTTTGTCCTCATTCTCCAGATGAGGAAACTGAGGCCCTAAAAGATTAAGTGACATGTTATACACACTGGGGCAGGGGAGATGGGAAAGAAGAACCTGAACAGGGTGGGGAGGGAATCTGAATTTTATTTGGGTGGATGTAGGCACATATATTTTTTGGCTTAGACACCAGACATTTCAGTTATACATCATAACTGGAGGTAACACCATTGATTCATTCACTGAAAGTTGTTTACAATAATCAATATGAATTTATTGTCTTCAGACATTGCTAGTGTTTTGATTGGACCCCAGTATAGTCTGTGGAAGCAGGCTTGAGGAGGGGTTCATTTTGTTTGTGGTTAAGGATTTTTTCTGTCCTAAGAATGGAATCTTTGACCTTCCTAATTTCATTATATTCCTCAAAACAGTTGGAGCTGATTGTTTTTGAGTACTCATTCCAAACTTTTGGATATTTTCTCTGGAAAATATCCTAAGATTTAAAATTTCATCTGAATTTAAAAGATTGTTAATTTTTATTTTTAATGGGAAAGAAAATTCGGAGCAATCAGGAATTCTGGTTTCATCTCATGGATAGAGATAAAAATTAGCCGTTTACCTCAAGAAAAGTGATACTTCTGAATCCCAGCTCTTCAGTAATGAGAACTGGCCTGTTTTTACTTGACCTCTACTTTGTGGTAGTGGGGAGACCCCTCTCCAGAGGTTGTGAGAAGGATTGCTAGAGAAAGGTTTTCTAGATCCTGGGAAAAGAAGTTCAAGAGAGTGTGGCAATATTGTCAGTAGAAAAATGGTCTTCATCAAGTACTAGTCTTATAATCCTGAAACTTCATTTTCACCACAGTTTGAAAGGCAGCAAAGTAGGAGAGGCTATACAGGGAAGGGAAGACTGAGGAGATGTATTACAGAGACCTCGAAGTGAATACGTTAAAACAGGAAAGAAGGTGCACTCATTGAATGAAAACAAAAGAATACGAAGTGTCCGAGGTCAGAGCAAAAAGGTTTTAGTTGACCTAGTTGATTCCTTAGGTTTACATCTTAGTTCTCTCCTTATCTTGTATGTATATATAAACTTAGGCTTCCTGAACCATTTTCTTTCTTTCCAAAAGAGACTAATGGACATTTATAGGAGACATAGGGGCCACTGTAGCAGTTTAGCTGAGGAATGTAATCAGAAACTATTCATCATTTTCTGTCCCCTCCTGTCTTAGGCTGACTGGTTCCCTGATGTGTTACCTGCTTCTGCCACTGATCCAAACTGCAGAACTTCTCATTCGTTCCCAAGGCCTCCAGGCAGTGTCCAGTAGGGAATCAACTCTAAAAGGAACCAGACCAACGTTTGCCAGCCCCTTCATTCTGGTGACTGAGGGAAGGAAAGTGTGGGAAAGGGGTATATATGTGTAGTCGATGGAAAGGAAACACAGACTGTCACATTACTATACCTCTTCAGTTTCTTTTACCAATAGAATTCTTCAACCATATTATTTTTTATTGTGTATGTATGGGGGAAGTTGGAGATGGTGACCTTGATTAGAATGTAATTTAAGAGGAATAAATGGAGGGAATGAGATAAGAGACAGTCGGTTATGAAAGAGGTTGAAGTCTTGAAATAATGTGACCATCTGTGGAATTTTTTAAAGCCAGAGTTTACAAAAATATCACTGATAGAGGCTGCCTCCTCATTTCCCGCCACAGGAGACTTCTTGGACTGGAGGCACTTGTTTAATAACAGCTTGTCTTTGATAGAAAATGTTCAGGGCATCATCGTACAAAGTTCCAGTAGCAGTGACGCCTACACGGAAGACTTGGAACTGCAAACAGAGGCTGGGGTCACCTCAGTGACAACTGGCGCTGTCCAACCAGAAGTTCGATTCTTGTTTTGTGGGGTGAGGAAGTAGACTGTACTAAAGCACTAAAACAATTTTTTGTCTGTACTTTCTCTTTAATTAAAAAAAAATATTTTTGTTGGCGGGAGAGGGGGGTGTTCGGTAGAATTTCACATCATATCTGGAGTTAAGAAGAGGATGGGGAAGCTCAGCCCTTCACCCAAGAATAACCCAGTAATGACACCTCTACGCGTGGGAAGTGTTTCCCTCCGCACAGGGAGGATCTGAGGCTGCACCCCAGTGGGATTCCCTGCTTGAGTTGGAAGGCCACTCAGAGGTAGATGCGTATCCAGCAAGAGTGCGGAAGGTTTCGCTGGAATGAAATACCAGAGGGGAAAGACACTGCAAGTCGAAGGGGCTTCCCCCAGTTTGGAGGTAGGGGCTGTGCTGCGCGAAAGGAACTGAAGAGCCCGGGGGCCACCGTGGCCTGTGCCTTCCGCTGAGGGCCTGAGAGGGACGCGATGCTGTCGGGCACCGGGTTTGAGTCACGGGAGCCGGCCCGGCCGTGCCCAGCGAGCCAGCGCCAGACCCTGGCGTCCTCCATCTTCTCTCCTGAGCTCCCCCTGTTCCAGCTGCCTGAGCCACGGACCGCAGCACCACACACCCCCGCGGGGGGGGACGCCGCGCCCCATCCCCGCCCCCGGCCCCACCCCAGCCCCCCCGCGGGGGCCCTGACCCCACCGCCCGCAGGCACTGGCTGAGCTCCGAGGCGGCGAGCGGGCCGCGGGGACGCCCGGGAGGGGTCGGGGCCACTGGGGGCGGCGGCGGCCGGGTCGGGGCTCCCCCCCCGCCCGCGCTCGCCGCGGCGGTGGTGCGTCCCGGAGGTTACCGGAAGTGGCCGCGCTCGGCGCTGCCATGTTGAGGAGCCGCCGCTGCCGCTGCCGCCGCCGCCGCCGCCGCTTTGTTGTCGCCTCCTCCGCCTGAGGAGGCTCCCCGAGCGGGGGGGAGTGGGGAGGAGGGGGGTCGGCCGCTGCAGCCATGGAGGCCAACTGGACCGCGTTCCTGTTCCAGGTACGGGGGGCCCCCCCCGGGGGGGACACGGGGGGGACAGGGGGGCCGGGCCCGGGGCTGGCGGGCGGGCGGGCGCTCCTCCTCCCCTCCCTCCCGGCTCCGCTCTCCGGCCCGGCCTTAATCCCCCTTTGTTTTTCCGCCCGCCCGCCTCGGCGGAGCGGGGCTGCTGAGGTGAAAGGAGGCGGCCTCACGGGGTGCGGGGAAGAGAGCAGGCCTCGGGGTGACCCCCGGTCCCCCCCCAGCACACAAACACACACGCGCACACACACACACACACACCCTTCCCTCCCGCCCTGAAGGGGAAGGGAGGAGGCCGGTCGCTGTCACCAGCCGCGGCCCAGAGAAAGGAGGGCGCCGGGCCGCTGGATAGCGCGGTCCGCTCGGCCACGGCGCGCCGGGCCCGGGCCCGCACCGTGGGGTGAGGGGGGTCCCCGGGTCCTGCTCACTTCCCCCCCACTTCATCCATCTTTTCGCTCGCTCTCCGTTCTTTTCACCTCCCTGTCTTCTTTTTGTGTGTATATGTTGACTTTCTGACAAGCCCCCCCGCTCGAGTCCCCGCGAATAGCGGGTATCCTTGGGCTCCCCGCCACTCCCCCTTCCCGTCGCCCCCCTCATGTTTACCCAGTTGGGGGGGTGCTGTAAACGTGTATCCCCTCCCCAAACTTTTTCGTTGGATTTACGTGTTTTCATTCCCAGGCCAGTGCCGAGCCTTGGCAGCTGACACCCTCTCCCTCTGTCCAGCTCTACCGCCGTCCCATTCAGCCCGGGGAATCCCCCGGCCGGGGGTGGGGGGGCGGGGGCCCGGCACTCCGGGAGGCCCCACCTTCTGCTGGGGCGCGTTTCTCTCTCGTCCCACCTTTAGCGTTTCCTCCAACCAAGTGGGGGAGACGGCCAGTGGAGAGAGCAAACAAAGTCCGCTTACAGAGCCCCCAGATGAGTCATTCGTGGGGTGTTGGTCTTCACTTTTTGCAAGAAACTTGAAGGTGACTGTAGCCGATGCGTTGGCAACCTTCTTGCCCGCCCATCTGAGGTGGGGACCCCTATTTGGAAGACCTAGAACTTATTTTTTCCCCGCTTCGTTTCTGTTTGAAAACGAAGCACTTAATGGGCAGTAGTAATGAGCTCACGGGAAAACTTAGGAACCGGAGGTTAGGAAGCTCGTCACTTTAAGTGCGTTCTTCCCGCCTCGCTGAGTTATTTTCCTTCTTTGAATAACTTCATGAAATCCCAAATGCGTAGCTTGGGCGCTTGAGACCTTTTGGAACTAACCAGGAACGGATGCAGAATTTTCAAAAAAAATCCTCCCAGCCACTGGACCCATCCCAGTGGAGTTAATATAAGGAACTGGATAATTCAAACAGTGCCTACTGTGTAGAGATGGTTTATTGTTTTAAGACATATTCTTTCGAATGTGAGTAATTTGATTTTTAAGTAATTGAAATATATTCGGGCTTCTTAAAATTGAACATACCCAAAATTACGGAATTCACTAACTTGGCCCTTATTGTGATCTTGTATTGTTTTAACAAGTGCTTTGATGAGCTTGATAATGTGATAAGTCAACTTAAAAATGCATTGGAAAAAAATGATACATAACTAGCTTGCATCCAGGTTGGTGTAAAGGTGGCAAATGCCCTCTCTAGAAAAAGCTTTCAAATGGTCATTTTAAAATATGGGATTAATGGGCCACTGCAGTGATTTTTCACATGAGGAATGATTTAGATTTACCATATTAAACGTGCTCTCAATGGAGATTGGAAAAAAACGAGAGTTCTTTATGTAAAGGAAAACCCCGTAACTAATTTTTGGAAAACTAGTTGAAAAATCTTTTGGAATACTTTTATTATTCTTTTCCTGGGGAAAGCAAATGCCAAGCATTTAATGATCAACTTTTTAATTAGATTTTATATTATTTAATTTTTTTCAGCTATTAAAATCTTTTTTTCCACCTGATGGAGAAGTGTGAAAGCTAATATTTGATCCTGGGCTTGGCAATGTGTGCAGTGAAAATTGTTGGAAAACTTATAATTTAGAGCCGAGGACAGTTGAATGGGTAAAGAGAATATTTCAGTCTTTTCTCTGGAAAGGTATGAATAGACTTACTCAGTTCCAGTTTTAAGTAATTTTCACTGGGGAAATGGAGAGTTAAACTCTCTCATTTGTTTCCTGGAGCATCCTGTTGAATTTATATTTTAAAACAATTTAATACCTGCTTGCTTTCCAAATAACCTGGTGGAAAGTGAAACCCGTATCTGTTAAAGTGTTTGATGAATGATTCTCCTAATAGGACATTCAAGATATGACTCACTGATGCCAGTTTCCTTCAGAACAAAATCTTTTACCCTCTGGCACTGGAGATTTCATGGTGCCATATCCTACCACCCTGGGTGATGAAATAACATTTCTGTTTTGTTTTTTTTGCCAGCCCCAGAAGAGGAAAGCTTGGGCAGGGTTAAAAAAGCCTTGCAGTTGAAAGAGATGGGAGATAAAATTAAAACTTTGGTTTGATGATGCTAGTCAAATAAAAGTCTACCCAGAAGTTATATATTTTTAAAAATCACTTAACGGAAGGCAGGCCATGGTTGTTATTTTACTCTGTCTCTCCCTCAGAGAACAAGTTGGGGAAACCCAGTTCCCCTCTTAGAAGGCTTCATATAGAAGTGTGGGGATCCTAGGAATCCTCAGAGAGTGATTCCCGTAGTGGGCGAGGCATTCTACAGCATTTCACCCGAGAAGCAGGGACCTGGTGTGACCCTCCTGTGAGAGTGAGCTTCAGCAATGCTGTAAAAATACTTTATGTTGCCACAGACATCTGAATTGGTAAAATGGCAGTAAGTGCTTTTAGTACTCCATCGAACTAATGGTTGTTTAGAATTGAAAAATGCCTCTGAACACTATAAGTCTGAACTTTGTCCAGAAGATTTGCTTTCCCTATTATCTGATCTGTTAGCCTTTGAAATTGTATATCTTGAGCTATCTTCAGCTATTAACCGTTTGTATACTGTACGGAAGCTTGGGCATCCTACAGCAGGTTGGAAAGGGGGTAAGATTAGAGTCCAAATTCTATAAAGTTTTTACTAAAGTCACTTGGGTAGACCCTGACAATTACAGGAGCTCCATAAATTAAATTAAAAGTGGACTCAGTGTGAGCACTAAGTCCAGAAAGATACTCATAAGTAAGCACACAATTTCTATGAGTACTTCCAGGACTCAAAGGAAGATTCAGTCAAAATAGTTAAATTGAAAGTGATTAACTGTGGATAGGACACCTCCTGATGATTTAGGGAAGTCTGGTTCTAGGCTTAGCTGTTGTGCTGCTATCAAGTAAACATGGAGCTGTGTGTGGTAGGTGTTCTTATTCGTCAGGAGAGGAGCTCTGTGTGCGTGTGTCTGTGTGTCTCCATATTTTTTTACTTAATGGAGTGTAATGTAGAACTTAGGTTTAGAGTGAAAAGGGTAAATAAGTGTCTAGAGTGTCTGAGATGATGGGATGGGCCCTTCCTAGGACACTGTATGCTTAAAATATTTGGAACTCTTACCTCTGAGTGCATGTATCCTTTTAGGATGACAAAACTCAAGCATAGGGGCTCGAGCTCACTGTCCAGAGTTTCAAAAATAATGTTGATCAAATACAGCATATTAGGAAGAACTATTTCAGGAATTTTTTCCCATCATTTCCTAAATGTTAATCAGTATAGAGGTATGGAGAATTTTGGAAGAATCAAAACCAAGTGAGTAACTACTCATAAATACCAAGAACCTGACCCACAATGAAATTTTGGTTTCAGTGCAGCTAAAGAAAATTTCCAAACATTGTCCAGCTCCCAGTTTTGGAGTGGAAAAGCACTTTATAACAGCAAATGTCCAGTACTTTAACTCGCCCTACCACTGCTAGAAGAAGATGAAAATGAAAGGAATTTAAATTATTTATAGTTTGTTCTTTCTTATTAGTCTGAGTTTAGGGTTTGAACAGCTAGTGTTGCTAAAGGATGCAGACTTCTAGTGTAAGATTAAATGAACTGAGAAACAATTGACAGGTGTTTGCTGGGGGCTGCCTTCACAGATGCCTTCCAGGATGATTAATAGCAGATTCCATTTCAACCAAATCTTTTAGTAGAGTTAAGTGGAAACTTTAAAAGTAAACTTAACCACTAGCATATGTATTCAGAGACCTAGATTCCTTGTATTACTTAGCAACAGCCTCTTTCCTCGGTCGCTGAGAGTTTGTGATGGAAGGGGAGAGACATCTATTTTCCTAGGTAAAATAGACAAGTAGATGATTACATGTCTATATGTGTATGTGTGAGTGTGTGGCTTGTGGATTACTGCAGTAAGGTACTGTTAAATAGTTAAGTCTGGAGTGTAATTTTTTTGACAAGTTATTTAAACTTGGTCTCAGCACTGACAGACTAATGCAGACTCATTTCATCAGCTGGTATGTCCCTTATGAACCAGGGTGGTGTGTAGTTTAGTCAGCTGTTTGAAAGCAAGATCACTGTCAGCAACTTACTCGCAAAAGTTTTGTGTCTGTGCAGTGATTTTAATGCTTTGTATTGGGAGCTCTGAGAGTAGCTAGGTGGTTGCTGGATCTCTGCTGCAGAGAGTAGCTTACAGGCTCCTTGATTGTTTCTTCTGGTCTCTATTGTCTGAAGCATGTTGAATTTTGAAGGTCATTGTGAGAGGCTGAATTTCTGAAGTGTAAATGTTTGGTTTTAGGCCCACGAAGCCTCCCATCACCAACAGCAGGCAGCACAGAACAGCTTGCTGCCCCTCCTGAGCTCTGCTGTGGAGCCCCCTGATCAGAAACCATTGCTTCCAATACCAATAACTCAGAAACCTCAGGCTGCTCCAGAAACATTAAAGGATGCCATTGGGATTAAAAAAGAAAAACCCAAAACTTCCTTTGTGTGCACTTACTGCAGTAAAGCTTTCAGGGACAGCTATCACCTGAGGCGCCACGAGTCCTGCCACACAGGCATCAAGTTGGTGTCCCGGCCAAAGAAAACCCCCACCACGGTGGTTCCCCTTATCTCCACCATCGCTGGGGACAGCAGCCGAACTTCGTTGGTCTCAACCATTGCAGGCATCTTGTCAACAGTCACTACATCTTCCTCGGGCACCAACCCCAGCAGCAGTGCCAGCACCACAGCTATGCCCGTGACGCAGTCTGTCAAGAAACCCAGTAAGCCTGTCAAGAAGAACCATGCTTGTGAGATGTGTGGGAAGGCCTTCCGAGATGTGTACCACCTCAATCGGCACAAGCTCTCCCATTCGGACGAAAAGCCCTTCGAGTGTCCTATTTGTAATCAGCGCTTCAAGAGGAAGGACCGGATGACTTACCATGTGAGGTCTCACGAAGGAGGCATCACCAAACCCTATACTTGCAGTGTTTGTGGGAAAGGCTTCTCGAGGTACTGCATTTTGCTTTGCTTTTTTTTCCATTATGGTATCAGTACGATCTCTGCGTGATCTAGAAGGTTTATGTGAGAATAGATATTTGCAGGCCTGTGTTATTAGAGGAGATTGGTGACAGATAAAGTATTACACCTCCAGGTCTAATTCCAGTTTGGTGTGGCTGACAAGTGGTGACATAGTGATTAACTTACTATTTCATTTAAGAAGTGCCTTGGTGGACTCAGGCCTTCTTTCGGCACATCAGTACTTCTTATCACTGCGAAACCATTAGTTTTCAATTCATTTGGGTGGCTGGACATGAGATTCACTGCACAAACCAAAGAAACATATCCTGGAAGTTGGGATGACCTTGGAATCTCTTAAAACTTTTAAGAGGATGTTTTTTTCCATTTTTCTGGGGTTACTAACATTTCACTAATTTTCATTTTTAAAGGCTTTTAAAGTTAATGTAGTAGCAGTTGTCTCTGGCAAGTGTTAGGACTAAACTTTGGGTATTTTGTAATTGTAAAGAATCAAGACCTAATATGATTTGATGTTGACTAGGAAAGAAAATTAACAGGTATAAAGGACTAAGACTTTTGTTTATGGTAAGAGAGGTAAGGAGGCTTGCACTGGGGGGTGGGGGAGTTGGTAATTCTGCTGTCTTTCTTTAAAATGTCCCCCACCCATGTCTGCCAAGCATGTAAACATCACAGTAAGTAGCATTTCTCTATGTGTGTTCCATTACATCTTCTGTTGAAACTCTCTCTTTCACAGGCCTGACCACTTAAGCTGTCACGTAAAACATGTCCATTCAACAGAAAGACCCTTCAAATGCCAAGTAAGAGTTAAAATGACTTATCCTTAGTGTAGCACTTAATGCACATTATCCAGAAGGTCTGAGCCAGTCAAATCTCACCTTTCTTGAATAGTCGTAAAATCACTGACTTGAGTAAATGTGGTCCATTTGCATTCTGGTTTTATAAAATATAAATGACAGCTTCTATTTCTGTGAGGCAAGACCATTTAAAAATGTAAATGTTGTTTTTGTTAAGCTACATTTCATTTTCCTTGGGCAACAGTATTTATTGTTATAAGAAAAAAAATTTATTGTCTTGCAAAGGTCGTTTATTTGAAAAGAATAAATGAATGAAGTGTTTTAAATTAACTTCTGGGTTGATGATTGAGGTTGTTTTAACCATAATCTAAGAAAATATGAATTTTCTCCCAAATGTTACCACTTACTGGATTTTTGTCTGCTATCGCCAAATTGGAGCATTCTCTAATGACATAAGTTGTGGTAATGAAGAGGTTAAGAATCTTGCTAAATGAAATGACCGTGTTAGGCGTCAGTAATTCTGGTTTTTTGCTGGAAGTCTTTTTGTGCTCCTTTCAGTTAAATTTTGTTAATGACTGATTTTATTAAGTAAGTGATTCGAATTCTAAGAAAAATCCAATTGGAGGAAGGAAGCTAGTGTCATTGAGTGATTACCTGTCATGAGGCCTTGGGCCAGGCTCTTAATCCACCAGTAATTTTGTGAGGTAGGTATTATTTTCATTTTACAGATGAAATAAATTCAGATAGGTTAGCTAACTTGCTGAGTATTACATTGTTTAGTGAGTCAGGAGCTGGATTTAAATCCGGGTTTAACTGACTCTACAGCTCACATCTTTCACTACTCTGTTGATATTTTTTTCTTCCCCTCAAAATGTAAGAGTCTAAAATTCACCAGGTGTCTTATCGTGAGTACAATTCTAGGTAACACATGCAGTTAAAATTCAGCTAACTCAGTCTGCTTGCTGACATGAGTAGGGTAATACCTAGAATATAACGTACTTTAAAATGAGTAGAACAGGATAGTCTATATTTAAAAAAAGTTTTCCTCCCTCATGCAGACGTGCACTGCTGCCTTTGCCACCAAAGACAGACTGCGGACACACATGGTACGCCACGAAGGCAAGGTATCCTGTAACATCTGTGGGAAGCTCCTGAGCGCAGCATACATCACCAGCCACTTAAAGACACACGGGCAGAGCCAAAGTATCAACTGTAATACATGTAAACAAGGCATCAGTAAAAGTAGGTGACACTTCAAATTGTATTTCTTTTTTTTTTTTTTTCTTGCAGTACGCGGGCCTCTCACTGTCGTGGCCTCTCCCGTTGCGGAGCACAGGCTCCAGACGCACAAGCTCAGCGGCCATGGCTCAAGGGCCCAGCCGCTCCGCGGCATGTGGGACTTTCCTGGACGGGGGCACGAACCCATGTCCCCTGCGTCGGCAGGCGGACTCTCAACCAGTGCGCCACCAGGGAAGCCCAAATTGTATTTCTTTTGCGTTTCAGATTGATGGAATCTAGATTTTTTTTTTTTATAATATATTGAAGATATTTTCACCTGTGTTCTCAGGACTATATTAATGTTCACCTTACTTGTTTCCTCCTGTTGCTAAAGTATGCAAACACGCGTCAATGGACGGTGTATATTAGTGTTGGAAATACACTTTACGTACATGTATACAGGCAACAATGATAAACTCTCCACTTATTTTGCTTTTAATCCTGTACTGTCTACTAATAACGTCCATGTTAGAAGAGCACAATTTCCCTGCAGCTATTTTTCAGTGTGTCCCTTCTTCTATGGGGTTTGAATAAAAAGCTTTAGTGTGTTAGGATTGTGGCAGCAGAAGCCATACTAGGAAGCTGCATCTTGTGCCAGGCAATTTTAACTGATGTTATTTAATGTAAGGAAGATTCTCAGGCACGAGTGCCCCCTAACTCCTGATAGTATTAATAACATGTCCTTCATAACCTAAAGATAAAAGCAGTGTTACATAATTTTACTTCTCAAACCCAAATCTATAGAGAAAAGGGATAGCGTACCCATTTGAACGTTTAAATGCTTTGCTTACCTTAAATTCAGAGTTGAAAAGATAGAATATTCCAGGGACTTGTGGATAAAATTCAATACTTGCATTTACCCAGGCTTTTTTCTAAGATCTCCCTAACCATCAGAAGAAAGTGTTTTCCTAATTCTGTATTCTATTATATATGTACTTCATGCAGCAGAAACATCAGATTCTCAGAATAGGTGACCAAAAGTGAATGGGAAAGAATGGTTAATGTGTTTCAATCTCATTCGTTTTTGCTTCTTTGTAAGTACATTGGGTTTATTATCTAGAACGTCAAACTTTGTTAACTTTACAGAAATTTACTTTTAATGTACATCGTTGTGGTCAGGTAACTAACTATGTTACATATTTTGATGAGCATTAATTATTCCATGCTAATATTACCGAAGTTCCATTCTAAAAGATACTTGCTTTTTAATGTAGCAAAGAATTCTTTTATGTTGGTTTTCCCTAGCTCTCTGGAGTTTTAAAATTTATCTATTTTGACCAGTAGAGACACAGCAGCACAAAAGATGTACTATAGTAAAAAACTATCAGGTCAAATGATAAAGATCATAGAGGCATGAGGAGTCAAAGTATCTAAGTTCGGATTTTGAAAAAATAGCCACACTTTTTCCAGGTAAATAATAGCGTTTCTGTCTTTGTCTTTGGAGCAGCGTGCATGAGTGAAGAGACCAGCAGCCAGAAGCAGCAGCAGCAGCAGCAGCAGCAGCATGTGACGAGCTGGCCAGGGAAGCAGGTAGAGACACTGAGACTGTGGGAAGAAGCTGTCAAAGCAAGAAAGAAAGGTAAGATGAGGCATCCAGTGCTCACAGCGTGGCTAGTGTTTTCATCTAGTATGCCAAGTAACAAAGTAAAACAGCCACAGCTTAGAGAATTCAGCTTTATGGAAACACTTTAAAGAGATACTGTATGCTAGGAAATACCTGGTAAAGTTATTAGCAACAAAGCTTCCAAGCTTCCAAGTAAGTTTTTTTTACTAGGAAATAAAAATTCTTAGTACTTCTTGTCAGGTTCTTTCTTGTGACTTAATTTTGTTACACATTTGTAGCCAAATTTGGTCCTTTGCTGTGTACGCTCAGAGTTCCTTTTTATGTTCATTTTTATGTCAACCTTCATGCATTAAAGGCTCCTTTTTGTGTTTTTAAAATAGTCCCACTCTTAAAGGTAGATGAAATATCCTTATGTGTACATAAGTTCATTTTCTTACAACTGTGTTATTTTCTGATCTTTAGTGTTCTTTCTGAATTGTATTATTTATTACATATTTCAGACTCTATAATGCTGATGTCTTTTTTCTCGGTCTCACCCTTAATCTAATTCAGTCTGTCACTGGGGCTGGCATTAGCTTAACATGTATGTACTTCAGTTGTTAGTGACTTTACTGTAATTGTTACTAAAACTGGGCATGGTTTGCTTTTCTCTCATATATATCTTATAAAGAAGCGGTTGGAGTATCGGTTTTCAGCACAGTTTTTTAACTTAGTAGTTGTAGCTTTGGCTTCTGGACTACTGTGCAGCCATTTCAGGTAAATCATTTTGTCAATGTATCATCAGCCACAGGACAGATTCCTAAATTCCGTTTTGCCTTCCCCACCCTTGTCATGTCTTACTGTTTTATTTTAAATTCATAAGGAATCCCCTGCATTTAGGCTGTGCTGTAATTCCTTTGCTGTGTAGTTTCTTCCATCCTTTGCGTTCATGTAGTGCAGCTATTCCCTTCCTCAGATCCCTTCTAAACATTCTGTACTTGGAAAAAGATAAAAGGAATAGCTTTTCCATATATCTACTGGCACTGGAGGAAAGAATGCAGCAGTTCAGATAGGCTTTCCACTTTGCCTCAGATGCTGCTTATTCCTATCTTCCAAATGAATATTTGTCATTATTTTGATTAAATATTTTGTGATAAAGAGAAGGAATGGAGAATGGTGGGTAGGGGAGAAAAATTTATATGTGTGTATGTGCCGTGATAATTGCATAGTGGGTTGAAAGCGAAGGTTGAAATACGAAGGATGCTTTGCTCAGAGAAGAAGTAAAAGTGTTTAAGTTACAGAAAGGGATAGGGTTAGATTAAAAAGAAAATGAAGGGGAGGTGGGGAGATGGCACACCCACCAAGTAAGTGAAAGCTTATTTGGTGAAAACAGGAGGAGAATATTTTTAGCATGCTACCATCACCTCAAAAGTGAGTCGGTTTTCTCCCTCATTCTTTTCTTCTGCACTCTTCTGTTTGGTATTGTATTTCAGTGTGCTTGCACAATAAGACTCAGTTGTTTAGCTCATCTTCTGATCTGCGTGAAACAAAATGCTATTGTATTCCCATTTGTTGCATGAATCTCTTTGGAAACGACCACTGATGTTAGAAACTTCTGTGTTCATGTTAGTAAATGTCATGTCTGGGGGGAGAAGAGACTCCTGACCTGAAAACCTGAACTTGAATCAGCATGTCCCTTTTAAATACTGGGCTTAAATAAGGTAATGTAAGTTTCCAAACCTGGATGACAATGAGATCATCATCTCAGCAGCTTTTTAGATAGATAGATATCCAGGTTCCATCTAAATCTCACAATTGAGTTTCCTGGGAAGCAGTTTTTTTCAAAAAAACCTCCCTAGGTAAATGATTTTGATCATCAGCCAGGTTTGGGAATCCCTGATATAGAGTATGGAGCAATGCCAAGGTTACATCATGCTCATCAAGGAAGGGCTGCTCATTGACTCAAGGGTCCACCTGAGGTGATTTGACCATGCGTGGCCTGCGGGCAGACCTCCATCTTTAGTCTCAAATGCATTTCTCCGTTTTGACAGCCAAGTCACAGCCAGCACCCCCATCTGTCTTCTTACTGCACTTTTCTGACACACCAGCAGGTGGTGCTGAATTTTGTTGAGGGGTGGTGTAAGGGGTGTCACCTGTGAGGGAAGTTTTCCTTAAGAAGTGCCCAGGCTTTGCTGATAACAAGGACCACGGTCCCCCAGCTCACTGCAGGGTCTCCTAGCCTGGCTAGTCCCCCTTGGTATGGCTGGTGGTGTGTGGAATACGTACAGTTAAATGACACCAGGCATAAAGTAGGTGATTATGTTAGCCTCAGAAAGAGAAGAAGATACGGGAGCGGGGAGGAGAACATAAACCTACTGAGGGATACTTGTTCATTCTAAACAGCGTTAAGAAACAACCAGAAACAACAGGATTATTTAACTAAAATGATTTTTCTAAGACTGAAATAAACAGATGATATTAAAACAGCTTGTTTATCCATCCCTACTTAATGGAGTTTTAAAACCTTAACAGAATGTGGCTTCACCTCTGAGAAGGCTTTAGAGTACATAGCATCGAGGACACACACCTCTCTCTGCTAGTTACAGTGTGCCTTGTGAGAAGATTTTTCTGATTATCTGTTACTGTGTAACCATCTGCCCAGCTCTGTGTAAACAAGCTCTTCCAGCCTGGCCTGTGGGTGCTTGGTTCTTCCCGGGAAAGTCTTTAGAATTCAGAGGAACTACATGGAAGTGGTAGTGAGAAAACTTAGCCCTACTTGATATCTCTGCCCCCCAGAGTGCCTTGCAGAAATTACCTGATCTTCCAGCATCACTGTGAGGTAGGTAAGTAAATCTAAACTCCAAACCAAAAGCACCAAGGCTAAGCCAGTTGCCTCAGTCTTGTGAAAGGCACAGCATCGGAAGAGATCTGCTCTCGTGCTGGTATTCCTGGCCCCCAGTCTTGTGCTCAGAAGGATCCTCCCTTCCTGTTGACCACAGGGTAGAAAACTATAATTTAATTTATTAAATGTTTGTCCTTTTTAATTAAAAGAAGTTGATTCAGAAACTGAATTGTGTTCACTGTTTTGAGAGTCTAAAGGCCCTTTTGTCTTCTTATTTTAGAAGCTGCTAACCTGTGCCAAACCTCCACGGCTGCTACGACACCTGTGACTCTCACTACTCCATTCAATATAACGTCCTCTGTGTCGTCTGGGACTATGTCAAACCCAGTCACAGTGGCAGCTGCAATGAGCATGAGAAGTCCAGTAAATGTTTCAAGTGCAGTTAACATAACCAGCCCAATGAACATAGGGCACCCTGTGACTATAACCAGTCCATTGTCCATGACCTCTCCTTTAACACTCACTACCCCAGTCAACCTCCCCACCCCCGTCACTGCCCCAGTGAATATAGCACACCCTGTCACGATCACGTCTCCAATGAACCTGCCCACGCCTATGACGTTAGCTGCCCCTCTCAATATAGCAATGAGGCCTGTAGAGAGCATGCCTTTCTTACCCCAAGCTTTGCCTACATCACCACCTTGGTAAACAGTATTATAAAATCAAAATATGGGTTCAAGTAAATATTTACCAGCAACTTACTTTTAGTTTATTAAAGCAAAAAGTAAACCATGAAATTGGGAGATTTATTACATTAGTTAATAATAGTGTAGTAGCATTATTCTCCAATTTGGCTGGGATTGTTCAAAGTAGGGTGTGTATGTCACTTATCACTGGACCACTTTAGTTTAATCAGAAATTCCTTTTAGCTGACAGCACTGCTTAAACAGGATAGTAGTTGGCAAGATGAAAGCCGGAATTAAAACCAATCATGAAAAAGCAAAACCCATTTCAAAATTAAAAAGCAGCATTACTGTTTTTGATCCCAAGAAATCATTTTATTCTGAACACTAGCAGAACTCTTCTCCCCATATATACAAGGTGGATGGCTGATTTTAACCTGAAGTTCTAAATCCAGGGATTGAGAGCTAGGGTAAAATTGTCTGTGTTTATTGTTTTTATGAGTAAATACATGCATTGTCATAATAAAATGCATTTCAGAGAATATGCATTTTACCTTTGGGAATATGTTAATTTCAGGCAGCATTCCCTATGGGAAAGGTGATACCAGCTCTGATATGCAAAGCATATGATAATTTATCATTCTATCTTCAACATATAATAGGGATTGTGACCTGATATTTGGAGATGTAAATATTGCTCAGCATACTAATCCTGATGGAATATAGCATTGTAGTTGACTTTTTTAAAAAACTTAAAAAAACAAACAAAATATACACATTGTGTTTTGGTAAGAAAAGGCCGCAGCTGACAGAGGAGAAGTCAAGTGTGCGGACAGGCAGACTCCTAACAAACAGAGGCCAATGGGACTCCTATTCAGGGGTCAAGGAGTACTTTGGAACAGTTAAAATATATTGCTTTAATTGGAAGACGCTGGAGGCACTGGGATGTGATATGCCCCTCTCTCTCCCAATCAGCGCCTGTTGATATTTCAACAGGGAAAGGTGTGTTAGTTGCTCACTAGAGTTTATGTCTTATATTAAATTGTATACAGTTTTTATTCTAACCACTAACTAGGTAGTATCCCCTTCAGAACAAGCAGAGTGTATCTTTTTTTTTTAAGTTCTCCTTCTGTTTCTTAAGTATTGTGCAGATTTGTTCAACTTTGTAAATATGGACATCACTTTTTGTTCTTTGAGAAAACACTTGTATCAGCTTTGTCGGGTTTTCAGGGAGACAGCTGTCTGCACTCCCTGCAGAAATCCAGCAATGATTGTGCACGTTAAGACATGTGCTTTTTATTTCTTAGCAGGATGTTTTATCTCTGTACATAGTACAAAGTAGAAACCAAAAGCTAGGGAGACAGATACTCTTTACACCATCATGTCACACATTAATGTTTTTAAAGCATTGTGTTTTGAAAAAGAAGTTACTAAAACCAAGGCGCTGTGATTATTTTTTTTTTAAGTTGCAATATTTTTTGGGTTTTTTTTCCTTTTTTTAATCTTGCAGTTAAGAGAAATGGACATTAGTTGTGTTAATCTTGCAGAATGTTTGCAGGACTGACTATCAAACTGGATGACTTCCATTTATACCCCACTGTGTCAGTTCAAGCATCAAAATACCTTGCATCTGAGGCAGACTTCCTACATCAGGGACAGGTATCTGTGTGTCATTATACAAAACAGTTCGAGGGGGTTGAACTACGTAGTAAAAAAATAAAATAAATAGTACTTAGTGTAAAATAATTTTATAAATGATCTTTTGTACTTTAGGACATTAAATTGTACAACTTTTGTATATATAAAAGCTTAGGAACTTTCTGTTTAGCAGGAAGGCAACACATTCCTACACTTTTAATGTATATGTTTGTTATAATGTCCATGTAAACATGCCCTATGTTTGTGCCTTTTAATTAGTTTGTCTCAATAAACAAAATGTAGAGAAAAATATGTAGCTATGACTTTGTTACAACTGTTCCTATCCACAGTACCAAAATGGTTTGTTTTTAATATGTAGAGCATTATGTGTGGACTACTGGAAGGACTCGTGTAGGGAAGGCCCATGCGTGGCCCTGCTGAGGTCTGGATTGGGCAGGTCTTGGCCACATTTGGAGGAAGCCAACGTTTCCTGGCATGCAGCCCCAGGACCGGGTTCTGGCTCTGCCAGCTGGGACCTGTCGTCGCTCTCTGGCTGGGCTGGCAATCACAATCCTCCATGATTGAGATGGCCCTGGCTTCCTCCACAATGGCCCAAGGAGCAGTCCTCAGTGGGGGCAGGTGTGGACCCTACCCCCAGGCTAGAGTGTGGTCGTCAGAACCCTAAAAGTATTAGTTCTTTAAAAAAAAAAAAAAAAAGATATATACTAGGAATGATTGCTTTATCAATTCATTGTATAATAAACAGGAGTGAGAATTCATTGTATGACTTCAGTTAAAATGATATTTTGTATGCATTCTTTATTCACTTAAGCTTGTCTGCAATAATAAACCCACGTCGTGTCTTCTTTTGGGAGGGAGAGAGTTGGCAGGCTGGGGGTGGCAGTGGGCCGCTGAAAGCAGGGGCCGAGTAGGTTGTGTGGTGAAATTCTCCTGTCTTGGAACTGGAATTGAGTTTTGATGCTGATGAACTGATTCAACCAAATGTTGAAGGCAAGAAGGCCACCGCTCACGAAAAAAGCAGAGAGTTTGTTTTTCTCTTCTGGTTGTAACCTGGTTGAGAGCTTCCCCTTTATCAGATTGGCAGCTAAACAGTTGTATTAGATCATCCTCAAATCTGACATCCAGCCTGTTACGCTCTAGGGCTCGCTGCTTGGCCTACATTTGCCTTTTATTGTGTATCCATTTCCCTCCTAAGGTGTGCTCCTAAACGAAGGTTTCTATGTAAGCAGATGGATGATTTTTCCTGTCAATACCAGCACTGTATTACTAACATGCAAAAACTGCAGATTTATTTTGACAAATTAAAGTTAACCGGTCACAAACGTTATGATGGATTGCTTAATACCTCAGAAGCTTCACCATTTCACCATGATGACAGAGAAATTTTTGAAGCACTGCTTCTCCAGGTGTACACGTCTTGATATTGGGCTGGAGAGAGAGGGAAGGACTAATGTCAGGACGGTTTGACCACCGAGAAGGGAGAGTGGAAATGCACCAGACTGGCTGCAGTAAGAGAAGTAACCTCCTCCAGTCAGCTTGAGTAAAGCCCAGAGCAGGTGGGTTTCAAACATTTGTTTGCATGATCTAAACCCAGTTTCTTTACTTGAAAAGGGTTTTAGGCTGGGTTGCCTACCCATTTATGTTCAACTAGATTCATCAGATGTCTACTGAGTACCAACAATGTGCCAGGCACTGTTAGGCACTAAAGGGCATACAAAGGTGATTAAGACATGGTTGCTGCCTCCAAGGAGGCTAAGAGAGGTATGACAAGTACCCAAGTGACAGTACCACCAGACAGCAAATCAAGATGGATCTCACACCATTTTTAAAAAGTTTTGGATACCTACATCTGTTTCATATATAACTGAGGCTTTCCAAACTTCCTCTGATAATTGCTTTAGTCTCTTTATTGACTCAGTGAAAACAGCTGGAGGAAGAGTTCCTTATGTTGCTTTTGTCTGGAATGGGAAGTGTTATTTCACTGAGTTGCTAGTTAACAGTCCTGGCTGTCCAGGTGTTTCCACTCTTCTCAAGGGGCGCTGCTGTTTGGTCCTCTCTGGAGAGACCTGGGTTCGGGATGTAGAGGGCATGGTGGAGGTTTTCCCTGTAGTATCCTCAAGTATCGTTGCCTGGAATGGTAATCACTTTCCCCTCCCAGGCTTAGTAAATCTGGCCTTCAAGTCCTGTACTGTTTCCTCTCTAAAGAGTCTTGTAGCCTGAAAGAATGCCATTTGTCCCCATTTGGGCCTATAAATCTCCCCCACAACTGATCTGACCCTGGCAGATTACTGGATAATCTCTCCCTGTCTTGTAAAAGTAGGGGCCAGGCAGATCAGTGCGTTATGGTTCACGGCTGAATACTGACTGAGTTTGTGCATTGATCTAGGCTCCAGCTTCTCTTGGCTGCTCACTTTTGGGCAATCAAAGGCCCATGTAGTTCCCAAGGAAGGAATGGAGGGAGGGTCCAGGGCTCTGCTTTGGATCTTTGTGTGGTCTAGCCCTCCCCTTGGACCAGCCCATCAGGGGTTGACTAGTTAGCTCTCTTCTTCCCAAGACAGGCACTTGACCCAGATCTTGGCCTTGGACCATGAGGGTCAAGTATTCTGTCATTTACAAAAACTGCCCTGTCATGGGAAGGGAATGGAGTTTCACACTTCAGATTCTGTATCACCACTGACTTGCATCATAGCTTCAGAAATTGTCTTCATCCCTGATGATCTTTAAGTTGACATCCCACCTTCCCAACTGTTAAATATCTCTTTGAAGAGTACATAGAAGAAGAAGAACTTAAAGTCAGTCTTCTTATTGGAGTGAATCCTTTCTGATGTATATAACTGCCAACCATTCAAGAAGAATTCTCTTGGGTGTTTTGGTAAATTTACATTGTTTATGGAGTTTTCTCAGAGTGAGGTCCACCTGCATTTGGCTGTGTCAGCCCTTTCACCTGAATGTCATTTTTTCCTAAATACACCTATAAAGACCCTGGGCAAGAACTAATATGCTAACGATGGACACTTGAGGACAACTTTTCATTCTGCCTGTGAGCGATTCCTTTGGCACAGCAGCTAGAGAGGACGAGGAGACCAAGGGAAATGGAAGGGACATGCCCTTCTAGTGACTGGTCCAGCAGCTCTGACTGGCAGTCAGTGCCGAGGTCCAAGGCTGGGAGGAGTAATGTACCAATTCCAGAGGCTGCTCATGGAGAGGGGAGCCAGCCTCAGAGACTGGGGCAGGAAGCTAAGTCTTTGTCAACCTCAGGGGCAATTGGGAGGCCACCAAAGCCATGGTTCTTACTGAGTCAGCCTAAATCCACTCAGAGATCAGGCTTGAAGGAGCCTGGATCCCCAAGGCCCTTGGTCATGAGCCAAGAAATTCCGAGCTTTGTTAATGGTGGGAAAAGAGCCAGAGAGAAATCAGCTTTGCTTACGAGGTGAGGGAGAGAAGGGAAAGGGGGAATTTGGAGGTTAGAAAGAGGCCCAGGGAAGGGGGGGAGAGAGGGATTTTGGAGAAATTGTCCTTGTGCTTCCTGTGGTGTCATCTCCACCCTGTCCTCCTCCCCTTTCCATGCATCTGCCCCGAGCTGGACATGATTACTCAGAGGACCCTGAGACAGGCTGCTAGTGTAAGCCAGCTGTGATGATTTCAGCTCCAGTCAATGGGCAGAAAAGAAGACATGCTCTTCTTAGCCAGAAAAAGAACAAAATCAGTAGCTGAAGAAACAGGCAAGATTCAGGTGATTAGTAGGGAATCTCCACCTGTGGTGGGGAACCAGGAGCCCCTTCTAGCTGAGGAGGTAGGGGTCCCCCTTCCTGAAATCCTAGAGCTTCATCCCAGGAGAGTAGGCCTAGACTCCAGGGTGGCCTGTCCCACACAAGTGAAGTTCTGCCATTTTGCCATCACCAGAAACTCTGGCTGTCAAGGATGTCTGAGGGAGAAGACTGGGGAGAGGGTGGAGTTGTGGAAAGAGGAAGGAGATAGAACCTTTGTATATTCTGTCCCTTAGGCCTAGAATGTCCTCCCCCAAGCAACCCTCCAACACATTTTCTCTGTTGTGAACCACTAGATATCCTTCAAAATCTAATTAAAATGTTGTTCCCTCCGAAGCCTTCCCTGTAACTTTTAGGCAGTTGGTTCATTCCTCCTTGGTATACAGGCAGAATTGGGAGATACCCAAATAAAGTGGAGGTAGTCCAGGGCCCCACAGAAGGGAGGCTAGTTCCTAAGTCGGACTGTATATTCCAAATGTTTTGCCACATCCCCTAAATCTCTGGTTCCAAATTAGTGGGACCATGGCAACCTGCTGCTGACTTGCCCTTGTATCAATGAGTCCCAATGTTCAGGAAGCCCAAAACACAAGGCACCAAGTACCAAGGCCAGAAACAGCAGCAACAGGTAAGTAAGTCCCCCAGAAGATCCAGAGCAGGGCAAGGCCTGGCATAAGGGACAGCTGGGAGGTGCTATAATATTGGGTTGCAATTAAGAGCAGGGGCTTGGAGTCTGACAGGCTGGGGTGTAAATCCAGGCTATGCCAGTTGGAACTGTGTGTCCTCGGGCAAGATATGTAACCTCTCTGGCCTCAGTTTCCTCAGCCGTAAAGCAAGGATGATAATAGTTCCAACCTGGTAAAGTTTTTGAAGATCTAATTCATGTAAAGTGCTTAGTACAGAGCCTGATATAGAGGAAGGAGCCTCAGATTCAATATACTCCCCCCACCTGGTCCTCCTATACCCTATGTAGTAACAGCAACATCAATTCCCTCAGAGGCACCAACTGCCTTCTCCAAAAGAGCAAAGGAGCTGATTGCCTTCCTTCATGGCTTCCCCATCTCAGACGCTGAGATTTTGAGGATTGGCATCCAGCATGGGAGCCAGAACCTCATTTCGGGAAGGAGAAATTTAGATGGGAGACACATCTGACCAGCAGCTAATTGAAGGCTGCCCAATATGTGGCAGGGAGGGCTCAAGTTACACGGAGGGAATAGTCACCAGGATGGGAGACATGGAAAATGTCAGGATATGTGCCTGTCAGAGAAGTCGTTCCATCTCACGTCATTCACCAACATGCACTAATATCCAGAGAAGTCGCCTGTACAGTTTGCCTCTGCAATCTCACCATCCTGACAGAGTTAGTTCTTATAGCTTGCCGCTAGCCTGGCACGGGCCTGACCTCCTTCCTTCCCAAGAGGAAAGGGAGCGCCACCACCTACCCAGGCAGGATGTGGGAGAGAAGCCTGACATACTTCTCAGACCTGCTCGCTCCTAAATCAGCCCTCATCAGCTCCAACCTGTTTTCCCGAAGGCGTCCTGGACTCGGCGCTCTGAGAGAGGAGCCCCGCAGAGCGCGCGGCAAATGTGGGTTTTGTCAGGGATGGGTCAGTCAACCTACTACGGTGCCCAAACTGCCAGGCCTAACATCCGATGCCCTCCACCCTTTGGCCAAATCTACTTCGCCTGCCTCGTCTCCGCGGTCCGCGCCCCCGACCCCGCCCCGGGTAGACTACGGTTAGAGCGGAGGCAAACAAACAACTCTGGGCGTGTCAGCCCCGCCCCGACTAGAGCATTGAGGAGCCGGGATTGGTTGATGTCTCCTGCGTTCTGATTGGTCGGGTGAGGGTGCTCATTCACAGGGAGCATTGCTCCACTCCCGCTGAAGTTTACTCCAATTCTGCTTCACTTTCTACACTCTGCACAATAGTTGTGCACATTCTATGTAAATAGATAAAATTAAGTTCTATGATGTGCTTCGCAATATAGTGTTGGCCCCCTGAAGGATGGCCGAATCTGTCAGTTTATTGTATTCCATTTCCAAATCACACATGTGCCGGTGAATGGACAGAAGCTGCAGGAGGGCTGTGTTTTGCCTTTCTGGGGTGAGGCTTCGGCTTATCCCGGGATGCCATTTGCTGCGTTAGCTTTTCAGAAGAGCCATTTTCCCAGCACCGATCCTTTCTATCATCTACACTTATATTTCACATTTCCTTGCCTTCTGTCATGCTGTTCCATATGGTAGGAATGCTTTTCCTTCTCATTCACTTTTATTATTATTTTTTTAATGTGGTTAAATATTCCTGCTCACTAGCTCCTCTGGAGAAAAAGCTGATTGCAGGGCTTGGGCAGGGAAAACACAAAGTGAACCTGGAAGAGTTCTGAAAAACTTTTTATTTGGAAATAATTTCAAACTTACAAAAAGTTGCAAAAATGAAAATAGTGCAAGAGACACCCGTATACTCTACCCACATTCACCTATTGCTAACGTTTTATCCCTTGCTTAATCACATATGGGCTCTCTCTTTCTATATATATATTTTTTTTTCTGAACCATTCCATGGTTTTATACATCATGGACCTTACCCCTAAGTACTCCTGTGTATATTTCCTAAAAATAAAGATAAGCTCTTACACCACAGTCGAGTTATTAACTTTCTACGTTTACACTTATATAATACTTTTAGTTAACTTACATTCCAATTATGATCAGATTATGTCCTTGAGAGCATCTTCACTCCCAGGACAAGGCCTAGTCTAGGGTCAGGTGTTGCGTTTAGTTGCTGTGTTTCTTTAGTCTCCCTAAATTTGGACCATTTGTATAGCTGGCTTTTTAAAAAAAAAATTACACACCCCTGCTTTTTTTTTTTAATATAACATTCTTCATTTTATGTTTGTCTGATGTTCTCTGTGATTAAATTGAGATTATTCATTCTTAGCTGGAATACTGCTGAGGTAATGTGTCCTCAGGATATCATATCTAGAGGCACATGACAGCCCTCTGTGCCTCATAGGTGATGTTACTTTATTTTTTATTTTTTTTTTACATCTTTATTGGAGTATAATTACTTTACAATGGTGTGTTAGTTTCTGCTTTATAACAAAGTGAATCAGTTATACATATACATATGTTCCCATATCTCTTCCCTCTTGCGTCTCTCTCCCTCACACCCTCCCTATCCCACCCCTCTAGGTGGTCACAAAGCACCGAGCTGATCTCCCTGGGTGATGTTACTTTAGATCAGTCAGTCAAGACATTGCCTAGTTTCTCCATCATATAATTACTGTTTTCCCCCTTGCAACTAATAAGAAGTCTGTGGGGAAACACATTAAGACCATTCAAATATCCTCCTCCTCATCAAAATTTCCCTCTAGATTTAGCATCTACTGAAGGTCTGATGCTGTCTTCATGGTGATGGTGGAAACATCTCTGCACAAGAAAGTCAGGATGGGAATGTATCAAAAGAACACAGGGCCAGCAAATGGCCAAATCCGGAACAATCTAAGCATCAAAATAAATAATGATATGCGCTTCCCTGGTGGCGCAGTGGTTGAGAGTCCGCCTGCCGATGCAGGGTTCGTGCCCCGGTCCGGGAAGATCCCACATGCCGCGGAGCGGCTGGGCCCGTGAGCCATGGCCGCTGAGCCTGTGCGTCCGGAGCCTGTGCTCTGCAATGGGAGAGGCCACAACAGTGAGAGGCCCGTGTACCACAAAAAATAAAAAAATAAAAAATAAAAAAATTAATAATAAATAATGATAGTAATAAATTATAAGCTCTTGGGAATTCCCTGGTGGTCCAGTGGCTAGGACTTGGCGCTTTCACTGCCATGGCCTGGGTTCAACCCCTGGTCCGGGAACTAAGATCCTGCAAGCTGTGCAGCGCAGCCAAAAAAAAAAAAAAAAAACTATAAGCTCTTGAAGGAAAGGAAGAATTCATGAAGACATAAGTAAATGAATTAGTGTATCCTGCTGCTCCTTTAATTCTCAGTTCCGCTTTCTGGGGAAGCAGCCCTGCAGTGGCAGCTGTGCCCCTTTATGCTGTCACACCAGCTGTGCTGCTCCTTTGACCAGCCACCATCAGGTGACAGTTCCCTGACTAGGGAATGGAGCCGAACTGAGCCCTGGCTCTACTTCCCCCTACCCCAAAGGGAGCAGGCCCTGCAGCCTCAAGTGTGGGACCTGGGCTGAAGGTCTGGACCCTAGGAACCCAGTCCTGTCAGGGTTGTCTTGCCCCGAGGGGCTCAGTCCTGCCCCTTGGGGAGAGGTTTCTATCTTCCTTTTTAAAGAGACACCTGGTGAGTGAAATCTCCCTCAAAGATGTCACTCAGCCCTTTAGGGTCCTCCACCCACCACCCTGGAACTAGCTGTGGTATAACCCCAGGGATGCTCTTCCGCCAAAGAATAAGACATTTTTGCCATTTCTCCTAGTGCCCAGAGCTCGGCTCAGGGGCTGAGGAAGTAGTGCCAGCTCCCTCTCTTTCCTTTCCTGGCCATTTACTGGTGCAACAGAGGTTCCCTCGCCCGAAGCACGAAGGAGCCCTCCCCAGAACTGCAAGGTCCGAAGGCTCCTTCTCCACCCATGGCCCTGCTTCCCAAGTCCCCCAGGAATATGCATGCTGCCCCACCCCCAACCTCTTCCATGGATCTTCATCACCGGAGAGAATCAGATCTGAACATCTGGATGAAACTGATCGCAGGCAGACCTCCTTGGAATTAAAAGAATGACAATAAGTAAAACAGGCATCATTCATTAAGTGTATTAGAGTGACGAGGAACAGACTTTGCAGCCAGACCACCTGAGTTCCTCTCCTGCCTCTGCGAAGAAACTTGGGCAAGTTACTTAATCTCTCTGTGCCTCAGTTTCCTAGTCTGTAAACAGGGCCTAATGGTAATACCTAGCACAGGGCCGTTGAGGAGTAAATGAGTTAACAATGTAAATGTTAACTGGTATTATGGGTTTAATTTATAATTATTATAATCGCTATCTCCAGGAGTATAGTGAAGTGCATGGGCTCTGGAGTCACAGGCTGGGTCTGTGTCTTGGTTCTATCACTTATTGCTGGACCTTGGGAACACTTTTGACCTCCCTGTGTCTCAGTTTCCACATCTGTAAAATAGAAATGGTAATAACGCCTGCCCCTTGGTGTTTTTCTGAAGGCTAAATGAGCTAAAATGTGCAAAAATACTTAAAACAGGGCTAGACATTGTAAACGTTCAAGAAAATTTATCATTTATTATTATTATTTTTAACCTAGTGGGGAGAAAGGTGATATTCTTATCATCATTTTAGAGATGAGGGACTCAGAGAGGTTAAGTAATTCGCCCAAGGTCACCCAGCTTGTAAACGGATACAGCTGAGATTTATTTGTACCCTGGTCTGACTGGCACAAAGGTCTGGGCGCTTAGCCACTACGCTATACTTAGGAGGTTAGAGGGAGTTTAGGAGGAAGAAGGAATCTGCTGCTTCAAGCTGGGATTGAACATTTAACCTCTGTGAATGTTTAACTCCAGGCTGGCTTTCCCCAGGAGCTGGTCTGGTGCAGGACCAGGGGACCTCACTGCCTCAAACTCTTGGTATTGTCAAGAAAATAAAAATAAATGTTAATATTCTATTTTTAAATTCCAGCTTGTGCCTTCTCCGCAGATTCTTTAGTGTGGTGTTCCGGGCCATCCACTGTCACACCCTCCTCACCTTTCCAACTTCATTTTGCTACGTCACCCACCACCCACCCTGCAGTCTGGCCACAGTGGATATTTACCCACATCCAAATATGCCTCAACATTCCCTCCTCCGTGCCTTTGCTTATGCTGTGCCCACAGATGGGAATGCCCTTATCCCCAGTTAAAATCTTTTTCATCTCCTGCCTCTTTTGCACAGCAAAAAAGCCAACTGTTCAAAGGTGCTCTCTTTGACCGGTCCTTCATGAGAATTAACCTTTTCCTTCCTGAGCAGCCCCAGAGCCCTCTGCTTACACCTTGATTTTAGTAAGTGTCACACTCTGCCTTGTATTATTTTGCTAGCTGCTCCATATCCACCTTGCCCTTAGATCTGGAGTGGGGGTGAAGAGGGGCTACATACTGTTCATCTTTGGGGTCTCAGTATGAGTACACGGGAAGTCAACAAAAATGGTCATGCAACTGGATTGAAATAGTCGAAGTTAGACAAAATTATGGAGGAAAGTTACTTATATTTCACTTTCCTCTTTGCAGTCATATATAATGATTTTTTTGGTGGCGGGGCACACTGTGCAGTACATGAGATCTGAGTTCCCTCACCAGGGATCGAACCTGTGCCCGCTGCAGTTGGAAGCGTGGAGTCTTAACCACTGGACTGCCAGGGAGGTCCCCATACATAATGATCTTGAAAGCTATATATATATGTGTGTGTGTGTGCGTGTGTGTGTGTGTGTGTGTGTGTGTGTGTGTGTGTGTGTGTGTGTATGATTATAAAGGAATGTATGTTCGGTGTAGGAAGTTTGGAAAATCTAGGAAAATATGAAAAACACTAACAGTAAAAGTTATCTATAAAACCCTCATCCAACAGTTGTTAACATGTTGGCATGGTTTTTTCTATGTTTATAACTAACTAAATAAAAATTACTAAGTAGCCTCACATTGCATACACTGTTTTGTAGCCTTCCTTTCCCATAACATATTTTGGATATTTTAATAGACATTCAGTATTCTTTAAAAACAACTTTAATGGTTGCACAGAGTTCCATTTATCTACACCTAATCTCCACCCCACCACCTTGTACAGGACAAGCTGACAGCCTCTGAACAGAAAGGCAGGACACCTGGAGCCTTACAAACAGTTACCAGCGAAGGGAAGACACATGGCTTTTGTAAGGGCAAACCAGGCATGTCTCACCACCTGTCAGAAGTCAGTTCTTTGGCAAATATTTACTCACTCATGGGGCCAGCCAGGCCTTGGGCTGGGAGGTGTGGGCACTGAGACAGAAGACACCCCCTACCTCGCAGGAGCTCGTTCAGAGACCAGCTACAATACCATGTGCTTTATAGAGGCTGGCAGGATGGACAAAGGGACGGCATGGGAACAGTTTGTTACACAAGGGCAAGAGGGTTCAAAGGAGGTGCCACAGGCGTGACATTGGCTGGGGCGCTCTGGGAAAGGGTAAGCGTCCCAGGGAATCCTTCTCTCAGGTGGGAGCCAGACTGGCAATCCCACAGGCATCCACTTAGTTATTGTCCGAGAAGGGGGTCACTTACTCAGTTTGGGGGGCCACTGTTTCCACGTTTCACCCATGTGTTCTTTCAAAACCCCGAAGTGAAATTACCAATTCTTTAAAAGTTTCCTCTGAGTTTCTTAGTCAAATCAGTGAAGACGGAGAAAGGGATAGGATGACGCAGATCGTCTGGCTGTTTATCCCACTTTCTTTCCCACTTTGGGCCTTGTTAAGCTACCTTTGGTGGTTCGAGGAGGGGAGGGGGTCCCCTGATGGCTGGGACCATGTGGTTGCTTCCAAAACCTCAGCCACACGCTCTTGTCACCATTCAGGCCTGCCATTTGTCCTGGGCTGGGGAACTCCCCAAGGGAAACATCCTGTTGGGGGAAGGGCCTCCCTAAGGCATTTAAATTTCATTCTCCCAGCCCTGGGGACTCACCCACATCTTTTCAACAAAGCAGAGACATCACCAGTCTATGCTTTAGAAAATAACTGCAAGCATCGAGGACGACGGATTGAAAGGCAGGGGACCTGGTGGCCTGAGCAGTGGGAATGCAGAGGGGAAAGAGTCCAGAGAAATTCAGGAAGTAGTAAGCCCAAGTTTACTTAGGGGTGTGAACGTGGGAGAGGAGAAAGGCAGTGTGTGAAGTTGGTGGCTTGAGTGAATGGGATGTGCCTTCTCCCAGGACAGAGAATTCTGGCACAGGAGATGCAGAGATGAAGGGTTCCGGACCAGCCATGCTGAAGGTGAGGCAGTTGTGGTGCAGCCTGTCCAATCAGGAGTTCAAGAGAGGGGGCAGGTGTAGGAATGGGCCATCAACACACTCTTTATTGTACCAATACCAGCACTCATTGAACATTTAAGGTGCAAGGCACCGTTCTGGGCACTTCACGTGTGAATTTGTTTAATTCTCAGTACAATCTTTTGAGGTAGGCACTGTAGTGAGCCCCAAATACAAATCAGGAAACAGGCACAGAGGGAGTTAAGTAACCTGCCCAGAGTCATGCAGCAGCAGGTGGCACGGTCAGGGCTTGGTACCCACTCTGCTCTCTTCCCTCCGTGAGAGCACCCTGGGAATTGCAGGATTTATGGAAAAGTGAAGAGGACTGTGCCCTGGCAAAGCCTCTGAGGCAGGCAGACTGAAGTAATGAAGGAGTTGGTTGGAATTCCCTGGCGGTCCAGTGGTTAGGATTCTGCTCTCTCACTGCCAAGGGCCCGGGTTCAATCCCTGGTCAGGGAACTAAAATCCCACAAGCCGTGTAGCGTGGCCAAAAGGAGAAAAAAATGAAGGAGTCTGTAGAAAAATCAGGAGGATAGGAGGCCTTGGGGGTGAGAGTCCCCTCAAGGAGGAGTTAACGGCATCCCAGGTGACAAGCGGGCCCAAGGGTGAGGTGGGGAGGAGGCCAGTGGGTTGAAATGACTGGGAGCCGCTGGTGCCTCCTATGGAAAGGTTATGATGGGGAAGAAAGCTGGATTTCGAGGATTGAATGGGGACTGAGGAAGCAGAGAGAGGATGTTAAGTCTCCTGATGAGTGGGCAAGAGAGAAATAGGGCAATGGCCTGAGGGTAGGGCAGGGTTGGGGTACGGGTGTCTTACCAGGGCACATTCTGTAGTGTTTGTGGGTATGAAGCGGGGCGGGCTGTGGGGGGAGGAGAGAAAGAACTGAAAGCAAAGGGACATCTCAAGCTCTGAGATGAGCAGAGACAAGAGGGGCCCAAACCAGGGTAAAGCCAGGGAAACAAAGGATGGGGAGAGTGAGGAGGAAGGAACAGGCCTCCATAACCAATAGACTGCAGGGGAAGGGACGCTTCGGACTGAGGTTTCCAGCTGTGAAGCCAGGGTTGGGGTCGGGGGGGCTTGGGAAGGAAATGCTCTGGACCTCTTGCCTCCTTGCGTTTGGGGTGTCCAAGGGACCTGCGGGTGGAAAGCCTCTGTAGGCAGCTGGGTGTGATGGGCTGGAGCCCAGGAGGGTGGGCTGGCCTGGGGTCCTGGGGAACATTCAGCTCAGATGCAGTGGTGGGAGCAAGCGAGGTTACCCAGTGGGGTGTGAGAGGCAGGGAAGGAGTCTGAGGAAAAGCTTCCAGGAAGACAGCCCGGAGAGGAAGAGTATGTTACCAACGCCTAAGAAGTGTTCTTCAAGGAAGAGCGTCCATTACGGTGATCGGTTTCATTTGATGACTATATGAGTAATACATGAAAAGATTTTGTGAGCACTGGCCTCCCAGTGTAAACAGCAAAATCTCCAAGTTTGCAGGTGCATTTTCCCAGCTCCAAAATGCCAAGGTGACAGGGAGAGGAACTGCAGAGGGATCTTGCAAGTAAGCAGAAAAGTGACATGAACTGCACTGTGGGCAAGTGTAACATAATCTAGTGAGTGAGCTCTCGGTTACCACTTTGGGAAAGGAGACAGGAGTCAGCACGGAGGCATGGGTCAGTCCCTCCAGATTAAGGGTCTTTAACCTGGGGTCTAGGGACCACCTCCTGGAGTTTCAAGGGCCCCCAAAACTGAATGTACCACCAAGTGAGGGGGCCTGGGGACAGGTGGGTGGGAGAGAGGAGATCCCCGGGAGGGGGTTGGGAAACTGGCCCTGGAGCTCAACTCCACACGCTAGTCACTGCTGGGCCTCCCCAGAGGGTGTGGTTCTGAGGTTTCTCCCTCTCCCAGGTTCCCAACCTGCTGAAGAAACTTACCCTCGACACGCAAATGATGGAAACACACGGGTGTCTGGGGCACTCTGGTTTGTGGTTTTTACCTTCAGATGTCTCTGTGGCTGAGCACGTTGATTTGTCTCAGCTGGCTAGGGGACTGCAAGCCCTCAGGGGAGGAGGGGAGAGGGAGCTGTTCCCTAAGATCTGTACCCAGATGGGCAAGTGGGTCTCTAAGGCACGCTTATCCAGGAGGAGGGTGCAGGCCTTGGCAAGCTGTCTGGGGGCAGTGCTGGACCTGCATTCTGGCCATTGTCAGCCTCAGATCCCTTCCTTAGGTAGCTCCTCTTCAAAGCTGGATGCTTGGCAGGTCACCCACCACCTGCCCCACCCTACCCACCCCCCAGTTGGAGTCTGAAACTAAACCATGTGGAAAAGAAGAGCCAAAGTTGATTTCCCATTTATTAAACAAGTTCTTCTGTGGGAGATCTCAGGGCTCAGACGCCCCTGAAGTGACCTGGTATGTTTGAGAGGAGATGGGGAGATGGCAGGTGACATCTGATGGTGTGATTGGGTACTACTTTGATTTCTTGACCTCCTCCCCACCATCTCCTTTGACCTCAGCCTTTTATTTTGTTTACTTTCCTGAGCCCTTACTCCCGGGGGGCCTCCCTCCCCTCCACCACAGGTGTCCCAGGTCCCAGATGCGTGTCCACATTCTGCACCCTCTCGGGCAGTCCGGCTCTTAGGTCTCCCCCGCCCCCAGCCGAGGTCTCTGGTCTCCCTCCCGGCGTCGCTCCCCGAGCAGGGTGGGGCAGGACGCCCCGCACCCACTCTGCCCGGGACCGAGACTCCCCGCTCACGCCCTCCGGCCCGCCAGCCGGGAGTCCCCGCGGCTGCTGCGGGGGTCCGGCGGGGATCCGCCTCGTCTTGGCCTGGCAGCCCCCGGCCCCCGCGACTGCGTTACTAGCGGACCGCGATACCGCTTCCCTCCTCCCTCCGAGGGGTCTGCATCGGAGAGGGTCTGGGGGCCGCTGCCCGGCCCGCGCTCGGCCCGCAGTCCCGCTCCTCCCCGCGCAGCCCCACTTGTGGCCCCGCGGCGGCCGCGCAGGGACAGCTGCATTTCGCGCCGCCCGCCGCTAGGAAGCCGGCCGCGCCTCGCTTTCCCCGCCTCCCGCGCCCCAGCCGCGCCGCCGCACCCGGCCCGCCGCCGCCGCCGCCGCGGGATCGCGCCCCTCCCCCAGCCCCCGGCCTCTCCGGCCCGCGGGGAGCGGACGCGCGCGCGGCTGCTCGGTAAGACCTCCCTTCGCTCCCCGCCGGCGCCGCCCGGCCCGCGCGCGGCCCCGACCCGGCCAGGCCCCACCTTCCCGGGCCCGGTCTCCGAGGCGCCGCCGGGAGGGCCGGGCGGGCGCGAGTTTGATTCCCTGGGCGGCCGCCGCTGCTGCCGGGAGCCCGCGCCGCCTCAGCCTCGTGCGGCGGTTCGGCCCCGCATCCTTCCCGAGCCGCCGCCTCCTCCCGGGCCGCGGGCGCGCGGGGCGAGCGGGCACCTGGGGGCTGGGAGCGGGTCGCGCGGGGAGAGGGGTGGTCGCGGGCGGGCAGCGCGGGGAAAGCGAGCGAGGCCTCGGCGAGCCGGCGCCGCCCGGAGCCCCTTCCCCGGCTGCTCCCCCTTGTGTGTGTGGGCGCCCCTCCCCGCTTGGCCCGGGCCGGGTTGGGGGGGCGCTGGCTGCTTGGCGACGGCTGGCGGGGGGGCGGGGCGGGGGGCGCCTGCCGGGGCCAGAGCTCCTTTTAGGAAAAGGGGAGGTTCGCTTCCTGTCCCCGCCGATGTCACAGGTCGGCTCAGCTTTTTCTGGTTCCACCCGGTCCCTTGGGAGCTGCATCTCTCGTGGCTCGGCCAGGGAAAGTTCACCAGGCACTGTCCCCGCCCCTGCTTCCCCCCCACCCCAACCCGTCCGGCCCTAAGTGCCCAGGGCTCTAAGCTCCAGGGGGTTGGTGTCGGCGCTAATTCTTTCTTTCCTCTTCATTTTCTGGTTGCATTGTTGTCTTACACCTAGCACGGGCTTGCCCGTTTCTTTTCCCGTTAAAAGAAGTTTTAGTTCCAAGAAATGAAATTCCGGGAGAGGAATTTGATTTAAGCGGAGGGAGGTTTTAGATTTCCCTTTTTGTGGTTAGAGTGGAGGGTGACTGGGAATTTATTAAGTTGTCCTAGAGGTGATAGAGGATACAAGACCTTCTCACTCCCCACCTGACCCTCCGGCAGGAGCATCGCTGAGCACGGGGAGGGTGCCTTCCTGTTAGTTATCCTGCAGTACCCTGAGCCGCCCTGCTCGGGAGAAGGGACTCAGGGAGGTGCTTGGGCCTCTCATTCCTTTTCTTTGCCAGGCATGCTCATCTTTACAGCCTGGGTGGAGCTGGCCAGGTGTGCCTGAAGGAGGTGAGGGACACCAGGAATTCTCTCATGAAGGAAGTTGTCTCACCATGAGATTTGGCCCCCTTGGGATCAAATGTGAAATGGGTCCCTCTCTGTTGTTGGCAGTCGAGGCCTTTGGAACCTCAGTTTGAATGGAGGATGGCATCCCTGGGCTGGAGAGAGAAACCTGGCTCAGGTCATCAGGAAGCTGGAGGGTGTGTGAGGGACCCCACCCCAGCTCACGTTCTGCAGCTGGAAGGAGCAGGAGACAGGGGATCAGGAGTGGGGCCTCGGGCCTGGGCACATCCTTAAATAGGAGAGAGACCTTGGGCAGCTAGGATGGTCTAGGGATGATGATATGATGGGGCGGGGGGGAGGGGCTTGGGGCCAGAGTTGGGGTTATGTGTCCCTTTGAGAATCCGGTGACAGCTCTAACTCCCCCCTCCCTCCCTCTGACACGTGCATGTGTGTGAAGACACATTTTGTATGTAGTATCAGAAGGTCACTGTGCCCCTTGGAACTGGGGCCCCTGTTGAGACCCCTGATCTAGAGTCTGGTCCAGCCTAGGCCATTCAGAGCAGTTCTCTCCTTTGTGTCGGGTCAGTGAATAGTCCCAGGGTGCGGAGAGCACACCTCTCAAGAGGGCTTTTCTCATGACCTTCCGATGCAGCTTTGGGCCGTGGCCATAGAGACCTGGAAACCCTGGACCAGATCCCAGCTCCCTACAGCTAGCCAGAGGATGGGGGCTGATGTGGTGGCCCTTCTCCAGGGGCTGATTTTGCTGTCTATGTGGTGAGAAGGCTCTGGGCACTAACTGGGCCAGGGCCACAGAACTGTTGAATTAGAGGTAAATACAGGGACAGGGTGAGGGATGGATATTCTGGTGTTTCAACAGAATAGGAGCGAGGTGCTTTAATAGCCCTAGCTCATTCTTGGGGCCACGGGGTTGAGGTGGGAGAAGGTGCTTCAGTGGAGAGTGTAAGCATGAAAGACAGTCCTCCTTTTGAGGAGGTCTTTGGGCAGAGTTGTTCAAGGCCAGGATCGAGGTATTTTAGGTTCCTTAGATCCTTCTGGACTAGGCAAGTCGGGGCCAGAGGGAATGGCTGTCACCATCCCCAGTGCACGCCCAAGGAGACCTGGCCTGCCTTTTCTTTCTTAGCCAAAGCTCACTGGGCCCTGGGCTGCTGCTCAGGTGTTGGTGGCATTTATACTTGGGGATCTGGAAGAGCCTTTAGTAGGGTCTGCTGTCTGTGACTTCTCTGCTTGGTATTGAGAAGCCCTTCTTAGGTTCAGGTGCCCCCAGACAATGGTAGTTCATGGAGACTTTTCTTTGCCTAGCAAGCAGTGTTGAGCATGTGGTAGCACTCAGACTAGTTTGTTCCTTCAGAGCTTCCTACATTTACTTTGCCCTTATGGATTTCCCCGATCCTGGCAATAAGCAACATAGGCAGGTGTATTCTGGAGCCTTGGGGGGCAAGAAGCTGGGAGTCAGACAGGGATCACCTCTGACTATACAAGGTGGCCTGGAGGAGGTGATGTCTCCGTTTTGTTGGCTCTTAGACTTACAGGGAGTGAGAACCATAAAGGGCTTTGGAGACACTGTGGTCCAGTGGTCCCTGACTTGGAACTTGGAAGTTGTGTTGGTGGGATGTAAGGGTCCCGTTGTGGTGACTAGAGATTCGCATTCATCGGTGGCCAGGACTTGTCTGTCGGCCGCTACACCGGCTGCCACAGGTTGGTGAGTTTAGAATGCTGGTTACGTCGGCTCACTCAGTTCTTCTCTGATGCTCTCTGCTTTTAACCTCCCAGTAGGCATCTCTGATGTGTCAGAGTAATATAATGGACTCCTAGTAATGCAGCTATGGCTCTTATCTTTAAAACAGGTCATAAATAATAGAGTAACAATGCCTGTCAACATAAACTCCCTTTTCATAAAATGTGAAATGCACTGAGGAATGATTGGTGGGATGAAAACTTTCCAAATCCCTCTAACCTCCACCCCCAGGAGGCAATCCGGCCACTCTGTGCCCATTTCCATAATAGCTTAGTGGTTTAGAATGCAGGATCTGAAGTTACATACATATTCCCAGTTGCAATTCCAGCTCTCCATCTTACTCTATGACTTTGTAGATGCTTCAGTTTCTCAGCTTTAGAAAAAATGAAAGGAGATCTATGCCAGACAGAAGCTACTATTATTATTATTATTTCTTCACTTGGGTGCTAATGTTCTGAGGCTTCTTATTGCTAAGGAAGATCTTTGGTAAAAACTAGAGGCTGAGGCTGGCTTTTGGAGGGGTGGGATGGGATAGGATGAGGCTTAAATTTTGAGCAGAGGGGAGATGACGAGCTGAAATGTCAAGAGATGACAGAGAAACATAGTTGGGGGCAGAATGACCCGGCGTTCGTAGCCCTGCTGTGGAACCAACTCTTCTCCCTTCTCTTTGGAGGATTTGCCCTCTAAGCTGGTGGGGGTGGTGTGGGGAGAGGATCATAATCAGTAAAAAGGGTTGAATGGTTTTCTATGTTAATGCTAATATTGGTCCTGGAGGAAGGGGGTCTAGTGGGGGGAAGGCAGGCCCAATGTCAGTCAGGAGTGGAAGCTGCCAGGGGCAGGTCAGGGGTTCTGTGAAGCAATAGGCTTGGTAAATAATAATTCCAGCTCTCACTGAGCACTTGCTGTGGGTCAGACCCTGTTCCAAGTGCTTCTCGTGGATCAGCTCCTTTCATCCTCACAAGGTCCTATGAGATATTATATCTATTTTTCAGTGAAGAAACGGAGCTATAAAGGGGTTAAGTAACTTGACCAAGGTCACATGGCTAGAGACTGGCAGAGCCAGGATTTGAACCCAAGAGGCCTGGCTATAGAGCTTACATCGTTAGGGAAATTCTCAGAGAGACCCCTACTGAGCCAAGGGCTGGGAGGCGGGGATGCTGGGTGGGGGGATTGGAGGGGTTACGTGCTCCGGGTGAAGGGCTGATAATGCAACATTCAAGCATCATTGGGACGCGCCTGGAGGGTTCAGCCTAGCGCAGCCTACTGAGAACCACTGGCTAAGTGCCAGACACTCTCCTGGGGCCTGACCCTGAGTACAAAGGTCACTAAGACATGACCCCTGTCTGGGAGATGGCTATAGTCTAGTTGGGGGGATAAACATGTCAGCCTAGAACTCTAGCTGCCATGGCAAATGCTGCACTGAGGTGAAGCGCTGAAGAAGGGGATGCTTTTCCAGCCAGAAGAGGAGCTGGGACAGGGAGGGCTTCCTGCAGGAGGGGGCACTTGAGCTGAGTGAGGGTAAAGGTGGCTGCTGCCCCATGGGCTTTTTTTTTTTTTTTTTTTTGCGGTACGCGGGCCTCTCACTGTTGCGGCCTCTCCCGTTGCGGAGCACAGGCTCCGGACACGCAGGCTCAGCGGCCATGGCTCACGGGCCCAGCCGCTCTGCGGCATGTGGGATCTTCCCGGACCGGGGCACGAACCCGTGTCCCCTGCATCGGCAGGCGGACTCTCAACCACTGCACCACCAGGGAAGCCTCCCATGGGCTTTCGATCTGACCACAGAGTATATTGCTCTCCCACTCTGTGAATTCTGAGTAGAACCGAGGGTCGAATTTTCTGGATCCTGCAACGCCCTTGCCTTATTTGGCTACCTTGATGCTTTTGTGGTTTTTAAAGTCACCTCCTATACTGCCTGCAGTGAACATGCTGAAGAAGAAATAAAAATCTTGTAAGAGTTGTTGCTCAGAACACAGTGATTCACTCTTGTCTCTCCGTACTTAGAAGCAGAACCAGAGGCAAATGAATGTAAACTGCAGAGGAAGGACTCGAGTAAGGTCTGAGGACAGTGTTGCAGATAGGATGTGAGATGTGAGAACAAGTGACACAGGAGCGGAGGGGAACCGCCATCCCCGAAGGTCTTTAGAAATGGAACAAGTTCCATTTGTCTCTGTGGTCTAAGAGGTTTCATCTGGAGACAGGAAGATGAAGTAGAGGCCCCTTGAGATCTGTGTCAGCTCAGCAACGGGAGGGGAAAAGGATCGGGAATTTTTGAGCTAGAATGTTGCTCACATCTGGCCTAACCCCTCCTTTTACCATTGAAGTGACTGAAGAGTGCCCATCACCGTAAGTGGCTCATTCATTAGTTAATGAGCCAAGACACAAACCACATCTGCCCAGCAGCTGTGTGCTGCCCTGTGTCAGTCCCTGTCAGAGGGGATGCATTCTGGGGGCGCTCCGCAGCCCTACTGGGTGGAGTCCACGCCTCGTGAAGAGGGCTGCAGGAGACCTGCAAGTAGTTGACCGCTTGTCTGGCCGTTGGCACTAGAGAAAAGCTTCAGCTCCTAATCACAAGATGTTTCTGAGAATGGCCCAGTCGGAGCCAGCGGTCATCTTATTCACCCTTCTGGCCCAGCACCTAGATGAGCTTCAGGCATACCTACAGGGCCTTCAGTAAACTTTGTTGAATGAAGAGTAAATAGCAGACGATCTACAAGTTATTACTCTTTTACCAAACACTTGTTGGGCCAGTACATTTACCATTTCAATTCTGTTTTGCCCAAGCCAACAACTGAATCCTTACACGATGCCCCCAGCAACAGAGGAAGGCGTCCAAAAGCATGCTGAGAGCAAGAATGATGAACAGAACAGTTTGGGATTTTTCTCAGAATGTATAATTCTTTGAAAGGGTTTCAAGGGCAGACCTTACGTTCATTTACGATGACTTGCTCTCTTTGTTCGTTTGTCGTAGTTGTTGTTTTTGTTCCCAGCATGAAAGTAAAGGCTGCATTTTTCGAATTTAGGAAAAGCATGTGGTCTAGCCATCTAAGCTGCGTAGCAAGCAAGATGGCTGCAGAGATCTCCAAAGGGAGCAAGGCTTGCTCTCAGAAGAGAACCTGCTTAAGAATGAGCCAAACACGAACCGACGCTGGAAAAAGAATTTAAAATACTGGGTGGTGAACTTTACTTGCTGGGGTGAATTTAAATTAACTTGTGCAAATTAAAGAAAAGCAGCAGCAGCAGAAAACCCTGTGGAGGATCTCTTCCTTCCTCCTGCCTGTTCATTAAGGAAGCATCGGGTTTTAGCAGGCACCTGCAGAACTCTGTTTTTCCCGGCGACCAACACGCTAGATCTGGAGCTCTGCGGAGAAGATTCTTTGTGGTCGTGTAGGATGATCAGGCGTAGGAAATCGTTATTTCACTTCGTTCAGGTCTGAGATTAGTTTCGGTTTCAGGCTGTACCAGGAGCTGAGTGAGAGAGAGAGAGCACGCGCGCGGGGAGCTAGGGCGAGTGAGAGAAGTGAGCTGGGAGAGTCTCACCATTGGCTGCCACCAGTGGCAAGGTGGGTGGGCAGGGAACTCCTGTGGCTGAGCAGGGAGAGGAGGAAGATGAATCAGAGCTGGAGTCGGGGAAGGCGGCCATTGAGCATGTGTGTGTCTATGGGCTGGGAGGCAGCATAAGAAGGAAGATAGCAGCAGGTGTGCACAGGGCAAAACCCCGCACAGTTACAGGACTACTGAGCTGGGAGGTTGTAGGGAAGCTGTAAAACACGGATTACCTGGATGAGGTGGATTTTCCACGAGCAGGTGCAGAGCTGAGAGGAAAGCCAGGTGTAAGTGTGCCACGCGGCCTACGCCCACCTTGTACCGGTATCCTTAAAACTTGCATCTTCTTGTGTTTGAGTTTCCTTAAAAAAAAAAAGAGACAAATGAAGGTTTGAGAGCTGATAGTTGAGACTTGCAGACCTTTGCAAGTTGGAGCATCTTCTAAGATGCTGTCTTCAAGCTGTCGTTCTTCCTGAGACGGTTTGGGGCCAGTCTGGTGGTTTCACAGGGCATCATTATCCTAGAAAATCAGCACTTTTCCTCCCCGGACCGGATGTGGGTGTGGCAGACACAGATGTTTCATCCCACCTTAGCAGTGCTAGAGCATCATTGCACTTTATTCCTCGAAGTCATAAATTCATTTTATTTCTAAAAGAATCACTGAATTTCAAAGCCAGAAAGGATTTTGAAGATTATCCAGACGGCTCCTATAGAGGAATTTGTGGTCCTGGGTCATTAAGCACCTTGAAAAGAACTATGGTATGTAGTTAAGAACCGCAAGTCAGACTGCCTGTGTTTGAATCCACCCTTGCTAGTTGCTGCTGTGTTCTTGGGGCAAGTTACTCAAGCTCTCGGAGTCTTAGTTTCCTGACCCATGCAATGGGAGTAGTAATATCCCCTAATGGTTGCTAATGAGGATCACTTATTAAGCCCTTAGCACGTGCTTGGCAAATCGTAAGTTCTCAATAAACGTTAGCTGCTGCTACTGCTGCTGCTGTTGTTATTATTATTGTTATTATCATCATTTCATGAAATCACGTGGCTAGTTAGTGGTAGAGCCAGGGCTCCAGTGCTAAACTCTTTTTACTCCTAGTTCTCTCCAGCATGGCCATAAGATGATTTCATCACAGTCTTGAAATACACAAAGAGCACTGATGAAAGTACTTGTGTAGAAATCTTCGAATGAATGAACGTTCATAATAGAGCTGGAAGAAATGGGCTCAATCCATGTATTAGATATAGTTAGACTTTGGGCATGAGGGCATATGTTTCCCAAATAATCTGTGTCCACAAACATCCTTTACTAGTGTTCAGAGGTTTCCTAAATGCCAGAATGGTTACCTCTGCTGGAAAGGTTGGGGTGTTTCTCGATATTTTTGTTGAGCTCTCCTCGAACTGGAAACATCCATTTCAATGCGTTGTGGTGGCAAGCAGGCTTTCGGGTGTGATGGAAATATTTCTGTAGCCTGGCTGCTATTTATCCAGGGTGAAGACAGTGCATGGTTTTAAAAACTACGGGCTTGGTGGAAGTCTACATGTCTTAGGCCAGGCCTGCACAAATGCCTTCCCAAATGATTTGCACTGACCTTTTCTGCAAATTGCTGACAGCCTGGGAGCCTCTCGAGGGAGCCTGAACTATTGTTGAGGTGGGTGTGATCCTTGGCCTTGAGGGGTCTTTTGACACCTTTGGTGAGGTGGTATAAGGCCGTTTTGGTATATTTTCTTGGAATATGAAAACAAATGGAAATTAATTTTGTTTGGCAAATCCTGCAACATTCCCTTGAGATACTGCCACTCTCTGGGGCTTATAGAATTGAAGTCTGTTTTTGATGCATATCCATGGGACTTCTCAAATTTCCATGCCTGGGGAAGGGAGCGTGTTAAAGTGTGAAATTTCTGAGCGTGCGATTTGGAGTCCAAGATGAGAGATCCAGGCTGAGCTCTGCCATGTACGGACTGTGTCATCTGTGTTGTTCTGAGCAGATCACTTAATTTCTTAATTTGTACTTTTCTTGAGGTTAATCTATTATTGTACCCCGGCAACAAATGGCTTTTGAACACATCTGTTAACTAGAGCTGGTAATAATAATCCCTGTTGCACTAGATGGTTGTGATGGTCTAATAATGATAACATTTTTATTACGTATTTATTGCATGCCAATCACCTTCCTGTACATTTTAAGAGTATATGTTTATTTACTCAGCCCCGTATGAGTATAGTATTATTTACCACTTTCCGTATGAGGAGACGGAGGCTCAGAGGGTTAAGTCAACGTGCCCAAGGTCACACAATTAGGTAACGGAGGAGCTGGGATCTGAACTCAGAAAGCCGGGCTGCTGAGTCTGTAGATGGTGTTTCCAAGAGGGCTTTGTTGTCGTGTTGTACTTCTTACTCCTTGACTGTTCCTCTTCTTCTTTGACAAGCTGAGGGAGGGATAAGCTGAGCCTGGAGGTAGATTAAGTGTACAGATCACAGTGTTGGAAAGAATGAGGAGATGGGGCATATGAGAGCTTTTTTTGGAGTTATAGGGAAACAGCTGTTTCTAAGTTTGGGACAGAGCTGAAGAGAGCCGACAGGGACAGAGAAGGACATTTTCTGGGTGGATTTTTACTCTCGGCCGTGAGGGGCTGCGCTGTGGATTTAAGGGCCATGTGTCTCTTTGCTCTCCTATCACTTTATTTGGATAGGGATCTCCTATCACTTTCCTATCATTTTATTTGGAAGCCTGTCTTTACATCCCAACTCAGCCCTCAGCTGTGACAGCTTCAGAAACTTAGAACTAACTGCTATGGATACAGATAGCAAATTCTTGACACATAAAAGGCAAGGTGAAGGATGGGCTTTTGAGTGGAAATTCTTCTTTGTTATTGCATCTCTCTGAAATGCATATGGGGGTGAGCCATGGAGTGGCTGGTGTTCAGAGGAGAGAGAATTGGGAACCTGGGTGACTTCCTTTCTTCTCATGAGTTGACTTAAGAGAATGAATCATCCTATTAGCTTTCATCTTGGAAAAGAAGAAAGAAAAGAAAGCAGAGTGAGTGAGGTGGCATTTGACTGAAACCAGAGGCCTTCTGTGTGGGTATCCCAAGGTAGAGGCTGGGCCGACGCAGAGGGTCTTGGTGGCTCGAGCCAAGGGTGAGATACCCCCAGGGGATTTGGGAAGGGCTCCCAGCTTTGTGCCACTGCCACCTCCAGCCCTCTCCATCCCTGTGAGGCTCTGGGGAAGGAATAGGCCTTAAGGGGAAATAAATTGGGGTGTGTGTGTCATTTTTAAATGGCAAACCACTGGTGAAATTCATACATAGCAGTGATAATTTTGAAGATAATAATGTAAAAATTCATCACATACAACTAGAGACACTGCAAACATAGTTTTTGACCTTTAGGGACGTGAATGGCCACTTGGACTCCACCCCGTGAAGGGGGTGGGGCCCTCCCTGTGCTAACGCCTGACTCCCCTGGGACATCTTTGGGGCCCTCTTGTTCTCTTTAGAACTCAGACAGGAGCCTTCCAGGTGTGAGTACTCCCGGCCTGCCCCGCCTCACCCAGAAGCCGCCCTGTGTGTCTCTGAGTTTGCGAGGAAGCTGGGGGGCGCATCCTTTCCTGAGCCACTCTTTGTGACCTTTCTGTGGACTGTCATTTGGATTGTGAGCCGAGGCTGGAGCCCCCAGAGGAATTCAAAGTCCACCTGGGAGGGAGGTATTGCAAGAAAACTCCCTCAGATCAGCCCCCCGGAAGCCCAGTTTAGGAATGGTAATGCGGCGGCCGTTTTCAGACACCCTCTGGCTTCATGGCGAACTTTCCCCAGAGCGGTTGCTTTTCTCTGCAAGGCCCCGCTGCCCCCATTTCGCCTCGTTTTCCTTCTTGCCCCAGCCATCAGCAGTAGCTACTGTGAACAGCTCCCATGTGTAAGAGGACTCACTCGTTTCAAGCATTTCACTTCAGTCATTTAATTTAGTCCTGTACCAAACTATGAGCCAGGGATTATCGTCTTTTTAGGTGTGGGAACCAAGGCTGAGGGCTAAGGGGTAAGGTAACATGCCTAAGTAATACAGCCACTTACTGAGTGGGATGTGGTTTTTTTTTTTTTTAAACTTTATTGTAACAATTTTCAAATAGACTCCAAACTGAGAGAGGCTAGTACAGTACATTCCCACGGACCCATCACCAAACTTCTTCGCTCCTTGTGGAGAAGCCCCTGCTCCAGTGCTTCTGGGGCCGCGGCATAGAGCAGACACCTGTGTGTGAATTAGAAGAAGGGACCCTTTCTCCAGGGTATGCAGCTTGGTAAGCAGAGCATAGGTTGGATTCCAGCCCCATTTGCCCCTTTGGAGGGGCACCTTGTGCAGTGAACAGCCCGTACAACTCTATGTGGTGGCCCTACCTGCCTCACTTGTCTCCTCATCTAGCTTTTGGCAGAAAGAGACAGAGTGATGATTTCTCTGGTTGGCCCTCAACTACATGGGGTCAGGGGAAAAAAGCTCAGCTGTTGGGGACTTTGGGGGCTAAAATAAATCAAGCAGGAGTGTAATTCCCAGAGGAGATAACTCTTGCTGCAGAAGAGGGTGAGGGCAGATGAGCCGTGTCTTTTGCTGCTCCTGTGTTCTTCCAGCCACCTGCTCTCTTGATGACTCCTCCTGGATGCCCTCTCCCCTCTGTTCTGTGCCCAGGGCAAGGGAGGCACTTGTGTGTGGCCGCATGGCTGGCAGGAGGGGAGCTGGTAGAGCCCAGGGTATGAAAACCCGGTGCGAACTCAGTCTTGGCTGCTACCCTCCCGGAGTTGCTGGGACAAGCTGTCTTTGCCTCCTGGAAGCTTACCTTTTCTTGGGCTCAGTTTAGCCAGCGGCTGGGTGGGAGGTCCTGCTTTCACACCTGTAGTACTGCTCCTTTTAGTGCCAATGTAGGGACTGTGGGTCACCAGATAGGGCACATCTTGAGGAGAAGGATTGGGTCTTTTTCACTACTGTGCTCTTGGCTGTATGGACACGTTACAGCATCTAGTCTTGATGTTCTAGAAATATTTGTTGAACAAATGAATGTTAGACAAACAAATACAGCGTCCTGCAGACCAGAGAAATGTGCTGAAGGGCCCCGGTTGAATGATTCGTGGGTTTCAGCCAGGAGAGAAGCTAGACTGTGCTGCAGTAATAATCAAACCCTGACATCCCAGTGGCTTGACACCATCTAGGGTTCATTTGTGCTCATGGAAAGTCTGACATGGGTTAGACAGCCCTCCCCCACCTGTAGCCACACCATCTGGAATATGGGGCCATCACAGTTCCCCAGCCCCTGGCTTTTAACTGCCTTAGCAAGGAACTGACACCTGTTACTTCTGTGTGCATTTAATTTGTCAAGAACTGGTCACATGGCTCCCACCTAACTGCAAAGGAGGCTGGGAAATGTAGAGGAGCAAAGGGTTGTCTTCATGATTTCAAAGGAGAGGATTTTGTATTTCTTGTCTCTGGCTTTAAACCACTGGAGTGCCTCCAGCCTAATCACTTATCCTCAGTTATAATTTTTTTTTTTTAAACACTAACAAGAAGGGAGCACCTGCCACTTTCTTTAATCCAGGGAAGGAGGCAAGAGATGGCACTGAAGGAGAGTCACTCCGCGGGGATTTTAACCTCTCCTTTACTACATTTTGGTCATGTGATATTCATTTGGTCACTCCACCTTTGTGAGCCTCTTTCCTCATCTGCAAAAGGAGGATAATTATCCACCCATCTGTTAGTTCAGACTCTACTGACTGCAAGTAACAGAAGCCAGCTTGAGCTATTTGAAGCCACGGGGGAATGGAGGAATCAAGGGCAGGAAATACTGCTGGCCTCCCAAGTGCCTGGAACTGGAGGATGCCACTGCGTCTGTGGATGTGTGCCAGATGTCATGGGTCCTCAGCCCCCAAATATACCCATCCTCCTTCCAGTAACTGTCAGACTGAATTGTATCTCAGAACCTTGATTCAAATTCCTGAGGAAAGAGTCTGATTGTTCCTTTGTGTCAGCTGTCTCCTGCTGGTCCAAGCAGTGATGGTCAGGAACACATGGTCATATAGTACCACCTGGCTTGGGGGCTGTCCCCTGTGGATGGGGGTGGGGGCAGTCCTCAGAAAGGTGCTGGTGCTTACCTAGTTCAAGGGTTGTCGAGTTGATTGGATGATGTCTGTAAGAGCGCTCTGAGAACTATAAAGTGCTGCATAAATATGAGCTGGCAGGGTGGTGTGGGGTTTCTCGTTAGGAGTCTTGGAGATCGCACTGCCCTGGAGGGGGATGGGAGAGATTATAATGCTGTGGGAGAGGGTTTAAGTTTTGGTGGAGGCAGGCGAGCTGTTTGTTGGAAGGTCATGGAGCAGAGACTGGAGGGAGTGGACGGGACTAGCGTGGGGGCATTGCCAGGGGTCAAGCTACGATTATAGGCCGTTAGACCGTAACGTTGTAAAAGAGGGAATACTTGGAGTGTGCTCTCACCTGCCTCGGTAGTTGACACTGTGATTGTGGAAAGGATGTTAGCGCAGATCATGGCATTTCAGTCCTCGTCCGACACTGCCCCGGTGGGCTGTGTGACTACGAGCAAGGCTCTTCACCTCTTCGGGCCGAGTTCTGCTCTCTGAGGATGCTGTGTGCAGCGTATGCTTGGGCCATGTAACATGGGCATTAAGGCTTGCCGTCTGCAGTGAGACAGCTGGGTGTGAATCCTCCTTCACTTGCTAGCTATATGGCCTGGGGACATTTCCTAACCTCCTCCAGTCTGTTTCCTCACTTGTGAAATGAGGATATTCATAGTACCTACCTCATTAGGTTATTGTGAGGGTTATATGACATGAAGGCTCAGTAAAACATCAGCTAACATGATTAACGGAAGCCAAGGCTGCCCGCTGCCAGGGACCTGTGGCCGTGTAGTAACACTGTGTGCTCCAGGCCTCTTGAGTCAGACTGAACATCAGGACTGTGGGGAGGGAGGGTGGGAAGCTGGGGGGCAGGGGCTGGGCATGGCCCACTAGAGGCAGCCTAGGGGGCTGATGCTCAGGGCTTTCTAGTAATTCAGTTCCTCCCTGGAGGCCTGCGCCCTCCTCCCGACCTGCAGCCGCTTCCCAGCCCTGGCACTGGGTGGGCGGTTGGCTGGATTCTGGAAGTTCAGTGACCCCCTTCCCTGCAGTCCTGGGAGGCCCCGGGTCTCAAACCAGATCCACGTTGGGGATTAAAGTGCTTCCCGTGGTGAAACTGCAGATCCTGGAGAGTTAAAAAATAAATGAAGAAACCCTTCCGACCACAGAGCAATTTGAGGGCTGAATTATTCAGAGGCCCAGCTCCCTCTGGCTTCTCGGAGCGGGGCGGGGGGCGGGGGTGGGGCGGGGGGAGGGACCGGGAGGAACGTGGGCCTGGCGAGGCTGGAGCTGCCCGGCTGCCGCCGTCAGGCCCGGGGTCCCGGCGGCCCGCGGCTTCAGGCCGAGGCCGAGCCCAAGCCGGCCCCTCCCGACCTCCCTGGCCGCTGGGCCCTGGGCACTGCGAGAATGAATGACAGAAAGAGGTCGTGCGGGTCCTTGTCCCCGTGAGCGGACGGCCGGGCGGGGAGGCAGGGCCCGGAGGGAGGCGCCTCCGGCCTGCTCCGGGGGGAGCCTTAATCCCCTTTCGTCCCCTTTAGGAGGATGTTTTCTGATTTGAGGAAAATCGGCGCTTCCAGCAGCTGCGGGGTGCAGGAGAGGGGTGTCGGGGGCCCGCGGGGCCCCGGGGAGGGGGTCAGGACGGGTGTCCCGGCGCTGCGCCGGCTCCGGGCTGCCGGGAGGACCGTGGCCATGGCAACCCCGGCCGGGCTGCGGTCAACACGGACTTTCAAAGGGGGCCTTGTTCCCTGTGGGAGCCCTTCAGTTGCAGCCAGCGGGCTTTTCAGACCCGGGGAGGAAAGGGGGGCAGCGGGGAGGGGGTGGCCTGTTGGTGAGGAAGTGTCACTCCGGGTCCGCTCCTCCCCCGCCCCAGGCTTGTTTCCTGGAGGCCCCAGTTTCCACAGATCCTGCTTCTGGAGAATGAAAAGAAACGTAAGCATGAGGAATGTGTTCAGTCTCCAGGCAACAGGGTGTGTGTGTCTGTGTGTAACTGAGGGGAGGGAAGGAAGCTTGGAAAAAAAAAAAATCCCTATCCAGCTGGCCTCCAAGAATGGAAGGCCTCGGTGTCCTAGACCAGCGGTCCCCAACCTTTTTGGCACCAGGGACCGGTTTCGCGGAAGGCAGTTTTTCCACAGAGGGTTGGGGGGTTTGGGGCACGGTTCAGGCGGTTGTGCGTGCGATGGGGAGGCGCAGATGAAGCTCGGCTGTCTCGCCAGCCGCTCACTCGCCCGCAGCTCACCTCCTGCTGTGCCGCCTGGTGCCTAACTGGCCGCGCGGATGGCTACCGATCCGCGGTCCAGGGGTTGCGGACGCCTGCCCTAGACGGATTTTAGCAAGCTAGCCAGGGCCACCTGAAGCAGATCTTCAAGACTCACGCATCCTTTGGGCAATGAATAGCAAATGAGAAAATATCAGAGAAAATACTAAGTCACTCGTTCAGTGTAATGTAACCAAATGGCAATTTACATTCTTATGTATTAGCCAGTGAAATTTAGTGAGAAAGCTGATCTTGGGAGCTTGAATAGCCTTTGCTGTCTTTGGGGGAGCTTGGCCGCTGGATTTCCCTCCCTTCATTTTGTCTTTAACTCAAGTATAAAAATTGGGAAGAATGGCATGTCTGCTCTCTAAGCACCTGTATCACTTTTAAGGTAGTCTCTGTACATTTGTTAACGAATGTGTGAATGATGAATGCATTTCCACTTAGGGCGGCTAGGGGTTAATAGCCAGATCTTCTCCGTTGACACTCCATCCCTCTTTGGCCTTGTCCGAAGGGGTGGCCAGCAGGGGCAGCCTCAGGTGTGGGGAGATGGGGAGGCAGGACATGAACTTGACTACATCAGTTAACTGTTAACACTGGCCAGGCCTCTGTCAATCAGCTCTCCAGATCCCCCTGGGGATCCTTGAGCGAGGTGTGGGGAAAGATCCTAACCTTTCCAGCTCAGAAAGGAGCTGATTCTGGGCCTGCATTTATTTTCAGGTCACCGTCAGCCTGAGGAAAACAGCGTTCAATCAGGTAGACTGGAGTTTCTACTGCTGCTGCTGCCCCCATTCTGGTCAAGAAAAGTGGGGGATCAATAAACTTGAGTATACATAGGTGGGTGTCTTGGCCATTTAGCAAATGGTCCTCACACCCACAGGAGAGCATGAAGGGGGACTCATTCAGAGGTTGGACACTGAGACCCAAGTCAGGTGGCTGCATTCTCATCGGCCCCTATCTCCTCTGTCCCCTCCTGCTTTTGAGGTTTGGAGGTTGTAGATTCTTCTTGTCATCTACTGTTGCATCTGGGGGAGATGGTGCCATTTGAAGTGGGGGTGGAGAGGGCTCAAGAACTTTCCAGACTCTTCTGATTAGCATAAAATAGGCACTGCATGGAGCACTGTCTGGAGCTTTGTGGAGAGAGGGAAATAAGAGATGTAGTTCATGCTTCTGGAGAGAGTCAGTCTAATGGATGAGTCAGCCAGCACATTAAAGCAACATTAAGGGCCTGTAAAGTGACAGACATTCTTGTTTACGTATAGAATCTTAGACCAGAATCAGAATGTGTGTGGGGTGGGACCCAGGCATGGGTGAGTTTTAGAAGCTCCCCAGGTGTTTCTCATGCACAGCCAGGGTTTCCGGCCATCCCTCCAGTGCAGTGTTTGCAAATGGGGATGATTTTGTCCCCTGGGAGACATTGGCAGTGTCTGGGGACGTTTTTGGCTATCACAATTAGGGGTGGTAGTGCTACTGACATTGGTGAGAGCATCTTGTAGGGAAATAGCACATGGCAGGGTTTGGAGGTAGGAGAATGTGGTTTGCTTTCGCAAAGAAGAAAGAGCCTCGTGGTTTCATGAGAGTCAGCTGAGATCCGGAGTTGGTTTTTCAGCCTGATTTTCCCCAGAGTTGTGTCTGTGTCTTGTCCAGACACTTTTGGTTTGGACGTCAAGCCCCTCTGTGTTTGCTGTGTGTGTCAGTAACCCTCAGGCCTTTCTGCGCCCTGTTGTGAGTCAAGTCAAGGAGCCCCTGTCAGGTACCATCGGCCTCAAGTGCCCAGCCCCACCCTCGGACTGACTTTCCCTAAGTCTGTGCATATATGAAAGCTACTGTGCAGAAGCTCGTCTTCCCGCTGGCTCCAGGAAGATGCAGTGCCCCTTGCCTTAGTTAATGGCTTGGCTTCATGGCCCCTTCGGTCATTTATTCCCTACTTCTTAGAGAAGAGTGAGGAAGTGTCCCTCGTCTTTCGAGTCCATCATGGTACCTGACACATGGCAGTTACCCCATAAATAGTTTTGAATGAAACAGTGAACCCCTGAATGAGTGGGAGATCTGAGCCTTTTACTGTGAATTGCCCCTTTAATAAGTACATAGTCCTTCAGTCCTTGGGCCATAAGTTAAATTAGGAGAGACAGACTGGTAATATGGAGGAAAGTCTCTACGGTCAAGAACTTCCAGGGAATAAGACAGGTAACCTGAAGGAAGTGGGAACCATTTCCCCTTGGAGTTTCCCTGCTCGTGGCCCTTTCTGGCCACAGGAGTGGCCACTGAGGAGCCATTTCTGCCCTCCTGGGATGACCCAAACACACGTGTGTGGTAGTCCTCCCTGGGCATCACTGGCTGAGATCCAGCTGCAGGGTGGCATGAGCAGAGCTGAGGCAGGAGGCACGGTTTAATCAGAATACCTCCTCTTCTCGGGTCTGGTTATAGGTAGCAAATGCCTCAGAGCCGCTCTTCTCTGCCCTTAAGGCAGTTTTTCTGCAACTCAGGAAAAAAGGGCCCCTGGTGTCCCAGGCTCAGGTTGGGGTGGGAAAGGTGTGTTGCTAGGGCTGCCTGTGATAGGACCCTGGTCCCATGCAGGGCCTTCTGCCCCCTCACAGCCAGTCCTGGGGGGAGAGCCTGTTCTCGGGCCCTTTGCTGGGCTCTGGCTGGCTTTGTCCAGTGGAGTTTCTGGAACCAGCCTTATCTGCCCCTGTGTGATGTGCCGTTAGAAACTTGTTCCTCAAGTCGGGGCCCCAGACCAGCAGCACCCACGCCACCTGGTGAGAAATGGAGAGTCTTGGGCCCCACCTCGGGCTGCCCAAGTCAGTCTGCATTTTAACAAGAGGCCCAGGTGGTTTGCGGGCACGGAAAAGCCTGAGGAGTGCCTTGCTAGAAGACTGCTCGCTGAGGGGGGCAACTGCGGGGGTGGCCTCATTTGAGGGGCGTAGGTGCCTGTCCTTGCACAGCGCTTTAGGGCAGTGCTTCTCAAACTCTGAGGTGAAGGACAGGTGGTTTATTTCATTCTTCTGGGGACGGATATGTGGCCTGACGAGCATGACCCTCTGCACAAGTCTTAACTGGTCTATATGCTTTCCCTATTCAAAGAGGCAAGTCTCCCGTCGCATGCTTGAATGTGGTAGCAATATCAAATTGCTAGAAACGTCTCTAAACCCTTACTTACTCTCTTTTCCTGTGCTTATCTTGCCAAGGATCCACGACTAACAGTTTCTGAATGGTCTGCAGACCTGCTTTAAGTGGCCCTGGTCTAGGGCCCCATCTTGGGGTCAGATAGACTTGGGTTTGAACCTTGGTTCTGTCACTTAACTTGCTGTGTGTTCTTGGGCAGCTGTTTAGCCTCTCTGAGTCTTAATTTTGTCATCTGTAAGTCAGAGATAATAACGCCTCTGCCTCCTAGGGTTGGAGTCAGGGTTAAATGAGGTAAGCGTGGGTGGAGCGCAGAATGCGTGCTTGATAATACTGGCTGTCAGTTGTGGGCAGCAGCAGCATTGTGACTGTTTGCTGTCTTGGAGCATCTGAAAATGAGGACAGTGGCTGCAGTTAAGGGAATACCATTGCTTTTAGATAGACAGCTGTCTTTAAAAGTGTAGAAAATTCGTTTGGAACAGAAACTTTCTTCCCCCTGTGAATTTCTGATAGTTTAGGGCTGCAGGTAATGTATTTTCCTCTGTGTGAATCCAAGCAAAACCAAGGATCAGAATTGGGACAATGTTGGAACTTGTTGTGCAGCGGTGGAAAGAAGTAAGAAGCAGTGGGTAGGAAATCCCTTTCACCCGCAGGGCCGGACTGTTAACTCTTCCCTCTCCTCCCCCACAGTGTATCTCTTGGATACCCTCTCCCAGGCAGGCCGGGTGGTGGATTTTCAGTGCTAAGTTGCCTAATTCTAAACGGCCAGTGCATCATCTCTTTGAGGAGAAATTCAGCTTCCCGCTTGGATGTTTCATCAGAACGAGGAGATGAAGTGAAAAAGTAGAGGACTCAAGTTAGAAGATCTGTGTTCTGGAGTGAACTTAGCAGGCATTGATTGGGGTGTCACCTCACTGGTCCATGTTTGTTAACCTCTTTTTGGGTTCCAGACCCCTCTGATAATCTAAAGAGAACTTTGACACCCTCCTTCACCCTGAAGAGTGTATGCACACCCAAACACATTCAATTGTGCATTTGATGTCGTTGGGGGGCGATCCCTGGACCTCATCGAAACCTCAAGGACCCTTGGCTAAGAAGCTCCACAAGGCTTGTTACTAGTTGTTACTAGTTACTTGTTACTAGAATATCCAAGCGGCAGGTCGTGGAGTCAGAGTGCAGGGGTCTGAATCGTTCCTCTGCTGCTTGCTGGCTTGTTGAACTTGGGTACGTTAATTGTCTCCTCTAAGCCTCAGTTTCCCCATCTATAAAGTCGGGACAAGGATAGTACTTACCTCATAGGGTAGTTGTGAAATTAGATGAGGTAATATTTGTCAAATGCCTATGTTGCATTATTACCGTTTAGCTTACAGAATGCCCATTGCCCTCTGGAGGAATCCCACCTTGGGAGCAAGAACTTGTGCTGTGCTTATTTGAGAGCAAACAGTATTTGGACTGAGACCATGAGGCTTTCCTTTGGATGGGTGTGGAGTGGCCCCCTGACATACCTCTGGGAAATTTGGAAAGTTGGACAGCTTTGGAGCAAGGCTTCTAGAAGCCCTCGCGGCCCAGCTGCTCCCGTTCAGTAATTTCCATGTGCCATTGTTGGTTTTGGCTCCAGGCTGAAGATCCCTGCCTCTGGAGCTTCCCTGAAACTAGACGCCCGACCCAGAGGAGCAGGGAGGAGGGGAAGGAAGAACAGAGAAGCAGACTTTTTTTCTCTCCTTAATTAACTCAGGCTCTTTTGCTCCCTGGGCTTTTGGGCTCTCGCAGCCCCAGCAATTAGTGGGAGTGTTAACTGGGGTCAGGGCAGAGGCCGGCCTTCAGGGAACTCCCGGGGAAAGTACTGGGGAGAAGGAAGTGCCTCTCAGGCAGGAATGAGGGCTTCGCCTCTGGCCGCCTGGGCCGCTGCCCCCTTTTAGCTGAGCCACCCCCAGTTCCAGCCCCAAGTTCGGGCTCAGCTGTCCCGGGAGAATAGCGAGGAGCTAAAGGATTCCAAGCCTCGGCCCCCACCTACCGGGCCTTAATTACATCAACGCACAAAGCCGGGGTGGCTGCTCAGCCTGTCCTGGTGAACAATCGCATCCTGTTCTCACGGCCTGTTTTCCCCCAGCTGCGCCTCTCTTTCATCTCGGCCTCTTTCCCAGGGACGCGGGGCTCGTTCCCAGGAGGCCAGAATCTGGGTTCTAACCTTCTTACTTCTTCCCTAGTCTCACTGGTTTTGTTTACTCCTTTCTCCCTTTCCCTTTCCCCTCCGGTTCAGGAGCCCCATCCTATGTTCCTGAGGCTGCCCCATCCAGTCCTGTTTTAGAGTGTGTGGGTGAAGGGCTTGAAAAACAAGGCATGTGTCTGTTTTTGCTTCTAATTTGCATGTTGTCATGAGAGAGAAGCAAAATGCCCCCGCTTTATAATGACGCCCCGCTAGTCATAATGCCACCTTCCATTTGTTTAGCATTTGATAGTCTTAGAAATACCATCGCATGCATTTCTCGTGGATCCGCACACGTTTTGATGCAGTAGCGAGGATGGGTACCGCTTACACCTAATTTAGGGGAGTGAAGCGGCTTGGCACCAGCCCCATGGCTAGGAAGCCACAGAACAGGGACAAAACCCGGGTCTGGACCCGGGCGCTTCCTACCTCCTTGGCTTCCTGAGTGTGGGCCTTTTTCAGTCCACCCCAGGGTCTCAGCAGAAACGCCTTGGGCAGGAGGATGTCCAGGGCCCACCCCCCGCCCCCACACCCCGTCAGTGATGGTGAACTTGAGCTCCTTGCCGCGATGAGCTGTGAGCTGCGAGTGAGGAGCCCCTGAGAACTGGCATTTCTGGTCTCTCCACTTGACTCTGCCCCTTCCCCAGCTTCAAGGGACAAGGACATCAATTTTTTCCTATTTTACTGTTACTATTCCAGATACTTAGGTCTTTAAAAGCTCCAGAGGGCTTCCCTGGTGGTGCAGTGGTTAAGAATCCTCCTGCCAACGCAGGGGACATGGGTTCGAGCCCTGGTCTGGGAAGATCCCACATGCCACGGAGCAGCTAAGCCTGTGTGCCACAACTACTGAGCCTGCACTCTAGAGCCTGCGAGCCACAACTACTGAAGCCCGCGTGCCACAACTACTGAGCCTGCACTCTAGAGCCCGCGAGCCACAACTACTGAGCCCGTGAGCCACAACTACTGAAGCCTGCACGCCTAGAGCCCGTGCTCTGCAACAAGAGAAGCCACCGCAATGAGAAGCCCGCCCACTGCAATGAAGAGTAACCCCTGCTCGCTGCAACTAGAGAAAGCCCACGAGCAGCAACGAAGACCCAATGCAGCCAAAAATTAAAAAAAAAAAAAAAAAAAAAAAAACTCCAGAGAAGGAGCTTCTCTAGTCCTGTCCACATTCCAGTGTCTCCTGGCCCTGGCCCGCAGCCCAGGCAACTGACCTTGTGATGGGGACGTCTCAGTAAGCAGGACCTGTGGAAGCTGCTTTCTGGACCTGGGCTTCCCTGCCCAGTTGGGTGACAGGCCTGCAGCCCATCCACAAGGCAGCAAAGCACAGGCGGCTGGGTGACTGCCGGGCCCCCGGGAGGATCTTTGCTTGCAGAGCCCAGCCTGGTGCAGGCGGCACAGCCCCTGTAATTAGTGTTGTTTTGGCGACAGCTGGTGCTGTTCCTTCACTTTAAACCTCTTCCCTCCTTCACATTTGCACAGGGCTTAGGGACCTGCCATTTCCCCTCCCGCCGGCATTCCCAGGAGGCTCCTGAGCCCCATATGGTGAAGCTCAGCTCTCTTTTGTCCTTGTACTGGTGGGGCTTTGCAGCACAGGCAGGAATCCTCCTCGGCCGGGAGTCTCGAGGGACGCTGGAGCCTGCAGTGGCAGCTGTCTGCTGCCCCCAGCGTGGGGCAGAGCACCTGACTGCACTCTTTCAGTAGGCGCCTTTCAATAGAGTCCTTTAGAGCACTTTAAGGATTAAGGGGCTTTTTGTTATATTCCCTGGAGAATTCCAGCCCCTTGGGAAGGGTCCCCCACTGGCCCGCTGGCCCAGGTCTGAGCACCACAGCCCCTGGCCTTGGACTGCAGATGTGCCTGTTCCATCTCATTGCTGTGAACTGTCTCGCCTGGGCTGTGCCCTCTCCTCAGACACACGGACTTTAGTTAGAATGTGCTCCTCTTGTAAATCAGCTGTCCTTCAATCAAAAAAAAAAAAAAAAAAAAAGCATGTGCTCCTTTGACCCCTGTGTAGTTTACCTTCTACATTACATTCCAGAAAAACTGGAAAATGCTTAATTTCCAACAAAAGTGATCATTCTGATCACTTAAATGGTGCCACCAATAACATTTGATTGTGTCTCCCTCTGTTCTTCATCTTTTTTTTTTTTTGCGGTACGCGGGCCTCTCACTGCTGTGGCCTCTCCCGTTGCGGAGCACAGGCTCCGGACGCGCAGGCTCAGCGGCCATGGCTCACGGGGCCCAGCCGCTCCGCGGCATGTGGGATCTTCCCGGACCGGGGCACGAACCCGTGTCCTCTGCATCGGCAGGCGGACTCTCAACCACTGAACCACCAGGGAAGCCTTGTTCTTCATCTTAATGTGCATAGATTCTTAAACAATCAGTTGTGATCTTACTGATGACATACTTCTGCATGTAGCTTTTTCAGGTAACACTGTAGAATGAGCATTCTTAATGAAATGGTGTGGTTTTAAAACATTTTCAGTGGCTACGCTGTTGCCTCCTTGTGCATCCCCTGTTGTTGTTCTCCTCCATCTCCAGCTTGTCTGTATTTTAAGCCTCAGAACTTCACGGAGCTGGATGGTCAGGAGCCACTGTCGGGGTTGTATGGGTGTAATATTAATCCAGAGCTGCCAGGGTGCTGGGAGGAGGGGCCTGGGGCCCAATGGGACAGAAGCTCCCAGCATGGCCTCTTTGGCCCTTGGTGCCGTAGTCCTTGAACGGCCCCTGGCTGTTTCAGGAAGCCTCCATGACTTATGCAGGGGTGAGGCGATGGGGCACAGGTTCAGGTTGGCCCTCAGGACCCATGGGCACATTTCCAGCCTTGGGCCTGGCATGGTGGCCCGGGTGCCGGGAACATGCAGCTGTGACTCAGCTCCGTCTCCTTCCTTGAGCTGTTGGGTTTTTGGACCCTAGCTGTATCCCACAGCCGGGCCTTCCCCTGAAGGCTCCTGTACTCACCCTGGAGTCGTCAGGTGCATTTCACCCTCCCCTCAAGGGCCTGGGGACCGCAGGGGTCTGGGCTTAGCCACCTGAACGTCAGGACAGACACCAACCGTTTCTCCCAGTATCTCTTAACTACACTTCTGATGAGGATAATGATTAATAACGAAGCCACTTTCAGTTCTGTTCATTTATACGCTTTTCCCTTTCTTGTGAAAGGGTAAGTTGAGGCATCGAGAGATTTTCAGTTTGGAGCTTGGCTTCCGATCCTGACTGTCCTCTGGAAGTTCCATTACTTATCCACTGAGCCTCAGTCTTCTCACCTGTACAATGAAAGCAGTGACGCCTGACTTGCAAAGTTGACGTGAGGATCCAATTAGAGTATTTCTGTAAAATGCTCTGGCACGTAATAGGTGCCCCGTCAGTGTTGGGTTGTTGATGTTGTTTAGGGTCACAAAATGCGCCACCCTCAGAGCCGGAGGGACTTGCCCGTCCAGCCCCTATCCCACCTCACGTTTCCCTGGAGTCCCTTCAACTGTGCACTTACCTAGCCAGCTCCAGGCAGGAAGCTTTCCTGCTTGGCTGATCAGAGGAGGCAGGCGGACCAGAGGTGCAGTTGTTTTCAGCTCCTTCTGGATGGGCCATGGTGCCATGCCCTCCTACACCCCGCCGATCTGAGCGAAAGTAACTAGGACCCTTTCCTTCTGGCTTTTGTCTTCGACGGTGTTGAGAAGGCAACTCCACAGGAAGGCGGGGTGCGGTGTCATGATTAACTTGCTAGTGTGCCTTTGTGGCCACGCGTGTCTGCAGGCTCTTGCTAAGACCACCCCTCCCTGCCTCACCCACCACCGTCAAAAAACAACAACATGAAGCCGAAGAGAGAGTCATCTGAGGACAAGCTCTGGTTCTGGGTCCTTGTGCCCCAGTCTGAGGGCATATAGTTGGCTGTCTACTTCCAGGAGGCAGTGAGCTCTAGCCTGGCTAGACAGAGCCAGCCTTTGAGACTTCCAGAGAAGAATCTTATAAACTTGCCAGCCATCTGCCCAAGACCTTGAGTTTTGGGTGCCGTTCTTCCTGAGGCCATGAAGCAGTAGCACTGGCGTCACCTGGGGGCTAGTTGAAAATGCAGACTCTCAGGCCTCACGCTAACCCTGCTGAGTCAGAACTTGCATTTTAGCAAGGCCCCTAGGAGATTCGTGTGCACATTCAAGGTTGAGAAGCAAGGATTCAGAGCACAGTTCTCAATCACAGGTGCACATTAGAATCACCTGGAGAGCTGTAACAAATGTACGGATTCCCTCGGGCCTAATCCACACGACTGAATCAGAGTCACTGGGGATAAGGTCTGGGCACTGGTATTTTTAAAAAAGGAAAAAACTTTCCTTAGGTGATTCTAATGTGTGACAAGAGTGGAGAACTGATTTAGACAGACCCCTGTCTTTGGGTTGGATGGTCCTGAGTGAGATGATCATGATGGTAATAGTTGCTATTTACTGAGCTCCTACTCTGCATGAAAGGCTTTAGTCTTATCTAGAATCTTCTTTTTAAACCCGAAAGGTGCCGGTTCTCTCACTGTCTTGCATATGAGAAAACTGAGGCTCGGAGAGGGGACGTTAGGTGCCTAAGGCCACGTAAGTATATTGGGGCTGGAGCTGCCTGCGTGGAGGCTTCTTTCGCCGCTACTTCACTGTAGCTGAAGCTCATGATGGTTTCGAAGGGCCTGGTTCTCACTGGAAAATCTGCCAGGGGATTCTTTTCTGGCTCAGTTTCAATGATACCTTCAGACTGTGTGGTTTTAGGATCATTCAGCTTGAGGAAAAGCACAGCAGCTTTTAGTCTTCAGATTTGTGCATCTCTCAGAATGAGGGGACAAGTTGCAAAGGAATGATGGAAAAATCTTAAGGAAAAGGAGGTATTTCCAAAGGTCATAGAGAACCCGACCCAGCTCTATTTATTTTAAGCTAGCTTTGTGGGTTGGAGCGAGTGCCTTTATCCCTGTGGACCCAGACTCCACCCCTCCCCCGAGACAAGCTAGGGGAGGACTTGCTGCTCCTTCCGGTTCTAAGATAAAAGTGGGGAAACTAAGGCATCGGCCAGAGTGAGCCGAACTGTGGACCCTCAGAGCAGCTGGGAGGCAGCGCCGGGGCTGGGGCCGTGTGTGGGGAGGCATGGAAAGCACAGCAGAGGGGAGCATCTGTGCCCCAACACAGCATCCCCGAGTCCTGAGCCTGCAGAGAAACCCGGCGAGGAGCAAAGAGAATGGGCAAGATGCTGAGAAAGCCCTTTCTCTCTGTGTTTTGAACCACGTCCAAACCTAACTTTTAAGTTCGAATAAGGATTTGAAAATCAGCCTGGGGCTCCCACGGACTCTAAATCCAGGTTGCTGTGTGTGTCTTCCTTATAAAGTCATGGACTGCCTGTGTTTGGGGAATGGAATGAGTGAGGGGGAATGTTTCACTGCTTTCTTCCGTCGCTTTTCCTTTCAAGAAACACAGCACCCTGCCCTTCACACAGGCCTCTTGTGCATTTCGCTGCGCGGTTGGTCCCTGCACCCGTGCTGTGGGGCTTGGAAGGGTACGTGGGGCGACCCCCCTTTATAGTGGGGGAAACACAGGCCCACAGATGCCAAGTGAGAGCCCTGCTGTCCCGAGGCAAATTAGGGGCAGAGCCTGGCCTTGAATCCAGTTCTTATGACTACAAGCCCAGCAACCCTTTTCTTCTACCAGCACTTCCCTAGGGACCCCCTTCCTGGCCTTCCGGGGAACTGTCATGCTTTTTATGAAAAATTGTGTCACCAATAAACAACTCCATTCTTTTTATTAAAAATTTCACATAATACAAATGGCCTGAGACTTCCCTGGTGGTCCAGAGGCTAAGACTCCATGCTCCCAAGGGGGGGGGCCCGGGATCGATCCCAGGTCAGGGAGCTAGATCCCACATGCTGCAACTAAGAGTCCGCATGCCGTAACTAAAGATCCTGCATGCCACAACTAAGACCCGGTGCCGCCAAATAAATAAATAAATATTAAAAACGAAAAATATAAACAAATAAAACAAATGCCCCCCCCTTCCACCACCCCTTCTCCCCATCCCATACCACTCCTCAGAGGTAACCACTGATGAGTGTTTGACGTGAGTCCTCCCAGCCCTTTTTAAAATACGCCTTTTGCATGTGTCAGTGATGGATTATTGTAACCCTTAACCACCTTGCTTGCTTTACTTGCCAGCTGTGTGTGTGCACGTGTGGAGAAAGCAAACATTCTAATATTGCCTTCAGCAAGATAAAACCAGGTTGTAAATCAGCTGGACTGGTGATCTAGAGCAGGGATTCTCCAACAGGGATGTGCATGGGAATCAACCGTAGATTTTGCTAGAATGCAGATTCTGATTCAGTAGGTATGGAGTAGGCCCTGGGATCCTGCATTTCTAATAAGGTCCCAGTCAGTGCAGATGCTGCCAGTCGGAGGCCGCACTTTGAATAGGGAGGGTTTAGAGCACGGGCTCTGGAACTGAACAGACCCACTGGGCCTTTAACCTCTAGCCGACTGAGCTGGGCAAGTGTGTAAGCTTTCTGTGCTTATAAATCGAGGAATAAGAATGACACCTTGCCGATAGGATGGATGTGAAGACAAAATGAACTGGGGCCTGTGAAGCACCTAGTCCAGTGCCTGGCACATAGTAAGTGCTCAGTAAATATCAGTTATTAGTACCATCTGGAGATAGAGGCCATCAGGTTGTCCAAGCCAAACAGAAAACACTTGCTGGTTGGCTACTATTTGGTGCTGTTCGTGCCGTGCACTTCTCTGTTATTCATTTAATGTTATCATCATCACATCAGGATTTTTTTTTTTTTTTTTTTGGCTGTGTTGGGTCTTCGTTGCTGCGCGCGGGCTTTTCTCTAGTTGCGGAGAGCGGGGGCTACTCTTCGTTGTGGTGCACGAGCTTCTCATTATGGTGGCTTCTCTTGTTGCGGAGCACGGGCTCTAGGCGTGCGGGCTTCAGTAGTTGTGGCTCGCGGGCTGTAGGGCGCAGGCTCAGGAGGTGTGGCACACGGGCTTAGTTGCTCTGCAGCATGTGGGATCTTCCCGGACCAGGGCTCGAACCCGTGTCCCCTGCATTGGCAGGTGGATTCTTAACCACTGCGCCACCAGGGAAGCCCCACATCAGGATTTTTAATATGTTTCATATGGTATTATTCCCATTTGCTTATGGGGAAGCTGAGTCTCAGGGAGTTTGGGTGACTTAACCAGATCCACACAGCTAAGAAGTAGCAGAAATAAACTTGCACCCTGGGTCCAGGTCAAATGCTTGTCATATGCACTGCGGCTGCCTTCTCTTGAGAACCTATTACTCTCATGGCCCAGTGGGTGGTGTGGAAGCTACAGCCTCTGAGTGTGGCTCCAGGGAAGTAAAGACACAGGCTTCAAACTTTTTTTGCTCCCACACCTGCCAAAAGAATTTTGAAAAACTGTATCTCCTTACACATTTAAAACTTCACATATAAAATTCTTTTCTCATAACTTTAAGCAGAGCGTATTTCCAGGCTTATTTTGTCAAAGCCTAGAACGGCAAACTCCGCCCACACAGTTACGGAAAATGTCTGCCGTAATTCCTAACTGGCAAAGCTGGACCTCGTTGTTAGACCGTCAGCCAAATCATGCTTTGTGTTGGAAAAACTCTGACTCCATTTTTTTATTCCAATAAATGTGTTAAACAGGTGTCCCTGTGTCAGCTTCCTTCCTTCCTAATTCTAAAATAAACAGATGGGTAGATAAGCTAGAGAAGGTCTTGGTAGAATAAGGCCAGCTCCCTTCTCAATGTCCATCCTCAGGAGACTCCTCCCAGGAGTGCTGCATTCTTGAGTTGTCCCTTTGTTTGGTGGCTTTTACCAGGGCAAAGCACCAGAGTAAAGTTGGGTGGCTGGGGGAATGGGCCTTTCTTCGGGGAAGCGTTGAGGAGGGCCACCTCGAAAGAGAGCTGGTGGGCTCCGATGGTTCCCAGCACACTGGTATGTGGAAGGACACCACGGGGAAGTGGAGGTTTTGGAAATTGATTCCCTGAAGGCCAACCATGTCAGGAAGTCCCCGAGTTTCCCAGGCGTACCTTGGTGGGCAGACCATTGAACCAGACGCCTCCTGGAGATGCTGCCTAGGCTTTTGCTCTGTGAACATCGCATTGCTCAGCCCAGAGCCTGTGGACCTCTGTGAACCTTTGGAGCTGGCACTGAGCCTGTTCCTCCCGTGGGCTCCCTGATGACAGCCCTGGACCTCGCCCCACGTTTCTTCCCAGTTCCTCTCTCTCCGCGAGGTAGTGGGGGACTCACACTATACTGATGAATGGCAGAGAGGTAAACTGAGGCCCAGACCCGGTGAGTGACTTAATGGCCACAGAGCAGTCCACGTACCCCACCAAGAAAGCTGGCTTGCCTTCCCAGGGGCGGTATCACAAGTCAAACAAGCCTTGGGTGTGTCAGGAGAGCTGGTTCTCAGAGTCCATCCCCTGCTTCAGTGCAACTCGCTTGCATTCTCTCCTCCTCGGCATCTCTGTCTGTGAAATGGGCTGATGCGGCAGGCATTTAGCCTAGTGTTCACAGGCTTTGAAGTTGGGCAGACTTGTATCTGAATCCTGGCTTTGCTACTTACTAGCTGCATGACCTTGGGCAAGTTACTTACCTCTCTGTGCCTGTCTCCACATGGGTAAATGGGAATAAGAATAATGTCTCCCTCACGGGGCGGTTGAGGGGGTACAGGAGACAGTGGCTAGTTCGCACGCTCAGGAAATATTCTTGCTGTTGCTACGCTTGTTTCTTGTTCCTCGTAGGAATTATGAAAAAGACCGAGTGGAGTGAAGGCCTGGTTGAGACTCTCCAAGGGCAGGGCATCCCTCCCCAGGATGGCAAGCGCATGCAAAGAGATGCTTCATAAATAAATGTCACCTGATAAAGGGTGACACCCCTGCCACCTGCTGAGCCTGCTGCTGGCCTCCTGCCTTCCTGCTGCCCCTTACTGCTCCCTGCTTTTCCTCGCAGCCTGATGGCTCTGGGGTCCACCCCGTGGGGACCTGTTGGAAACTCTGCTGCCCGCCTCCTGTGCTGTGCCCTTCCCCGGGGGACGGGCCACAGGCACTCGGCTCTCTTGCCTCCTGTTTGAAAGCTGCCCTGGCTCGATTTCTCGAGGGCCTCTCCCGGCAAATGTTTTAGAAGCACAGTCTTGTCTCCACCCCTCTACGCCTTCCCCTTAGGAATTCTGTCATCTTTTCTAACAAACTTTCAGCTGCAAGTTACTCCCTTCTCCCCCTCTTCCTCTGGCCCACAGAAGTAAATAATGAAACAAAGCGAAGCTCCAGTGTACCTTGGGCTCTGGCCCTTTCAAGGAATCCCTTTGTCAAGCAAAGAATCCTTTTGTAAAGTGAATAATGATTCACTTTGGACTTTGGTTTTTTTTTTTGTTCAGGGTCTTTCTCAAGAGTGGGGGCCAGGCTAATCTGTAGGCCTGGGGGCTGGTGGGGGGTGCTGCCTCGCTCTCTACCTACTGAAAGGGCTTCCGGTTTGTCTGCGGCTCTTCTGATTGCCTGTAATCCTTCCGATGTCCTCCTGTCAGGGCTCTGGCCTGACAACATGGGTCACGCTGGCCCAGAAGGTGGTGACGGTTTGTGTTTATCGCTCTGTTTTGCTTCGCCCACCGCGTCTCCATGGAAACAGGCGCAGCCTTTACGTTGCCTTTGCTTTGGGCAAGTTGATGCCTGCCGGCTGGGGATCTTTCTTTGCTCTCCACCCTCTTCCCCTCTTTGGGATTCAAAGGGGAAGGTGGGGACCGCACGGGAAGACTTGCAGTGGCCTGGAGCTCCTAGGTTGGGGGAGCCATAGTCGGTCCTCCAGCTGGGGACCCATGCCTGGGCTTGGCCTGTGTGGTGGAGCCCCATGCGTCATGAGGCCATGGGTGGAGCGAGTGCGCCATGGTTTATAGACACTCAGCCCCCTCGCTCCCCGCCCCCCACCCCGTACTCACAGCACAGAGGCAGCTGCTGGCCACTTGGGGCGAGAAGCTGGTGGGAGAACTGGGACCTGCTGATCCTCCGGCAGGAACTTTGCACGAGGCCTTTAACCTTTCCAGGCCTTGGTTTCTCCGGGGAGGGTGGAGAGGTTTTGAACCTCTTTGATACTGTGACCCCTTTTACCTTAAAGAAGCCCCACATCTGGGTAAACTGCAAAATCATTGTCATATGATTATTCTACGGTAAATAGTAAATTCTGTGTTTGACTCAAACCAGTGAGTTGCCTGGTTTGAAATGAAACTTCAGAATTGGGAGCCTCTCTTTAGACTAGACTGAGAATTTTTGCATGTGATCCAGGCCCCCAGGTGCCCCCTTCTCCTGCCCAGGGTGTCCTGCATTCCCGGGCTGATCACGGCAGGGAGACTGCTGTTCCAGGTCAAGGCAAAAGTGTTGGCCCGAGCAGCCCAGGGCGACAGCAGATCTGCTCTGTGTCCTCACGGACCCCCAGCAGCTCAGTAGCAAGTACACGAGGGTGGCCCATGCAGGACCGGGCTTCCTGAGCAGTTTTCTGCCTGAGCGGCTTGCCTGCCACACTTCCTGTGGTCATCTCGGTCGCTACTGGCTTGACATGCTATGTTATCCAACAGGCGAAACAGTGGGCTTTTATCACTCAGTACCACGCTCGTGCCAGCTTTACTCGTTGATCAAATACGCCAACTCCACGCTTCATTTCAGTATCGGAACTCTCCACCCATCTGCTTGTCAAATTTAGCAAAGGATGTGTTTAACCTCAGATTTGTGTTGTCCAAAAGCCTCCCTTGAGACTGGAGCTGGAGTCAAGATGTCTGAGGGGAACTCTGAGTGCGTCAGGTGATAGAGGTCAGGCGGTCCAGTCTCCTGCTGCAGAACAGGCACTTGCTGGAGTGATGCACTGTTCAGGGGTCTTTCCTGGGAAGTGCTCTTTCTAACACCTCTTTACAGTCAAGAAAGTTTCTTCTGGAGTCTCAGCTAAATCCCATTTTATTTGGTCTGTCTTGAAGAAAGAGAACAAAGAGCAAGTAGCCTTAATGCTTTACCCACAGACCCTTACGTCTCCGCTCAGCCTTGGCCAAACACACCTGATTTGGGAGCCTTGCCGCCCTGCTCTCTCTTGTTCCAGCAGAACAATGCCCGAGTTTCCTGTTGGTAAGACGAGGAGAGTGGCAGCTGCCTCACTGGGTTGGTGTGAAAATTAAATCCCGTGGGGACGCACGTCACCAAGTGCCTGGCGTATGGTCCATTTTCAATCATTCCGGTTAACTCTGAATGCATCTTCTCTCTGCCCACTTTTATGCCGCCCCGGGTCCCTGCTTTTCCTCATAGCCTCTCCTGAGTGAAGCCCCCTGGGCTGGTGGGACATCCTCTCACTGGCCCAGAGCAAAAAGGCCCTGGATGGCATCATCCCTGTCCCTGTTTCTAAACTGACCTCCGGGAGCTCCCAGTTGGGACTGCTAACTTCCGAGCTCTCCCAGGGGCTGCAGCAGAGTCCCTGGCACCTCACTGAGAGAGGCCTTCACCAATTGCTTCTGCTCCCGTGGGCAGCAGCCTGAATCTCTGCTTTGTCTGAAGGGTGACCCCCCAAGCCACAGGAGCAAGGACTGCAGAGGGAGCTATTTTCTCCAGGTTTTACTCTTTTTTCTTTTCCCTTTGAACCACAGGTACCATGGCAGAGTGGTTGAGAGCAGCGACTCTGGAGCCAAACTGCCTGGATTCTCACCCAGCTCTGCCACCGTGGCCGCCCTTCCCTCCCTGTGTCTCAGGCTTCTCTGTGGCACATAGGCAGCGCTAAAGAAAATATTTGCTATAATTTCCCTAGAGTTTTGAAAAGTGTGCCGTTGTTTGATTTAAAATTTCCTCCCCTCCCTTTCTCCTGATCAGCATAAATATACAGGCAGACCTCAGAAATGTTGTAGGTTCGGTTCCAGACCGCCGCAATAAAGTGAATATCGCAGCAAAGTGAGTCACACACGATTTTTGGTTTCCTAGTGCATATAAAAGTTATGTTTACACTATACTGTGGTCTATTAAGTGTGTGATAGCATTATGTCTTTAAAAAAAACAATGTACATGCCTTAATTAAAAAATACTTCACTGAGAAAAAAATGCCAACCATCATCTGAGCCTTCAGCCAGTCGCAGTAGTAACATCAAAGATCACTGATCACAGAGCACCAGCTCAAATATAATAATAATGAAAAAGTTTGAAATACGGTGAGAATTACCAAAATGGGACACCGAGACACAAACTGAGCAAACGCTGTTGGAAAAATGGCACCAATAGACTTGCTCGATGCAGGGTTGCCACAAACCTTCAATTTGTAAAAAACTCAGCATCTGTGAAGTGCAGTAACATGAATGGCAATGAACCAAGGTCTGCCTGTACATATTGCTTACCTGCTTTATGCTGGGCACTGAACTAGGCGTTGGGGACAGAGAGCTGAATGAGACCAAAAAATGCCTGCTCTGTCAGGGCCACCAGCTGGCACATTGGTAACTTTGATATCATGTGGCTAATGCTGCCATTTTGATGGTGCAGCAAGAATCTAACAGGCCCAGGCCATGTAGGGGAGAGCCAAGGAGTGCATCTGGGAAGGCTTCCTGGAGGAGGAGGTCTGTGTTCTGTATCGTAAAATTGCAGCTGGTCAGGGTGAGGCTGTTAGGGCCGAGGCGTTAAGAGCACGGGACTAGGGAAAAGTGCTGGGATGGTATGGTGGCCAGAGGAAGGAGCAGCCCAGGACTCGGCCACACGTGGCTGAAGCAGCAGGTCCCTGGAGGACTGGTCAACCTGTGCGAAGAGGAGGTTATCTCCTCTCCAGTACCAGATTTCTGGAGTGGGGAGCAGAAAGGAAGGGCACCTCAATATTGACATTCCTTCTCGCCTCCAGCTTGTCTCTGAGCTCCCTTGATGTTTTCCCTGCAGCCACTGTCCCTCCCTCCCCCTCTTTTAGATAATAATTTGCCATTCACCTCTGAGATAGTGTATCTATCCCAGATACACTGAGAGCGGCCCAGAATACCCCTGAGCCTCTTTTTTTTTTTTTTTTTTTTTGCAGTACGCGGGCCTCTCACTGTTGCGGCCTCTCCCGCTGCGGAGCACAGGCTCCGGACGCGCAGGCTCAGCGGCCATGGCTCACGGGCCCAGCCGCTCCGTGGCATGTGGGATCTTCCCAGACCAGGGCACGAACCCGCGTCCCCTGCATCGGCAGGCGGACTCTCAACCCCTGTGGCACCAGGGGAGCCCCCCGAGCCTCTTTGACTTGCTTGGGGTTTGGAGGACAAGGATTGTGTGCACCTTAGGAGATTCTGGTTCAGCAGAGGGCCCTGGACCTTTGCCTTTCAGAAGCTCCCGGAGATCCTGCTGCACCCCTCCACCTGAGAATCCTGGCTTCAGGGATGCCCGAGTACCTTTAGGGTTTCCACACTGAGGTGCTGATGGATCTTCCCTGCCCAATCTCCTTGTACTTCCTCTTACTTTTACAAAGTGGCATTGTTGTTGTTGTTTTTGCGGTACGCGGGCCTCTCACCGCTGTGGCCTCTCCCGTCGCGGAGCACAGGCTCCGGACACGCAGGCTCAGCGGCCATGGCTCACGGGCCCAGCCGCTCCACGGCATGTGGGATCTTCCCAGACCGGGGCACGAACCCGTGTCCCCTGCATCGGCAGGCAGACTCTCAACCACTGCGCCACCAGGGAGGCCCGTTGTTGTTTGTTTTTAATCTGTCCTTTTATTCTTCCGGCGGTGATCTCTATCATCTTGTTTTTTGGCTTTACTTACTTTTTAAAAAGGTATTATTAGATAGTGAAACTGGGGCACAAGGAAGTAAACGTTGTCCAAGGTCATGGAGAAGCCAGAACCTGCCTTACAGAGTCCATGGTGTCTTCAGCCTGCTGAATGTCTTGCTGGGCAGAGAGTCTAAGGGTCCCGAGCCCCAGGTGTTCGAAGAAGCGGGGTAGGGGTCTGCTCCTCAGACACCGCAGTGTCTTCTTGCCTCCCTCCGCTGGCTTCCAGGCTGGCACAATCACGACCACTGTTCCCAGTTGCTCTGCCCGCCTGCCTGGACATCTGTTCTCCTAACAATATCTACCCATAAATCCTGTCCCCGACTCCAGGGTGGCTTAGCTGGGGGACAACGAAGCCTGTGACCGGCAGCCAAGCCTTTCCCATGGCTGCACAAGGGCGCGTCCACACCTGTGTGTGCTTACTGGCGGCACCAACACCTGCCTCTCAGGCCACGGTTGTGTGTGCGCAGCGGTCTCTCGTGCTGCAGTTGGAAGGGCTCCTCACAGAGCCCTTTCTGCTGTAACCCACGCTATTGTAATTCTTGTTCTTTGTGAAAAGAGATTTTTATCTTGTATATCCTGGCATACAGTAGGTCCTCCCTAAGTGTTTTTTGCCTGCCAGTGAATGAATGAGTGAATCATTAGAAGCCCGTGTGTGAATGTCGCTGGGGTGTCTGTGAATGAAACAGACCCAGTTTCCCTGGTACCTGCAGAACACCCCCTGGGTGGCGTGGGGGCGTTGAAGAAGTGTCCCTCCCTGAGTCTGCCCTGAGGTCTGATAGAAGGAGGCAGCAAATGACGTGCCACCTTGCCCGTCATTACGGCCACTCAGCGCTCTCTCCCCTCTTCGAGGCCACCAGACCGCTTTGAGTGCTGTGGCTGACCTGGAAGAGCAGAGGGGGATCAATATTGGCCGAAGTTTCCAGAGACTGCCTCTTGGAAAAGGGGAACCTGAGAGGGGCGTGAAAGCTGGACAGGCCTTGTTTATGAGGACAGAGGAGAGGTGCAGACAGCTGTGCTCCGTGGTCCCTGAACCAGTGGCATTGGGGGTAGAGCCCAGCAGTGTGTGTTTGACAAGCCCTGCAGGTGACCCTGATGCTCACTGAGTGTGGTGACGGCTGATGCAGAAAAAGGAAGGGGTCTGATCTTTACACGAGAGACTGAGGGGCTGGGAAGCGACCTGGCATGTTTTAGATGAGTTCTTCTGCTGGCGGCACAGAGAAAAGACAGGAAAGAGACAGGCTGACCAGCCAGGAGGCATCAAGGGAAGCAGGCTTGGGACGCCGAGGATCCCAGCTGGATTGGCGCTGGCCGTGGGAGCAGAGAGCAAAGCCAAGGGGTCCTATGACAGGAGAGTAGACAAGCCTGGTGACACATTCGATCTCGTGCCACGCTTTCAGAGCGCTCTTTCCTGGAAAATGTTTAAAAATGATTTGTCCCCTATCACATTGTTATATGCTAATTGTGGAAAATACAAGGAAGAAAAAGGGGGGTACAGAATTCCACCAACATCCAGGACAGCTATTGATAGATTGGAGTATTTCTTCTGCTCCATTTTCCTAGGCATCTTTCCTTTATGTAGTTGAAAGCACACCATATGTATCCGTTTGCATCCTGCATCCTTTGCTTAACGTAATTTCGTAAGCATTTCCTGATGTGCTTTGAGGCTGTCTCTTTTTGTTGTTGACAGGAGCGCCATAAGGTGGGCAGGGTGGCACTGGTAAGGAAGCAGTAGCTAAGACTCAGGGAGAAAAGGAAACTTGTTCCATGAACTTCAGATAGTAGGGAAGTCTGGAGTTAAACAGCCTGGGTTGTTCAGCTCATAAATTACAAGGAACAAAAGGGATGAAGGGGGAACCTGTAGATTAAAATAGACTTTAAAGACACTGTGCAAGACTTAAGTATAGTGTTCAGGCATGCACATTTGAGGGTTAAGAAATGCAAGGAAGTGATTACCATGCAAACAGTTTGTGGCACGTGGAGAGGGTTTTGGAGCACCTGGCAGAGTTTCATTTCTTGACTTGAGTGGTTGAAAGGTGTTTGCCTTATGATGATTCATTAAACTTACATGTATTTTGTGCAGTTTTCTGTATCTGTTTTATTTTTGTAAAAAGGTTGAAAGGAAAAAGGAGCTTGCTCAAGGATCTGTGTGGCAGAGTCAGGACCGGAAGCCCTGTTCACCGGTCCTCCCTTGGGCTTCATTTCCAGCTGCTCCCACCCTTTGTGGGTTGTCTGCCCACCCACCTCCCAGCCCCTAGCCCCCAATCTGCAGCTTGCAGGAAAAACTTCAGATTTACAGCTCATTTTGGTTGACTTTCAGGGCCAAGCTGAGACAGCCTGCAGGGAGAACAGGGATTCCCCTTTGACTCAAATGGGGAAATTCTTGAGGAGATCAGTTAAGTCAGGAGTGAAGCTGTCTCAGCCATTTCTATCATTGTGTGCGGTGTGTGTGTTGCAGGGGCAGGAGCTGCCTTGACAATTTCTTGAGATACATGCTCAAGCACCCAGGCTTCTGTGTGCTTTCAGATTCCCTTTGCATTCATTTCCTTAGCCTGGTGCATTGGGTTCCTGGAAACAAATGGTTTTTTTCTTTAATAAGCAGTAGCCCTCCCATACCCCATCAGCACACACCCTGCCTCAGCTGCCCTTTTCCTCTGACTCCTTCCCAGAAGCCCAAGGAGGCAACGCAAGGGCCACCATGGGGCACAGCCAGGAGAGGGGACAATGGATGAGCCCTGCCGATGCTAAGCACCCCCTTCGTCCTGGCAGGGCAAGCGGGAGACGCTTTTCTGAACCAGGTCCTTGAGCCCAGGGCCCTGCAGCTTCTGAAACCAGACTCGGGCTCCTAGCTGGATTCCTGCTTCTCCCTGCCTGGGTGTCAGGTTTCACCATGGGAACCGGGCCAAAGCTTTGATCTTGGTTGAGGCCAAGGACACCCGTGGGGAGTGGGCCTACTGCTCACCCTAGCTGTGCCTGCCCAGGAGAAGGGGGTCTTTGCACTTACCTGCCCTTCCCAGAAGGTTGTGGAAGGGCTTTTCTGTTGGGGATCAATTGTCCACAGTCCTTGGTCGCCCCCCAGATCATTGTAACGAAGCCCCCCAATGATGGTACACCGGGACATCATGCTGCTGAGGAGGAGGGCTCCCCTTAGGTTCTGGAACAGCACTGTCTCACAGAACTTCCTGTGATGTTGGAAATGTTCTAATACATGTGCTGTTCAACGTGACGGCCATCGAACACTTGAAATGTGGTTGCATGACCGAGGAACCGATTTTTAAATTTTATTTAATTTTAAGTAATTAAAATTTAAATTTATCTGGCCACACGTGACTAGTGGCTACCTTCTTGGGCAGTACAATTCTGGAAGGAGCGGGTGTCTGAGAAGGCTATACTGCCTGCCCCCCTCTTGCCTCTGCACACACACACACACATTACAAGTTTCAGGAAGGCCCTGGATACAATGTCCTTTTTTTAAAAAAAAAAATTAATTAATTTTTGGCTGCGTCGGGTCTTCTTTGCTGCGTGCAGGCTTTCTCCAGTTGCGGTGAGCGGGGGCTACTCTTTGTTGTGGTGCGCGGGCTTCTTATCGCGGTGGCTTCCGTTGTTGCGGAGCACGGGCTCTAGGCGCACGGGCTTCAGTAGTTGTGGCTCATGGGCTCTAGAGCACAGGCTCAGTAGTTGTGGCACACGAGCTTAGTAGCTCCGTGGCATGTGGGGTCTTCCAGGACCAGGACTCGAACCCGTGTTCCCTGCATCGGCAGGCGGATTCTTAACCACTGCGCCACCAGGGAAGTCCCAATGTCCTTTTATAACAAAGTTCGCTGTTTAAACATTATTATCTCGAGTGAGGCAGAGCTGTCATTGACCGTAAACGTGCCCCCACATGTGGCTTCTCTGCGTCCTTGCACACGTGGAGGTAAGGGGTGTGAGACCTCAGGAAACTGTGCATGTGAGTCTGGATTCATCGGTCACAGGATGCAAACTCTGGTCTCCCGCCCTGGAGTGCCCGTGCTCCTCTCTGCTCCTGCCCTTTAGGAAAAAGAATCCCGTAAGGGTGGATGCCTGGTAACTGGCGGACAGGCCCTCTCCTGGGAATAAGGCCCAGGCCCCGGGGGCGGCGGGGGGTTGGCGGGGAGCCCACGCTGGCAGTTTTTATCTTATTTCCTGTTCTGGATTAAACAGCTCAAGTAAGAGGGATTTTTGCCTTTTTCAAGAAGGTGGGGATGAGGAACAGTTTTTTGTTGTTGTTGTTGTTGTTGTTGTTGTTGTTTTTGCGGTACGCGGGCCTCTCCCGTTGCGGAGCACAGGCTCCGGACGCGCAGGCTCAGCGTCCACGGCTCACAGGCCCGGCCGCTCCACGGCATGTGGGATCTTCCCGGACCAGGGCATGAACCCGCGTCCCCTGCATCTGCAGGCGGACTCTCAACCACTGCGCCACCAGGGAAGCCCGAGGAACAGCTTTTAATTTCCTGTTTTATATATGGGTATATTTTTTGAGCAAGGTGGGTGGTGGGGTGAAGGTGCCTTAAGGTCGTCACCAGCTGAGTGGGTCCTCTTATCCCCCTCTCGCCCTCACTTTCCCACTGGCTAGCACCTGGGGGGGTGCTCTGTGATGTTTGTTCAATGAACGAGTGAAGAAGTGGTTTCTGCCTGCCAGAGCGCCTCCAGGACAGCCCTCTGCTGCTCCTCTCTCTCTCTCTCTCTCTCTCTCTCTCTCTCTCTCTCTCTCTCTCTCTCTCTCGTCCTCTTCCTTTCGCCCTGCAGGGCAGGCCAGCCATCTCTCCTCTCCCAGCTCCCGTCCGAGGCTCTCAAGATGTACGCTGCATGTTCTGACACACTAACCTTTTCTAATAGCTGTTTCCTAGTGTATCATAACTCAGCCGTTACAAATGTCCCACAGAGTATCCCTGCACGGCCATCCCCGTGGCATGTGTGACTCTGCAGACCATATGAACATTCCTCGTCAACAGGGCTGTCGTTGTCCCCTGGCCTACTCCATGCAGATGGGGAAAGAGCCCCTCTGTGCAGGCAGGATTTCCTGTGTGCTGTTGGCCCTCTCTCTGCATAGCCCAAGGAAAGCCCCCTTCTGCCCGGTGAGTCGCAGTCTCTTCTACAACCCAGTGCCTCATCCTGCCTGATTTTGTCTTTTATTTTCATTGTGATAAAATGAACATGACATACCATTTTAACTACTTTTAAGTGGCAATTCAGTGACATTAAGTATACATACAGTGTTCTGCAGTCATTACCACTGTCCATCTCCAGAACTTGTCTATCATCCCAAACAGGAACTCTGTGCCCATTGAACAATCTCTCTCCATCCCCCCGTCCCCTCAGTCCCTGGGAAACTCTGCTCTAATTTCTGTCTCTAAGAATTTGCCTATTCTAGGTACCTCATAAAAGTGGAATCATACCGTGTCTGTCCTTTTGTGTCCGGCTTAGCATGTTTTCAGGGTTCATCCATGTTATAGCATGTATCAGAATTTCATTCCTTTTTGGGGCTGAATAATATTCCATGGTTCCATCTGTATAGACTACATTTTGTTCATCCATTCATCCGGTGACAGACACTTGGGTGGTTTCTACCTTTGGGCTATGGTGATAATGTTGCTATGAACACTGGTGTTCAAATATCTGCATCTCTGGGAGCGGAACTGCTGGATCGTATGGTAATTGTGTTTAACTTTTCGAGGAGCCACCAAACTGTTTTCCATAGCAGTGGTACATTTTATGTCTGAGTGTACCTTTTAAAATAATTCTTAACTTTTAACTAGAAAAACAATGCATGTTTGTTATAAAAACTTCAAAGGAGGGCTTCCCTGGTGGCGCAGTGGTTGAGAGTCCACCTGCCGATGCAGGGGACACGGGTTCGTGCCCCGGTCTGGGAAGATCCCACATGCCACGGAGCGGCTGGGCCCGTGAGCCATGGCCGCTGAGCCTGCGCGTCCAGAGCCTGTGCTCTGCAATGGGAGAGGCCACAGCAGTGAGAGGCCCGCGTACCGCAAAAAAAAAACAACAAAGAAAACAAAACTTCAAAGGATGCAGAGGTACATGAAGTAACGATGCAACCCGCCCTTTTAGACAACTGCTACTTAGTGTTTGGTGTGTATCCACTTGGACCCCTCCCTGTACCTCTCCAAATACACAAGCATACACTCAGACATTTCAACAAAAGTAGTGCATGGGACACCGGGCCCTGCCGCTTGGTTTTCTTCCATGTCATCCCATGTTGCACCTGAAGTTCTCGGCTGTGTGCCTCTCCGTTCTGTGGATGCACTTGTGTCATGTATCGGTTCCCGGGTAGTGAGAGACAATTCTCACAAACCCTATGCAATCACGGCTTTGCACACGTCGGCTGCCAGAGCTGACCTTGGCACTGGGGAGGCCATGTGGCCAAGAACTACCTTCCCCATCAGTCTCAGCTTTTCCCAAGTTGCTCCACGCTTGGGGTAGCTAAACTAGCTGAGCTGTGTTTTGTGAGGGAGGGCCACCCACCTGGCCTTATCCAGCTGCAGCCTGGCGCGGTACACCCTCCCCTCTGGGAATTCTGGGAGTCAGCCTCCTTTGAAGTGAGGAGGTAACTTAGAGCTGGGCAGAGAGGTGAGCTGCAGCTGGAGAGAGAGAGAGTCCAGACTCTCACAGCATGGGGCGGGCGGGGTTTCTCTTTGGGGCTCTGAGAAGGAGGCTGTGGGACCATCAAGGCGTGCTGTGCCCTCACACACTTGGACAGACCCAGCTTAGGCCTGGCAAAAGGCCACCTTTCAAGCCAAGGACCAGCCTATCTTTTGCCAGCACCTTTTTCTGCAGAGCCCCAGGCAGCTGGTGGGAGAGTACAAAGAGGCCTGGAAAATCCACAAACTGCATAATCAGCCCCTGCATCTTGGACGCTTGACTCTGTTTATTGCTTCCTGTCCCCGAAAGCCCTTTACAAACAGAGGGGCTTTGAGGGGGGGGAGCTGGACCTGGTGGGTGGCCTGCCCCTGCCAGACGTCCCACAACTCTGGGAGCCGGCAGCTTCCCTAAACAAGTCCACTTTCCTTTCCACTTCCCTCTGCCACCCCCAAAGGGAACAGGGGGTTGTCCAAGAGTGTGAGAGGGCCTAATTGACAAAGGACAAGGGTCTCATTTCTACCAATTTCCTTGAAGGCCTGGAGGTTAAGCTCTAATGAGGTGCAGGAGGGGAGCAGGGTAAAACCTTAGCCTCTGACTGACCCCTGCGAGGTGGGGAGGGGAGCAGGGGGTCTGTTCCCTGGGATCTAGGGACGGTCCTGTTCCAAGGGCCGTGGGACTCGCTCAAAGCTGTTTTATTCTTGTTTGTATTACATTTTTTTTCTTTTGGCCATGCTGCGCGACTTGTGGGATCTTGGTTCCCCAACCAGGAACTGAACCCGCGTCGTTGGCAGTGAGAGTTCGGAGTCCTAACCACTGCACCACCAGGGAAGCCCCTGTATTACATTTTTAAAAACAGGCTTCTCCTTGTTGACTGACTTTTCTCCCTTCCCTTCCTCTCACCTCCCCAACCTTCATCCACCCTGTCCCAGAATTAACTAATTCACGTCACAGCCTTTCCCACCACTGCCGGTGGCTGAGATGTGACTCTTTCAGGGAACAGCTACAGCCCTGAAACGTTCACCTGGACACTCACGGCTGGGGGTGCCCGTGAGGGCTGTTTGCTGTGCTTTCCTTGCATCTGGGAGACATGGGCAGGGTGGATGTGGGGGGCACATGGTTGGAAGAGGGATGCTGTGTTTTGGGAAGAGGGGCATGTAGGAAGGCAGTCACCCAGAGCTGGGGCTGCCCCTGCCAGCCAGACGTGGGGCGAACTGTCCCTCTCCGACCTGGGGCTCCCGCTGTGGTCAGGCCGGGTGGGAGGCCTGAGTTCCCATCCTCCTTCTATGCCTGTCTGCATCCTCCCTTTGCTTGGCGTCCCTGACTTAGAAGCCGATTGACCACATAACCCTGATTTACCCCTGTTGAAAGGCCTCTGATTTAAAAAGCAGAGGGTGTGAGATGGCCTGTGCTCTCTGTGTGGACCTGCCGTATGTGAGGGTCCGTGGGTCTGCTCGTACTTTTCCGCAGGGGCCGTCTAAGCAGACTTTCCACGTGGGACCTCTGTGTGTCTGAGCTTGTGCATTTGGTTGTGCAATTCTGATCCTGCCCCACCCTCCCAGCTCCTTCCTGAAAGTGAAATGCTACAGTCCTTGCTCAAGAACAAAGGCTTGAGCTCAGCCCTGCATGTTAATGATTTTCAAGTGTGGCCACTTCCTCCTGCTGGGCCCGACTCACTCAGCTGCTGCCCGCTGTGGTTGGGATGGAAACCCAACTTGAAGAGCCCAGGGACGGACAGGGGGACCCTGCTGGGGGTGGGAGCCGGAGCCTGGCAGGGTCCTGTTGGCCCTGGGACCCCTGTAGCAGAGAAGGCATATGGCAGGACCGGCCTGCTCTGCTCTGAGCTGGACTGCACCCCCTTCTTTTCTGTCTCCCTGCTCCTGGCCAATCCATGCAGCCGCTTCTCTCCTGCCCCAGGGTGACCCCACGTTCCCAACCCTTCTGGAGCCTCAGTTTCCCTCTGTGCCCATACAGAGGTCAGAGGCTCCCCATTATAAGCGGGGTGACAGTGCAGTGAGTGGTTGGGAACATGGGCTTGGGGGTAGAATCCTGACTTAGCCGCTTGGTATCTAATTCCTCTGTGCCTCAGCTTCCCCATCTGCAAGACAACACCTCCTACCTCGTAGGGCTGTTGCTAGGATTCCACGGAGGTGAAGTGCCCAGCATGGTGCCAGCTGAGCCCCTGCTCTCGGGGAACAGGCCCAGCCTCGAGCCTGGCTTGTGGAACTCGCCCCCAGCACTGGAAACTGTAAAGTGCTGTGCACATGTAAAGCACAATCATTTGGGGGCAGTCATCACGTTCGGAGTGAGAGAATGATCTATTTCAGGATTTTTAAACGGCTGGGATCAGCAGACCTTGGCTACAATTCACAGATGTTTCCCACTGTGGAAGTTGGGTTTTCACTCCTGCCTTTCCTGTTGGTCTTTCCTCTTTGGTTATTTGGCACACGCACATGCGTTCCCCCCTTTGTGCCACACAAAGGGAGCATGAATCCGGATTCACCCCGTGTCTGTGGGCTGTGGGCCTGAAAACCACTACAGCTCCTCTGTCAAAGATTCATAAACTTTGAAGGATGAGTCAATCGTGTTTGCCACCAGCAAGAAGTGCTTGAGCACTAGCTGAATACCTCGTGTTTTAACAGTGCTCTTCAAGGAGACACGGGACTAAGGAGTGTCCAGCTGCTTTGGAAAGGTCCCAGCAATCGCTGGACTGTCCTCATTGTCGCCTCATACCCCTTAAGTCTGGGTGACTTGCAACCCACTTGTAGGCTGGGGCCATACCAGCTACACCCTCTCTCCGACCCAGCCCTCGTGCCCATCCCACACTGGAAGGAAGGGAGTGCAGGGTCCACACATCCCTGGCTGGCGGCTTCCCCGGGAGGGACAGAGCGGCTACGAGTTTGGGCTTGTGGGGTGAAGTGACAGAGCGTTTGTTTGATGACTGTTGATTAAGCCCAGGTGTGTGGGCCTAATGTTTACAGAATCCTGATTGGCTCAGGCTGGAATGAAAAAAATGGCTATTCAGGGGAGCAGGGAGGTGGCATGGATAATCCAAAAGCCATTTGTTCAGGGCTTGGAGCCAGAGATAAGGTATTTTTGCAGATCTCCGTAAATCAGCCAGATAGGAATTCTTTTTAATGTGTGCCTACAGTGTACCTCGGCTGCTCCAGTGACTGAACAGTCCACGAAACTCAGCTCAGACAGCTGTGGACCATCTGGGGACTCAGGGCAGACACAGAGGATGCCAAGAATGAAAGGGATCTTGAAGATCATTCAGTCCTCCTTGCCCATTTTTCAGATGGGTACCTGAAGGCTCAGGCGGCGAAATGACTTGCTGAAGTTCCCTTGGCTGGTCAGTGATGGAGCTAAAGTCAGAATCTGGGGCCCCAAACCGCATCACTCTGTAAGGTAGTGGTCCTCACACTTTACTGCACATTCGAATGATCTGGGGAACTTGTTAACATACAGATTCCCAGGCTGTAGCCCCGGAAATTCTGATTTCACAGTGGGGTGAAGAATGTGTGTCCTTAGCAAACCCCTCAGAGGAGTCTGGTGAAGGCGGTCTCCACCATCCTCTCAGATACATTGCTATAACGCAAAGGGCATTTGCTTTTAGACTGACAGAAAAGCACATTTGCTCTTCCCAGAGCCTCGTGAGCAGGCGGGTAGCAGTGCGGGGAACAGGCAGAGATGCAAACAGCTCTGGTTAAACCTAGGCTTTAAAGCGGGTTGCAAGAAACTGGTGTGTCAGAAGACTTGACAGCACACTGGTTTCTTTCCTGTGAGGCCATGCAATTTGGATGTGGTGCAGCCCTGGACGACCTTTAGGGCACACATGACGACCCCTTGTCCCTATCTGTAAAATGGCTCTGATGATGGTAGAAGGTAATAATCTGCGGTACTAGATTATCGTGAGGATTAACACAGTGCACGGGAAGCACAGCCCAGCACTCAGTAAATGGCAGGTTCTCTGATCGCTAATTGCTGGGGGAGGGAGGGGAGGGCAGGCCTCTGCTTAATGTCTTTATGGAATGGATGTCTGCTGAGGATATCATTTGAGGACAAGGGTTCCGGTTCTGTAGCTAAAGAAAGGGTCCAGGTCCTTCCAGCCCTGGGGGACTGGGAGGCAGCCACCCCCTTCTGCAGAGGTGTCACCATGGTTTGTACCTAGCTTGGTGGTGCCTTTCTCTGGCTCTGATCCGTCCCCCACCCCAACTCATGTCCTTGCATCTCTGGGAGGTTTCAGTGATGGGGAAGGTCAGACTGAATAGGGACTCTTTCTCTCCATTTTCCAGGGATGGAGACTGAGGCCCCCTGGAGGCAAAGCAGGCTGGTTCTGGGACCGCCAGGATCTCCTGCCCCTTCCCCTGACTGTCAGATTTGAGGGCCAGGGCTACCAGCCCCAGCGGGCCTGCAGCCCTCCTTCACTCCCATCTGGGAGTTGGTTTTGCAGGGAACCGGAAAGCTGATTTCTGGGCCAGGGTGTGCCACTTCCAGGTTCTGGTTCTGGCCAGATTTGCTGCAAATCAGGTCAGCCTGACCTCACCCCTCACCACTGATGCACCTGATGCTGTAAAAACCATTCTGGGCACATTTGGGGAAGAGAGAGAGGGATCAGGGCCTCATCTGGCCCTGCTGTCAGCCTAGCGAAGGGAGGGGCCTGCAGGGTGGGCCGTGGGAAGGCTGAGGGTGCGGTTAGTGCGTGTGTGTAGGACAGTCTGGCGGAAGAACACAGCTTCCAAGTTGGGTGAAGAGAGGAGTGGACTGAGTGCCTGGGCTGGGCGGGACGGTTCAGGAAAATCTAAAGGAAGGGAGCGTGGCCCCTGGCTGTGAGGGCCTGAGGCATCTGTGGCACCCGCCTGTGCAGTGAAGGCTTTGAGGGGGCTGGTGTATGTGGCACAAGCAGACGCATGAGCTGTGCGTCGCTGCGCTGGGGTGCACGCCCACACGGGGACAGGGCGCTGGCCCGGGAGGCCACAATCTGGGTTCAGATCCCAGCTCTGTGGCCACTGAGCTCTGACCTCAGGCAACACACACCATCTGGCAGGGAGAGCATGGGGTTTCTTCCTGAGGGCATGTGTGGGCATGTGGGTACTGGAGTTGAGCAGTGTGGGTGAGGGAGGGCCACAGGTGGGGAGGGATACCTAGCCCAGCGGTGGCAGAGGAGGGGCGCGGGGGAGTGAGCAGCCTGCGGTTGGGAAGAGTAGCTAGCACGGGCCTGGTAAGTGGCTCTGAACAATCCCATCTGCTGTCTGGGCGGGGCGGAATGTCCCGGCTGCCTGCCTGCGAGGGGTGGTGGCCCTGGGCTGCAGCTGCCTCCTGCTGTTTGAAGCTGGGCCCCTCCCCAAGCCCCTGCTCCCCAGCCCGGGACCTGCATTCCCCAGCTGCTATAGGACGCACTTCGGAGAAGGGCACTCTGTGTGCCTGTGCTCCTGCTGCCCAGCCCGGAGCCCCTCCCTGGGGGCAGGCCCCTGTCAAACCAGCCCAGCCCCCAGCAGCAGCGGGAGCTCCACGCAGGGGTCCCAGAGCACCCCAGCCTGAGGTCCTGGAGGCACCTGAGAAGAGCCTTAATGCTGCATACTCTCCCCGCTCAGGGCTGGATTCAAGATCATAACCCCAGGGGCTTCCCTGGTGGCGCAGTGGTTAAGAATCCACCTGCCAATGCAGGGGACACGGGTTCGAGCCCGTCCAGGAAGATCCCACATGCCGCGGAGCAACTAAGCCCGTGCGCCACAACTGCTGAGCCTGTGCTCTAGAGCCCGTGCAACAAGAGAAGCCATCCAATGAGAAGCCAGTGCACCACAACAAAGAGTAGCCCCCACTCGCCGCAACTAGAGAAAGCCCACGCGCAGCAACAAAGACCCAACGCAGCCAAAAAAAAAAAAAAAAAAAGATCATAACCCCAGGCCTGACTCCTGGGCCAGCCCCTAGACACAGACAGTCTTACTGACGGCTGCCCCGACTGAGAGAACGTGATCCCCCTCAGGAACCTGTCCGAGGAGATACAGGTGTCCCTGTTCTACACATGAGGAAACGCACTCAGAGATGTTCCACTCACCCAAGCAGCAGTGATCGGGATGGAAGCCGGGGTTAGCCCTGAGCTCAAGCCCATCCTTAACCGCTGCGCTCCTACCCCAGACACAGCGCCCGGTAAAAACCAACTTGTGGTTTCCCCTCCACGGGGAGCTTCCTGGCTAGACCCCGCCCCACTGCGCTGCTCCGGTGGGTCCTCCACACTGTGGTCTGACCCCTGAAACAGCTGTGGCATCAACCATCACCTTGCCCACCGGGAATCTCTGTGTACCCTGCAACCCTACCAGGAGATAGGTGGGGCCCTGGCCCTGAGGCTGAGGCTCTGGAAGCAGGAGGGCTTGCCCAGATAGTCCGGGTAGGAGGGATGGAGTTGGGATTCGAAGGATTACAAAAGTTTTAAAGCCCTGGAGGCTCTGTGCTTTTAAGATTTTTTTCTGTCATCATTCAGTTGTTTTTGGTTTGGTTTGACTTGGTTTTTTAAAATCAGAGAACAGTGTAAGACGGAGGTTGAGAAGAGCATGGACTCTGGGGACAGACTGTTTGCCTTCACATGTTGTCTCTGTCACTGACTGTGTGACCCTACGTAAGTTCTTTACACTCTCTGAGTCATAGTTTCCTCATCTGTAAAATGAGTATGATAATTGCTTCACTGTGGGGTAGCTTTGATGAGATGATGCATGCCACGTGTTTAGAAAGTGTGTGGCACATAGCATGTTCTCATAGATATTTGCTATGACTATTATTAAAAAGTAATTCATGTCAATTGTAGATAATATGCATATACAAAGAGAACAGAAAATCACTGGCAGAGCTATCATTTTGATATTCTTTGTAGGTTATCTGCTTATTTTATAATTTTAAAATTAATGAACATGAATCAAAATTTAAAAGGTACCAAAGGATTTACAGAGAAAAGTTTTCTTGATCTGTCTCTTATGACCTAATTCTCCCCAGTGGAAGCCTATAGTATCAGTTTCTTAGGAATCCTTTCAGAGCCCTTTCCCTCACCCTCTCCATATGTAGACATACACATACCATAATGCACTATAGTATAGAGACTATACTTACTTTTCTGTGCCTTCCATTGTTCCCCTGAGCAATAGGTCTTGGGCATAGAGACATACAGAGATGCCTTATTTTTGTTTACCATTGTATAGTGTTCCATTAAATGTGTTCTATGAATTCCATAGAAGTGGAATTCATGGATCAGTGGGTGGGTGCAAAGTGTGTGCTAGTGTGGGGTAAGGGGACAGGAGTTGGGACTTCAGTTCCCAGGACCCTCCTCTGCTCTGAGCACCCCTCCTTAATCTTGGTTCCTTGGCCTGGACTCCCTGGGCATGCTCAGATACTGAATTATGTGGCATCACTGACTGACCACCTGTCCCAGGGGCCCAGAGACATCTCCTGCCCAGACTTCAGGGCTCAGCATCAGACCGTGCAGGCCCAGCCTGTGGAGGGGCCTTCAGCTTAACCGCCTGAAGGACATGCCCGGGGAGGGGCAGCTGGCCCCTCTTTCCCAAGGAGCTGGAACTGGGCCAGCAAGAGCTCATGCCTGGAGCCAGCCCAGCTTCACTGCCTGGCACCTGAGCTGCCAGTGCCCCCTTCTCCCAGTTTGGGCCATTGCACTTGGTCCCAGGTACAAACACATTCCTGCCAGCCCAGAGGTGCTCCGCAAGGCTGCAGTCCCTGGGTGGGGCAGCGGGGAGCAGCTTCCCCTCTGTCAGCTGAAGTCTGATCTCCTCCCAGGCGCCTGGGTTGAGTGTCTTGGCCGAGCTGGTAATGCTTGTTGATGGAGAGACGGATTGTTGTGGAAATAGTCCCAACCAGTTCAGGTAGAGATGGAAAACAGTTGGTTGCCCAGGCAACTGACAACCTTGGTGGAGTAGAGGAAAGGGATTTGTAAGGAAACGGCCATAGTCCTGTCTTTCCTTCTGGTAGGCTTTGCCTGGACTCCTTCCTCCTCCCTTCTTCCCTGGACATGAGCACCAGGTACCCCCAGCCTCTCCAGGGGCAACTCTGCCCCATTAGGAGTCAATTCAGTTCACAGTTACTGAGTTCTTGCTGTGTGCCTGACTCCGTGCTCAGCTTCGGGAATGCAGAAAGGGTGTCAGGCCTGACGGATTAAGAGTGCCAGGTCTGGAGTCAGATCAGTTTGGCCACTTAGCTGTGTGACCTTGAACAAATTCCTCGACTCCTCTGTGCCTCATTTTTCTATCTATAAAGTGGAAATAGCATTGGTAATATGTACCTCTTAGGGCTGTAGAGAGGATGAAAAGAGTTATTAACAGGCATAAGGCACTTGCAATAGTGGTTGGTACATAAAGAAGCAGGCGATAGTGTTACGTTATCATTATTGCTATTATTACCGTCATTCTACCAAGATGAGCCGAACAAATGACATGGTACTCATGCCTGAGGAGCTTCATCTTGGATCTTTTCAACTGGAAGGCAGAGCTGACTTCTCAGCCCTTTTACAGCAACCAAGCCCAATGTCTGGGCCTCAGGAACAAAGATGAACAATGGTGTCCTTAGAACTGAAGCTCTGGGGCCAGTCCTTTCATAGGGTAGGGACCTTATTAACTTCCTTTGAAACCTCTTGCCCTAGTCCATACCCAACAGCCCCCATCAGCTATAGACCTGCCCACAGAAGTTGAAGCAAGAGAGAGAAAAATTAGGAAAGAAAACATCTTTTTTCGTTTTTTTTCTCCTATAGATTTTTAAAAGATATTAGTGGGGTAGGTGGATTTCTTTCCTGCCCCAGCCTTAGATTGGACTAATTGATGGGGGATGGCCCGGAGAGGTAAGTGGCTAACTCAAGGTCACACAGCCGGGCAGAGCAGAACTGAGTCTGCCTCTCCCTCTCTTCCTCCTCCTCTTCTCTTAGGTCCAATAAGGCCTCCTTTTCCCGATGGCCGTGCCCGAGGGTCCTCTCTGCCCTTCCTGACACCCCCTTCCCCGGGGGGTGGGCACAGGTGTGGCTGCCCAGCAGCTCCCGGTGCCTCGGGAATGAATGAGGCTGGCTTTGTTGCGGCCCCAGCAGCTGTGGCCGTTTGAGTTTCCATTAAGCCCTTTCCGCGCCTTGGTCTGGAGCAGGAGGCTCGGCATTTAAAGGTCACCGGGCGTTTGAAGCTGCAGTGACATTAATAGCTTGGGAAGAAAACAAGACTGTGCAGGGACCGGAGGACAAGGCGCCTCTGTCAGGGCTGCGCCCGCCCCCCCTCCCCCGCCGGGTGCTCACGCGCATACACACACACTTACACACTCGGACACACACACACAGACCCTGACAGCCTCTCTCTGTCTCTTGTCCCGCCCTCCTTTCTCCCCTTTTGGGGCCTCTCTAGCTCAGAAGCCAAGAAGCTCAGGCAGACTTCCCTGTGCCCTGCCCCCATCACGTCTGAGGTGACAATTGGACGAGGATGCAGCTGCCCCAGGCCCAGCGGCTTCTCCATTAACACTGCCATTACCCACTTGAGGTTTCCCCAGGACTTAACCATGGTTACACAAGCATCCCAGGGGTCATATGACCTCATTCTGGCCCTGCTGGCTTTTGCAGCCCAGATTCCTAATGAGACAAAATAAGCCTGGGCCTGGTCTTCTCATACGGGAAATGAAAGGGCTGGCAAGCAGGGTGTATCTTGCTTGCCAGTTCTAATCACTTGGTAGTGACTTGCCCAGAGGGCTGAGTTGAAAAGGCTTCTGAGGCTGTGTGGGTTCCATAGGACAATACCTAGATGGATTAGTGATGTCTGCCAAGGACACAGGATATAAATAAGTGGCGTGTGCGCCTTGTATTTCGCACCTTGGGAATAAATTATTTTGAAACTCTTCCAGTCTTGGATTCTAAGATCCCTGGAGTGGCTGGGTGGCTCCTCTTCCTTTTAGTCAGCCCGAGAGTCGGGGGTGGGGCTGATTTTTGAGTTCTTGGAGAGAAGCTGATCTGTATGCCCTTTCCTGGGAGCAGCTGTGGCCTGAGCCCTGGGACACCACCTAGTGGCCTGGAATGGTAGTGCCATTGGGCTGGGCCCAGATCTTATGCAAGAAGGGACAGCGAGTCCCTCTGCAGGCTGTGATCACAGCAGTTACAGATAGATCACAAGATCCGGTCTGTCCCTGGGAGTTTTTAGAGGAGGGAGCCAGGGGTGTGCAGGGACACAGCTGGCCTCGGGTAGTCACTTCAGAAGAATGGGGAGGGGGGGGGGCGTGCAGAAAAGTGTTGGCAACTGGGACCTCCGGCCTCCCAGCCCCATACCTCCTCCTGAGGCCTCCTCTTCTAATCCCCACCCTCTGGGGTTGAGTCCTGGTCCTCCTGGGAGGCAGCAGAGTATCAATTCAGGTGTTGGAGGGGGCCGATCTCCTGCCCGCTGGAGCTGTCGCTGGCTTGGAAAGAAGACCAACAGACCAGCCTTGTGTGCCAGGGAGGAGGCCCTCAGGCCCGGCGGCAGAGGGCTCAGGCACCTTGACCGTGTCACTGAGCAGCCTTGGCCTCGGTCGCTTCGTCTGTGAAGTGGGGTAATGACGCACACCCTGTATAAATGATAGGTTTGTTGTGAGGACTGAATGAGAATGCAGAGAAGACAGGGCTTTGGAAATGGAGAAAGCACCCCGTCCCCACCGTTGATATGAGCCGGAGAAGGAAGAGAGGGGAACGGAACCCACAGTTGCTGCACTCCAACTTCTTTCCTTCCCTTCTTTACTCATCCGCCTGATAAGTTACGTTGGAGCTGCTGTTGGACATCCACGTGGAGGCAGCGGGTCGGCTGTGCAAGTGTGGAGTTCAAGGGCGCGTTCCCGGGAGACCTCAGGGCGAGAGACATGTGGGAGCCAATATTCGGCGTGTAGACAGTATCAAAGCTGTGGGACTGGATAAGATCACTCAAGGTTTGAGTATAGCTCAGGAAAAGGGCCAAGACCCGGGCCGGAGGTCGCACCAACCTGTCTCGTTGGGTGCTTCCTATGCTGAGGCACCCGTATAAATTCTATCACAACACCCCTTCCACGTAGGCATGATCCCAACGTTGGCAGATGAGGAAGCTCAGGTTCAGAGAAATGAAATAATTTCTCCAAGTCACACAGCCTTACCAGGCCCAGGCAGAATGGGAATCTATTCTGGCTCCTGGCTCTCACATCCCCCATGTGGGCCCTACCTGGCCCTGCAGGAGACTGGCTGGGATGACCTTGGGCAAAGTCGGGAGAATGACTCTCCGACTCTCGGGCAGCTGGCCCACCTCCCTGGGCCAGGCCGGGAGTGACTCAGGCCTTGGCTGTCTACACACGCTTGGAGGGAAGCTTGGCTGTCTGCCGCCCCTGCCAGGCCTGGATTCCTTTCTGGGGAGGCGGAAGGCCTGGCTCCCTGGGACCTGGGGGAGGACAGGTGTGGGGTTTCTGCTTCCCAATCCCCAGGTTGCTCACAACCTGTGAATTCAGGAGAGCCTCTGAGTCTGCCTCCAAGAGGTCTAATGGGCTCAGCAGGTTAGACTCACTTCCTTTTTCAGAAGTCAGGGGTTATCTCCCTCTGTTTCCCTGCCAGTGCCCAGCAGCCAGGGTTCAGAGAGGCGGAGGAGTGATTTCCCCAAGGTCACAGAGCCAGTTCTGGGGCAGAGCCAACAGACCCCCTCCCTGCCCTCCCTCCGCCAGTGCTGTCTGGGTCACATTTCCCCTGCTGGAATGTCAGCCAGGCTGTGCCGTCTCCTGAGCCTTTCTGAGGTTCCTCCGCTCCTAGCCCTGCAAGCCTGACTTGGCATTTTTGCCTCTTAGGAAATGGGCTCCTAATTCTGGCTTCTCTACACACTAGCTGTGTGACTTTGTACGAGTTACCTAACTTCTCTGAACTGGTTTCCACAGCTATAAAGTGGGGACAATAACATCTGTCTCTGGAGTTGTAAAAAAAAAAAAGATTAAATGTGAAAGCGCCTGGCACAAGCTCGTACACCTAAGCTGCCTACTTCATTTTTTCACGTGTTTAACATTTTTTTTCATTTGAGCTGTGCCGGTTGTAGAAGGCAGCCTGGCACGGATGACCCTGACCCTGAGGACAGTCCTTCTCCCTGCTCCCAGCCACGCTGGCCAAACCTCAGCCCTGGCCTCAGCCTCTGCACCTGAGCTCAGCGAGGGCTGGGGAGATGGTCCTCTGAGAAGTGGGGGCCCTCACAGCGACCCCTCCTGGTGTTAATTGTAGGCAGCCTGGCTCTGGGAGTCCGTGGGTCCTTGCAGAGTCCTATGAAAATAGCATTTCTCTACGCTGAATCCTGTTTCCCATTACTGTTTCTGAGCCGCTTGCTCCTCATCCACAGAAACGCCCTCTGACGGAAAAGTCAAGGCTTTACCGCTCCTGCTCTGTGTCCTGGGCATCTCCTCTGGTCCTGGGTCCCGGCTCTTCATCTGTAATGTGCAGCAGGCTGTAGCGTTGTCGGCCGTTTTCATGTCGCGGCAGACACACAACGGGCTCTTTTTCAAGGCTTTGCACCTGGGGTAAATGGAAGCAGCTGCTGCGGCCCAGCCTCCCCTGGGGCTGTGAGGATCGTTATCTCCTTCCCGAGGGCTGACAGAATTTCGGGGGGTTGATATCCAGATGCTGGGGAAGGATCGCCTAGAATCCCCCGCCCCATCCACTCCAGGAGCAGCTTGGCTGGCACGCCGACTGCCCCTGGCTCTCTGCCGGCCTTGTGGGGCAGCGGCGACAACAGTCACGCAGCTAACCACGTTCCAGGCGCCGTGCTGAGGATTATCCTGTTTAATTCTCACGGAAGCCCCATTCGTGTAGGTGAGGGATTGGGCACAGAGAGGACAGGGGACGGGTACCAGGTCCCACAGCTGGAGCGGCAGAGCGGGAGTTGCAGCCTGGGGCTGAATCAGGGCACTTACTTAAATGGTAGGAGGGCAAGAAGGTTTCTTGGGGGCTTCCCGACACTCAGGCCCGGAGCCCAAGGGACCTGTAAAGAGGGCTGTTAATGGGGAAAACGTGGACCCCATCATCTTCCTTCTTCCTCTGTCAGGGGGGGATCAGGTCCTGGCCTCTTTCTCCAAGGGGCTGCCCTTGGCAAAGTGAGAGCCAGGTCCCTCAATCTCTCTTATGAAATTACTCGAGGGGGAGGGCGAAGGTGGTGAAGGTGGCCGACTCCAGACGCGTTAGCACAAGGCACTGACCCCCATGTGTGACGACACCAGGACAGCAGATTGCAGCCCAGGGCACGGCTTCTGGGGCCTCCTGGCCCTGAGGTCCCTGTTAGAAGCCTCAGGGCAAGTTGCCAGAACTCAGGACACAGGTAGACACCAGGGTGGAGCCCCGCTTTGGAGGGTGTTTTGGCAGCATCCTCTGACCTCACAGTGTGTCAGGGCGGGTGGAAGGTGTGGGTGAGGGGAGTTGGGGTGTCTAAAGCCAGCTGTGGGAGGCCACATCACACTTGACTCCCCTCCCGTGATCATCCTCATAACACATTTCTTGGACAGATCCTTTGAGGTCACTCCTCTGGGCTTCCTTGTGCACTGGCTTTGGCCTCTCTGAGCTGTGACTCGCTCGTCTGGGAAGCGATGGGGTGGAGGAGGTTGGATAATAAGTCATACTTCACCCAGTCATCCGAATACTACTCAGGCATTAGAGACCATGAAGGAGATCTCTATGTTCTGACATGAGAAGATGGCTACAATCAATCATTAAGTGGAAGAAAGGAAGTTGCATAGTAGAATTTATGGTCTGATCACATTTCAGTAAAATGAATTCATACTTATGGCAGTAGTGCATAGAAAAATGTATCTGCATGTAGATATTCCAGTGTTAAGAGGTTTTCTCTGGCGGTGGGAGGGGATTATAGTTCTGTAACATCAGTGTCCGGAGGCTGCATGGGGCCCATGTGCTTCTAGTTTCCTGCTCTTGAACACAGCCCGCCTCCCTGGGACTAGGCAGACACCCACCCAGCAAGCCCCCGAGCATAAGCACCGGACAATTTCCACGTCCCTCGAAGGAGGTGGAGGTTTGAAGGAGATAAGAATCTCAGCATGGTGGCACTGGGAGGCACTGGGGGACAGTAGGAAGCCCCATTTTTACCTGTGAGGGGACTAACCTTTAGGGACAGAAGGAATCAGTGGTAGTGATGTGTCTTCCGGCCTCAGGGTGAGGGAGGGCGCTTCCACTGCACCTTCCACACGGTCTGGTCTGGTCTGGTCTTCCTTTCATCATCAGTTAACTGTGGAGATCATGGTAAGGAAGATCGTGCTGATTGGCTCACACCAGCTCTTCTCTATCGTCTGTTAAGATGATGACCCCCAGTACTAGAAAAGGACTTAAGAATATCCTGTGCTGGAACAGTCCCTTAAAATAAAGCTGCCACTTTCCTACAATTAGCAAAATTACCGTACATCCTGGGATAAGCATGAGAAAGTCAGAACTTGACGTTTTTGGACACATTCAACTCTCAGTTACCTGCACTAGCAGAAGTGCTACCTTGGAAGTGATTTACAGGCCTGGTTCTGAGTGGGCTGCCCTGCGTTCTGTTGCAGATTTACTGGAGCTCTGCACAAGTGGATGCCATGATGGCGGGGCCCTGAGGTGAGGGAGCTAAGGAAAGCAGAGACTGGATGGGCTGGAGACCAGAGGGGGAGGACATTGCCTATACAGAGCCCCTCCTGCCCCAGTCAAGTCTCTAGGAGTCCTTGGCAGTGTGTGTAGTGGTTGAGACCAGTGGCTCAGGGGCCATAGTGCTGGGTTCAAATCCCCGCCTCCTCCACTTTCTCAGGTCTGTGCCTCTGCATAAGGGGGATGATAGCACCTACCTCACAGTGGTGTCAGGATGTAAGCCCTTGCTAACTGGTAAAGAGCTGTGGCTGTTTACTGCAGCTGGAGAGAAAGCAGAAAGAAGCTGTTCTCCCGTGGGCTTGGCGGGGGTCGCCGAGTTCGTTGCATTCTGCCCCTGACTCTTGTCTCCCTCGGTTTCAGGTGGGATGGTCCGTGGAGCCGGACCCAGGATGCTCCCGGGGTGTGGATGACCAGCCGCCCAGCCCCGCACGGCCCAGGCCCGGATGCCGCGCCCTTGTCTCCTGACCCGGGGACCCCGCCCGTCGCGGGACTGAGCTTCCAGAAGCCGCCGAGCGAGCGGCGACGGCGCAGGGACCCGGGGGAAGGGGCTCGGCGCCGGCGGGAAACATTTTCCCCCAGCGGCTCGGCAAGATGACCAGCCTGTTCCGCCGGAGCGGCGGGGGCGGCGGCGGGGGCGGCGGCTCGGCGGCGGCGCGCGGGGCTGGGGGCAGCGCGGCCGCCTCGCAGGAGCTCAACAACAGCCGGCCCGCCCGCCAGGTGCGCCGCCTCGAGTTCAACCAGGCCATGGACGACTTCAAGACCATGTTCCCCAACATGGATTACGACATCATCGAGTGCGTGCTGCGTGCCAACAGCGGCGCCGTGGACGCCACCATCGACCAGCTGCTGCAGATGAACCTGGAGGCGGGTGGCGGCAGCGTCTACGAGGACAGCTCGGACTCGGAGGACAGCATCCCCCCGGAGGTAGGGGCACGGCCCCGATAATTCCCAGGAGCTCCAACAACTGTTTGAACCTGTTAGAGGACTTGGGTTATACTCCTGTCTGGGTTCTACCTAGCAAGCAGCCTTATTTCTCCCAGGGAAACGTACCCAAGTCAGCCCGTGGCCTTATTTTATGGGCAAAATTCATGCGGTCACTAAACAAACACTGAGCACTACTCCGGGGCTGTGCCAGGCACGGTGCGAGACCCTGGGTCAGGGGTCATCAGAACGAAGGAGCCTGTTCAAAATGTAGACACCTAGCCCCCACCCCAACGTCCCGAACCCCACTTCCGGGCTGGAGCTGTCTGGTCTGTATTTTCTGAACCTCCGGGTACCCGCTAAGGCCAAGTCAGAGTTTCTGTCCCCACAGAGTTCACAGTCCAGCGAGGACTAGAGGCAGGTGTCAGGCAATGGCAGCCCGGAGGGGTGAGTGCTAGGATGGGAGAAATGGAAGCAACAGAGAGGAGGGGATGGCTTCCCAGAGGAAGAGTGAAGAGTGAGGGAAAGGTGTGTGGGCAGAGGGGACAGCTTGTGCAAAGGCTCAGAGGTGAAATAGAGCAGGAGTGTTAGGGAACTGGCAGCAGGACCTTCTGTGAGGATCCTAGAGTGCGCAGAGACCAGGAGGCCTTGTGGTTGAGAAGGAGTGTGGTGTGTTCTGGAGCGTAGGGACCCGTGGAGGAGAGCTTGCAAGTTCAGTTCCTCTGACCGAGGCGCGCGCGATACCCAAGCAGTCCCCTCCTCTCTCCAGGAAGGTGGCTGAGGGCGAAGGGACCGCCCCACTGCACCAAGGCCCACTTGCTGGGTGTGGCCAGGCCTCCTCGGCCCCTCCAAGAGCTCAGTAGATGTCTGAGCCCCTAGTCTCAGCAGGACGTGCAGTGCTGGGTGAAGAAGGGGCACTCAGAGTCTTTCAACGAGAGGGTCACTGCCCACAGGGGCATCTGGGACATGCAGCCATGGATAGGACGGAAGGACCCAGCAGATCGGATTCAGCTCTGCTCTTCACTGAGTCCCAGCCTGGGCCAGGCACCATCCTACATGCTTTAGGTGTATCATCTCTTCGAATCTCATAAACTTTGTGAAGTGGCGTTATTATTACCCCCGTTTACAGTGGGAAACCTAGACCCAGGTGTGGCCTCAGAGTCCTTCTCAACACAGCCCTGCAGGTGGCTATTCTCCGTTCATCAGTCATCCTGTAGGGCAAAGCCCGCTTGCTCTTCCTCCTATAGGGCTGCTGCCTGGGAGTTCTCTCTCCGGATGGAGGAGAAGCCCTGTGGGCAACGGCATCTGGCTCATCCCTGTGTCACGCGCAGCACCCAGGAGTCACTGCACATAGCAGGCACTCAGGGAGTGTTTGTTGAATGAATGAATGTTGCTGCTGTCTTTGCGCAGCTTTCTTTAGTCTCTTTCCCCGGGAGAGCACTCCTTGGCTCTGCCTGGATTAGCCAGTGGAGGGAGTTTTGGAAAAACCAGATCTTCTTTGTGAAAGGGAGGTGTGTGTATGTGTGTGCAGGTACATCCTTTAAGTGTGAGCTGGAAGGAAAGTTCTCTGCAAACGCTGACCCCCTTCCACAGTCTCATTTGTTCTGACAGTCTGGCAGGCAGGATCATATTTCCTTCTCTGTTCATGGCACCCACAGCCCTGTGACCCTCCACAAAGCTTGCCTGATGCCCTAGATGGGCCTGCACTCTGTGCGCTTCTGTTTTCCCAAGAATCTTGCTTTCCGGATTGAGCCCCTTCTCAGCACCCCTCCTTGGCTGTTTCCCCAACCCCCCATCTTTGGAGCTCTGCGTGGGCCCATCGGCAGGCGGTTCCTGAGCCAGCGGAAAGTGCTGCGGAAAATTTATGAGCAGCAGCTGGGATGACAATAACTGCTGACTGAAAAAGCCCCCTCTCTGGGGGCTGATGGATGGTGGGCTGGCCCGAGGGGTATCCTTGCCACAGAGAAATATCTCCTGTCAGATAAATGGCCCAGACCTTGGCCCCCAGAGCACCTGGCAGGCATCCATCACCCACATGGAGTTAAGCCAGGAAGCCACAGGACCAAAAACTTCAGCACCTTTAGAGCCAGAAGAACAGCCTCACTGTGGCTGGTGGGGGAGGGGGAGGGGGAGGGGCGGGGCGGGGGGCGGAGTCCAGAGACATGGCTGGGGTTACTTCTCCCTGGAGACTGGGGATCAGCCTTTCCGGAGCGTGCCTGGCCTGCTGTCTGCCTCCTTGGTGTTTCCTCATTCTGCTCCAGGAGCCTCTGATGAGCGTCTGGCTCTTGTAGCCCCAGGAGGCCGCGCTGAGGCAGGAGCGGCTGAGAGGGGAGGAAGCCCCCCTGCGCGGCTGTGGAGGCCTGATCTCTCTGAGCCCGAGGGGCGGCTGCTATGAGCCCCAGTCAGAGGAACCCCAAGCGGCTTCCTTCTGGGAGCAATTCCTACTGAGGCCTCCCCTCCTCCTCGCCCGTCTCACCGGCTTCGGGGGGACAGTCCAAGCCAGCCACTGAGTGGGAGGGGCTCGGCCTACAGGCCCCAGCGTGGAACCCTGTCCCTTAGAGCACTTGTGTGCCGGGCACTGGAGGTTGTGCAAGTGTGTGTCCGTGAGCAGGGCTGGAGTTGACAGTGTTCTCTCTCTCTTTTTCTTGTGGAAATTTGGGGTAAGGAGAGCAGTGGCCCGAAAAGCAGCTGCATTCTTCTTTCTCTGCAAAAGCATCTGTTTAAGTACTTTCTGCCTCAAAGGAAAGAACGTTAGTGCATTCCAGAGCAGGAGGCCTCCTTGGGTCAGGCTGGCTGTACGTGTACAAAGCGTGGCAGTGTGTGTGTGTGTGTGTGTGTGTGTGTGCGTGCGCGCTCACTCACCCACCTGCCCACCCGCCGTGGTGTCCCTTTGAGACTGGGTGCCTGGGCATGGCTGGGCTCGGGCAGAGATGTGCAGAGGCATCTTAGCAGTGATTTCTGCAAATTCACTTGGGGTTCAAATTTTGGGCCAATTGACAGCCTCTGAGCCCTTCCCACATTCTTTGGTCTTGGAGGAGATGGGCACAGAGCTGGAGAGGAGGGCGCGGGGGTAGGGTTGTGTGGCCTGGGCTTTCCAGGTTGATGGCTCCCTCCTGCTCCAGACTCCTTTGCAGAAGGGTTCAGGTCAGTCCATATGGCAGGAAGCCTGGCCCTTGCCCAGCCTTGGCTTCTCCTGCCCCTTTCTCTGGCTCCTGGATGAGGAGAGGAGGCCAAGAAAGAGCCTGGGCTCTCCCTTTGCTGCTATCTGCCCCGAGAATCCAACCTGGGTGTGCAGGCCTTGCGTCTGAAGGAGGCACTCTTGCTGTAGAGACCACATCTAAGTTAAAGACTCAGCTGTAGAAACAGTGTGTGGCTCTTGCCGTGTTAATCGGTCAGCCTGGGCCTCAGTTTCCTCATCTGTAAAATGGGGGTGATGATCCACAGCCTACGTTGCCCAGTTGTTTGAGCTTCAGGTGACATAATCGATGTGGAAGTACTTTGAGAGAGGGTAGGAATGATGTTAAAGTTATTTACCAAAAGTAACACAGGGACAGAAGAGTCCACGAGCCACAAATATGCAGCTCGGTGAAGTTTCATCAGCACCTGGATCTAGAAACATCAACAGAGCCTGGAATCCCCCTTGTGCCCCTTCTCAGCCTTCCCCACCCCCAGAGGTCACACTGCTCCAACTGCACTCCCTGTAAATTTGTTTTGCCTGTTTTTTACCCCCACGTGTTTATTTATTTATTTGGTTGCGCCGGGTCTTAGTCACGACAGGCGGGCTCCTTAGTTGCGGCTCGCCGGCTCCTTAGTTGCGGCTCGCTGGCTCCTTAGTTGCAGCTCGCCGGCTCCTTAGTCGTTGCCTGCGAGCTCTTAGTTGTGGCATGCATGTGGGATCTAGATCAAACCCAGGCCCCCTGCATTGGGAGCGTGGAGTCCTGACCACGGTGCCACCAGGGAAGTCCCATGTTTTGCCTGGTTTTGAACCTTACTTGGATGGCCAATGCTGCATGGAGCAGCCCTCTGGGGAGAAGTGCTTTCACGTCTGCTGTGTATGTTGGAATCGTGGGCTCAGAAGTAGCCCATGTGCTGAGCGTTAGTACAGGAAGCCAAACGGTTTTGCAGAGTGCTGGTTATATCACTTTACACTCCCACTAGCAGCAGCAGAGTTCCCTTACTACACATCCTCGCCCACACTTGATTTTGTCTAAATGTTATTTAAATTCAAGGAAGGATTGTTAATATTTCTTTCTTTGTCGTCTCTGATACAGATTTTGGAAAGGACCTTGGAACCTGATAGCTCTGACGAGGAACCCCCACCTGTGTACTCCCCTCCAGCCTACCACATGCACATGTTCGACAGGCCTTACCCTCTGGCTCCCCCCACTCCACCTCCCCGGTAAGAATCCATCTCCTCTCAGAACGCAAGGCGATGGGGAAGGGGATCAGGGTTTGGGATTGAGTACAAACGCAGTGGGAAACTTGACTGGACCCTTCGGTATACTGTTCCACCAGGAACAGGCTTCTACTGCAGCAAGAGGCATTTTAGCTGGATACCAAAGAGAACTTTCAAGATTGCAAGAGCAGACATCCACTGAATTCCTACTCCAGACTAGATGCTATGCTGAACACTGGACAGGACATAGAGATAAACGATGCTCAGCCTTTGCTTTCTGGAAGTTTATAGTCAAGGGAGATGCAGATTGGGGATGACAGACGCATGGAATGTGTACTGACACTTCCCCTCCTGAGCCCATGGCAAACATTACTAACTGATCACTGTGTTCTTTCCTGCTAAGTTGAGACAGAACCTGAGAATCCTCCTCAAAACAGCACTCCCAGACAGTCATCAGTAATGGATGGAATGGATATCTATTTGCTATCCCTGTTCTAGGGACGTTGTGGGGATTTTTAAGCAATGGGAGCAAGTAAGTCTCTTTTTCTGGGGTAATTCGATAATTGGAAGCAGAAGAGTTAGGTCCCTGGAGACTTCGTCCAGATCAGGGACTCTGTAATTTGGAAGTTTAAAATGAAGCTGGTTGCCAGCTGGGTCCCTGGGTCTCTGAAGTGCTTGTTTTTCTGGGCTCTGTGTTTGAAGAGGGCCGTTGGAGCCCAGGTGCCTCTTTGTCCTGGAGCTGCTGGTCCTGAGAATAACTCAGGCCTGGGGTGGGGAGGGGTGTGGGGACATGATAGGACAGGGAACTGGTTCCAGTGGATCTTCCCTTCTGGGGGTCTTGGGAGCCCCAGACAGTGGTGGTGGAGAACTCTGTGATCATACAGGTATAGATAATAATAACACCTACCATTTACTAAGTGCCCTTCAAATGCCTGAAACTGACAAGGTTCTTTACCTACGCCATCACATTCAAACCATCTAACAATTTGTGAGGTAGGCACTGTTGTCATCCTCATTTTACAGATGAGGAAACTGAGCCTCAGAGAGGTTTCATAACTTCCCTAAGACTACAGAGCTGGGATTTGAACCCAGGTCATTTCTGACTCCAAAGCCAACAAATGCTCTTCCCTGCTGTGTCCTGTCATCCCCCTAATGAGAAAAACCTCTGTGACTGCAGCTCAGGGAGCTGATAGAGGCCTAGAAAGTTATGGGGGGAGGAGGAAGCATTGTTTCGACTCAGGGACGGGAGCAGAGCTGAGGTCCTCCATCGCAAGTGATACCGGAGGCTGTAATGGGGCAAAGCAGGGGGTAAGTGGATAGGTCTGGGTGAGATCTTGGCAGGACTTGCAGCCCAGGATGGGTCATGATGCCCAGGGCTAACTGATTTTCCTTTGACATTTTTTTAATATCCCAAGATGCTTTTGCAAAAAATTCAGTTTCTATTAGGCAGAATAGTTCTACCTATTTTTCAGAAGGTAAGACTGAGCCCATAAGAGACAGAATCCCATTGTAAACCTGGCATGGATATCCTGGCCACATCCTCCCTCCCCTCCTCTGTGCATGGTGGGGTGAAGTAGGGCAGGGGTAGTGTAGCCCAGTGATGGGAGCCCCAGTTGGGGGCAAAATGACCTCAGCACTAGACCAAGGCTCAGGAGGTCTTGCTCATACCTTTGGACAAGTTACTGCCCTTGCCTCAGGTTCAGGGGCCTGACCCGGAAATGAAGGCTTTGCTGGCCTGGGGGTGGATCCAGGGAAGAGAACTTAGTTGTGAGGTCGGTCAGAGGCCGAGTGTTCCCCCCACCCTGCCTCCGTTAGCTGCCTAACTGAGATTCTTGAGGTGCCTTGGGTTCACTGCTTAACTTCTCTGAGCTTCATTTGCCTCATCTGTGAAATGGGAATACTAATCCCCACCTCAGCACTCTTGTGAGGGTTGAATGAGGCATTGTGGGGGGGGCCCTTAGCACAGTGCCGGGTATGAACCAGACCTGTCACCAGTGCTTTACTGCTCCCTCCTGCCCCTGGCTGCACAGTGGGCCTCTGAGGTCAGCCCTGACAGTGAACATTGAGACCAGGGGTAAGGCTGCCCTCAGAGGCCAGCGCTCAGGAGAGGCAGGGCCAACCTCTGAGCACGTGCCCCTTTGCCCCGGGTTGGCCCTGCTAGGCCCAGATCCACCCCCAGCCCATTTCCAGGGCCTCATTCGGTCTCTCCATCCAGGACGTGCATTTCCAGCATTATGGAGTCACCTGACACAGAGATGAATACAGCCCCGCCTTGACCTCCCAAGGAGATCAGGGTCTGGGGGAGGCGGAGACGCGCGGCAGGGTACAGGGAAGGCAGCCTAGAGGAACTGATGTCCCAGCAGTGAGCTGGTAAAGCGGAGGACAGTAGGGCGTTCCAGGCAGAGGAAACCACGTGCAAGGGCCTGGAGGCAGGAAAGAGGGCACCATCTGAGGGAACTCCAGGGAGTATGGAATGTCTGGGTGAGGCTGGAGGGGTGAGAAGATCGTGGAAGCCCTTGGGGGTCCTCCAAGGAGCTTTGACCTTATCCTCCAGCCAGGGGTTTAAGCTGGAGAGTGACGGGGTGAGGTTAGTGTTTTAGGAATCTCTCTCTGGCTGCTGGGGCCAATCAGGTTTGAGTGGGGGGGTTGGGGGCAGGAATGGCCTGGCTCCCTTCTGCCACCTCCAGTCTCTGGGGTGCCTTTGAGAGTGAAGATGAAGAGGGTTTGGGAGCTGGCCCTGCTGGGGCACAGAGAGGCAGGCTGATCCCAGGGGAGCGTGCCTGGAATGCCAGGATTCCTGGGCCCAGGTTTTAGCAGGACGATCTGTGTGTTCCAGGACAGGCCTGACCCCATCAGGGCCTCAGTGTCTAGTCTTTACCAAAAATCTTGCCTGGAAGGCTTGTTGCTGAAATCCTTCTGGGCTCTGATATCCTTTGGGTAGGCCTGGGGGTCTTATGGGGCATGCAGTTCTAGTTCTGGGGTCCAGAGAGCCCCCCCCCCCCAGCCTTCTCTCTCCTTCCCCTCGCCCAGCCTGTCCTTTCCTGAATGAATGACAGGCTCTGAAGCCCAGAGGCACCCCTCCTCACAGGCCACCTGCTGTTCTTCCATTGAAATTACAGCCTTGGAAGTTTTTTATTTGCCTCTCAGCTCATTTCTGACATTCCTTTCTGACCACAGTGGAGTTGCCTGGGCCGCCCGTGCTCAGTGTCCCCCTGGCTCTCACAGCTGTGGGCTGACCTCATCTCAGCCGGTGCCAGGGCAGGGGGCTGGGCCTGCCCCTCCTCCAGGACCGCGGGCCCAGCAGCGAGGGACACTCAGCCTTCTACTCCTCGTCCCCCCTCCCGACTTGGGTTCTCAGTAACAAATGGCTAGAGGGGTCCAGCTGCAACTCCGGGGCTCTCTCTCCATGGCTTTCCTGGGTAGCTGTGGGTGTGATTGAGTTGGGGTGGGCACCCATGTCCCAGATGAAGACCCTGAAGCTGGAGGAAGGGCGCCGGGGTCGACCAAAGAAGGTCCTCGAGTCCCAGAGGGATGGGGTATCCACCCCCTTGACTCTCTGGCCCTTGGAGAAAAATGAAGCCGCCAACAGTGATAGGAGTGGATGAGCGATGGAGAAGGAAAGGCGCCCAGGAATGGGAGTCCCGGGCCGTAAGGCAGGCCCTTCTCTGGACCATCCCCGCATCTGTACAGTGAGAGGGTGCCCGGGGTTCCTTGGCTCCTGTCTGAGTGCTGAGCTCCCACCAGGCATTTAACGGCTTGTTATCCTGTCTGCTGCCGCCCCCGCCCTTCCCCCTGGGCCCGCCAGGCCACCTGCCCAAAATAGAAAAAGAAAGGAAGTTATTTCCATAGTCAGGGGCAGCCCGGAAAAGCTCCCCTCCAGTGAGGGGGCGGGCGGGATTCCTGGAGCTTGAGACCAAATCAGAGCCAGGCCCGAGAGAGAGTGGCTCCCGGCCCTCGGCTGCCTTCTCTGTGTGTCATTTCCCTGATTCAGCAGAACACGTGTCCTGCGGTTGCCACGCTGCAGGCTGCCGAGGAGCTGTGGGGAGCTCCTGGCCAGGCCCCAGGCCGCCCTCAGGCCAGGACGGCAGGGCGGGAGGCTGGGGGTCAGGGAGGCCACGTGCCAGGGTCTCGTTCCTCTCCTCTCCGCCTCGCTGTTGGCCTCCGCCTTGGCCCAGGGGAGCGGTTCCCCAGCGCCACTTGGAACAAGGACCCTTCCAATCCCACACCTCCATGTGCCTTTTCAGCACGTTGTTCGAGACAGCCTCCCGAGGGGCTCCCACGCACCTGGGCAGGGAGACAGCAGCTTGTAGGAGACTGAGCCCCAGAGGGGACAGGGTCTCACCCAGGACCACGTGGCTGGCTTGTGGCTGCGCCAGAACTGGAGCCTAGATCCACTTACCCTCTAGGGATCCTGGTGTCCTCATGTCCCCCGACCCTAGCAAACCAGCACTGGGGCGGGCTGGGCTGCCAGCGGCTCTGTGTCTGTTCACTCGGAGCACGCCTGGCACTCAGCAGCCAGGAGGAGCTCGCGTCATGCTAGGTGCTAGGGATAGAAGCGTGAAGGGCCATGACTGCCACATCCACGTCAAAATCCACAACACGCGATATGTGCGCCGGCAACACAGAGCTCTCTAGGTCCAGAGGCCTTGAAGGCGCTGAGTAGTGGAACATCCAGGGCAGCGGAGCCCAGGCCCAGAGGCTGGGGGTCAGCCGAAGCCTGGTTGAGAAGGGGAGCTAGCGTGCTGGGCCTTTGTGCCAGAGGCAGCGGAGGCCACGGGAGGCTCTGGAGCAGCAGTGCCAGTCTGAGCAGGATCTTGGTGTGATGGGCCAGGACACCTGTGTTTGGGCCTGACTCTTCCCTCCTCCTCGTCACCTCTCACCCCGCAGCATCGACGTGCTGGGCTCCGCGCCCCCTTCCGGCCAGAGGCGCTATCGGAACTGGAACCCCCCACTGCTAGGCAACCTCCCTGAAGACTTTCTCCGCATCCTGCCCCAGCAGCTGGACAGCATACAGGTAACGGAGGATTCCCCCGCCCCTGGCCTGTGCAGCAGCTCTGCTTGCCCACACCGTTCATGCCAGCCAGTGTCACTCCCTGCTGTTTCAGCCCAGGCTGAGCTGTTTCTGTTGCCCTGGGTTTGTAGGGAAAGAACACTGAAGCAAAAGCCTCATTTCCTGTCTGGGCCTGGAGGTTTCCTCTTCCGCCCAGGAAGGTGACAGCCCTGGGGACGCTCCCTGGCTGCGGCCACCACCCCAGGCTGGAGGGAGGTGGGCAGGGGCAGGGGGTGGGGAGCTGTCAACGGCAGAGGTGCTTCTCCCCAGAGGCTGGCCCTCTGCAAGGGGTCTCCCCTGAGACAGCTTAGACAGGGAGAGCTTTGAGCTTGGGGACCCTGAGCAGTTCGCAGGTCACTCTTCCGGACTATTCAGGTTTCGATGAAGGAAGGTGGGGGGGCGTCCAAGGTGGAGGAGGTGGGGAGTAGCCTTTAAGCCCTTGCTGCTTCCTCAGCAGAGAGGGCTCTGGCCTGTGAAGTTAGATAGGAGGTGCTGGCCGCAGGGTGCGGCCACAGCATCCTGGGAAGGACACGTGTACCCCCAGGTGCGCGTGGATGTCTGTGCAGCGTGCGTCCTTGTGACTAGGCGGTCCACATGCTCGCTCCCCTCCTCAGGCTACCTCCGGGGGCTCCAAGCCTGCGATCACAGAGGGAGGCCAGCCCCTCACGGCCGGGCCCGGACCCCGGGACCAGGAGAACCGCTGGAAGCAATACCTGGAGGACGAGAGGATCGCGCTCTTCCTGCAGAACGAGGAGTTCATGAAGGAGCTGCAGCGCAACCGCGACTTCCTCCTTGCCCTGGAGAGAGGTGGTGCCCCGGGTGGGGCGCTGCAGCCGCTGCTCCACGGCTAAGGAGGGGCTGATGCTGGCTTTAGCCTTGGAGCTCGGGGTGGCCTCTGTGCTGTTGAGTTATTCTGGTGGGAGCCCCAGAAGTCTGCCAACAGGGACCTGAGTCACCAGCCACCGCTTCCCTCCTCTGGAACTCAGAGAGAGAGAGGGGTGCCCCTCCCTTGCTCCCCTGCCTGTCTGCTCTGTGCCAGGCCCTGGCTTCGGCACCATATGTCTGGAGCTCCAGGAATAGAGTGATTGGGTCCGTGGGTGCCTCCCTGAGCAGAGGACATTAGAGCAGGGGCTCTTGAGTTTTTTGGGTGTTTGAGTTGTCCTTGGGCCCAGCACTCTACTGCCCCCAGCCTGGCTGCCTTCCCCCTTCAGGGTGGGAGTGTTTGATGGGGGTACAGCGAGGGGCCTGTGGGAGAGGGGTGTGGGTGTGTGCGCGTGTGTGTGTCTGACTGTGTTTTGGGGGAGGGAGCACGGGGTGCAGGGAGAAGTCTGGCTTGAGACAGAGGAGGCCCAAGGCTGGTCCCAGCTCTGCATTAAAGGTGCTGGGGGTCTCGGGGTCTTTCCTTTTTTTTTGCGGTACGCGGGCCTCTCACTGCTGTGGCCTCTCCCGTTGCGGAGCGCAGGCTCCGGACACGCAGGCTCAGCGGCCATGGCTCACGGGCCCAGCCGCTCTGCGGCATGCGGGATCCTCCCGGACCGGGGCACGAACCCGCGTCCCCTGCATCAGCAGGCGGACTCTTAACCGCTGCGCCACCAGGGAAGCCCGGGGTCTTTCCTTTTAAATGAAGGGCTGGACTGTCTGACTTCCCAGGGTCCTTCTCATTTTGACATTCTGACACTGCAGGTTGTCAGGGCAGTCGTTTCTGTATCTTTGAGAGTTCTGGTTCTTTGAGAGCCCGTAGGCGTCGTGTGTGCACATATTTCGTGTGCGCATGTGTGTGTGTGTGATTCTGGGGGTTTGGCCTCTAACAACCTCCTGCATCTCAGCGCAGGCTGCCCCTGGGTGGGAGCTAACTTCCCCGACCAGAATGTGGTCCTTTTCCAGATCGATTGAAATACGAGTCCCAGAAATCTACATCCAGCAGCGTAGCTGTGGGAAATGACTTTGACTTTCCCGCTCCTGTCCCAGGTAACCTTGCCTTCCTAAGAGAGAGGCCTGGAGGGTGTAGGGGGCTCACACCCCAGCTGTGGTTTGCGTATTTGGAGTTTGGGGGTAGGCTGAGGAGACAGGCTGGTGGGGAGGTTTCTCCCTCTTCTCCATGCTCGCCGAGAGGGAGATGGCCCCTGCACTCAGCAGCCCCGGGTTCTTACCAACCCAGCGGCTGCTGCAACCCACACCCGGGATTGGCCAACGGACTGGCTGAACTCCTTGGAGGTGCCTGGAGCACGGGCAAGAAGGGGACACACCACACCACGTAATGTCCCACGGGGTGTCGGGCTTGGGGTGGCAAGGGACTCAGAGACTGGGTCACTGCCCGGGGGGGGCTTATGGTTTTACTGGGAACAAACACTGGAGATGCGTCCGAGAAACAGGCAGAATGACGCAGCAAGGCTGAAGACACACCTGTTAATTACGGCAGAAACGTGTTGGCGCGGAAGGGCAGGATCAATCTGGGAAGAGTTCATTCGTTCATTCATTCATTCAGTACCTGGGGAGTATCTGCCACAGGCCAGGCTCTGCCTTAGCGTTGGAGGAATAGAATTGGAAGCTTCACGTGCAAGGTGGTGAGAAGCAAGAATTGCCTCAGTGGCTGAAGGAGGGCCAGGGGTGGACAGCAGGCTGCTGGGCTGCACGGACGAGGGTCAGGCTGGAGCTGGGGACACCCTGAAGGTCCCGGTTCCATCCTCGACATCTGGACTCTGCCTGTGTGTGTGCACAGTGGCCCCTGGTCAGCCAGTGCCCACCACACACACACAGGCTGCCCGCCTCAGAGGAAGAATCCGCAGCTCTTGCCCGAAACAGAGCTTACATCGCGTGGTAGAATGGGGGAGGGGGGCAGAAGGATGGGGAGCTCAGCTGATCCCAGCTTGAAGAGAGAAAATCCTGTCGAACTGATTCATAAGCGACAGGCTGGGAGCTTAGGTCCCACCAGATACGCATCTGGGGGTTTAACAGCAGCCTCTTGTCCTTGATCCCAAATTAACCATAGACACCGGGACCGCTGAGGTGGATCAGGATGACTCACAGGGACTTAGCAGGCAAGGTGACTCGGGATTAGCGTGGGAGCTTTAGAAGGGCAGTGAGGGACCCAAGTGGGTGCCGAGTGAACGGGGAGACTCGGCACACCACGTCAGGATGCAGGCAGGCTGGCCACGTGCTGGTGAATGTGTGACAGCCTGTCGGGGTGCAGGGGAAGCCCCAGTGCTTAGCATCTGGTAGCTTCCATGGTGTAAACACTCCCATCGTGGCTGATTTCAAGCTGCCAAAGGGCCTTCACGGAATGCAGCGTGGTCAGAGGAACAGACACTTGGGAGCCTGTGGGAGCCGGCCCTCCACACATGCAGACCAGACCGCTGACCCTTTTTACAGAAAAGGGGAGAGTGAGGCTTGGGTGGGGAAAGAAATGCTCCTTGAACCCCGGTGTCCTCCTTGCTATAAGCTCCCTCCTGGTTAGGGCAGAAGCCTGCTCTTTGCTCCCTTCCTCAAGTGGAAGGGTGGGGCTGAGCCCCTGTCCTGTGGGGACAGCCCTGACCCCCCTCCCCGGGCCTTGGGCAGCCACTGGCCCTCAGAGGTGTCTTCCCCCTTCCAGGAACCAGCGACAACAACCCCGCTGCGTCTGAAGATGCCTTATTCAGGGACAAGTTGAAACACATGGGAAAATGTGAGTCCAGCGTACGCCCCCTCCCCAGCTCTTCTAAGACAGGCCTGTGGCCTCCTGGGAGGGAGGGAGCCACCCGGAATTTTAATGCAGCTGACTCTTGGTGAACCAAAGTGACATTTTAATCACGGGCTGGCTCCCTCAGCTTTCCTGCCGCACTTCCCTGTGCAACTGAGTCTGGATACAAATTAAGTTTTAAATCCTCTTGGGCCATCTGTCTGCAGAAAAATAATAATGTGCTGGACACCGCGCCCCCCTGCCCCCCGCCGTTTAGAGTTCACATTCTCTGTGGCTTGAGGGGGCTTGGCCAGGCTGGGCCTGAGTGGGGAGGCCCAAGCTAAGTCCACGTTCTGTGGGTGGGCGGTCCGCCGGGTCAGTGGCCCCTTCCCACAAAGTCCTGCCAGCCGGGTCCCGCCTTCCCCTCTACCCCACCCCCCAGACACACAACCATGCGTGAATGAGGCTGCCATCCTTTCAGGCTCCATTTCAGAGAAAATCTCGGATTAGTCATGGAAATCCCAGAACCAACCCTGGAGGTGGAGAGGGGAGAAGGGGAGGTGGCAGGAAGAAAGCCAAGATGTGAAGCCGTCTGTCACAGCTGGGGAAGGAGGAATACCCCGATCTCAGCTGCTGGCTGCGGTCCCTGGCCAGGCGCTCGGTGGCCTGTGCTGCCTCTGCCGGCCGACCCAGGATGGCAGCCTCACTCCGCCAGGGCACCAGCCTGACCCCGGTCTGCGATTGCTGTCACCTCTTCCCCTCCCCCACCAGCCTGCCCACCTGCCCCAGTCCTGGGGGGCAGCTACCTGCTGCTCTCGCTGCCGGCTCACAGGTCTCTCTGTCCCTAGCCACCCGGAGGAAGCTGTTTGAACTGGCCAGGGCCTTCTCGGAGAAGACCAAGATGAGGAAGTCAAAGAGGAAACACTTGTTGAAGCATCAGTCGTATCCTTTCCAGCCTGGCACTGGGTGGCAGCGGTGGGTGCTAAGGGTGCTGAAAACCCTGGGCTGGAACTCCCTGAGGCTGCACCCTCCCCCGGAGTGGGACCGGGCCATGTGACTCTCCCCTCTCCCACCCTGGGCCCTGCTGCCAGCCTGGCGCTGCCCTATCTCATTTTTTTTTTTTTTTTTTTCCCGGTACGCGGGCCTCTCACTGTTGTGGCCTCTCCCGTTGCGGAGCACAGGCTCCGGACGCGCAGGCTCAGCGGCCATGGCTCACGGGCCCAGCTGCTCCGCGGCATGTGGGATCTTCCCGGACCGGGGCACGAACCCGTGTCCCCTGCATCGGCAGGCGGACTCTCAACCACTGCGCCACCAGGGAAGCCCTGACCTATCTCTTGACACCAGTGTTGAGTCCCATCACCAGGCATGGGGAACAGGCCAGTGTAGGCCCCTGTAGGCTCAGAAGTTGTCCTACCACTTTTTAACTTTTTGTCTGGGGTAATCTGCGTCTTGAGAGAAAACTTCGTCCTTCCATGGAAATAAGCAAACCTTTTCCTAATTTCTTTTTTTTTATATAAATTTATTTATTTTATTCGTTTTTGGCTGCATTGAGTCTTCGTTGCTGCATGCAGGTTTTTCTCTAGTTGTGGAGAGCGGGGGCCACTCTTCGTTGCGGTGCGCGGGCTTCTCACTGCGGTGGCTTCTCTCGTTGCAGAGCACAGGCTCTAGGCGCACAGGCTTCAGTAGTCGTGGCTCGCGGGCTCCAGAGCGCAGGCTCAGCAGTTATGGCGCACGGGCTTAGCTGCCCCACGGCATGTGGGATCTTCCTGGACCAGGGCCCGAACCCGTGTCCCCTGCTTTGGCAGGCGGATTCTTAACCACTGCGCCACCAGGGAAACCCCCCTAATTTCTTAAGTTGAATTTATCCACAGACCTTTCCACCTCCTCAATTCACGTGTTGGCCCTGCCTTCTCACTCTTAGTTCCTCCAGTAAAAATATGGTTTTCCACAATTTTACCCAGACTTCCATCCATGCTTGTCAAACAGGGCCCAGGATATTATTATAGAAGCTGCGCAGCCAAAGGAGAACAGGGAGAAAGTTCCTTCTCTGTCCCCAGAGAGGGGAGCTGGGGGAGAGAGTCAGCACCTGGCTGCTCAGCCGACCCCAAGAAAAGGAGTCTGCAGCAGGTATTGGGGAGTGTGGGGGGATAAGGCTGGTGTGGTGAAGGCCTCCTGAGCTTGGGGCGGGGGTAGAAGTCCAGGGACAGGGAGTGCCCACCCATCCCTGGGACAGTTTTCCTGAATGGCCCGGCAGACTGGGGGCTGCGGCATCAACAGCCAATCTCCTGGACGACGTGGAGGGCCACATTTGTGGTGAGGCGGGGAGGGCAGGGAAGTCGGGGCTCTGAGTTGCCTGTGTTGGGTGGTCCTCCAAGAGGAGGGCCTGGGTGTTTCACAGGTGAACCCAGACTGTAAAGGAGGGGACACCGAACCTGGGGGACATATCAGGGTTGGTGGGCAGGCGACCCAAGGAAATGGGTCCCCCTCGTGACTTGGTCCATATCGCCCCTCCCCTCCACTCCTGAAAAGGGGCCCAGCCACATCTCCACCTAAATCTTTACCTGGAGCACAAAGCACCGAGTGCTGTTTCTGGGGAATATTCTCTGGGGTGTGAGGGGACAGACAGGCCCACCCACATGGAAGGGCCTCCCCTTGAGAGCCACGCGCTGGGCAGTTTCAGTGTCTGGGGCCCAGAGGCCTTCCAGCGTTCATTCAGTCCCTCCCAAAGGCATGTGGGCCAGCAGACACTGCCTCAGATCTTCCAAGGCCCACAGCTGAACCCTGATCCTCAGGCCTCAGAGCAGAGGAGCCCTTTGGTGTCAGGAGACATCCAGAAACAAGGGCTAGAAGGGCCTTGGAGGTCATCTGGACAGTCCAACTTCCCCATCTCATTTTATAGATGAGGAAACTGAGGGAAGAACTTGTCCAAGGCCTCAGAGCTCATCGATAGAGACAGAGCAGCAGACAGGGGTCCTAACCCCGCACTGTGCCCAGTTGCCCCTCACCAGACCTGCGCATCGCTCCCGGGGATCAGCGTGTGCCCTGGCAAACAAGGGTGGAGAGAGTTGGCTCAGCTGTCTTGCCCAGCCTGGGAGACGTGTCTGAGTGAGGCCGTGCAGGGTGGAGGGTGAGGTGCTTTCCTCTGCTTTTCAGACGAAGACTTCCGGGGAAGGCGACAGGAGGTGCCCAAGGTGGAGGAAGCACTAAGGGAAGGACAGTAAGAGGTAAGGTGCAGGACTGCCCTGCCCCACACCCCAGAGGGTGGTCTTCCCCGTGGTCCAGAGGCATCAGGCTCAGGCAACTAGATGGCGCAGGTCCGGGGTGTTTTCCCTTGTTACGGCGGGGGGCGTGCGCATGGGGGAACTAGTGTTCTGCGTTATTTATTCATTTGACAGAAGATAGTCACACCTATGCCAGATGCTAGGAACAGGAAGAGAAAAACCAGCTTTGACCTTGAATAGTTTACAACACAGTTGAGAAGAGAGTCCAGGATACACACAGCACACTAATTTAAGAAAAACTGAGATGGCCTCACCGGCCACGTCCACACAGAACTCTGCCATTGCCTCGGGTTTTGGTGGTTGGGAAGATGAGGGAACGGCCCCTCTCAAGACAGCTCTGTTTCTGGCTGGAGCCATGGGCCTCCAGGCTGCTTTTCCTCCTCTATCCCAGTGCATCCCTGGGGAAGAAACAGGGAATGTCAACACCTCCTCAAGGGCTCAGGGGAACCTGTCCCTCTTCCAGCCCCTCCCCCATCAGGAAGCTGCCTGCTCACCCTGCCCCCAGCCGCTGTCCTGGTCCCAGGGGTCAGCTATCTTCAGGGCTTTTTTTTTTTGCGGTATGCGGGCCTCTCACTGTTGTTGCCTCTCCCGTTGCGGAGCACAGGCTCCGGACGTGCAGGCTCAGCGGCCATGGCTCATGGGCCCAGCCGCTCCGCGGCATGTGGGATCTTCCCGGACTGGGGCACGAACCCATGTCCCCTGCATCGGCAGGCGGACTCTCAACCACTGCGCCACCAGGGAAGCCCTACAGGGCTTTCTTGAGCTCACGGTGTGGCAGGTATGGCCCTGTTTCAGGCTATGTAGAAATACTTGCTACCCTCAGGGTAACTGTAGTGGAGGGGAGAAACCAGGGTGGGGAGGACACAGCCAGGAAGAGTACAGGCGCCCTCTCCCCTCAGCCTGGGCGGCTGGCCTTCACGTCACCTCTAGTTGACTCGCCACCCTCCACCAGGCCCTTCCAGACCTGTTCTGTTCTCTCAGGCTCTCCTCACCCATGTTGCTGCACCCAGGCTTCCCAGGTATCCGGAATGCTGAAATAAAGCCAGCCGAGGGGAGGACCCCCGCCTCTCGTGCAGTGTCGCTACCACTTCCTTCCCACTGGTCCCCCGGGAAACGTGCTGGCCCAAAGCCACCCCTTATCAGGACCTTCCTCATAATTTCTTTCTTTCCTGAATCTTCCAGCTTTTCCCTTTCCTTCCTCAGGTCTACATCCTCCTCGTCCCATCTTAAAAACCAAGAGTCCTCAACATTTTCCATCATCACCCAGTTTGCAGAAAAGTGCATCCTCCTTCACCCATTGCCAGCTGGCACCCCCACCCCCAGCCCCAGACTGACTCAGGATCACCTGCCAGGTCCTGGGCCTTTTCCTGTCCTGCATCCTCTGGTGCTGTCTCTGCACGCCATGCCCGTCGTCTCCCCTGAAACTGCCCTCCCTTGGCGCCTGTGGCCCCAGGAATCCTGGATCCCCTTTCTCTCTGCCTCTGATTCTCTGTGCGCTTTTGGGCTCCCGTGGCTCCTTCCACTCCCGCAATCCCAGCTCTCCCCGCAGCTCTGGGCTTGACCCTCTTCAAAGTCTCCTTACTCCCTCTCCCTAGCGGTGCCGCCAGCCTCTCTTACAGCATCAGCAATACTTTTGTGCAGCTGGTTCCCAAATCCGGATCTCCCTCTTAGTTCTCCAAATCCACTCCACGGCCCCAGCTGTGCCCACGATGGTCTTTCTAGCCCTGGCTGTCAACTCACTGAAAGCTAGACAGTCCCACTTCCGATTTCCCCGGTTCGTTTCTCTTCTTTACTCCTCGCATCACTGCCCTGGCAGACTCTCATCGCCTGGTTAACAGCTGCTGGTCTCTTCACTGCCCCTGCTCTGTTTACCCATCAGCAGGACACCACTACAGTTCCATTTCTCCCTTGCTCTCTGAATGGGTCTTCCGAGCGAAGTCTCCTCAGCTTGGTGTGGGCGTCCCACCAAATTCTGATCCCATTTTACTTTTCTGCCCCTACAGGTGCCCTTGGTGTAGCTCAGCTGGGCTACCGCTGTATCACAGAACAGGCCAGGCACCCAGGCACACCTCTCAGCCCTTCACAGACAGCTGCTTCACCCCACCCGCCCCACTCCATCTCTAGCTGCCAGAGTCCCTGCTGTTTTGCAAGTTGTAATGTTTCTAGGAGCTTGGATTGGTGGGTGTGGCCGCAGGCAGGGTTCCAAGGCTGACATAGAGTCCCTGGGGGAAGGAGAAGCCTCCTGTCTTTAGAAGCTTCTGCCCAGAACCATCTCTCCAGGAACCAGTGGTGAGGAAAGACCCCTGGGCTCCACTGAAAAAGACTTCTCCCATCCCTTTTTCCTGCCAGATGTAGCAGTTTCTCCTCGCCGGAGACCATCTGACCCGGTAGAGGCAGCCACAGAGCAAACCGGCCCTCCGCTGAAGAGCCCAGCTGCAGCCGGACGGATGGTGCTTGAGTTCTGAGGCCCAGTGGTTCTCCAGCCACAGTCCAGCCCAGCCACTGCCACTGCCACTTCCCAAGGGACTTAGAACTTCGGAGTTGCATGCTGTGATTGGAGGAAGGGCCTGAGGGTGGAGGCAGCAGCCAACCACAGTCCCTTTCGTAGCCAGGCTGTTCTGTGGGGAACGAGTGGAAATGTAGGATCTAACCCCTCTTCTTAAAAAAAAAAAAAAAAAAAACCACCCAGAAAACTGGCGAAGGTTGGAGTACCCAGAAGGGGAGGATGATCCCACCAGAGGCTCGTTGGCCTGAAGGTGGAGCCCCTGCCCCCCTCTTGTCCTGGTCTCTCCTGTCGGGCCACAGACACTGCCTGATCCCATACCCCCATCCGCAGCTCCCTTCTGGGCACCTAGGGTCCTTTATTCCCATGGCCTTCTGCATCTCAGTCTTTCCCCAGGGGTGCTGGTCCTTGGCACTCCCCTGCACGGAGCTCTGGGTGAGAAAGCCCTGGGCAGTCACTCGGGCCCGCTCTGAGGAGTGATGGGCCACCGCAGAGAGGTATCTGCTGAGTACCCTGCCTGGGCCCCTCGGGCTGCCTCTGTTAGGGGCTGGCAAGGGCCCCCAGCAGGGATGGGGAGGCTGGCCACCCCGGAGCTGGCGGATTCTAGCTAGGCAGGGGTAGTGTTTACTCTGACAGAAGACAAAAGTCAGTCCTGGATGGGATTCTGTAGTCCCACGACAGTGGGGGCTCCAGGGGCTCTGACTCCCCAGTTGGACTAGAAGTTCTGCTGTCATTAAGGGTGGGCAGCGGCCAGTTCTTTAGTAACCCTGAGAAGGTGCAGGACTGAGGGGCAAGAAGGAGAGGCTGCCAGCCGGGCCAGAGCCTCTGGGGCAGAAGGGCTTGCTGGGTGCCCCTTGCCAAGAGTGAGAAGGCAAATGGCCAGGAGGAAAACAAGGGTCCTACGAACCTGACCCGGCACCAACCACTGCCAACGGGAGGGAGGGAGGGAGTGAGGGAGGGGCAGCCAGGCTTCCGTGGCCCGGCTGGAGGCGGGAAGGCGCCGACCTCGGGAGAACCGGGGAGCCGGGCAGGCACGGGGCTAGGGCCCGAGCGGGGAGCCAGCCCAGCGGCACGGCGGTGGGGCGTTGGGGGCGGGCGCCAAGCCTGGCGGGGCGTGGTGGCCGTAAGCCACCTCGAGATAGTGAGGGCGTGGCGGGCTCCCCGCGGTGCCGGAGGGGGACCCTGGCCCGGCTCAGCCTCCCGAGCGAGTGCGGAAGTGCTGCCGCCCTCCAATCCCCACCGCCCCCCAAGGGCTCCTGATGACCGGGCACAGAAGAGGGGGAGCGCCAGTCGCCCCCCACCCCCCACCCCCCGTCCGCGTGTGTGGCTTTGTCAGTTTTTTTGTTTTTGTTTTTTCTCCTGCGTGTGGGTTTTATCTTGGAGCAGTTTCATAGGAATTCGTGTAATAAAGACTTGGTGTTCTCTTGGTGCTCTGACGTGGCGGCGCGTGGGCTGACCCTCCTCTTCGCCTCCCCCTCCCCCTTGCACCCCGCGCCCGTGGGCCGCCTGCCTGGCCCACCCGCAGTGCCCGCGGGGCCCCGGGGCTCGGCATCCCCGCAGCGCCCCTCATGTGGCCCCTGTGCCGCACCGCAGCCTCGCCCACCTGCTGGCGCTGCCCGCCTTCCTGTTTGCCTGGGAAAGTAAACCGCTTGCTGGCAGGCCAGGGAAACACCAGTCTGTTGCGAGCGCTCCAGCCGGTCACCTTCCTAAATAAACAGAAAGCTGCCAGAATAACGTCTCGCCTGGAGCTGCGGGGATGTGTAGGGTCAGGCTTCAGAGGGCCCGCAGACATCTTCCAGTTCAAAGCCCTCTCGCTTTCCCTACTCCCAGGCTTCGGTGAACCACCTCCCGCGCCGGGGAGCTCACTGCCAAAGGAGGAGGCTGGTGCCCTTTTCAGACAGGGCGGTTTTCAAGGTTAAAAAGTTCTTCCTGGTGTTGAGCTGTGGGCCTCCTTGTGGCTTCAACCCACACAACTTATTTCTGGGCTCCGAGTCACCCAGGCCAAGTCACTGCTTTTCCTCTGATGCCATGATTTTTTGTTTGTTTTTGTTTTTAATATTTATTTGTTTAGCATTTACGTGGCTGCACCGGGTCTTAGTCACGGCACGCGGGATCTTCGTGGTGGCATGAGGGATCTTTAGTTGCGGCATGTGAACTCTTAGTTGCAGCATGTGGGATCTAGTTCCCTGACCAGCGATCGAAGCTGGGCCCCTTGCATTGGGAGCATGGAGTCTTAGCCACTGGACCGCCAGGGAAGTCCCCCCGTCCCCATGCCATGTTTGAGTTCAGTGGCCTTTCTCCTGGATAAACAATGCAGGTTCTTCCTGCCTCCCCTACAAAAATGTTCTGCCCCCACCCTGCCCTGCCCCTAGCCCAGGTAGGCCCAGGTGGGCTTGTAAATTGACGTACCTGGACAGCTGGTAATGCTCCAGACCTGGTGTCTGGACCTCAGCAGGCCAAGATTATCCTCTCATCCCTGCTCTGTGCATTCTTTACTGATGGCTGTTGATCAGTGTAAATCCCCCCGCCGCCAGCATAGCACCAGCACCTGGGACCTTGTTAGAAATGCCAGTTCTCAACCCCACCCCAAACTGAGTCAGAAACTCTGGGGGTGCAGCCCAGCAGTCTGTGCTTCTGATATGCACTAAAGTTTGGGAGCCATGGTGTTAGGTCAGTACCTAGTACTGGCTGCAGAGTAGAATTACCAGAGTAGTTTAAAAAATCTTGATGCTCAGTACCCTACACCAATTAAATCAGCAGTTATAGGTTGGTTTCTTTGAAAGCGCCTCAGGTAATTCAAGTTCACACTCAAGTTTGCAATCAAGTTTGCGGACCAGCACGCTAAGCAGTCTGTTAGGTGTTTCATATTAGCCCAGTTAATCTTGCCCAATAATGGCCACTTTACAGATGATGCAATGACAATTCAGAAAGGTTAAGTAACTTACCTAAGAGCTAGCAAGGTGTGAAGTAAGAAAAGGGGCCAGGGCTGCCTGACTTCAAAACCTGTGCTCCGCCCTCCATCCAGACCTCCTGAATCCGAACTTGGGGTGTATTTGAACAAGGTTTCCAGATGATTCTGATACGTTTGAGAACCACAGTTCTACTACCTTGCTACTCAAAGTTTGGTCTGCAGACCAGCAGCATCTCTATCATCCGGGAGCTTGTTAGAAACAGAATTCCCAGCTCGGCTCCAGACCTACTGAACCAGAATGTGCATTTTAAAAAACTCCTCAGTTGTCTTCTGTGCACAGTAAGGCTTGAGAAACACTGGTTCTCAAACTTGCTGCACACCGGAATCATCTCTGTTGTTTGGTCCCATTCCCAGAGATTCTGGTTTCATTGATTCGGGATTTAGCCTGGGAATCAGAGTGTACAAGCTCCTGGGTGATTCTAATGTGCGGCAAAGTTTGAGCACACTCACTATTATGCCTATTAGTGTAGCTGAGGCTGAAGGTGATTGGAACCAGAGAGGGGGGTGTAGGGAAAGAAGGCAAAGAAAGCTTACCAGGTCCACCAGGAGTGCAGAAGATGAAGCCCCTGCTCCATGATGAGTCCCTCCCAGTTGAACAGTGTGTAGAGGACCCAGGGAGGAGTCGGGCTGGGTCAGGCGACTGCCTCAGCCACCCAGCCTCACACCATGCTCATCTGCAAGTCCTGGGCTCTTGGTATCCACAACGTGATACTTGTAGATTCATCTTCTGCAAAAATGCTGAGCTGGGCCATCTGGAGTCTGGTCCAGCCAATGCCCCTCCCCCTTTGTATGCTTTGGTGTCCTCAGGGCTCAGTCCCAGCTTGCGAGGAGCTCATGGGGCTGGGGAATGCTGTGCCCGGAAGAACTGGCCTGGTTATTACCATGCTGGGGCCTCAACCCTCCCTCTGTTCTCCTGAAGCAACTGGTAAGGGGTTGAGGTTGGAGGAAACACAGGAGAACTTGGTTTGAAGCAGGCAGGTAAGGTGTGGGACGATGATGCTGAGAGCTGCTTATCAGTGCTTACTGTATGTCAGTCATTTTTCTGGGGTGCTTTACAAACATTATTTATCCCACAACTATTATATGAAATCAGTATTTATACTCCCATTTCCCAGATCAGGAAACTGAGGCCCAGAGATGTTAAGGTCCTTACTCAGTATCACCATCAGTAAGTGGTAGTGCCTGAATTTGAACCCCGGCAGCTGAACTCCAGAGCTGGTGCTTAAACACTAAGCTATATATTGGGGTGGCGGGAACAGGTGATAAGACTTAGAACCCCTGCATAAATGCAATTTGTAGAGCACGGAAAGGTCCACCTGCTTAAAAACATCTTCAACAGCATGCCCGGAAGTCACCTATTAGCATTCTTTATCTGATTTTTAAAACAATCTTAGCATTTCCATTAAATGGCAAATACGCTGCTGAGAGCCACACATGAACCTCTTTTGCCCATTATCACAGCATAGATTAATATTCATTGGATTAATTGGCTAGACCAGCTGGAGAAAGATTTGGAAGTTTCTGGAGTTGATGGTGGGGTGAGGGGGTGGGTTGGGGTGTTGAAGGGGGCTGTGTAGATCTACTGCCACCTGGTGGTGATCTCTCAGAAGCGGCAGTTGCTGGTCACCGAGGGGCCCAAACACCGTGTTCCCAGAAGGAAGACCCGAGCACCTGTGTGGCCTGAAGCCAGACGAGGAAGTTTACTCTGTTCACACGGTCTTCTGTTTGGTAAAATTTGCAAAGCAAGGATATTTTTGTACCATTTTCTTAAAAGGGCCATTGAGATTACATGAGCTTCGGGCCCCACAAAACCAGCATCTACCTGGCCTGTCATTTCTATAAAGAGTCACAGTCCTTTATCAGGCCAGGAGGATTATTCCAGGGACTCTGCAGGGAGGAGTTGTGAAGCTCAGTACTAACTCAGCACGAGCCTGTCTTGCTCTGACCTTGCCATTCAAAGCGTGGTCTGTGGATACGGTAACCAACTGTTCTGGTTTTCCAGGACTGAGTGGTTTCCTCGGATGTGGGGATGTGGAACTTTCAATGCTAAAACCAGGAAAGTCCGTGGCAAACTTGGGTGAGTCGATTACTGTATCTGCAGACCAGCAGTATTGGCGTCAGCCTGGAAGTTTTTTTAGAAATGCAGTTTCAGGCCTCACCTCAGAACTACTGGGTCAGAATCTGCATTTTCCAAGAACCCCGTGACCTTCAGGTACACATTAAAGATGGAGGGCTCTGCCTCCCCCAAGAAAAGAAGGGCCTACCCCAGCCCCGACATGTGTGCCTGCAAGGGTCTCATCTTCTGCTGGGAAAACTCCACAGCGTGGTTCCCACTGGACTTTAATTCTGATAACAAAAGGCCAGACCTAGCTGGCTCCTGTTTCCACAGTGATATAGACCACCCAGGGCAGGTAGGCACGAAGTGCTTCTCTCTCCTCTGCCTGAACTGGATTCTCCTTGGGGGCAAGGCTGCTGTTTGCTGAAGAAATGAATGGGCAGCCCTGTGAAAATGCCTTGAGGGAATTCCCTGGTGGTCCAGTGGATAGGTCTCCACATTTTCGCTGCTGAGGGCCTGCGTTCAATCCCTGAAAAAAGAAAGAAAGAAAGAAAGAAAGAAAGAAAGAAAGGAAGAAAGAAAGAAAGAAAGAAAGAAAGGAAGGAAGGAAGGAAGGAAGGAAGGAAGGAAGGAAGGAAGGAAGGAAGGAAGGAAGGAAGAGAAGGAAGGAAGAAAGAAAGAAAGAAAATGCCTTGAAAATTGTTAGATGAGATTTAATTGTAGGTGTGATTGAATACATTGTGATCTGTTGCTCTTGGGCATGGAATGGTCAGAAATTGTTATCACAATTACTCCTATTTATTGAGCAATTACTATACACCAGGCACAGTTTTGAGCACTCTACAAGTATTAACCCACTGGTAATAACTACACTGGTTAACCCACTGGTTAACTATAGGTATTAACAAGGCTATGTGGTGGGTGCTACGATGATGCCCATTTCACAGAAGACAAGCTGAGGCTCAGAGGTTTATAAAAAGGGATCTATCCTATCAGTGAGGCACAGAGGACAGCCAGAACGGGAAGTGACCAGGGGCCTGATAGGCTGGAGGATTGCTTCCATTCAACCACAGCTTTCTCCCTATGGGTGTATCCAGGGAAGGCCTCCAGGAAGGAGGGCAGCAAAGGAGGGCTGAGGTCACTGCATCCTCATTTGCTCTAACTTGGTTTCATTTCTCCGTGCTGTTCAACTGGAAAATTCTTTCTATGAGCCAGCTCTGGGCCAAGCACCAGGCTGGGCGTGGGGAGGCAGAGATAAGAGTCCTGGTTGCTGCCTCAAAGAGGCCCAGCTAGACAGACTCAGACAAGCAGACAGGTACAACGCCAGGCCCGCAAAGTGAGGGAGGGAAGGTGAGGGAGCAAGCAGGTCCCGGGGGCACATCCATGCGGTCTGGCTGAGTGTGTGCTGGGGCTGAAGCACCTTCCCGCCTGACTGTTGAAAGGAAGTGGAGGTGTGGGCCTCCAAGGAGGGAGGGTCTGGGCCAGGAGACAAACAGCATGGAGGTGAGAGGGGGCACTCCTGCCTCTTCCTTGAAGACCCCCCCTCCATGCCCTTCCTCTTCCTGGGCCCTGTCCTGTGGATTGAATATATATTACTGCTTTCCTCCCCTTTTAAAGCAACACCTAACTGCTCTCTGGTCCTGGCTCTCTGCAGTATTCATGATTTCATCAGCATGCTGGGGGGTTCACTTGCCAAAGCTCTTCTGCTATTGGAGATGCGCTTGTTCTTTTTGTCAGACAAACTCCTGGGCGCTAATTACAAAGATGTGGGCAGACTGTAGGGAAGCCGCAAGGGATGGCCTAGACCCTACGGGTGGTACAGAGGGGCACAGTTGGCCGTCTCTAGGCCTGAAGAGAAGGGAGGAGACTGGAACCTGGGGAGAGAGCTGGGTGTGAAGAGGCCGCCCCGCGGATCTAAGACTTTACGGTCCTGGATTGTATAGGGAGGAGGGGTGGGAATGACTTCTGTCTCCTCCTTCTTCCCAGTCCCTGGCCGATGCCTCCCATTGGTGAAACAGAGGGCAAGGGGCTGGAGGATGCAGTCCTAGAAGTCAGCCTCCGGGGGCGGAAGCAGAGCTGGGTGAAGAAGGGCACAGAGTGGGTGTGGCTCTGGGCAGGCAAATGGAAGCTATTCAGTGCCGGTCCTTGTTGATCAATGTTGTGGGCTGAATGGTGTCCCTCCAAAATTCATACACTGAGGTCCTAACCCCCAGTACCTCAGGATGTGGCTGTGTTTGGAGATAGCATCTTTCAAGAGGTATTTAAGTAAAAATGAGGTCATTAGTTTGGGCCTGAATCCAATATGACTGGAGTCATAAGAAGAGGACATGGACACACACAGAGGGAAGACCGTGTGAAGACTCAGGGAGAAGACAGCCATCTACAAACGGGGAGAGGGGCCTCTGAAGAAACTAGCCCTGCCAACACGTTGATCTCTATCTGGCTTCCAGTCTCCAGAACCGTGAGACAATAGATTTCTGTTGTTTAAGCCATTCATTCTGTGGTATTTTGTTATGGCAGCCCTAGCTACCCAATAGTCAATAAGCTATTCAGCACATAACTTATCAATTATGCATTTGCCTCTCTGTCTCCCCCTCTGGACAGCCAGCTTCTCCAGGACTCAGCACAGGGTCAGGTGGGCGCCAAGATGTTTGTGGGATGAATGGATCATTTAACAAGAAAATCAAACATTAAGGCGATCTATGGAATATCATCAAAATGTTGCAGTCTCAGGTGGCAATCAGTGGATTACCGGACACAACAGCAGAAGTGATGCTGTAACAGCCACTAGACTTGCCTGTTACAAGCACTTACTATGTATAGGCACTGTGATGCGTGCTTTACACGAATGATCGCTTTTACTCTGGCAATGAGCAGACACCGCCAAATGTTACACGGGGAAAGAGAGGCTTGAAAAGTTATGTAAGTGCCCAAGATGACAGGATTAATGGGCACATCTACAGTGTGATGCAGCGGGACAAAATGGGGCCAAGCGGTATTGTGGAAGGAATATGACCTTCTGGAGAGATTACAAGCTCTATTCCTTTATCTGTAAGATTATCAGGACATGATCTATGGCCTCAGGTAGTTGAACTATTGAAGGAGATAATCCAGGTCCCTGGTGTGGTGCATGGCATGAGTGCCTCAGCTTCTTGCAGCTTTGAGAGGCCCGGGTGAGAAGACAGAAAACCTCTACTGTCCATTCTGCTGGCCCCCAGCCCCCTCCTACGTGATGAATGAATGCTCCCTGGGATGCAACTTCCTGTTGCAGGTTCAGAGGGTTCCCAATGCATCTTTGCTCCCACATCTCCATGGTTCCTTACACTACCCACCAACATTCCGTTCTCAGTCACAGAAGCATGAAATAGGATGCTGGAGGGGAAACTTGAAAGGCTCAGAAGAGGAAGGGACTTCCCCAAGAAGATCTAGAGAGAAAACTGCCACCTTGCAATTCCTCCCCCATCGAGCGTTTGGGTCTTTGGCTCCCCTCCCTGAACTTGCAATAAGCCCTTCTAATTCTTTAGCAGCGGTAACTGGGTAACAGCAGTGGCCTACAGGGCAGTCCCGAGTATGAGAAGGGAAGTGTGTCTGTGGTCTGGGCTGGCAGCTAGTTCTTACTTGGACGGAATTAGAAACTTGTTTTGAAGCCTGGGAAGACTATATTTAGCTGCGAGTATGTTTGCTCTCCCTAGAGCAAAGTCTTGTAGACCTGCCTAGGACTCCATGCTTGGCCCAGCGGCCAGAGCTGTGCTCTCTCTTCCCTGCTCCAGAGGGTCCTGAGGCAGCAGTGACACCCACCTCTCGGCCCTCGGCCTCAGATCACCCTGTCCCCTGCTCCTGGCGCCAGTTTTGCCTGACTTCTCAGCCCATCAGTCTCCAGCCGGAGGCATGGCCAAGGAGGCATTGTGGGGTCCTAGAAAGTGCCTAGGTGGGGCTGGAAGCCTGGCTCTGTCAGTTACCTATCAGACAAGTTACTTAACTCCCTGTGGCCTCACATTCTCATTTATGATGGGGATAACAACAGCCAGTTGTGGGTAGGTGTGTGGATTCGGTGAGAGAACACAAGCAAGCATTAACTGCTCATCAGACATCCCCCTCCACCTCACCAGCCTCCCAGAGAGCAGGGAGGACTCTGGGATGACTTGACACTTTCTTGATGACAAAGATAATGGGCTCCCCGGAGATATTGTGTGTGTATGTGATTCAGAACATTTCACTGGATTAAAAAGTTCAAAAATGAATACAAACTCTTCACAGGTCAAACTCTGAAGAATACATAAAGAAAAAAAATTCTCCCCTCCCCTCCTGCAATCTCACTGGAGATAATCAATGTTCACAGCCATAGGTGCCTTTCCACATAGTTTCTATCCTCATACAAACACGTCTAAAAGATTTCTTTTTTCTTTTGATTAAAGACCTCTGCAATTTCCTTTTTCATTTAACAATAAGTCGTGGGCATTCATCTAGGTCAATACGTATGGATCTAGCTCGTTCATTTCAATAGCTGCATAGGACTCCATAGATTATATGAAGCACAATTTTCCAGCCATCTCCCATTCGATGGTTGGGAGGGTGCACTACAAACAATGCTGCAATGACGATCTCTGCACAAATATCCTCGTGAAATTGTGTTTTAACTTCTATGGGGTACTCTACCCAAAGTATGACTGTTGGGACAAAAGGTTATCCTGAGAGGATACTTCCCCAGATTTTTGAGTTTCCTTCTCGGAATTTGTTTGTTCCGGACACTTTCACTTTTCAAGCTCTAAGGAACAGCTAGGTAGCGACGCCTCCCGGGGAGAAAACCCTAGCTGCCCGCAGCATCCCTGTTAGAGCGCATGCAGGTGGCGCTCCAGGGCCAAAGGGTTTAGTGGGGAGCGCTAAACAGTAGGAGACGGAGGACGGAGGCTTGGGCTCTAGGGTGACCCTGGGCGGGTGACGTTCCTCCCCGGGCCTCGGTTTCCTTCCGCGCAGTCTTTGACTCCAACCAAAATTAGGTGCAGCCCGTACCTAGAGCTGGTGACCTCTTATCTCTGCCTTACGAATTCCTAGACTAGTTGGCTCTCCCAGGACCTAGGCTGCGCCTCCCTCCTCCCTCCCCATCATCTTCCCTCCGCACGGCCCGGTCTTCTTGGGCGGAGTTGGCTCAATAAGGCCAGGGAGGGTAAAGCAACCACCACAATTAACCCCTCCCCTGGATCGGTCATTTATTGCTTCTGCCGGGCTTTGGCTCGCTCCCTCCCTGGCGGCTCGGCTATCGAGTGCTCCTGTCTGAACCTGGCGTGTAGCCGATGGCGTGCAGATGCGGCCATCCTTTGCTTCTGCCTGGCTCCGCCCTCCCGTTGGGGCCGGGGCGGTAGCCCAGAGATCCGCGGCTCGGCCCGCGACTTACAGTCACTTTGCCTGCTGCGGGCGCTTCCGGTTCCGGTACGAGGAACCGCACGGGATCCGAGGCGCCGGGCATGGCGGGGAGCCGCTTGGAAACCGTGGGGAGCATTTTCTCGCGGTGCGTGCTCGGAGCCGGGGTGGGCCGAGGGCGCCTCCCCTTTTTACGCCCTTTCTTGGGTGGGTCTGAGCCCGGTCAGGCCTCTCCTGTGCTCTCTCCTGTTTCTGAAGAATTGTGCTTGACTACGTCACCCCTTGAATTTCTTAGCTCTCACATTCAAGATCGCACCTGTCCGCTCCCCGAGTGGAGGTCTCTAGGAAGAGGAAGGGAGGAAGGGGCTGATGGGCCTGGCGGGACCGTCTTTGCATTTTCCTTGACGGGACGGGGATGGGGCGAGGGGGGTGGGACGCACATAAGAAGGTGGAAGATTAACTCCCGAGCACTGTTAGGTTGGTTTGGAATATGGAAACATCTTACCTGTAGGTAGGGGACTTCCTGCCCTGCCCTCCTTCCGGGTGTCTTCCGGACTCTGTGACCCCCGCCGGTGTCCCGGGCTGCGGCTACACTGATTCACTGACTGACCTTGGTTTTAAATTAATTAATTAATTTTTGGCTGCGGTGGGTCTTCTTGCTGTGCGCTGGGTTTTTTCGAGTTGCGGCGAGCAGGGGCTACTCTTCGTTGTGGTGCGCGGGCTTCTCATTGCGGCGGCTTCTCTTGTTGCGGAGCACGGGCTCTAGGCGCCCGGGCTTCAGTAGTGTGGAACGTGGGCTCAGTAGTGTGGAACGTGGGCTCAGTAGTTGTGGCTCACAGGCTCTAGAGCGCAGGCTCAGTAGTTGTGGCACACGGGCTTAGTTGCTCCGTGCATGTGGGATATTCACGGACCAGGGCTCGAACCCGTGTCCCCTGCATTGGTAGGCGTATTCTTAACCACTGTGCCACCAGGGAAGCCCTCTGACCTTCGTTCTTTACCCTTCCTTCAGGACGCGGGACCTGATGCGGGCTGGTGTGTTGAAGGAGAAGCCCCTCTGGTTTGACATATATAATGCCTTCCCGCCACTGAGGGAGCCGGTCTTCCGAAGGCCCCACTTGCGATACGGCAAAGCGAAAGCTCACATCCAGGACATTTTCTACCACGAGGATCGGATTAGAGCGTGAGTGCCGGGCCCGTATGGTGGACAGGAGGCTGCAGAACTTTAGAAGGAAAGGTTTAGCCAGCAGTCTGACAACTTAAATAGGAATTGAGTCTGGGCTTGCTCTGTGAAGCCGGTCTTGTCTATCTAGCCGGATTAGGGAATCAGAGCCCCTCACCGATGTGAGAGAAGCAGAAGTTCGGAGAAGTAGAATCTGGAGCCCAACAACTGACTGATCATTGCAATGATAGCTACCTGTTTCTGCACATCTGTTTGGTGGCTGGCACCGTGTTAAGCCCTTAACCAACGTTATCTCATTTAGGTCTGTCTTCAACCCTGCAGGGTTGGTCGGTATCCTTGTCTCCATTTTAGTCATGAGAACAATGAGGCTCATGGTCAGCTTACTGGGAATTCACTGACAAAGCCCTTTCCCTCAAATACGGATGTCAGTTTTTAGTATCCAGAGTGTGTACAGTTTCTTTTGTCTTTAAATGTTAAGATCAGAGATTGTGCCTAATTGAAATTAATACACATACCTTATTCTTATACCTATTCCTGGATGTAAGAAAACAATTTATAAAGTCATTTTCTCTATTGAGGTCCGGGCACCTTTCACTTGACGAATCTTTTTTTTTTTTTCCTCCCACGACACTCCTTTGAGGTAGGAGAACAAGTATGTTCTGGCTCTGCTTGTAAATTTTCAGAGATCTTTGGGGCATTAAATACTTCTTCAGTAGTTTTCTGCTCAGGTCCATTGCATGCTCTCGGTCAGGATGCTTTCAAGGTCATTTACATATTAAAATCATTTGTGCTTCTACTGTGTGCGTAGCAGTGGAACTGGATGATGGTCACTGGAGAATGTGGAATATTTTACTGCTTCCTCTTTTATTGCCGTTCAGGCCAAAATAATAACACCTTATACTTAAATCGTTTTTTGAACCTTTATCTTTTCGGCCTTTTTTTTTTTTTTTTTTGGTGTTTTTGATATTTTTAAGAACTTAAAACAACAAAATAAATTTCAGGTTTATCAAAACCTAAATGTAATAAGTGAAGTCCTAAAAGTTCTAGAAGAAACTATGGGGTAATTTAAAAAATAATCTCTGTGATAAAAGCCTACCTAAGCATGATATAAAAACCCAGAAGCCATAGATGAAAATATTAAAATGTCTGCACACAAAAACTACCATAAGCAAAATCAAAAGTCAGGTGACATACTGGGAAAAAATTTTGCAACATGTATGACAGAGGGCTAATTCCTGTTTATATTGCTATAAAGTTTGCTTATGAGTCAAGAGAAAGACCAAAAGGAAAAATAGGCAAAGAACGTGGACAGGTCACAGAAAAGGAAATTCATTTGCTTTTAAACATGAAAAGATGTTCAACCTGTTTCATAAGAAAAGCAAAACTACAATGAATTATAATATTTCACCTGTCAGATGGACACAGGTCAAAATGTCAGGAGATACAATTAGGTGCGGGTGTATAGAAATAGGCGGTCTCCTGCCTTCCTGGTGTGGGTATAAGTTGGCACAGCCCCTTTGGCAAGCATTCTGGCAGTTTGCAAGGCCAAATTACAAAGGCACATACCTTGACCCAGCAATACCATTTTTATGAAATTATTCCACAGGCTTATTTGCACGGTACACTAAGAAATATAGATAAAGGTAATCATTGCAACACTGTCTAAAGTAGCAAAGGACTAGAAACAATCTACGTGCCCCGATTTGAAATGATCTCTGAGAAATATTAAGTAAAAAGGAAAGATGTGTTTACTATCCTTGGGGTTAAACAGCGTGGCTGGGGACAGGGAATGATAGACGCATGTATGGTTGTAGAACATTCCTGGGTGGATACACAAGAAACGGGTTAGCCTTGCTTAAGGGGAGGGGAACTGGGAGTTTAGGGTGCAGAGGTGAGGAGGAGTGTTACTTTTCACTGGATACCTTTCTGTAACATTTGATGTATTTACCATGTGCCTGCATTGCTTATTTAAAACGAACTAAAAAGGTCTGTAGGTCATGTTATATTCGGTTCCTCAGGGCCCAGCAGTTATTCTTTCCTCCATTCTTGGCCATGATCTATAACTGGAGATTTATATTGTGTTGTTTTGTACTTTCTAGGAAATTTTATTCAACCTATGGATCTGGTCCAAAAGCTTTTGATCTGTTCAATCCAAACTTCAAGTCTACCTGTCAACGGTAAGCCATTCCATAAGTCTTTGGTTACCTTTCTTTTTTTAGGATTTAGTTGTCAATTTGAGGGGTTTTGTTGCATTCCACTTGAGGAAAAAGATGTTCCTATAGGAAGATCTCTTTTTTTTTAATTAACTCTTTTTTTAAACCATAGGTCCTTGTTGATTATCTGTTTTAAATAGAGCAGTGTGTACGTGTCAATCCCAAACTCCCTAGGAAGTTCTCTTAAGGGAATACTCAGGACTGTGTAATAGCATGTCTTGACAACTCTCAATATACAGACTGAAGATGTGACTGCTTGGAATTCTAGGTTTGTGGAGAAGTACATTGAGCTACAGAAACTTGGAGAAACAGATGAAGAGAAGTTATTTGTGGAAGCAGGGAAGGCTTTATTGGCAGAAGGTGTCATTTTAAGACGAGTAGGAGAGGCAAGGACTGTGAGTATTTTGTTAGCAAAACTATTACTAGGATTGGTTGTCTGTTTGTCAGAGGTTAAAGGAAGGCTTGGTTTTCTTTCCCCAACCGTGGCTCCAGGTCAAATACCGTTAGATTGAATAGACTAGATTTTTGTGGTAAGGACTGCGGCTTGGAACAAGTGAGTTGTCACGAGGGCTTTTAAAATTGTGGTTCTGTAGAGACTTTTATCATGTTTATCATTTGTTGTAATCAAATTTGACCTGAGATATTAATGTTAGATTTTTGAGTCAGTGATAGAATGTGCTAGTCATATAGCTTCAGCTGATTGAGTGAAAGTCATAACATCTGTGTGACGTACTTATATCTGGTCTTTTAAGCAACAGGATGGTAGTCACATTTCCTGGAAATCTGAACCCATGGGTGTCGAGCCCCAGACTGCGTTGGAGGAGAACCAGTCTCTGAAAGAAGATCCACAGGCCCAGCCTTTGGGGGCACCTGGAGAGCAGTCGACAGGCCTCTCACCTCCCTGAAGAATTGTATGCTGTGTATACTGACATCCAAACTGGATTCACTACGTGAATGTTGTACTGTTTTTAACAGTTGGACTGTGTAAATGTTTCTTGATCTCTAAGGCATCACGTTTGCCTTCTCTTGGTTTCCACTTCTAGGTTGTCATAAAGCTCTGTATCATGGTTTGAAGAAGCAGTTATGTGAACTTTTATGTTAGGGCAGTATTAAACAAAGAATTCCTCGGTGCTTATAAAGTAAATTTACTTTAAAACTGTAAATAGCATGAGGAAACCTTTGTAAGTATTGTTTGAATGGGACTCATTCTTAGTAGGTTTGCTTGGGGTTTTGTGTTCACATTTGATTCTCTGGTATGTTTCTCTTCTCTCTTTTTTTTTTTTATTTTTATTTTTTTTGCGGTACGCGGGCCTCTCACTGCTGTGGCCTCTCCCGTTGCGGAGCACAGGCTCCAGACGTGCAGGCTCAGTGGCCATGGCTCACGGGCCCAGCCGCTCCGCGGCATGTGGGATCCTCCCAGACCAGGGCACGAACCCGTGTCCCCTGCATCGGCAGGCGGACTCTCAACCACTGCGCCACCAGGGAAGCCCGTTTCTCTTCTCTTGATCCATCTGACTTTTACTTGCACATCAGGTGTGGTTCCCTGGCCAACTGTGTCTGCAGCTAATCTTTGTACTTTTTGCTTGAGAGGCCAGGCTGACGTGTGCTTTGCAGTGAGAATGAGGACCTATCATTGATGATGGACCAAGGCCGAGACTATAACTTTCATCTCATGGATTGAGTGCTGGAGATGGTTAGCATAGACCTGCAGGTAGTAGGCTGCTCAGGAAAGATTTGTTGAGTGAATGAATGACTACATCCCGCTGAAGACTGGATCCAGATGACTTCTCTGTGGGTGACTGGGTTGCCGAGAGGGGCGGCGCTCCTAGCCGGCGTCCGCCCTCCTCCCTGGGGCCAGGGCGTGCTTGCGAGCTTTTACCAACTCTCCTGCTCTCTCCATTTCCTCGTCTTTTACTGAAAGATAAAACACCCTTCAGCTGTCAGTAATTTGCTGCTCCAGAAACTTCTTACTTTAAAACGTGTGTAGCTTTTCCCCCTGTTCCTGTGTGCAGTCTCTTCTGTCTCCTGGCATGTCAAGGGTGGGGCCCACACCCCACAGACTGTACACCTTGCACATGGCGCTCAGGTAATGGAAGGCCGATGAGTACATGAGGCAAAAGCCATTCTCAGCCATGCTGCTTCTCCGCCACACCGTTATCACTGTTGTACAATTCCTCTTGTTTAGGGAATGCTTTACCTTTAGATGGGGAAGTAAATTACATCCATTCGACATTAGGCAACCATTGGGTGCCAGATACCGGGCCTGGCCTTGGGAGGAAGACTGCGGCAGGTGGAGCAGTTGGTTCTGTTCTCAGAAGAGCGATCGTGGCTCCCTCGTGCTCAGAAACCTTATCTTTCTGGGACTTAAAAGGTGCTTTCTTTTTTTTAAAATTTTATTTATTTATTTTTTTGCGGTACGCGGGCCTCTCACTGCTGTGGCCTCTCCCGTCGCGGAGCACAGGCTCCGGACGCGCAGGCTCAGCGGCCATGGCTCACGGGCCCAGCTGCTCTGCGGCATGTGGGATCCTCCCGGACCGGGGCACGAACCCATGTCCCCTGCATCGGCAGGCGGACTCTCAACCACTGCGCCACCAGGGAAGCCCAAGGTGGTTTCTTTGTCACAGAAATGAAGACGTTTAAAAAAATTATTTGTTGCATAATTAAACAAAATGTTATACATGCTCATGGTTCAAAACTTGAAGGTGAAAAGTCAATCTTTCCACCCCTGTTCCCTGGCCCTCCCATTTTCCCTTCCCTGCGGCCACCACTATCACCTTTCTTTGCAGAAATAATTTTGAGTGTGTACAGGGGGACACAACGTATACTGTTCTGTACCTTGTTTTCCACTTAATGTCTCAGAGATCCTTCGTATGGACGCGTAGCAAACCTTTAGGTTGAACCTCAGTGATCAAAACACAGTCAAAGGGAATGTCATTGTGAGCGGCTGGGTGGCGGCTGCCAGTTCCCACAGAGCCGGGTTGGGTTGCACGATATGAGGAGAGGTCTGCGTGCTGCGGGGCTGGGTTGGGAGCGTGCTCCCGCCTTCCCTGTCCCCCACCCCGAGCCAGAGAGAGAACCCAGGAGCCCCAGCGCCCCAAACAGAAGGATCCCTGAACAGCCACCCCCCTCCCCACTGGCAGCTGCTAGGGGCATGGGTGACCAAAGTCTAGGCTTCTGAGAAAGCCAGGATGGGAAATCTTTAAAAAGAAAAAAACAAAACATTGTCAAAGGTGTGAAGCTTCCTTGGGGAATTCAGAACTCTTCCCATGGTCAGTGTGGGTAAAAGCCATCACCAGGTCCCTAAAGTGTTTGGAGAGAATGGAAATATGACCTCATTCTCGGCCTTCTTTAAGGAGCTTAAAATCTAGTTGGGAAGATAAGAGTGACTTTCAAAACAAGATGAACAGGAATCGTTTTGAATTACGGAAGTGTAGAGAGTCAGGGAGAGGGATGAGCCCTGGACTAGTCTAGGACCACTGCCTGGAGAGCCTTGAAAGGCAGGTGGGACGTGAAGTGTGTGTGCTGTTTCTTTTGCCAGGAGCACCTCCCTGCCACCGCAGTGTTTAGCAACCATACCTTCACAGCCCTTTCAAAAGCTATCTCTGCTCGCAAGGTTTACCAACATCCAAACCGAGTCTCAAGTCCCTGTCGAGACACTTCCAGGCTGCGCTCACTGCATTCGCACCCTGGGTCCGCTCTTTGTACTCCTGCCTGGTTGACCCTGGTCTTCCATGCCAGAGGTAACTATCCTCTCCCTGTTGAGAGTGTGAACAACAGCAGAAATTCTTGTTTGTATGCACTACATCGTTAAATCAGGAGTAGACCCTCCATGTGGGTTCGCTGAGCTGAAGCCAAGGAAGGCACGTGTCCAGGTTACAGGGAAGTTTGCACCAGACAAGTCTGAAGGTCTGGGTTCTAGTTCTGGTGGTTCCAGTTTTTACCGGTGTGACCTTGTGCCTGTCACCATCTCTCTGACTACAAAATAGGGATGACGTTTGCCTCTTTGGCTTCCAGTTAGTACTGTGAGAATTACTTGAGGTAATGAATGCAAAACTCACTTGTAGCATGTGTGACAGGTGCCTTTATTACTCTCTCGAGCAGTGGAAAACAGGTTTGAACAGATAGGATGGGATCAGATCATGGTGGCCTCGAGAACTACACAGAGGACTTGAGTGGGTATGAGGAAGTTTGAGCAAGGAAGGAACGCATAATGAAAACTGTCAGGTCAGAGGAAGGTTCACCCAGATGTGCCATAAAGAATAGGGTTGGGGGAGTTGGCGGGGAGGGAGGGAAGAAGAGACATGTCAGAAAGACTTTGGTCTCTGTAGCCATCCCACTTGAAGGCAGGGATTTCAAGGTTGCAAACCTGAGTGACCAGAAGAATAACGATATCACTAACAGACAGCAAGGTGGGGAAGAGAACTTCAGTTCTCAACATGCTGTGTTAGAGGTCATGGCTCAATGTTCAAGTGGCAGACAGAGATCGGTTGGGTGTCTGGGAGATGTGGAGGAAACCTTAGCACAGGTAAGGGTTGGAGCCAGGAGAATGAATGAGCTCTCCAGGGGGAGGGTAGAGAGACACAGGGTGTGGGGACCGAGCCAGGACGGGGGAACAAGAAAGTCAGCAGATGAAACAGGTCCTGCATCACCCATCATTTAAATAGAGAGGCTTGTTTAAGTGGTCCCAGATTCACCAGGTTTTACAGAGTTCTTTTGCTTTTGTTGGGTAGAACCGATCCTTGATTGTGTGTCCTTAAAAGGCAAGCACAAGTCTTTTGTAATTTTGTGTAGTCTTCCTCAACTTACGATGGGGTTAAGTCCCAATAAACACGTCATAAGTTGAAAATATCATAAGTTAAAAATGCATTTAATACACCTAAGCTACTGAACATAAGAGCTTAGCCCAACCTACCTTAAACATGCTCAGAACACTTCCATTAGCCTACACTTGGGCAAAATCATCCAACACAAAGCCTATTTTTATATAAAGTGTCAAATATCTCATGTAATTTGTTAAGTACTGTACTGAAAGTGAAAGACGGAATGGTTGTCAGTGTATCAGTTGTTTACCCTCGTGATTTCATGGTTGACTGGGAGCTGCCCTGCCCAGCGTCACAAAAGAGTATCACAGTGCAGGGCTTCCCTGGTGGCGCAGTGGTTGGGAGTCCGCCTGCCGATGCAGGGGACACGGGTTCGTGCCCCGGTCCGGGAAGATCCCACATGCCGCAGAGCGGCTGGGCCCGTGAGCCATGGTGGCTGAGCCTGCGCGTCCAGAGCCTGTGCTCCGCAACGAGAGAGGCCACAGCAGTGAGAGGCCCTAGTACCGAAAAAAAAAAGAGAAGAAAAGAGTATCACAGTGCATATTGCTAGGTTGGGAGAAGATCAAAATTCAAAAATCAAAGTGCGGTGTCTACTGAATGCGTATTTTTGCACCATTGTAAAGTGTAAAAATTGTCAGTCAAACCATCGTAAGTCGGGGACTGTCTATATAATATTTAATGTCCTGTTTTCCTGATAGTGAAAGTGGAATTACAGAAAACCTGTGCCTGCAAAGGATTCCTGATTTTGTTAGAATGATACCCTTCCCCCTAAATAAATGATGGCTTGCCACTTGAAAACATTCAACAGATTCTTTTTTTAAACAAAGTCATTCAGGTGGGATGATGAGATTTTCTCTGAGGCTAGCACTGGTGCCTGCCTCTGTTCTTGGGCACCCAGATGAGGCACGCTAGCCTTGTGTGGCCTTATCCATCCTTCTAGGCTCTCAGCTCTGACCAAGCCTTGCTCAGAACCAGGCGGTCTGTTTCCCTGACTACCTGGGACCTGGGGCATGTGACATGGTGTGGCTCCGATAATGGAAGCAGGCTGGCACCGTGGAGCTAGGAACAAGGAAAGGTGAGTCGTGTGTGTTTGGGGGGTGGGGGTGGGTGGGGGCAAGGTTATTACTTTGTTCCTGGTCCCTGTGTTCCTGCGTTCTATTCCAGAACGGCCGAAAGGTGGAGGACCGGCTGGCTGGGTTAATCGTGTGTTTTGAGCCTTTGATGGTGCTCGACGAGATGGATGCCTGAGCATGTTCAGTGAGCAGCTTGGTTGAGGTCACCTTAGCTGATGGAGGAAGGGCACCTGCCCTCCTGTGGAAAAGGCAGGAAATGGTTTTCCTGTCACTCCTAGGGTAGCGCTCAGTGTGGCAGGTGGGTCTCCGATTGGATGAGCCCAGCACTGGAGCAGTTTCTGTGGAGACGCTGAACCAGACAAGTGTTTATTGCTGCAGCATGAAAATGAAAAGGTTGCTAGGGGAAGGCAAAGGAGGCCGGAAGTTAAGTGCTATGTTCCCTACAAATGCCGCCTCCCTGGCTCACCCCCTACCCCCCACCATCGGGGCAGATTACAGAGAAGGGATTTTCGTTAAATGTTAGCTGACAGTGAAATTACATCGGGGGGATAGTTTTACCCTCGATTGATGCTTTTCCTGGACTGGAACTTAAATGTCAGTCACCTGACCTTCTAGTTGCTCAGTTCTTTTAATTAAAGGATGATTCTAGGTAACAGCCAGTAGTGGTCTATTTATTATTTATCAAGCATTTTCTTTCCAGCAGTTAGTGAAAGGTCAGTCGCTTCAATGGATGCTTTGTTTTTGGTGAGCAGCTTAGATGAAAACACATACAATCAATCTCTGCTCCCTCCTGTTTGCTCATGGGCAGGACACTGTTTAATAGTCATTGTGGCATTTAGGATCGCAGACCTCTTGAAACATGCAGAAAAGTGCACTTGCATCCCTTGCTGCTGAACATTTCTCCAAAAGTAAACATCAGGTTGTGATTATGGTTAATAATGAGATATCGATTGTTTGAAAATGTCACCGCCTGGGACCTTGGCCCCAGCACCGCTAGATGGCGCTGCACTCTCATGCTGATCGGCCACAGTCATTTTTATTTCCTTGCCTCGGGGTACCTTGCCTTTCAAGGTTGGAGAGTGTCCTTGTAAAATGGTGTTCTGCCTGAGATTTAGGAAGCTGAGGTCCTGGGGTGCCTGGGATAGGGTAGAGATGGGAGCGGATGGGCCTCAGGGCAGATGACAAAGACTTACCGGGTAGGGGCGGGGAACCCAGCACTGTCTGCATCATAATAGGAGCAGAAGGGGAAGGACCCTAACTGGTGCTGAGCCCCTGGGGACCCTGCCCAGAGCAGTGTTCTCTAACCTTCTCCAGTCAGTGACACATCTGCGAATTTGCTCCGGAGGATGGAGGGAGAAAACGCTGCAGGCAGGGGAGCAGCGCGGAGTAGTGGAAAAAAACCCGGGCCTTTGCAGAGACAGACCTGGGTTTGAAACCCAGATAGACGGCTTTGCCTTATGACATTAGGGGAGTGAGTGAATGAAGAGCTTGTGCCTCAATTTCCTTATCTGTAAAACAGGAATACTCACATCTACCTCTTGGAGTTGTGAGCAAATGAGCGTGAACAATTCAGATGTGTCTTTGGTCTCCCTGCTTGAAGGCCTCAGCAACTGTTGATTCCCACTGGGTGGAGACGAATGTGCTTTAGATCAAAATGCAGAAGAAACCAAACAGTGGTGTCGAGTGCCTTTTCACCAGCTGCTTGTTTAACCGTTTATCTTTTCTCAACCCTTCCCCCCTAATAGTTACCATCTCCTTTATCTTCTTCCAGCCTTCTAGCACCCAATCAATCAATCAGTCAATCAATCAAAAAAGACAAAGGAGGAAACCAGACACCAGCCTGCAAACTTGTCCACTATTGGAACTTACCCATCGCTGGTAGGCTGCACTGAAAAACTGCTTTTCTTTAGTTATTGCTTAGGCAGATTGTGTGTACGTGTGTGTGTGTACGTGTGTGTGTGTAGAAACCAGTGTCTTAATGGCATTCCTTCTGTCCCTTCTTTCCTTCCTCATTGCTGCTCCCCTGCCCTCCTTATGTTAAACTTTTCTCCTTTCTTTCTCCCCCCTGCACCCCAGATTGTGGAGGGAAGCCAGAGGGTCACAACCTAGAGGCCCAGCAGAAGAAGACCTCAGAGACATTGTTTCTGGGACCCGGGGCTGCTCAGCAGTTGGGGCAGGAGTTTCTGGAACTCCCTCTGGTCCTCCTCCCAGTGAAGGGCAGGAGGTCGTAGGTACCAGGGCTGAAATGGTGGGTCGGATGGGAGTGCGGTCCGGAGAGCCAGAAAGATCTGTTCATTGTCCTTCCCCCTGTCCAGTGCCCGTCTCGCTCCATTTGTCCCTGGCTGGTCTGCAGGTGGGTCGTGGGACCCCTCTGCCTCTGGTCACCCTGGATGCTAGGTCAGAGGAGCACAAGGCTTAGGGTGCCACCCGGGTGCGTTGGGAGGAAGAGCTCTCTGCCTTCTTTCCTCTCGAGGCCTCAGTCAAAAGAATTGTGTTCAAATCCTGATGCTCCCTGTGTGACTGCGGCTTTGGGCAGGTCACTCAACCCTTCTAAGCCACACTCAGTCCCAGCACAGGGTCTGGAGCCTAATAGGTCCTTGAAAGTGTATTTGTTGATACACAGTGAATGAACAAAGGGATGCTCCCCCATCTATATGGTGGGGATAATCGTATTGGCACCAAGGATGCTTTGGGGGGCAGAATGCCACCAAGATGCTGGTGTGGCAGAACTTCGTAAACTCTCAAGCCTTCTACAGTTACGTGAAATAAAGGTGTGGGAAGATGGAAATGGGTGTGGAGCTGCAGGGCTGGGCTTCTCCCAGGAGAGCAGAGCCGGAGACTGTGGCCTCAGGAGAGGTGCAGAACAGCAGGAGAGGACGATGGTCCCGTCTCTCCTGCTAAAGAATTCTGCAGGAAATGCCCACTGTTCCTCAAACCCCCTCCCGGCGTGCTCAGTTGAAACTCTAGACATGCTCAGGATTATCTCTAGAATATTAAACACGGGGAGAGAGGAGGATCCTGAGCTGTAGCACCAGCTTCCCCTGGCTCCTGCCAGGTGAGGTGAAATGGCCCTGCTCCAGCTCATGGCCGGGTCATGGCCCCCTCGCCCTCCTGGAGCGCATCCTCTTCCCAAGGCCTGGCTTCCTGCTGGGATCCATCCCCCTGCCGTGGCCTATGTGTCACTTTGGCTCCCTTCCAGCCCCCTGAGGGTATAATTCAAGTAACAATGGGCTTGTGCTGTCACTGCTGCCAGCCTTGGGCTGTCACCTCTCACAGCGAGGCAGGGTCTCCAGTTCAGACCGGGCAGAGGAAGGGTGCAAGCCCAGGGCCTGGCTTACCTCAGTGACTGTGCCTGAGCCCTGGCTCCCGGTTTCGCTGTCCAGCCACACTCATGGGGCCCCTGAGGTTAGAACAAGAGGCTTAATGTCAGAAAAATTCCACATTAAATCCTAAGAAGGCAAACTTGTCTTTGGCAACATTGCCCCATCCCCTCACTTTCCCAATTTTGGATGTGTGAGAAGAGGAAGGGGCCCTGGGAGACAGGCCAGGTGAGTAGGAACGGTCTGGTAACCTGAGCTCCAGGCAGATAAAGGGCACCAGAACATTCCACAGTCCTACAGCATTCCAGCCGGGTCTCTCCTGGCCTGGGCAACCTAACCTCCAATCCAGCATGTTCTTAAGGTTGGACCTGTTTATTCCTTCCCTTTTGATTGCTGAAGTAATCAAAATCAAATTCAGACTGGCTTCTGAAAAGAACCACCTTGAATACCTGTAAAGTCAGGAAGGTCGAATTTAGGAAACTCTCACCCACAGGACTTTGTTCCCCTGAGCTGCTGGCCACCTATAATTAATATTAATGAAGGATAGATGACAGATGCTTACTGCTCAACTGGCATGCGTTGCCAACCCCCAAAGGGGTTACTTTAAGATCTAAAGGACTTGAATGTACTTTACTGTCACGTTGAAGAGAATAAAACTTTCAGGGTATAGTCAAAATTTCGTACGTATGAGAACTCATAGGTGATGTCTGCCTTAACAACACAACACAAGAAGAAACAAAAAAACAACTGAGTGTGCTGCCGCTTCTTACTGACATTTTTTTTTTTTTTTGCGGTGCGCGGGCCTCTCACTGTTGTGGCCTCTCCCGTTGCGGAGCACAGGCTCCAGACGCGCAGGCTCAGTGGCCATGGCTCACGGGCCCAGCCGCTCCGCGGCATGCGGGATCTTCCCGGAGCGGGGCACGAACCCGTGTCCCCTGCATCGGCAGGCGGACTCTGAACCACTGCGCCACCAGGGAAGCCCCTTCTTACTGACATTTAAAAATAGCTCCCTTAAGCCCAAAACCGACGCAGGAGAAGAAGACTTGAGACAGTAGATGGAGCACCGGCTGAGGCTCCTGGAGACCCCGGCCCGGCCCCAGCTCATCCACGAATTGGCTGTGACTTTGGAAAGTCATTAAACCTTTTCAGCCATTTGTAAAATAAGGGGTTGAACTACAAGACCTCAGAAGGCCTATTCTTTGGGTCTGTGGGTCCCAGAAGAGCCACAAAGATGGGGCGAGCGAGCACGTTCCAAGACTTACTAAATACTTATTTAAAATCTTTTCACTTTTTCAATTTTGATTATGGAAGCCCTCGTAAAGGAAGAGAAAATAGTGTAATGATCCTCCATACGGTCATCGTGTAGACTTAACCCTTATTAATATTTTGCCATATTTGCTCGCCTGTATTTTTTCTGAAGTATTTTAAAGCAAGTCCAGCCATGACCTCCCTCACCCAAGGCTTCAGCCTGCTTCTCTGAAAAAAAAAAGACCTTTTCTTACATCAACACAATACCATCATTAAGCCTAATAAGATGGTAATTAAAAGTAATTTAGGGACTTCCCTGGTGGTCCAGTGGTTAAGACTCTGCGCTTCCACTGGAGGTGGTGCGGGTTCGATCCCCGGTCGGGGAACTAAGATCCCACATGCCGTGCAGTGCAGCCAAAAAAATTAATTTAATATCACCTAATACCCAGTCCATATTCAGATGTCCCCAGAGTTCCCTGAACAGGTTCTCAGACTCCTCCTACCCCAGGTCTGTCTCTGGGGTCAACCACTGTTAAATACTTCTGGTTTTAGCGCCTCTGGTGATTACTTTCCCAGAAATCATAGTTTATACCACCACTTCTTGTTTACCCACCGCAGTCACAGTGTCTGGGCTTCCTGCTACGATAGATGAGGGTTGAGCTAACTTAGATTCTTTCTTCCTTCCATTGGGGTGTATTTCCACCTAGTTCTTCTGTATAGTAACACCTACTACGGTTCTGCTTTGGGTTGAATTGTGTTCCCCCCCAAAAGGTACGTTGAAGTCCTAATTTCCGGTGCCTGTGAATGTGACCTTATTTGGCAATAAGGTCTTTGCAGACGTAATCAAATTCACATGCGGTTATACTGCGTTAGCGGGAGCCCTAAATCCAATGGCTGGCACCCTTGTAAGGAGAGGGATATTTGGAAACAGACACACACAAAGAGGGAAGACAGCCATGTGAGGATGGAGGCAGAGATTGGAGAGATGCAACCACAAGCCAAAGAGTGCTGAGTTTTGCTGGCAACCACCAGGCGCTGGAAGAGGCAAGGAGGGATTCTCCCTTCCAGCCCCCAGAGGGAGCATGGCCTGCAGGCAACTTGATCTCAGACTCCGGCCTCCAGAACTGTGAAAGAATCAATTCCTGGTGTTCTAGGCCACTCAGTTTGTGGCAGTTACGGCAGCCCTAGGAAACTAATATGGTTCCTCTATCTTTGGAGCGTTACTGTAGGGGAAAAACTCAGTCTTCCACATTCCTCTGTAGGGGAAAACCCAGTTCTTCCCCCCTGGGTGTTTCTTCTTGTCAGTTACCTTCACTACTCACATCAAACACTTCACTTCTGGTCACCAAATAGGTGGAGGTTTCCCCCTACAACAAGCAATTCTCTGAGACACCAGCCGAGTATCCTACAATTTAATTCGGTTCTGACACTATCAACCCAGAGATAGCATCAGATCCCACAGGTTAAGAGCCCAGCCTCCCAGTCTTATAAGACTGCCCACCCTCACCCCGCATACACACACACATACTTCAGATGCCGGCAGGTCACAAGCCCAGGTCATCATCTGTGCTTCGGACCAAACAGATGTAGATCAGAGCTTCCAACGACCCCCCTCCTTGGGTTTCATTCATTTGCTAGGGAGACTCACAGAACTCAGGGAAACACTTACTTAACGTTTACCAGTTTATACGTGACCAAGGATCAGATGAACGGCCAGATGCAGGAGATGCCTAGGACAAGGTATGGGGAAGGGACGTGGAGCTTCCAAGGCGCCACACTCCCAGCACCCCCACATGTTCACCAACCTGGAAGCATTCCGAACACCATACTTTTAGGATTTTACGGAAGCTTCGTCATATAGGCATTATCAATCATTACCTCCATTTTCAGCTCTTCTCCCTCCTCAAGAGAATGGGGGGCGGGGCTAAAAATTCCAAGCTTCTAATCGTGGCTTGGGCTTTCTGGTGACCAGCCCTCATCCAGCAGCTATCTAAGAGCCCACCTAGAGTCACCTCATTGGAACAAAAAACACTCCTATCACCCTGGAAATTACAGGGGTTTCAAGAGCCCTGTGTCAGGAGCCGGGGGCAGAGACCAATACGTATTTCTTGTTACAAATCACAATCACAATTACATAAAATGCTTATGGCTGTATTTCTTGTTCCGTCAACTACCTCGATTCTCTACTTTGTGAAATGGGGATAAGAACCAAAGGTTTCTACAGACAGCTGAATGGACCCAGGGTCCAAGAAGTCAGAGGGACCGTGAGCTGAGCCAGGCGAAGGGCAGATGCTTCTGATCCAGGGCCATAGCTGCTCCAGCTCGAAGGCTGTAGAGGGTCCCAGCCGGCAGCAAGAGCGCGAGGGAGGGCCCTGCCCAGGGTTGATGTTATCTCTTGTGCCTCCAGGCACCAGCCCCCAGAGTCTGTCTGCTTCCCTCTTGCTTATCCCAGACCTGTTCCTCTGGAAAGGTTCCAGACACCGGCTATGAAGATGGGTCCTCACGGAACAGCTTCCTCTGAGTTCTGTTTTGACATGAAGCACCGGCACGCGTGGGGGGATGCTAGCAAAATTGCACCGCCCCTTTTTTCTGTAGGAATGTCATTAACCATCTTGCCAAATTGCTCTTCTAGAACAGCTGTGCTGAGTAGGCGAGTGTGCCCATTTCTCCCCCCCTGGCCCATTCTTGGAGGTGTTTTGTGTACTACTTTTGCTGAAACTTTGCTTGATCTTTCTTTCCCTTTGTCCAGATGTCCCCATCTACTCATTTTTATCCTTGTATACTTTCTGTAAGCATTCTTTTGTCCATTCGCCCTCCTTTTTTTCTTTTTTTTTTTTTTTGCGGTACTCATGCCTCTCACTGTTGTGGCCTCTCCTGTTGCGGAGCACAGGCTCCAGACGCACAGGCTCAGCGGCCATGGCTCATGGGCCCAGCCGCTCCGCGGCATATGGGATCCTCCTGGACCGGGGCACGAACTCGTGTCCCTTGCATCGGCAGGCGGACTCTCAACCACTGCACCACCAGGGAAGCCCCCGCCCTCCTTTTTTCTTTGGAATGAAGCAGGATCTAAATACATAAGAATTAGACAGGGCCCCACAGAATGGAGATCACAGTACACAGGGGCTGCCCGCTACCCCAGCCCTGGTCCTGCAGGTGTCCCGGCTCTCGGGATTTGTTAAGGTTGCTATCAGTCGTGGCTAATATATGTTCAGTGCTCAGGACATAATAGGTGCCCTGGTTACGTTATCTTGTTCAATCACATAGCAACCCCATGAAACACAACCATTATTCCCAGAACCTTGATTCAAAGGAGGCAGTGATGCCAGAGTCTCTGCTCTTAACCAAGGCCTCCAACAGGGCTGCTGCGTGGGGTGGCTCAGGCTGCACGTTGCACAGCCCCAGGGGACACCATTTGCACAGATAGCCTTGTGAACGGCGCCCCCTGGAGTTGTGCAGTGCAGTGGCCCTGGCCTTCCACTAAGTAAGAGCTTAAGGAAAATACTTTCTACCTATTTGAGAGGCTTAGGAGGGTCGATCTCACTAACCACTGAGGGGCTTTTCTGTTTTGGATTTATAGGACTTTCTTAAGGTCATGGTTCTTCATGTTTTAAAAGCCTATTGGTGTGGAAGCCCTCCCACCTACATAAACATTTGTTTAGGAAGGGAGTGCCCAGCGTGGGCCCCGTGCACTGACACCAACCATGTAAGGGCATGGACTCGGCCGCTGTTTGTGGCTTCCCCCCTTGGCTACCGCAGACTTATTGAGCAATATATTATGAGCGTGCCTCACTTTGATGATGTGTTATAGATAAATCATTAAGGAGGCAGCTCACCGCGGTGATGTATTGGTGTAATAGATCATCAGAGTGAAGTCTTCTGCCGACATACGGCCTGGCTCAAAGGGTGGTGTCATTCAGGGAAGAATTAGCCCAGCAGCAGATCTGGCTTAATTACAGGATAAAAGGTTTGTGAATGATAGTTTGAAGTCTACAGCACCAGCATTTTGATTCTTGATGTAAAAATATAATTGGGCTTCCTGAGAGAATTTCTGATTATTTTCAAACAGCCCTCTGCTTTATCACAACAGCACAACTTACCACGTGGCTGCAGGGGTACCTTTTATTGGGGGGAATCTCCAGGCCCTTTCCACATCTGAGTTACTGTGGTCCTTTCAATGTGTAGGCCACAGAATGAGTTAAGGGGAGATAAAATCCAGGAGGCCTGCCTTTAAGGCCTTCAGAATGACGTTCTTAGCAAGCAGACCATTGGAATTGAGTGATGTATTCAAATCATCATTAACTAAGGCAGTGGTTCTCGACTCAGTCTGTGTGCACGTGTGGGGAAGACGGCAGTCTGGCGAGTATGTGCGTGCATGTGTCTGAGAACATTAGCACCTCAGGGATAATAATAATAATCATCTTTATCGGACACTTAACATTGTGCTAAAGGCTTTGCATGTGTTATTTGATCTCATTTAATCCATAGGACAACATTGTGAGACAGGCATTCTTCTTCTTCTTCTCATTTTCCAGATGAGGAAACCAGCCAAGAGCTGGCATTACCAGCCAAGGTTGCACAGCTGCTCGGGGGCAGAGCCGGCGGGCCTGGTGCTGCAGGTGACTCTTACCATCTCCCCTCCCACCTCTAGATCCCCCCCTTCCTTTGAGAACCCTAAACCAGCGCTCCGTGGACCACAGACCTCAGTGAGCACAATTCAGGATGCGTTTGTTGGAAAAGTAATTTTTTTTTTTTTTTAGATGTTTGGGGTAGGAGTTTATTAATTTATTTGGCTGTGTTGGGTCTTTGTTTCTGTGCGAGGGCTTTCTCTAGTTGTGGCAAGCGGGGGCCACTCTTCATCGCGGTGCGCGGGCCTCTCACTGTCGCGGCCTCTCTTGTTGCGGAGCATAGGCTCCAGACGCACAGGCTCAGTAGTTGTGGCTCACGGGCCTAGTTGCTCCGCGGCATGTGGGATCCTCCCAGACCAGGGCTCGAACCCGTGTCCCCTGCATTAACAGGCAGCTTCTCAACCACTGCACCACCAGGGAAGCCCTGGAAAAGTAATTATTTTATTTTAAGACACATAAATCAAACATTCGGTATTAGTAGGGCCTCAAATTTGGTTTGAGTTGGTTATTTCTTGAAAAGCTTGTAGGATGAGACTTCTAGCAATAGTAGGTGAAACTATTTGGCCCAGCTCTCCCGGGAGACAACTACAATAGATGCATAAAATGTTTTTTGAAATATTCTTAAATAGTATTAAATTGCTGATAGGAAAGTAAGAATGACTAGGTTGACAGGGATGGAAGAATAGGAACCAGAGAGGTGAATGAGAACAGAGGCTGCCTTCACCCTGAGGGTTACTGATCCTGATGGCCCTACAGCTACCGGAAGAGAGAGGGCGATGGAGGCCGGAAGGCAGCCCTCTCCCCAGTATGTGGGGAGCCCCAGGGCTATACCCCTGGGAGAGGCGACCTGGAAGTGGAGCAACTTTCATGCAGAATTACAACCCAGGTTCCAATTACCCAGATTGTCCAGGTCCAGGAAATCTCAGCCTTGGATGTGATTTAAGGTGAGCCCTTGGGACTTCCCTGGATGTCCAGGGGTTAAGACTTCGCCTTCCAATGCAGGGGGTGTAGGTTCAATCCCTGGTCGGGGAGCTAAGATCCCACATGCCTCGTGGCCAAAAGAAAAAATACCAAAAACATAAAAAACAGAAGTAATATTGTAACAGATTCAATAAAGACAAAAAAATAAATAAAAGGTCCACATCAAAAAAAAAAAAGGTGGGCCCAGACTGGCATGACTCCAGCACATTACAGAAGCAGATCTCTGGACATCTGGCCTCATATCACTCCTATAAATAATTTTAAAAGTACTGGACTATGGTCGATGAGAACCAGGTACACAAGGAAACTCGACCCCGTGAGAACCAGCAAAAACAGGCAATAGAAACAGATCTATAAAGACTTTAGTTATTGAAACCATCAGACTACAGACAATAAATGACTTTTCTTCCTTATTATGTTTAAATAAATAAAACATGAGCTTGAAGATCTCTTAGAGAACAGAAGACAATAAATGAGAGGTTGTTACAGGACAAATATGAAGCTGTGTATCCACCGCTCTCCCCTCCCATTCCACCCTCAACCCTCGTCCCTCAAAGAAGGAAGAAATTCTGGGCAGCACGATTCAGTATGGAAATCTTACTTAGCTTGGTACCAGGAAAACTAGGAAGGACGTTGTCTTATTCTCAGTATGTTTATTTTCAATAAAGAATGTCAAATATAGAACTTCCTTATTTGGCTCTTATTTGTGACTTAAAAAAATATAATTTGAATTTTTATTTGTTTGGAAGTAAGAAATACTTACAGACAAATTGACTGAAAAATCTTGAAAATAGACAACCAACAATATACCACAGCCCTCTCCCACAACAAAGGGGGGTACACAACCTCACCTTTTCAAATCATCATAGAAAATATATTATTAAATTTGATGTGTAAGTGTTAAAATCTGAAATGTAAGTGGCTATGATGCTATGATGTATAGATGACATTGCTAAAAATCCTTAGGAATCAGAGTTAAAAACATGGGCTCCACCTCAGACAGACTGGGTTGAAACTCCAGTTCTGACAATTAACAACATTTTGTAATCTTGGGCAAATTAGTTAATTTCCCAGAGCCTCAGTTTGCTCATCTGCAAAATGGGGATAATAACAGCACTGCATCTGCTTCAAGGTGTTGGAAGAGTCAAAAGCGATCCAGGATGGAAAGAGCTTTGCACTCTGCTGACCCAGGAAACTTGCCATTGTGACTTTAACTTCCTGGAACAGCACTACCACACCAGGGGAAGCTGGCATTTGCATTTTGCTTGCATTTAAATCTAGGAAGGTTTTACATAAAGAGACTGATTCCATATGTGTAACTACTCAGAAAAACTCTCTTACTATGGGGCTTCCCTGGTGGCGCAGTGGTTGAGAGTCCGCCTGCCAATGCAGGGGATACGGGTTCGTGCCCCGCTCCGGGAAGATCCCACATGCCGCGGAGCAGCTGGGCCCGTGAGCCATGGCCGCTGAGCCTGCGCGTCCGGAGCCTGTGCTCCACAACGTGAGGGGCCACAACAGTGAGGGGCCCGCGTACCGCAGAAACAAACAAACAAACAAAAACCTCTCTTACCATGAAAAGCTGATGAGACTTGGCTCCTGGGGACTGGCTCAGGGCTGCTCAGACTTGGCCGTTTACAGGGAACCTTTTGATAAAGAAGACACTTATTCTGGCCTCTAAAATCAAGGCCATCTCCTTGTGAACGGTAGAAATCCAGGTGAGATAAGATTGATAATCCTGCATTGCAGAAATTTATTAAAGATGTCCAGATTAAAAATTGAGTTGTTTGTCAATCAATCATCCTGTTTTCTACCTTTTTCTCTGTCATTTACTAAAAATATTCCTGTATGGCACTGAACCCCCTGTAGACATCCTAAATGCTAATCTCCCTTCCCTTGCCTTTGGAAGGACAAGCTTGGTTGTGTTCCTTGACAGAGGTCCCCGGGTTTGTCCTTGTCTTGTTGAAGGCTTTACTATTATGAGTTAGATTTTTCCCGAGTCATATGATTTCAAGTGAGGAAGAAGGGCACAGCAGTGGAAGTCACCAATAAAGTGGGGTTCAGGCTGCATTCCCCTATTTTTGATAATTTCCTTAAACCCCAGTGAGAGGGGACAGGTTGCAAACAACCAACCTAAAGATTGATCCAAGGCTTCACTATTGATCAGTAGGTCGCTGTGAAACTGTTGGGGTTCCTTGTTTCAAAGAGCTAAGTCAGCATCATTTGAGTTTTCCAATATCTCAGCATGCACTTGCGGGATGTCTTAGGTTGCGTCCCCTGTAAGCAGACTCTGAGATGGAGAGCTGCATGCAAAATTTTAGTTAGGCGCGTTCTCAGGAGATATACCTATAAGGGGGCAAGGCAGGCAGGACCAGGCCCCCATTGTGGTTGCCTTAGAGACCTCAGCTAATTGTATGGGGAGCGCTGCAAATGAGATGGTCCTTCAAAGTTGTCCCTAGGGAAGGGGGCTGGGCCTTTGCTTCCCCCCATCAGCCAGTCATTGGCCAGGGCCATCCCAGGGAGAGGATGTACCTTGGGTAAAGCAATTTCCAATGATGGAGGAAGCTCCGAGCCATAAGCAGCCCATATTCTCAGCAGCTGGGAGATGGGTGGGTGGCCCTGAAGAGGGGCATCTGGGCAGACAGTATTCGTGACAGATCACCCATTGAGCTGCTCAGACCCACTTGCTTTTCACAGTAAGTTTGCCCCATCTCTGACGGTTTCTCTAGGACTGTGCGTTGTTTCGTAGGGAAACTGACAAGAGAAGGCTTAATGGGGCAAACTGCAGCCCCTGATACTGCATTTGATCTCAAGACTCTAACTGATACTCAGATGCCCCCTTCTCCACCACCTGTACTAGATTCTTCTTACTCTTGGCCAGCATCTCTGCTGGTCTAAGTGGCTTGCTTGGTGGGGTGACCCAGACTCTCATTCCTGAGGACTCTGAGGGGCTTTGGTTGCCACGCTCATTTCACGCCGTCGCTGCCATTTATCATTACAATTGGGTATAACGCCAAGAAATGCCCTGGTGGATCACCTGGGTATCAAACGTACCCTTCTCTGCCTCCACTGAGGACCAGCAGCCGTGGTTCACACTGACGTATACTGAGCTGACCCACGTATGCACTTGGCTCGGCTTTTTTCCTCCTCTGTCAGCCGGCCATACAGGGCCCCCGTGCAACCTTAAGGCCTGGAGCTGGGGCAACACTGGTGCACGACATGGGGTCTGGGCCACCTGTTCCTGGAGCTCACTCATGCTGATCCTGAGCGTACCACTTCCATCTTATGATGGATTGCTGCTGGGCCTGCCTGTGACTGGGTGGATCCGACAAAACCGAGTCCATGATGGGCATCTTTGGTTGCCTGTGTGATCACTTGGTGTCACTTGGTCGGAACGTCATCTCTCCCAGGTTCTGTAGCATCTGGTGTGTAGTTCTTCCTGCAGATGTCCTGTCTTGCTTCAGAACCGTAGGTGTCTATACTTTTTTTTTTTTTTTTTGGTACGCGGGCCTCTCACTGTTGTGGCCTCTCTCGTTGCGGAGCACAGGCTCCGGACGCGCAGGCTCAGCGGCCATGGCTCACGGGGCCAGCCGCTCCGTGGCATGTGGGATCTTCCCGGACCGGGGCACAAACCCATGTCCCCTGCATCGGCAGGCGGACTCTCAACCACTGCACCACCAGGGAAGCCCATATACTATTATTCTCTTCCTGGGGCTTGCCAGAAACTCCACATGGCATCTTTTCCTACCGCAGATCCTCTGGTTCCATGGAGCCTGCCGGGTTGTACAGCGCAAGAGTCAGGGTTGCCTGAACTTGATCAGAGCCATTTCCTGCCCTAGTTCCCACTCTAAGCTGGCAGCCTTCTGTGTTACCTGGTGAAGCATGGGCTATGGTATCTCCAGAACCTGATGAGGCCTACCAGGCCTTATGCTCCCTGCTAGGCGGTGGGAACTGAGGCTCCGCAGCTGGGATAGATCTTCAGGAACAAGGAGGCAGTGCTCACATCCCTGCCTCAGCCGGTCCTTGGCCACAGGCTGCCCCCGGAAGGGATGTAATTTTTTTTTTTAATTTTTATTGGACTATAGTTGCTTTACAATATTGTCTTAGTTTCTACTGTACAGCAAAGTGAATCGGCTTTGCGTATATATATCAGCTATACGTTTATCCCCTGGGATGTAATTTTTTTTTTTTTTTTTTTTTTGCAGTATGCGGGCCTCTCACTGTTGTGGCCTCTCCCGTTGAGGAGCACAGGCTCCAGACGCGCAGGCTCAGCAGCCATGGCTCACGGGCCCAGCCGCTCCGCGGCATGTGGGATCCTCCCGGACCGGGGCACAAACCCGTGTCCCCTGCATCGGCAGGCGGACTGTCAACCACTGCGCCACCAGGGAAGCCCTGGGATGTAATTTTGAGCAAGGCCGCTGTGTGTGGCCAGAGGAATTCCCAGTGAGGGATACAGCTGTGAGCCCTCATCACCTGATAGCTTCAACTGCTGGGATGTGAGCATGGGGGTTCTGGGCAGAGGACCACAGTATCCACCACAGGAATCAAATTCCAGGGCTGGCACTAGGGTGAGGCAAGTGAGGCACATGGGGCCCAAACTTGAGTCACTCACTCTCAAAATTATACAAGCGCAGGTTTGGTGCTTGCCTTACCCGAGTTCTGGCCTGTCAAATGCCCGTGGAAATCTAATATCAGGAAATGGTAAAAATTTCAGGTTGATCAGAATAAAATTCCCAGTCACCATGGAGTCAGCCTCTTTCTGGAACTGGTGGAACGTTGGACAACATAATTCTAGAATATTTCCTTTCTACTTCTCGGCAGGGGACAGGGAAGGGTGGACACTAGGTGAAGGTGTTACCTGTAATTACTGTTAAAAAATTCAGAGAACCTTTCCAACGTGCCAATTATTCTATGACTTTATTTGTCTAAGCCCACGGTCATTACCCCATGATCTCTGCGTTATGGAAACGAAGTCAAAGGAAGGAAGAACTGAACATTTCAGTTTCCCTCTGTTATTATGACATTGATGGCATTGTCTAATCCTGACCCTACAGGCCAGCTTCAGTGGGTGGGACCACTCACCTGCAAGAGAATGCAGATTATAGAACGACCATAACATGCTAGGAGAACAAGAGGTGGTTGGAAGCCCAGAGAAACACATAACTCATATACAAGTAGAAATCAGAGTTGGAGCCCAACAGGAAAAAAAGCAAGAGCAGGCTGAGTGGAAGAGGACATGGCTATGGGGCAGGATCATTCTGGGACTGATACTGAAGCTGCTGGATTCCAGCCATGGCATCCTGGGAATGTGTGGGCATCGATGGATAGTTTTTTTTTTCTTTTTTACCCAAAGCATCTTAGAGCATCCTTCCCAATCATATAGTTAAGGCAACTCTAATCAGATACCATTGCAGTTTTTATTATTAACTTAACAACTTGAAAATAAAGTTCATCAGGAAGGATAAATGCATGAGAATAGCCAATGAAATTTGAAATATAAGAATGTGATATACCTACTAACTATCAAATGTATTATAGGGCAACAATAATTAAAACAGCATGATACAGGTGTAAATAAGCAATTAGACCAAGGGAGTACAACAGAGTTCAGAAAAAAACCCTGTGTATGGGTATTAAGTATATGACAAAGCATTTCACATCAATGAGAAAAGGGTGAATTATTAGATAGGCAGTGTTGGGAATAGGTTGTGAATTTCAGGGGAAATTTTAATTTAGTTGTCTATCTGGCACCATACCCAAAAATGATCCCACACAAATTAAAAATCTAAAAATAAAAATTAAAACTATAAAAGTACTAGAAGAAAATATAGGGCCTTTTTGAACATGACACGAAATTCAGCAGACAAAAGGGAAAGAGTGACAGTTCTGACTACATAAAATAAACAGTGACAACAACTTCTATAAGGTGAAAAATACCACAAACAAAAGTTACAGGATGGGGCTTCCCTGGTGGCGCAGTGGTTGAGAGTCCACCTGCCGATGCAGGGGACGCGGGTTCGTGCCCTGGTCTGGGAAGATCCCACATGCCGCGGAGCAGCTGGGCCCGTGAGCCATGGCCGCTGAGCCTGCGCGTCCGGAGCCTGTGCTCCGCAACGGGAGAAGCCACAGCAGTGAGAGGCCCACGTACCGCAAAACAAACAAACAAAAAAAAACATTAAAGGATGGAAGAAAATATTTTAAACATATACGCTAGACAGAAGGTTAACATCTATCATATACAAAGAGCTGCTACAAATCAGTAAGAGAGAGAACTACCATGGACAAATGAGCTAGCACTGTGAACTGCCAATTCACTGAAGGAATACATGAGGCACATAAAGAAAAAATGCCCCAACTAAGAAACAATGAAAACAACACAAATCAAAGCAAAATAAGGTCTATTTTCCCTGTCAGAATTGGCAAAAGTTAACGAGATTGCTAACACTCTGTGCTAGCAAGACAGGATACAGATAAAAAGGCAGTTGAAACTGAAACTTGCTAAAACTTCCCCCCACCCCCCACAATAAACATGGAAGTGCTTATGTCTCTTCAATGACCTATTTTCATTTCCTTTGGATAAATAACCAGAGGTGGGATTCCTAGATCTTACATTAGTTCTATTTTTAATTTTTTTGAGGAACATCCCTATTGTTTTCCATAATGATTGAACAAATTTACATTCCTACCAACAGTGTACAAAGGTTCCCTTTTCTCCACATCCTTGCCAACAATTGTTATTTTTTTTGTCTTCTTGAAGATAACCATTCTCACAGATGTGAGGTGATATCTCATTGTAGTTTTGATTTGTATTTCCCTGAAGATTAGTGATGTTGAGCACCTTTTCTTGTACCATTTGGATGTCTTCTCTAGAAGAATGTCTATTTAGTTCCTCTGCTCATTTTAAAACCAGATTTTTTTTTAATGTATTTATTTACTTGGCTGTGTCAGGTCTTAGTTTAGGAATGTGGAATCTTTTGTTGTGACGCATGGGCTCTTCGTTGCCACGTGTGGGCTTCTCTCTAGTTGTGGCGCTCAGGCTGTAGAGTGGGCGGGCACAGTAGTTGCAGCACGTGGGCTTAGTTGCCCCATGGCATGTGGGATCTGAGTTCCCCAACCAGGGATCGAACCCACGTCTCCTGCATTGGAAGGTGGATTCTTAACCACTGGACCACCAAGGAAGTCCCAGACTGTTTTTGTGTTATTGAGTAGTATGAGTTCTTTATAGATTTTTGGATATTAACACCTTATCTGATACTTGGTTTGCAAAATTTTGCCCACATTCTGTAGGTTACTTTTTCCCTTTGCTGATCATTTCTTTTGCTGTGCAGAGCTTTTACATTTGATATAGTCTTACTTGTCGATTTTTGCTGATGTAACATTTTTAAAGAAGCATTTGGCAATATCAGTCAAATATAAAATACATTTGCCCTTTGACCCAGAAACTACACTTTTAGAAATTTATCATACGGAAACCCTCCTTCAAGAGAGACAAGATATATGGCTAAGTAGGTTCACTTAGCATTAATTGTTATAGAAAAACACTGCAAATAACCCTTCAGGGTAAGAGAGGTTAGATAAATTGTGGAATATCCATACAATGGAAAGCTACTAAGAAGAATAAGGTTGATCTATGTTGTACAGATTTGGAGTAATGTCCACAACAAGTTATTAGTTAAAGGAAAAAACAAATTGAAAATTATTACATAAAGTATGAATCCATTTTTAAAATAGTTAAAAAGTAAAAGAATAGTTTAAAATTTAAGCTATTCCTAGATCTTACATTAGTTCTATTTTTAATTTTTTTGAGGAACATCCCTATTGTTTTCCATAATGACTGAACAGTCATTATGGAATAGTTTAAAATTTAAGCTATACTGTAGCTTAAATAGTTTAAAATTTAAGCTATTACTGTAGAAATTTTCAAGCACATATAAAGTAGAGTGTAATGAACCCCTCTAGTCCCAAAGCATTGTTGCAACAATTTTCAACTCTTGGTTATTCTTTTTCCATCACATTCACTTGCCTCCCCAACCCGTGGGTTATTTGAAGCAAATCCCAAATATCCTATCACTGTATCCATAAGTATTGGGTGGGCCAAAAAGTTCGTTCGGGTTTAAACCCGAACAAAATTTTTGGTCCACCCAGTACATCACGTCCACGTTCACATTCAAAGGATGGTGCAGGCAGGGAAGAAAGGAGACACACTAACTTGATGTCAGTGGTCATCCTTGAGGAGTAGGCTTCACGGGGGTGGATTTTTATTTTTAACATTTCAGTAGTGTATAATTTGTTTTTACATTATTATGGTAAAAGAAACCTCAGTAAAGATTTTTAAGAGAGTAAGAGAGAAACCTCAACCATCCTTTTTATCTCTACAAAACCCCCTTATAAAAGTTAAAAAAGCAACTGATATCATTGTTACTTGATTTAAAAGAGCCACCTCTAATCTTTGATGGAATGGTTTGGGATTAATACATCAATAAAGATATTAAAATTGGAATACATAATTAATACTTATTACTATCAGAATATCCAGTTTAGGTCAAATTTTTGATAGTTGAGTTATAGCCTTTAAGTGCTGCATGAACTGTATGTATATTATAATATAGCGAAGCTCTTATAAAAATCAAGGTTGCTGGGACTTTCCTGGTGGCGCAGTGGTTAAGAATCTGCCTGCCAATGCAGGGGACATGGGTTCAAGCCCTGGCCGGGGAAGATCCCACGTGCCGCAGAGCAACCTAGCCCGTGCGCTGAAACTACTGAGCCTGTGCTCTAGAGCCCGTGTGCCACAACTACTGAAGCACATGTGCCTAGAGCCCATACTCCACAACAAAGAGAAGCCACTGCAATGAGAAGGCCACGCACCGCAACAAAGAGTAGCCCCCGCTTACCGCAACTAGAGAAACCCTGCGTGCATCAACGAAGACCCAACGCAGCCAAAAAAAAAAAAAAAAAAAAATCAAAGTTGCTATAGACTGAAAAAAGTTTGTGTCCCCCCAGATTCATCCGGTGAAATCCTAATCCCCAAAATGGTGCTATTTGGAGGCAGGAAGTTTGGGAGGTGACTAGGTCATGAGGGTAGAGACCTCCTGGATGGGATTAGTACCCTCATAAAAGAGACCCCAGAGAGCGCCCTTGCCCCTTCTGCCATGTGAGGCAGAAGATGGCAGTGAACCAGGAAGCGGGTCTCACCAGACACCAAATCCACCAACACCTTGATCTTGGACTTCCCAGCCTCTAGAACTGTGAGAAATAAGTTTCTGTTCTTTGTAAGCTACCGGTCTATGGTGTTCTGTTATAGTGCTCAAAGGGAGGGAGACAGATGTATACATGTATGACCATTTTATGGAACTGAAGAGGTCCAACTGCAAAATTTCCAGCGGGAGACTGTGATTGGCCCACGTTGGGTCAGCTGTCCCCTCGTGGCCCAATCAGCTGTAACTAGGAGGGTGGAGCTGTAGATGCCAGGGTGGGTGGGCTGAGCAGACATCTCATCTCCACTCAGCCAGCTTTTCTATTTCTCCTCCAAGTGTCTTTCCCTTGCTCTTCTTGACCTAACTGCCTTGTGCAGCCCGCAAGTGTGTGGAGAGGGGAGCATGGTGGAGACATAGAGTAAGGGGCTTTGAAGGCAGACAGTCTGGGTTTGGATGGACAAACTGTGAGTAAAATCCTCTTCTCTGAGGCTGGCTCCTCACTTTAGTTAAGGGTTGTGAAGGAGAAAATGCCTTATGGATGAAGAGGACCAGGTCCATACGTGGCACGCCTTCCGCGCCCCTTTATCATGAAGCATTGTGAGCTTGGGCTTCTCATTCAAGAACCCTCCCCTGGAACATTCTGGAGTGGGGCTTGGAGATGCTGCAGCACAGCCCCTGTCACTGCAGAGTCATCGCAGGGGCCTCCCCAGCTGGGCCGACAGAGCCAGGCACAGCTCCAGCCCACGAAGCACTGTTTTCACAACCAGGGGCCCCTCCCCTCTTCCCCTTGACCTTGGAGTGCAGCCCCCAGGGCATCTCCTCACAGGCCCAGTCTTCCCACCGAGGCCCATCTCTCCTCACCGCAGGCCTCTCCGCACACCCACTCGGATATGCGCTAATGCCATTATCTTCCCGAAATTAAAATCAAGCCTCAACCTATAATGTTTCGTGGAGAGGGAATTGGGGTTATATATTCCTGCGTCGAGCGATATTCTATTTCAGTCATAGCATTTAATTATGATTGGTATGTTAGTGCCCACCGGAGCATAACAAATTGTCATTATGTTATTCTGCCGAGTCTAATTTAATTGGCAAGTTGTCACAAAAGCAATTATCCATCGTTTATTTTGTTGCCATAACCACATCTAGAAGAGCACCTGCTGTCTGCGAGGGGAAATGCGCCACCGTCTCTCAGCCCTGGATCCAGGCCACTTATCTGACACAAAGGCATTGCTTCCCCTTCTGATTTAAAAATATGTTCCTCATTTCCTGCTGCGGTCTCATGAATCCTCCTGGGGAAGCCTCAAAGTGCCAGAGGAAATTCATAGCCTGGGAAGTGGCCTGGGGCCCACCTGAGGCTGGAGATCGGCCCCTCTGTTGGGGTGCCGGCTGGGGGCAGTGGGAGGAAGCGGCCCCGGGGAGGGTCTGGGGCCCCGGGCTTTGCTCTGTCAGCTGTTTCAGCAGCCACTTCAGTGATGGATTTATACACATTTGTTGCTCTTTCCTCCCAGGGCATGTGCTGGCTCCCTGGGAAGCAGGCCCATCTGGCCATTTCACAGAGAGGCAACCTGAGGCCCAAAGTCACGAGGGGAGTCTGGGGAGGGGCCGAGACTACAGCGGAGATCTCCAGACTCCAAAGGTTTTTCCCATTCTCTGGATCAAGCACATGCAGGCAGAACCAAGGTGCTTCTGGGCCTGACACAGCCCCAGGCTGTGGCTCTGGTGCAGCTGGGCAGTCATCTGCCCTCCAGTCTTCAAGGGCCCTATTTCACGTGGACACACCAGAGATAGCAGCCGAGTGGGGTGTAAAGAGCAGAGGGCGAACAGAAGAGGGAGGGGAGAGCCACCAGAGCCTGAGACAGGAACGGCCCCCTTCCCGGGAGCCTCTGATTCTAAACTCTCTAGGAGGTCTTGGGGGCCCCACCCCTCCCTGGTGGCCTCCCCAGGCTTGAATGCTATCCCCACACCCAAGCCCAGGAAGACTTTTGTGGGTGAGGAAGCAGAGGCAAGTAAAGTTTGGTCTACGGGATGTTTTTTCTTCCCTAAAGCTGGGAGATAGTCATTCCTAAAGGAAGATGCAGCCTGCAGGTCTGTCCCTGTCCTGTGGATGGAAGTGGGTGCAAAAATGACTAAGCTTGTTCTTGCTTCCGCGATGCTTTTATTAGCATAGTCGACAAAAGACTTGTTAAAAACAAAATCAAACCCCAAACACAACACCCAGTAGGTTGCAAAGGGGAAAAAAAGAACCAGACCTTTAAATCAACTAGCTTCTCCCTCTGGGTCAGTCAGCTGCAATTCCCAGGCTACCTATTTGGGGACATTGGAAAATTACCAGCTTTCCAAACACAGGCAGATCATTCTTGTAACTCTTAAAAAAAATCTTTTGTTGTCATTGCTGACTAAAAATAAGCTAAGGATGTGTCCAGTTCCTCCCTCCTGGACCAGCATTATCCCTAAGGAGTGTTTCTCATGGCTGCTGAGAAGTCACTCTTGCCACCGTCGCAAAATGGCCAAGATCTGTGCTCAGTGTGGGAGGCCCCCTTGAGTCTCTGGGGCAAGAACTTATACAGTTGATATCAGAGCAGGAACAAGTTTAACATGCAGGTAGGAGGCTGTGCATGAGGGCCCCGCTGGGTCCAGTTGTGGTAGAGGGTGGTGTTTAATTACAATTGGACGTGTAAATTAGCTCGAACTCTCTGGAAATTAAGTTGGTTAAAAATGGGTCAGGAGCCATAAAAAATGTCCATCATCTGACTCAGGAATTCTGCTTAGGATAAGCAAATTATTTCAAAACAGAAGAGAGATGTTTGCTCTGGTGTTATTTATAATAGCAAAAACAAAATCTGTGCTGAGGAACAAATGGACTTAGAGCAAGTGGCTCTGAGCCCAGGGGTGCTGTTGATAGAGTTTGCTTTGTGTTTTCTGGGAGGGACAGAAGTCAGGCGTCAGGAGGAATTCTTTATGCAGTTGCATTAAGTAAGTAGTTTTTGGGCACCACAGAAAACAGAGCCAGGTTATGTGTGTATGTAAATACAGATAAGACATGGTCCCTCTCGAGTTAGTTTCCTATTGCTGCTGCAACAAATTATCTCCAACTTAGTGGCTTAAGCAATACGTATTTTTTATCTTACAGTTCTGGAGTGGGAAGACTGGAATGGGTCTCACTGAGTAGAATCAAGATGTCGGTAGGGTTGCGTTTCTTTCTGGGAGCGCTAGGGAGAGTTGGTTTTCCTTTCCTTTTCCACCTCAGGGAGGCTGCCCTCCTTCCTCCACCTTCAAAGCCGGCAACAGTGGGCTGAATCCTTCTCACCTGGTGTCTCTCTGACCTTCTTCCGTGGTCCCAGCTCCTTCTGACCCTCCTCTCCTGCCTCCCTGGACCTCTTCTAAGGACTCCTGTGATAATCCAGGCTATTGTCCCTGTTTCAAGGTCAGCGGATGAGCAGCCTTAATTCCATCTGCCGCCTCAATTCGCCTTTGCCAGGTGATGCACCATATTCATAGGTTTGGGGTCTAGGACAGGGACATCTTTTGGTGGGGGGCCATTATTCTGCAAACCACGGTCCAAACCAGGAGCTTACCATTTAGTGAGAGAGACACGTGACCACATCTTTAGAGTACATGGCAGAGAGCCATGTACAGCCAGCAAGACTCGGGGAGGCGGCATGCGTATTCATAATAATCCAGAAATCCCTTTCTGGGAAGCTAGATACTATCCTACTTGTCTTCCTCCTCCTCCCAGCACGAACTCTCTGCCCTGGTCACTTTAGCGTCTGCACTGTCTCATAATCACCAAGTGCACTTTCCCAGTTTACACCTTTGCCCATTGCTGCCCCTACCTGGTGGCCCTTGTTTCTTCTTACTCCCTACCCCAATCACCCCAACCCGTCAAAATCCAGAAAAGTGCCAGGTCCTCCCTGACTCTTCCCTGCACCCTCTCATCCCAGCCCAGGGCTTCTAAAACACTTATAGTCTCAATGACACAATGTTCCACCTAAGTGTGATCACTTTCATGTGCTATTATCTCAATTTTAGTGCGTTCTTATGTCTCAGCTAGATTTCAGTCACTGTGAGATCAGGGATCATGTGTTATAATTCTTCTGTCACTCGCATAGCACCTGGAATGGTGGTAGTGAAGAAAATTTGCTAAATTTGTTCAAGCCATTCTTTGAACAAATGGAGCACTCACAAAGGTACCAGACCCTGGGGATGGACATGAGCTCCAAAGGGAGTCCTGCTAAAGGGACACTCAGTCTAGAGGGGGAGATTGACGGGTTATGAGGTGGTCCGACAAGAGCTGGAACAGAATCACACATAGGAGGGGCTTCTGGGTCAGCTTGTGGGTGGATCAAGGAAGGCTTTTCAGAGGAGGTGATGTCTGGGTGGAGTTTTGAAGGATGAGTAGGAGCGAGCTAGATAAAGGGATCTGGAAAAAGGGTCCTATTCTAAGAGAAGGAGGAATATTTAAAGCAGAACAGAAATTGATTGAATTCTGGAAAAACTACTCATCTCTCTGTCTCTACCAGATGTGAGTATTATAGATGCTAAATGTTGTCCAGCTTGGTTTCCCCAGCCTCCCAGCACAGGCTCACTGCTCTGGTCACTTGAGTCTCCTATCTGGTCTGTAGTCATGACATGCTTTTTCCTAGTCTCACACCTTTGCCCGTGAGCTTGGAAAAAATGGGAAAAGCTGACATTCACAAGTGAAACTGACAAGGAAGGGACAAAAATAATCGTCTCACTAAGTCAAAAGGCTAATAATAATCCCTATGTCAGACAATAAATAATATCCTTAATACATACCTGATAAGGTAAAGACAAAACTGAAAAAAAAATGGACAAAGGACAAGAGCAAGCATTTTACAGATGAGAGAACACCAATGGCTGATAGACATTTGAAAATATGCTCCACTTGTAGTTGGGGAAATGTACAAGATTGTTACTATATTTATAGTAACAAAACCTGGATAAAATCAGAATTGTCCATCAATAGGTGAATGTTGAATAAATTATAGTATTATAGAAAATTATAGGACAGACTAGTATAGAATATTATGGAGGTAGTGAAGAATGAATTAGATCCATATATTTGACCTGGAGGAATCCCCATGATATCGTGATATAAGGTGAAGCGGCAGGAACAGTGAGTGTTACAGCCTGTGGGGGAGTTGGGGAGACAATGGGGAATGGCTGTGTCTGTTTAAATCATCGCCAGGAAAGGTATGGAAGCCTCCTTACAATGAGCACATACTCTTTTCGTAATTGCAAATATTAATAACATTTTTTTTTAAGTACTGAGGAGAGAGTTCAGCAGGGTCTCTGTTAAGGGGGTGAGGAATGATTCATGCAGGCAGGTTCCTGAGTGCGGGCTTATTTGTTCCTCCTTGGCTTCTCTTCTATTCAAATGAGCTAATTTAACAAAAGTGAGATAGCTTTCATTTCCTTGGTTAAGTGCGTTTAGATCCTGGGATTAAAAACAGCATCATTTACATATGTAGTGACCCTCTCTTTGTACCAGTGAACGCCAATGACAAATTAATTAGAACCATTCAGTCCCGGCCCCGCTTCCCTGAGGATGCCTTCCTTTGAGTGCACACATCTGTCTGAAGTAGGCTGTGGACAATGTGTATTGCTAACTCGTCTACCCCTGGGTAGCAGGGTGAGCCCAGCGTCAGCTCAGGTACCTCTGAAGTTGTTTGAGCACTTTCCTCAGGTCTCCAAGGCTAAACTCGTTAAATCTCTGTCCCAATTGATCAAGGAGAATGCCATTTGCATCTCAGCTCCCTGCTTCTTAGTAAAGCCGGCAGAAGCCCTTTCTTGTGAATCTGAGCTACTCCGGAGGTCACTGGCCTACAGTCACCATGGCAACTCCCTTCAGTGTACCACGGAGAGGGTTAAGGAAAAGAGTCAGAAACTTACCAGGGGGCCCCAGGAGAAAGCCACTTTCACTGAGAGGGATTTCAGTCTCAATTATTGGGTTGCTACACCGGGCACTGCTTTATATAGGATACATTTTTTTCCCTAAAAGTTGCTCTAGGTCAATTTTTTGGTAAAATTTTGTAATTTATTTTAAACACACAAGTGGAATTCCCTATATTTAGAACTCCACTGTGAATTCTTCTATAAAGGGAATAAAACCCCCTACGATTCTTTTAGTACAAGCATAGCTGTCAGATGTCAAGTTGTTTTGAAGTTCAGCACACCAGTTTTTTGGGTTTTGTAAGGTGGGGGTTAGTAGTGTGGGTGAGAGCTGACTGGGGGGAACTTACTCCGAGTAATGCTTTGGGTGGCATTTGCATGCTGTCTTCAGTTGGGTTCTACTAAAAGAAGACCCTGAGCCACAGATTTGGGTGCAAGGGATTTATAAAGGGACTGCTCTCAGGAGAAATCTGTAGGGGAACAGGAGAAGTAGAATAGGAAAGGGGAGGAAACCAAGTGAAAGTCAAATTTCGGGTCCCAAACTCAGCCTGATCCCAGGGGGAACTCAGAGCTTACCACCTTGAATCAAAAGAGCGAGCTTTTATTTATTTTTTAATTTTTTTTTAAAATTTATGTATTTAATTGGGCTTCCCTGGTGGCGCAGTGGTTGAGAGTCCGCCTGCCGATGCAGGGGACACGGGTTCGTGCCCTGGTCTGGGAGGATCCCACATGCCGCGGAGCGGCTAGGCCCATGAGCCATGGCCACTGAGCCTGCGCGTCCAGAGCCTGTGCTCCGCAACGGGAGAGGCCACAACAGTGAGAGGCCCGCGTACCGCAAAAAAAAAAAAAAAATTATGTATTTAATTTATTTGGTTATAAAAAGATATTATCATATTCATGGAAAATGTATTGAAAAATGTTCTAAAATGATCGTGTTGCTTTATTTCTCTAGACGTGGGGTTATGCTTGATTTTGATTCTTCTCTGTTTTTACTCAGTTCTATGGCTATTTATTTAAAAATTGGAATTTATGAAAATGTGACAACTATTTTTGGTTATTGTTTTTTGCTTTAGCTGTATGGGGAAAACAGTTTAAAAACAGAAGACATTAACAATTCTAAATCTGAAGGCATCTAATAACAGTTTCAAAATATACGAACCAAAGACTTACAGAACTAATAATTAGTAATGATAAGTAGTTGATAGAAAAAATAGAAAATCAGTAACGCTCTAGAAACTTGAGCAACACTGCCAACCACTGTCAATTCATATTTATAGAACACTGTCCTGAACAATGGCAGAGTGGATCATCTTTTCAGGTGCACAGGGATCTTCACCAAGATAGACCATATACTGGGCCATAAATAAGAATCAATAACCTTAAAGGGATTGACATGATGTAGAATGTGTTCTCCGACCACAGTGGAATTAAAACAGATTTAATAATACAGAGATATCTAAAATATCACCCCAATATTTGATAATTAAACAACAACTAGATAACTTTTAGGTCAAAGAAGAAATCACATATATTTTGAACTGAATGATAATGAAAGCAACGTAGAATATCTGGAATGCAATTGTAACAAAGCTTAGAGAAAAACTTAGAGTTTTAAAGGCTTATATTAGAAAAGAAGAAAGATTTAAAATGAATGATTTAAGTCTCCACTTTAAGAAGAAGAAAAAGAAAAGCAAAATAAACTCAAAATAAGTGGAAGGAAGAAATTATAAAGATGAGTGCAGAAATATGCAATAGAAAATAAATGGTAGAGAAAATGAATGGAAATAAAAGCTATTTCAAAAAATAATGAATAAAAGTGGTAAACCTCTAGCTAGAATGATCAAGAAAAAAACTGAGAAGACACAAGTTACTGATACCAAGAATGAAAGAGGGGACATCACTATACAGCCTAGAGACAGTAAAGGATAAAAAGGAAATAATATAAACAGATTTACACCAAGAAATTCAACAACAAAAGAGAGATTTACAAGCTTCTTTAAAGACGCAAATTACCAAAACTGACTCAAAAAGAAGTAGAAAATCCAAATAACCTTATTTCTATTAAAGAAATTTAAGTTATAATTTGAGAAACCTTTCTATAAAGAGAACTCAAGGCCCACATGGCTCAATTGGTGAATTATATCAAACAGTAGGGAAGAACTAATACCAATGTTATACAATTTTCCCCCAAAATAGAGAAGACTTCATAACTCATCTTATAAAGATAGCACCTGATACCCAAACCAAAGACATTACCAGGAAGGAAAACTATAGAACAGTATCCCTCATGAATATTGATGCAAAAATTCTTAACAAAACAAAAACGTTAAGAAATCAAATTCAGAAACATATAAAAAGGATAAAAAGGATAATACATCACGACCTACTGGGGTTTATCCCAGGGACTCATGGTTGGTTTAACATTTTAAAATCAATTAATGTAATTAACCTTATTAACAGAGTAAAGGAGAAAAACTATACAATCATCTCAATAGAAAAATGCATTTGACAAAAATTCCCCATTTATGACAGATATTCTTAGGAAACTATGAATAGGCAGGAGGGATAAAATAGAGTTTGGGATTAACAAATACACGCTGCTATATATAAAATAAAAAGGACCTACTGTATAGCACAGGGAACAATATTCAATATCTTGTAATCACTTATAATGGAAAAGAAACTGAAAAAGAATACACACATACACAGTTTATATATATAAAAGTGAATCACTTTGCTGCACACCTGAAACTAACACAACATTGTAAATCATCTATACTTCAATTAAAAACAAAAGTCTAGAACAAGCCAAGGCCCGTCTAGATTAGCCAACAGGCAACTACTCCCAAGTGTGTGAATAAGCTTCACTAAGACCAGCAGGGTTGCCTAGCTGGCCTCCATCTGACGCCACACAGGTGAGCAATGAGCATTGTTGTATATCACTGAGGTTCTGTGGTTCCTTGTTACACAGCATTATGGTAGCAATAAACAATTGATACCGTTAAAAGAAAAAGAAAGGAACTATGAACAGAAGGAAACTTCCTCAACCTGGTAAAGGGAACCTAAGAAAAACCTATAGCTAACATCATACTTAATGGTAAAATATTGAATACTTTCTCCCTAATATAGGGAAAAAGGCAAGGATGAATTCTCTCACCACATCTGTTCAACATTGTACTGGAGGTTCTAGCATGTGCAATAAGGGGAACCAAACAAACAAAAAGAAAAACATGCATACAGATGGAAAGGTCGAAATAAAGCCATCTTTGCTCACAGATGACCTGATTTTTTATATAAAAAATCCTAAGAAAAGCTCTGAGAACTAATAAGTGAGTTTAGGAAGGTTTCAGGATACAAGGTCTATTATATTAAAAAATATTATAAATTGTATGGGTTTTTTTGTCTGCGGTGTGCAACTTGCAGGATTTTAGTTCCCCAACCAGGGATTGCACCTAGGGCCACGGCAGTAAAAGTGTCGAGTCCTATCCACTGGACTGCCAGGGAATTCCCAAACTGTATGTTTGTATACTAGCAACAAACAATTGGAAACTGAAATCTTTAAAAACATAATCTATATAATAGCATCAAAACTATTAAATACATAGGGATGTATTTAACGAAAGATGTGCAGACACTGAAAAATTTTTTAAATT